>NC_086157.1:98667443-99292443 GCF_035149785.1 Candoia aspera
AGTTGAGGAAGCTGCTTTGAAGAAGAAGTCCTGCTTTACAGCTCTTTCTTGGGGGTTTCGATTTGCATGAAATTACTGTGAATGGCGTTGACAGACTGGATCCTGCGACATCACTGAACAGTTCCAACACACATTCTGCATCTATTGTGTTAATGCCTACAACTTAAAAAGAAAAATATTGCTTCAAACAACAGCAACATATGCATGAAAAAAAGCAGATGCTGCAGTCGAGTTGATTTCCTGACAATTTTTATCTGTTTAGAATTGCTGAATGATAGGGTTCAGATGAACCTTGGAGTCCTTTAATCACCTGCCCAGGGCAGGAATCCTCAGACCACCCCAAATAAATATTTTGGAAATCTTTGTTGAAATATTCCAGTGATGGAACACCCATGAGGAGGCAAGCTGTCCTACTGCATAATAGCTCTCTCAGTCAGGAAATTCCTCCTTATTTCAAGTTTGGATCTCCCGCTGTAAAGCTTCCACTAAGTGGTTCTTGTCTTACAGTTGGGCCTTATGCAGAATAAATACCTTCTTCCCTGTGACATCCTTTCATGTATTGGAAGACCTCTTCTTAGCCTTTTCTTCCTTTCTGATTTAAAGGAACATACCAAGTTCCTTTAAATCAGAACAAGTCTGGTAGTACCTTTTCCAACTAACAAATTTTATTTGCTTTCATGTGCTGCCACTTTTAATAAAATCTTAGTTGGAAAAGGTGCTATCAGACTCCTTCTGATTTTTTGCCAACATAGATTAAGAGGGCTTTCTTCCTACAAGTTCCTTTAACCATTCTTCATAGGATTTAGCCTTCAAGCCCCTTACTATTGTTGCTGTTTTCTGTACTCTTTCCAGTTACTCATTGTCCTTCTGGTATTATAGTGACCAGAACTGGACCCAGAATATTCTAGGTCCAGTCTGAGCAGTGCAACACAGACAATACTATCACTTCCCACAATCTTAACACTATACCTTTGTTGATGCAGCCCAAAATTGCATTAGTAGTTGTAGCACACTGCTGCCTTATGCCTAATCTCTGGCCTACCAGACACTTGATCCTTCTCACAACTGCTCTTAAGCCAGGTACCAGCTATCCTATACCCATGCATCTGGTTTTTCTTACCTAAGTGCAGAACTCTATAGTTTAGAAATTCCTATTGTTTATATTAATGATTTTATGCAATTGTAGGAAGTTGTAACTGAGGCACGACTTTCACATGATAACAAGAAACTTTGAGCTGATTGCTAATGAAAGGTCCCCTGTGCAAGCACCGAGTCGTGTCTGACCCTTTGGAGGAATGCTGATTTCGTGACGTTTTCTTAGCAGACTAAAGAGTGGGATGGTTTGCCATTGCCTTCCCCAGTCGTCACCTTCCCCAGCAAGCTGGGTACTCATTTTACTGAACATGGAAGGATGGAAGGCTGAGTCGACCTGAGCCGGCTACCTGAGAATCCAGCTTCTGCTGGGATTGAACATACATGCACATAAAAGTAGATATCAAACTATGAAGATCATTGGTGAAAAGTTTGTTTGAATTCTCATAACATTTTGTTTGTTTTCACTATACATTTTTTCATACCAATTCAGCTCTTTGCAGATCATTGATTATTCAGACAGACATGTTTATGCATAGAAGTCCACGGCTAAACAGAAGTATGCCATTTTAAAAAAAAATGTTCCTCTTAATTTAAGCAAGGAAGAATCTCTGTCCTCCATACTTTTGTAGCTGGATGCAGTACATTAGGTTTGAAGTATTACGTGATGTTTAAAAAGAAGACACACATTTAATGCAAAATTACTGTGCTGTAGTTATCAGGTATTTATCAAAGATTAAGGCATCCTTCCATAACTATCCTGAACCTTTTACACAATTTCCAGGAATAGTGACCAAAACTAGATGACTAGATCTGTCACCTTCCAAACTGCCTGGAAAACTTAATATGGTGACCTATAAATTCTATGCATGTACAAATAAATAAATGATATGGTCTCAGGCCTAGATTTTTCATTTCCTATTCATGATAGAGCAGCATCTCCTTCAGGCTTTCTCTTGTTCTATATATGCTGCTTATGAAGTTCTATTTAGATCCTATTCTAGAAAGAATGGCCCAGTACCAAATATAAAACTGGATTCTGCTGAGTGGGACTTGCTGTGCAAATATTATCTAAGTAAGGCATTCACAACCAAGTTTCTAATCTATGCAGTGTTAATCTATTCCTTCTTTTAGAATCAATAAAAAGCACAGACACTTCCTCCTCAGGCACAGTTTTTATTCGAAGTTAACAGAGACCAGCTTTTATCCTATCCTAAACCATCCCAGATCCAGTGGGCATCAATCCTGGCACAATTCCAAAGCATCTAGAATACGTTTCCAGCTTTCTCCAAACTTCAGTATGCTTTCTCCTTGTTACAATGCAATTAAAATAATTTGAATGTGATAATTCATGCTTTACAGATACATTAAAAACATCAGTTTAGGCATAGCAACATTTAGGCACACTCAGTGCTAAGGACCCAATGTCATGAGATGAAACCCACATTCATTTAAGATTGTTCAAATCAAATATAATGCATAGCACAATGACACACCTTGTTTCTCCTTTTACAGTGTTTTAAAGGGCTCAATGCTCCTTCAATACAGACAATCAGACCATGCAATCTAACAAAGTGGGAGATTAAAGGCATCCCTTTGTTCCACCTACTGATTTATTTTTCTTTCATATTTTTTCAGAACATCTGTGAATGTATCAATTATAATGTCACCTGCTAAAAGCAAGCACTCAAAAAGACACTTTCCTGTTGGTAAGTGGTCATTTAAAAACTAAGCAAGCCCTAACGAGCAGAAGCCTTCACCATTAAAATTGCTTTTGACAGGTTGGATCTTGCTGCTTTACCCTGAATTCTTCTCTAATTACTATTGACAGTGGTGACACCTGCTTGAGGAAGAGAGAGAAAGGCTAACAGCAAACTTGTTCATTAATGAACTTGGCAGGTGGACTTCTAACACTCTCTGGAAAATCATTTTGATGTCCCTTCCATGGCAGAAGTTAGCAATAGAGGAGGAAGAGCTAAAAAAACTGAAGGAAAACTCCAACTTGACAACCACCTGATGGTAAGAACAATAAGCAAGCTTGTGCATCTTAGTTTGCTTCTGTGACATGTAATCTTGTTCACGGCACTTGCAACTGTTTGGATAGGGTTCCATCTTGTGTGGACACACCATTGATGGCTTGTTAAACTAATGATCGCTGGAAAATCATTAGAAATGGTCCTGTTCTACATCCTACAAGTTGGAGACAGTCAACTTGTAGTTACTTACACAGTCCTTCGCAACATGGGTGCCTATTCTCTGGAATGCTCCCTTAACATTTGGGAGGCCTCTACTATTATTTTACTTTTTAGACAACTGATGGACAATCAGCTCAAGTCTTCCCTGGTTGGGTGGTTTTTTAAAATAATTATTTTTGCAAAACAAAGATATAAACTGAAAAATACTACAGAAAGTACCATATGTACTCTGGTATAAGCCCATCTGCAGATAAGCCAACCCTCAACTTTTGAACCAAAATATAAAAAATGTGCCACCCACGGATAAGCCAACCCTCATTTTTTCATGGTATTTTTGTTAAAAATTCATGGGTCTGCTTATCCATGGAAGGGGTTATATGTTACCATAGATACTTGTGGAGAAACCCATCTGCAGATAAAGTGAATGTAATTTTGGGGGGTGTATTTTGACACCTAAAATTCTCAACATATCTGCAAGTCTATATGGTAAAGCTGTTACAAAAACTGCAAGGAAGAACTAAAAAATGGGGAATGTTTATTCATGTGATATACAGTACGATATATACATATCAAATACTATATTGAGCATTTCAGATAAGTATTTTAAACATTTGTATTCATTATTTCATTCCAAAGTGACATTTGTACATGGGATAATAACCTACTAGTAAAAACACTGGTGATATACCCAATATAATACTGACTAGGTTTTGATATGTATAATTCCTTGAAGTTTTCAAAGCTCTTTGCAGTATCCACCCCAATAAATTTCTCACACTTCTGTCCAAAAGTTGTATAAGAATGTTTTCTCCCTACTTTCCCATATTTTAATTTTATATTACTTTTAATTATAGCTGCATTTTTTCTATTTAAATTTTTATTCATTCACTGGTATGGCTTTGAGAAAGCAGAATAAACCTATATTACATAAATAATATTTATTTTTATTTATTTAAAAGATTTATATTTATATACTGATAGTTTACAGTTTTTCCCAATCTGGTGTCTTCCATAAAATACAATTCCCATTATCTCGGCCAGCATGCTCATTCCGGTTGGGATTCTGTGAGCTGTAATCTATCCAATCTGTAAATACCTGCTTGGGGAAAGCTAACCTATGATGGGTCCTATTTTTAAAAAAATGTCTGGAATGCAAGCCAGAGAGGCAAGGCTTAGATCTGGGGGGGTGGGGAAGAAGAGACAGACAGAAAGAAAACCAGTGTTGTATTTAAACAGAGTGGGGAAAAAAGAAAAAAAGTTTGCATTTTGGAGTTAAGTGGCAAGAGGCACATTACAGAACTGCAAGAAGGTAAATTTTGGGTGGAGGATAAGAGGACTGCGTATCAGGCTACCTCATGGATAACCATATGCCTGGACAAAAGCAGCAGTTCCTAAATAAGTCAGTGACAAATACAAGAGGCAGAAAACTCTGCTTAGCTACTCTGCAAAAGCAGTAGCTGTGAAATCTAGAGAGGCCAATCCTAAAGCCTCATTCTTGAAACAAACCACAAATGATGGTATGGCAAAATTCCCTGTACACCTTTCACGCTTTGTTGCTTGAATACAAACATTCAGCAGGATTTTCCCTGGACATATGACTATGATTTGCATGCAACAATAAACTAGACTTCTAAAAATCCTAGTTTATGATCCTGCTGCTACAAGAAAATGCATTAATCTCACTTGGCTCCTCAGAGTGACTAACCTATCCAGGAACTGGAACCTAGGTCCTCAAGGACTGGGGTTTCTGACTTGTTCCTCCTAAGCTAGAATTCATATACAAAAGCATATATACCAGAACCCAGCTTGATAATGATACTCTGAGATTTTGGATTATAATTATACTTAACAGAGAGCTGGCAGCATGAAAAAGAGGTAGCATTACTGTGAATCAGGATTAAAGCAGAGGTTCCCACATTTGGTGGATATGTTTGGAATTCTGAGACCATATTGTAGGTGTTCTCACAACATGGCTGTCATAGGGGACATAAATAGCTTGGATTCACTAGATGACATCTAATGTTGACCTACTTACTTTATTCACTTTTTGTCCTTTTTGCTTGGCAGGTAAGCACACTTTCAAAAAGAGAATTGGGCTATTTTTAAGTACTGAGAAAACATCTGCTCTTTGGAAATTGGTGGGATTCTTGGAAATAACCATGGTGCAGGAGGCTAGCTGAGTGCTTTACTAGAGCAAGGAGCCAAGTGGTAGATGTCCATGGGCAGCACAAATGCCACCATTTATTGATTCTAGATTTTAACTGTATTTTTTTAAAAATACATAAATAGTGCCCCAACATAATCTCACCCATACATTTATCCAGGGAAGGAGGGATGTTTCTTCATTTAAGCTTTCTAAAGTATATAGTACAATAATCTAATTTTATTATACAAAAGAACTTCCGAAGATTCTACATATATTATTAAACAATAGTACAGTATACTAGAGTACCCAGTGGTTTTTAAAAAACTAATTTATATCTGTTCTTAGATTATTATGTGTTAGGTTGATTAAGTACCTTTGAGTTGGTGTCAACTCATAGCAACCACGTAGGTAGATTTTCTCCAAGAAGGTCTACCCCACAGCCTGGTTCTTCAATCAAGTCTTCCAATGTATATTAAGGAGAGTACATAAATTGGTGCCACTGGGCACATTCACAATAAAGTTGTAATAAACTGTTAGAAGAGTCAGTTTGATGTAGTGGTTAAAGCCACTGGGCTAGAAACAGAGTTCTAGTCCTGCCAACTGGGTGACCTTGGGCCAGTCACTCACTCTCAGCTCTAGAAGAAGGCAATGGCAAATTATTTCTGAAAATCTTGCCAAGAAAACTTGAGGGACTTATCCAGGCAATTGCCAGGAGTCAAGACTGACTTGAAGGCAGAAAATAAAAAAACAACAGCCCATCCCTGTCAGAAAGTCATCTTCAGCTACATGAAGCCCTTTTTCCCTGCCAGATTCTTCTTTAGGTGTTAAGTATAGTCTGTGTAGCAACTTCAATGAATTCTAAATTTAGGTGATATTGATTTAAACAGGTGTTTAAATCAATATCAGCAAAATGAAATTTAATTCAATGAAGGCAGAGATAAATCTCTATTACTGAGCTGCACATCATGTACATCTAAAGGGGACACTGGACGAGGTAGTAGCATGATAAATGTTCCTAGGAATACGGATGGAGTAGGCTTGTCGGAGATTGTAATACGAGATCACAACATCACCCAATAAAGATCGCTGTATATTCAGGAGTGGCAAAAATAAAGCCTTTTCTTTATAGAGTGCACTTTCTTCATGCAATGTACACACAAGATAATTAAAGCTACTGTGGAAATGCACTAGGACCAAGAATTTCCAGCCCAAGGAAGGCTGAATTGAACATACAAATGAAAACTGCAACAAAACACCCAGTTTGTGGAAAACTTTTATTTAGAGTCCTAGAAAGGCCAGGAGGGCTTTTGTGCAACTTCGTGTTGTGCACCAGTTATGCCCCTTCCTGGATCAGGAAGCCCTTCGAACGGTCACTCACACCCTGGTCATCTCCCATATTGATTACTGCAATGCGCTTTACGTGGAGCTACCCTTGAAGAGTATCTGGAAGCTTCAGTGGTCCAAAATGCAGCCACGCAGGCTATTTGTGGCACCCCTAGAAGGGTGCATATAACACCTTTGCTACGTGAGCTGCACTGGGTACCAGTTTGCTTCCGGGTCCAATTCAAGGTGTTGGTTATCACCTTTAAAGCCCTACATGGCATGGGGCCAGGTTACCTGAGGGACCGCCTCTTCCCCGTTACATCTACCCGCCCCACCCGATCTTGCAGAGAGGGCATGCCGAGGACCCTGTTGGTAAGAGAATTCTGTCTGGCGGGATCCAGGAGGCAGGCCTTCTCTGCAGTAGCACCCACCCTCTGGAACCTCTTGCCCCCGGAGGTGAGGCTAGCCCCATTGTTCCTGGCTTTCGGAGAAACTTGAAGACCTAGCTCTGCCACCTGGCCTGGGGTGGGGAGGAGAACAGTCATGCCTGGGGTTGGCTAGTGCCTTGAAGTACCCCTTCCACGCAAAGACTGAACGAGATACAGCCATCTGGACTTTATTTTTATTTGTATTATTAATAATATGTAATTTTATAATGTATTTTATATATTTATTGTTTTACTGAGTATTTTGTTGTAAACCGCCCAGAGTCACTCTGGTGGGAGGAGATGGGCGGTGACAAATTTGATAGATAAATAAATAAATAAATAAATGGAACATTGTCTTCTACCATAACCCATTCTGTTCTCTTCAACATGCTCAGCTACTAAATGTGTTCAGTGCTCATACAGCTCTTAGCGAGTTGCTGCTTCATCCCCTTGCCCCATTTTTTTTTCCACTTTTCCAAATTCTTGAATTTTTCTCAACATGCCAATGAACCCACTTGTTCCTACAAAGCCAGCCATTGTCATGGTCCTCTTTTATGATTTATTGGTTAGTTTTATTTTACCCCATCTTGGGATCCCTTTTTTAAATTAAAGACATATAAACTGTATAGCATCCTTAGCATATATGAGAACTGCCTAATCTCACATTCTCCTGAAATATATTACTGAATATAACATTGAAGGTGAATTATTTATTTGCACAGATGTTTCTCATCTATGATTCTACTCTAAAATGAAGTGCTCTGAATCATTAACAAAACACACACATACCCAAACACAACAATAAAATTAATAATTACATAATGAAAATGCTTACATTAAAATAATAAACTAAATAACTATAGAATCAAGGGTTTATTTAAAACAAAAAATCTTCAAATGCTGTTGGAAATAGAAATAAAAACTCCTTATTAACATAGCTCCGTATAAATGGTTCTGCCATGTGAGATTCTCATGCATGATGCTACTAACAGCACTCATATGTGCTGGAGGACCAGCAACAGCTGATGGGCTGATTCATGGAGAGGGAAACAGTGACTGGATTTGTAGATCACACTAAGCCCTAATGCAGTTTGTCTGATTCCAGTTTATCTAGCCACTTTATTTTTGTAAAGCATACTTTATGATTTATATATATTTGCATTTAAGCCAATTAAATGAAATTTGGAGTCTTCCTGGCCTCCCAACTCCTGCTCGAAGAGTAGGTGGCAGCTGCGGCCAGGAAGGCCTTCACACAGATGCATTGGGTGCACCAACTGTGCCCTTCTCTGGACCTGGAGGCCCTTCTCACAGTCACTCATGGCTAGTTCACAATTGTAACGCGCTCTACATGTAGCTGCCCTTGAAAGCCATTCTGGTCCAGAATCCAGCTGTGCATGTCCTGATGTAATGGGAAGAATAACCTTGAGGAAAGGAGGAAGAACCACAACTGAGACAATGGTCAGACAAAAGAAATTTGAGTCCAAGACAGAAATGTAATCTGAGTAAGTAACTCAGACAAGACCCTTCCTAGTCCTCATGAAGGTAAGTGAGGAATGGGGAGGTGCATTTTGACTTGCAAGAGATTCTGTTACTGTAACCTTATAATAAAAATAGTATTAGCATTACTAACTTTGGTTTTCTAGTCTGCTCTACCTCAAAGTGCTGATATCTGGTATGTCCATGCTACACAAGTTACATTGCTTACTAGTTTGCTTCCAGATCCAATTTAAGGTGCTGGTCATCACCTACAATGCCTACATGGCATAGCACCAGTTGTTTGAGGGACTGTTCTCCTCCCATTGTTTCCACCTACCCCATAAAACCAGACAGCGTCAGCATACTCTGAGTCCATCCATGATGCCACGTCAACTGATGGGACTCAGGAATTATGCCTTCTCTGTCACACCCCTTACTTTCTGGAACAGCATTTTTTTCAGAGATATGAATGCTCTTGACCCTGGTTTCCTTTAAATTGTGACTTGAAGATTTGGTTTTTTCCCCACGCTCTGGGCTAGGGCGGGGCGGGCTCCCTCTATGAGGGATTTATACATTTTTAGTATGTGTTTTTCCACTTATATGACCATATTTCTTTTTTCTGTTTGTGCTGTTGCTCTATTGGTTTTGCTTCTGTACACCACCTGCCCCCAGCTTTTGTGTTTTCTGCAGTGGGAGGGGGGATCCAAACCCATGAAGATGAAGATGGAGGCTTCAGCATAGGAAAAAAGTATCTGCTTATCCTTCTCAACTTAGCTTGGCTGCCCCTCGTTCCTTCTCTTGGACTTCCCATTTTACACAAGTGGGGAGAGTAAACCGCCTACTTGTACCTGTCTGGTTTCAGGCTGTTAGATAAATTTTATCAATAATAAGTTGGGAAGCCTCAGAAATGTGGATTTTAAATAAATAAATTTATACCCCACCTTTCCTTCAGGAGCTCAAGGCAATGTACACAGCGCATGGTGAAAGGTCCCCTGTGCAAGCACCGAGTCATGTCTGACCCTTTGGGGGGACCACACAGAGCACCCTCCTCTTATTTTTCCTGTGAGGTAGGTTGTGCTGAGAAAGAATAACTCTCCGAAGTCTCCCAGTGGGTTTCTGTGGCCAAAGGTGGACTAGAACATGATCTCCCCATTTCTAGTTGAACATCTTAACTACTACACCACACAGGCAATTTTTAATCTTTGTAAGCTACACTGAATGTTATGTGGATAGAAACAGAAAATTGTCTAGAATTAGACAAACAGGTTAAAAAAAATCTCTAGGTCATCCTTCTCTAAACATGCTCTCCAGTCCAAACACATCTGAGAAGCAAACTGAGGGAAGTGATCAACATTCAAGATTAGCAACAGAGTACTCAAGAACAAAAATGTGCCTATAGATATATTCTGCAATGCATGGCAGGCTCTCTGCTCCATCTGACATCACTTTGTTTAGGTTCTTCAGTGGTTTGCAGCAACCACAGCACCGGTTTTTACTATCTTCTTTCTTTAAGAAATGTGGCTACCACCCAATGCTTTGTTTAAAAATGTGCCCACCTGCCCCACAAAAGGGGCAAAGTAAGTGGTGGAAGGAGAGAGTATCCTAGCTGAAATCCCGTATTTTTATTCAGTACATCAATAATGTCCTTCTGTTTATTTGAGGGAGGTGGGTCTAGAACAGAAGTTGGGAGGAGGAGGGAAGGCAGCACGAAATCATTCCACTTCAGAATCATTGTACCTTTCTCAAAGACCAAGATTTTGCACTCAACTGTGTTACTCCAGCTTGAGATGTACAGTCTCACAGCAGCCCTTGAAAAGCACATACATTCAGCAAACAGTGCTATTTGGAACAGCCTCTAAGGTTCCACATCTGGCAAAAAGCAGGAACAGTGCCAAAATACAAAGTTTAGGTGAGCCACTGAAGATGCTCCAGTTGCCAGCTGGACCAAGGCAAATATTAGTGCTCTCCTGTAAACAGGTTTTTTTTAAAGTGACAAAGAAAAAAAATCAACCAACTTATGTAGCAACACATTAGCATTCTGCAGCTAGAATGCAGCTTGGCTGTCTAGTCCTATTATATCTGTCAGCCAGCTCGCAGGCACAAGCAGTAAAGAAAAGGTATCTTGTCATTCAACAGACTTTATAATTCAGATAAACATACTTCTCTGAATCTTCTGGTGTAGCATTATTTACTGCAGGCTCTGGTTTGTAGAACCAGACAGATTTCTATATAATGCAATTTTAAAAAAAGGAAGAATTTGGAAGTTTTCTATGAATATATATCTCCGTGCATTTCTAAGAAGCTTTATGGATCTTTTTTCTTTCTTTAATAGATACCATTGAACAAGAAAAAGATGTCGATTACTACCCTGATGTGGTGGGAGGACACAGTAGTTTCAATGATCCTAAGAGTGATATTAGTGGGAATATGAATTCCTAATAGGGTAATCTTTGTTGGTAACATCAAGAGGGGAAGGGCAAAGCTACCACAATAGGACTGTGGGCAGCTGGCCCTCTGTAGGCATGAAGGAAGCCAACACACCTAGGACAAGAAACTTCAAAATTAAACCCAGAAGAAGGGACTAGCAAACTAGCTATGTATTGTTGTCAAGAAAACTGTATGGACACGGCTAAGACATTCAGACAACTTTGAGTGCCAGAGGATAAGACACCCCAGGTTAGAAGGTACTTCTCTAGCTACTGAGAAGAATGCTAAACTTCAGTGAGTAGATCTGGAGGTGATAATGTGTTCAAACACAAGATGTAAGGCAATCTAGTTACTGAGGGTACATGTACTGAAAGAGGAGTTCCTTGTCTTACAAGGACACATACACATGGAATGGGAGAAGCATGAACTAAGGAAAACTTAAACTAAACTGGTGAATGAAAGTAGATCAGATTTGGTTAATTTAAAGGTGATGATTATATGATATACTTTTCAGGCCATACAGTATAAAAAATGGAATAGTAAGAATACTAAGAAAGGACACAACTTCATGCAGGATCGTATCTATTAGAATTAGTGGATATTCAGTGAATATCAGCGTTATACAAGTGTATGCTTCTGCTGTAGACCCAGTGATAGAAAGTGCAAGAGGTACTAGATGCAGCGTCTAGAAAGGACATATTACATGTGGACAATTGGAATACAGAAGTTGGAGATATGTGAGAACATGAAATATTCCATGCTCCCTCCCTCCTGGACTTTAGGAAACAGCTAAAGACCTGGTTCTGTAATTATGCCTAGGGTGGGAGGGAGAGTAGCCATTTCTGGGGATGGTTAGTTTCTTAGAAGGACCCGGTTCTGCCTGCAAATCATAAAGAACTTTTAACCATCAAGGTTTTTATTATATTTATTCTATCTGTATTATAGGGTTTTATAGTTCTATATTTTTATCTATCTTTTATTGTAAACTGCCCAGAGTCCCTTTTAGGAGATGGGTGGTGATAAATTTGATTAATAAATAAATAAAATAAATAAATATTCAGGAAGGTTTGGAGTGGATAGATATAATAATGCAAGAGATAAGTTAAAAGAGTAATCAGCTATCACAGAGCGAGAGAAAGATGGATGCAGAGTGAAAGCTTTGAGTAACGAAGACTACAAGCAGACTTTCAGTGTCAAGCAAGAAAAGACAAGGAAAGAATGTCAACAAATAGTTAAAACGAAGTTTTTCCAGTGGTAATAGATATTGAGAAAAGCAAGAGCAAGTACATAGATAACTATGAACTGTGGTTTTGGATACCTTTACTAAGTTTCCATGGATTGCAAGAAAAACCAACCAGTTATTCCTGGCCCAAATAAAGATTGATTGCTTACTTGAAGCAATGAACAACAAGCAAACACTCACATACTTTGGGACGGGCATGAGTAGTTGATGAACTAGGTGGTGGTGAGAATATGCTTGGCAAAGTTGCATGTAGTAGAAAAAGGGAAAGATAATGGATAAGGTGGATGAATAACTGCACCATTCATGGAAAGCTAGATTATCATTGGACACAGGCTGAGAAGATGAGTATTTGTCCACATACGTGCCAACTTTTAGGTCTGATCCAATGGCACCAAATTAAACAAAAAATCAAAAAGGCACATATTCTAGTATTTTGCTTAACAGAAAATCAAAATAAAATCTAGTCAAAGCTGATTGTGAGTAGAAGCCATGGTTACACAGTACTTTGGATTCATTTTAGAATAAGTGTTTTGGAACACTCAGGAACATGAATGCAATTCATTAAAGCAGCCATGAATGTTTTCAAGATCATGGAAACAGATGTGGCTGCATTAATGAGCCACTGTCAGGCATTCATTCTTCTGAATCAAATCTGAAGCATTTCACAGCCCTATTTAAATTATGCAAATAGGTAATATAATTAACATTGAGATAACAATGACTTTAGAAAATGTCTTTTGAAATGAAAATAAATTGTTAAGCTAGAAGATAGTATCTTCCTGACTCTTGGTTTGCACAATGTGAGTTATTTATCCCTGCATACTAGAAAGGAGAAAAATGCAATAGGAGCTGCTCACAAATTTAGTGCAAAAAGCAGACTTTTGTTTTTGGGCCATCAGGACACAGTCAGAAATATACAATGTCCATTCTGTTCATTTCTCATTTAGCTGTGCTACAGGTAAGCCTTCCCTAATTTGGCATCTTCTGGGAAAATACAGTTGTTGTTGTTGTTGTTTTTTGACAAATACTGATTTGGTAAGAAACCAAATACCGGTCTGGTCTTAATTTAAATATGCAGGTCAGTGTGTGTGTGTGTGTGTGTGTGTCTCTCTCTCTCTGTGTATAGTTTTCACTCACTCCTAGAACTGGAAAAAAAAAATGCACAATCCATCATGGCATTAAACTCCTCCAACTTCTCTTTTGAACTTTTTGAAAAGGAATCTTTGCGGCTCATAAACTCTACCATCAAGAGCTACAGCAAAAAGCGTAATTTTTCACAGGATAGAGATGTAATTGTTCTTAGAAGCTCTCACTTGCTCATTCTCATGGGGAGACAAACTCTCCCCAGAAGCGGATCTCGACTTCTGTATTGTCATAACTTAGATGTAGGCTGTTTCTGTTCTATCTCACTGGAGCTTTCATTAGCTGCTTTCTGCCCTGCTAGCTGTTCCACTTAAACCTGGCGTTGTCACACCATCAGCACAACCCAGACACATCCAGCAGAGCAAGGCATCTGGATACCTGCCCAGAACCTGCTTAACTATTCCTTCTCTAAGGAACATATTGACATTATAATTCAGTTGGTGTTTGGGGAGCAATATTTCTCCACTATCCTCATCCATAAATCAAGAGAGACTCTCAAGGTCCCCACAACATAGTTCCCCACAGATGTGTGGACAAAACACTTCTCAAAACTCTCTCGGAAAGGAACAGCCGCAGCTCCACTGGGGACTTCGGGCTGTTATAACTGAAGAATCCACACCTATTTTGAAGACGTAGCTTGGGTTAATGCTGTAATATTAGCATGCTCAGTTACCTGTGAGAAAGCCGCTCTGGACTTTATTATTCCAAAGTATGAAATATTATACCTACTATGGAACATATTTTGGAATAGGCCTTAAAGAACTGCAATGTAAATTACATTCACTTCCCGTTGAGGTTAATACTGGACCCTAAATTATTTAAGGATAGAATGCTTACAGCAGCATAAAAAGAATGAAGGCAGGTGCTTCGGAGCCAGAGTACAGAGGACCCCCTGGCGTCTACCTTCTTGCCTACTCCTTGGTCCATGTCTTCGACAATTCTGATTCTGCAGGGCCAGCTGTAGCATCTGGGCCACAAAAGTCTGGATAATCGCTAGATGACAGCAAAGAGAGTTCTCTATTTCTCTTTGTTTTCACAAAATAATTTTATTGCAATTTTTAAAAAGAAATATAGAGGAAATGCAGAGAATACCCCCCTCCAGTAATAAACACAGTTCAACACAATTAGTTCATAAATAATTTCAGAATAACGTTGTAATGTATATAAGTAGATGCATGGGTAAATATTTTCAGTTAAAGACGTCAACGTTATCTTGATTATATCCCAGAACCAAGAAATCTTGGTTATATCATGCTGAGAGACTGGAAAAGTACTATTACCCCAAATATCAGAGTGTGTAAATGATCAATTTTTAAAAAGGCTATTTTTTTCTACTAATCAAAAAATGACACCATAGCTTTTGGCACAGATCTCGTACCTTACAAGTATAGATAATTTTTGTGCGCAATTTGATACATTGCTATTCAATGATTCAACAAATATATGGTATATCCAGGTGATTTATATCAACCTGGTATGTTAAGTCTCTAGGGTTTTTTTTCCCTATCTGCTTATTTTGTCTGTTTTTATTTCATCTAGTATTATATTACTTCATAAGTAATTTTTGCTTCCATGTCTGGTAGTCACCTGGATTTCTGCAGCCTATGCCTAGGGCTCCAATAACAGAGTGGGTAATGGAACAAAGGCAGCAAGTGAGGGAAAACCTGCAATTGTTATTACCTGCCCCTCCACAGCTGTTCTCAAGTCAGCTGTTGCTTCAGCATGCACAGCTCCAGCAGATGCCTGGGAGGCCATGACACCTTCCCAGTGATCACTATTGGCTACTCTCTTCCTCTGTGTTTGTACAAGAGAGAAAAAAGCAGGCACACCAAAACTGGGATGCAAGCAGAGACATTTCTCACTCTGCTTTGGGGCCAGAATTCTACCTCACAGAAGTTTAATTTGTGAGTAAGCCCCACTGAAATACATAGGAGGAGTAGACATGTAAGATTCTACTGTGGCCAATGTGGGACTTACTTCTGAGTAAACCAGTACAGGACTGGACTGCAGTCCTATAAAACCTTATCCAGAACACTAGTCGATTGGACACCATTGCATTACGCCATACAAAGGATTTGGCTGATTTTGGTTTAATGTGTTGAATGAGCCCAGCCATTGTAGTTTATGAATTATTATTTACAGCTTAGCATGATGCTTGTTGCTTATTCAACCATGGTTTAGCAAACAGTGACTTACTGCAACATGTGAACTAGGTCACTGATTACATTGGGGCTTTCCAATCAATATGCACAGGGTAGGATTAAATGTTTGCAATGCTACAGACTCCCACTTGAGCATAGGCCATACTGAATATAGCCAATATTCCTATAGATGCATAGGACTGAGTGTACAGCTACTAAGGCTCTAACCACTGGGTGGTAGGCTGCAAAGGAAAACAACAGTGAGGCAAACTAGCCAACCACATCTTGGTATATTGTGTAAATCCAGCCTATATGATTAATTAATTTCAGTGTGTCCATCTAGTTCAATGACAACCCCCCAAATGGGATAATCATGTTACTCATCTGAGCAAACCATGGTTAAGTTACAGGAAAATGTATTGTGAGAACACAAGCACCATTTCGGTCCTACACAGAAGGAAATTAGTGAGCTTTTCAGAGCCAGTGTATGAACAAACTACCCAGAAGTCTTGAGATAGCTATTCCACAGTCAGCTTTTGCTCCAAATAATGCTTAGAACAACTGGATCTGACATGAAAATCCAGGAGACTTTAGATGGGAATATTGTTTTTGCTGCCATCTACTGGTAATCTAGATTTTTGCACCCCAGATCTGTTACTCTTAGAGCCTGTTCAGTGGTTAGATCTGCACTGGTACAGAAGTAAATGGCCTTTGTCCTAAATAATTTTATGCAAGAGGAGGGTGGCCCTTGTTCTCTTACATGGGGGAAACAGGAGGAGGAGGAAGAAAAAAAAATCCTCCTTTGAACACTGAATTTGTCCTTTTAAAAGTCTGTTGAAACAAATGAAGTTAGGATTCAAAGAACACCTTAAACCCACCTGCTTTATTGTTTTCTTGTTCCACTTCTCTGCAATATCGTGTTCTTTCTCCAGGTGGGTTTTTAAGTCAGATCTGCTCTGTTTTATTCATATTTTACTTTGTGGAGCTCAACTGTAATGTTATTTGTTTCACAACCCCACATCAGAATCAAGAGGCAATCAATAATAAATGACAAGCGCATTTGTGACACCCGAACCTCCGGTGGGCTAGAAGAAAAGGTTTAGCCAGGACACTAGCACTATCTAACCACAGCTATCCAGCAGCACGCTCCATTGACACCCAGGGATTTTCTCCCAGGTAAAGCGCGCGTAGGATCGCCTTCTTAAAATGGTCAGCTTTGAAAGCGCCGCAGAAACGCCAACGTGTGAATAAAATGAAGGAAGGATAAAAAAACCCCGCAAATTATACAAAAGAAGGAAAGTCTGTTTCTCTCGGTACTCACCTTCCTCGGTGCCTCTTTCCCGCCCTTAGCTAAACTGCAAGGGTGTCTTTTGGAGGCAGAAAGTAATCCCCTCTCTTTCCCCCCTCCCCCTAAGTACAGCCGCGGTGATCCGCCAATATCCAGGAATCGACTAGGGAAAACCACCGTGCAGGAAACGACGGATGCCCCAAAGCCACAATCAATAACCGCAATGCCGCCGCCGCCGCCCCCTCCTCCCATCTGCTGGCTCGGGTGTGCAGATGGCGGAACCGGGCGAGGGGTAACCGCTGCGCCCCAGGAGCTCGCGCCGCTCGTTATGATTAATTGATTGCCAGTCGCTAGGCGACCCGCGCCGGGACTTAGAGCACCCCCACCGCGCGCGCGCCCGAGAGCAACACGACTAGCACAAGCAGCAGCAGTCGCCTGCTCGGCCACTAAACAGAAAAGGAGGCGAAAGCCCCCGAATGCAAGCAACGCCTGGGGGAGGGAGTGAAATCGCTTGCGCTGCCCGCCACAATAACGCCCGCATCATTTCGACGCAGGGCTGAGGTGCAAGGAAAAAGAAGGGCAAGGTTTGCGGGGGGGGGGGGCATACCAAGGGTGGGGGGTCCACGCCTCGGAGATTTCCGCTGCTGCAACAGAAAGGGGGGGTCTGAAGGAAAAGTAACCCTACCCCAGCCCTTGCCGCTTACTCACCCCTCTGTCAGCCACCACAGCGCCACCCCACCGCCGTCTCAGGAGCCCGCCTCGCCGAGGTTTCTCCCGGCAGCGACGAGAGCCCGGTGGCGCGGCCGCAATGTGGGTCACCCGCAGGTTTCAAGGAGGAAAAAACGGCCGCCCCGCAGACAACAGTCGCCGCGCCGGGGCAAGGTGAGGCGCAATCGCTGCCAGCAGCCTGGAGGACGGGAGCCGCGCGCTCGTCCCGCCGCCTGCCGACGAGCACGGAGAAGTGCGAGGCGAGAGAGGAGCGTGGAGGGTGCCTGGGGAGCAAGTGTCGTCCCTGCCCGTATGTGAAGTCACCCGGCTTAGGGTTAGGTTAACTGAGTAAACAGTGTTAGCCAAGGAGAAGCCGGTTGTGCGAACGCAGCCTTTGCCGACCTGATTCTGACAAGAACCAGAGTTTGGGCTTCTGTGCTTGGATGCTTCTCAGTCCCAAAGAAATTTCCCGCTGCCTAGAAAACAGCTTGCCTGGGAAATGAGCTGTAGTTTGGCCTTCTCCTTCACAAGATAGTTATCTAGGCACCAGATATTTTAAGCCTAAAGGCTGAATAGCAAGTTCCCAAGCAGCCTAGATGGATTCCCGAGGATTACATTGAAAATTCCTGCTCAAGGAAGTGCCCTTTTCATGTTAAATGTATTTCTTTACATGATACAAACTTGCCCTGTTGGGTTTATATTCCTTTCCCTGAGTAAATTTCTTTCAAAACGCCCCTTTAGTCAAGGGTAAGGGGCCATCTGTAGTCTGTAACGGGATAAAGGTTTTATTTCCACAAGGAATCTTAACATGGCAGACTTGCCACTGAACATGCAAAGGTAAAAGCCATGATGAAATTCACACATGGGGCTGAGCTGGAGGCACCATGTGAATTGTTTTACTTATTTATTAAAAATGCTGGTGCAGTTATCAAAACTCTAAATGACTCACAGCATCAACATAATGCACAATAAAGCAGTAAGCATGCAAAGCATACTATCTAATGAATTATGGCACAATTAAACAATCATAATATTCTGATCATAAAACCACAGAACATGAATCATGAGAACTTCAGAGCTCCTTACATATCCAGATCTCTTTCAATGGTCTTTGAATGCCCTTTGAAAGAACCAGATCTTCAAGAAAATTTCTGAATTCCAGTAGTAAGGGTAAGGAGCATATATCCAGTGGAGCTTGCTGTGTGGGCCCAGTTAGGTTCAGTATCTATCTATCTATCTATCTATCTATCTATCTATCTATCTATCTATCTATCTATCTATCAATCACATTTGTCACCGCCCATTTCCTCCGACCTGAGGGACTCTGGGCGGTTTACAATATAAAACAATAAATATATAATTACATTTCAATATAAAACACACTATAAAACAATTTCACAGAGCTACCAAATATAGTAAAACCCAGATGGCTGTGGTCTCATTCAGTCATTGTGTAGGAGGGGCACTTCAAGGCACTAGCTGTTGACTGTTCTCCTCCCTGCCCCAAGCCTGGTGGCAGAGCCAGGTCTTCAAATTCCTCTGGAAGGCCAGGAGCGATGAGGCTAACCTCACCTCCGGGGGCAAGATGTTCCAAAGGGCGGGTGCTACTGCAGAGAAGGCCCGCCTCCTGGACCCCGCCAGACGGAATTCTCTTGTTGACGGGGTCCATACCATGCCGTCTCTGCATGAGCGGGTGGGACGGGCTGATGAAGCGGGGAAGAGGCGGTCCCTCAAGTAACCCGGTCCCATGCCATGTAGGGCTTTAAAGGTGATAACCAACACCTTGAATTGGACCCAGAAGCAGACTGGTATCCAATGCAGCTCGCGTAGCAAAGGTGTTATGTGTGCCCTTCTTGGGGCACCAAAAATAGCCCGCGTGGCCACATTCTGGACCAGCTGAAGCTTCCAGATACTCTTCAAGGGTAGCCCCATGTAGAGTGCATTGCAATAGTCTATATGGGAGATAACAAGGGCATGAGTGACTGTATGGTGTGTGAACACAGTGAAGGCTTAATGCAAAGTGTGAACCCTGCCACTGAATCCAACATTTTGTTCCTGCAGCAGTGAACACGAGCACATTAGTATTCTTCTGCTGAGAGATCTAGCTTAGGTGCACACATTGTGCTAAGCCATAATGAGGTTTGTTTTACTTGGGCATAGTGCTGTCTGTGTGGCTTATCAAGGCTTATAACTTTGCATATTGTGTGGCCAACCCAGTTGTCCTATTCCACAAGTCATGGTTAAGTTTAACGCAGTGCAGTGTGTGAATGCCAGCTTAGCCTCCTCAAAATGGTGCTTGTCTCATATGCCTACTGTTTTCTTTTTAGTTGGGAAATGTCATTCTGGTCTTAAGAATCAACAAGCCTTTTTTCCCCATTGCAGTGTTTAAGTAGGCATGCCCCAGTCTTCTAAGTGCTCCATTTATTTTTGCAGGGCTTCTGCCAACAGATCAGTTCAAGGACTAGGCAACCAATTTAGCACCTTAGAGGAATAAGCAACCAGGGACTGCTTACATTCTTAATTAAACTTGTAAGTATGGCCCTTAAATGCCACCTTGGCCTATAGCCAGAAGATACATTGCTTCAATCAATGGGAGCTATGCCAAATGCCATTTAGGCTTTCAGTATATTCAGCATTTTGCAGTGCCTTAATGAGACTCACACATGCTGTTTCCAAAAAAGTCACCCTTGCAACACAGGATAGGAAGGGCTTTCATTGAAACCACCACTACTTGTCACACCCATGATGTTGTCTGTTGTGGCCTCTGTGAAATTGCTGACCTCTCATTGCAACAAGGAGTAAGCTACTAAGAGGAAAACACTAGTAATAAATGTTGTTGTGTTAGTTCAAACACAATGTTTCTTGGAGTTTCCAGAGAGGTGCCTGTGTTAGTCTTTTGCAGCAAAAACGAAGTAAACCTAAGCAAAAATGTATCAATTACTCCTTGTGTTACCATAAAGCTCTTTACTGTTGTTCTTTTGAAGAGACTCTGCAGGTGAATTTTGCTACAAAGTGAAGGATGTAAGGCAGAATTGCATGAGAACCTGAACCCCTTTTTCCAATCCCTGGAGCTTTCTCTAATAGAGTTACCCAAAACCAACAAGATGATTTGAGATGAGAACTATAGTGTAAGTCCTAAAATAGCTTTCCTTTTTTTAAAATTTAAGAAAACAAAAAGAAAAAAGCGGAACATCCTAGTCTCATCCATTTTGCACCATCACCTCGCTCTCTGTGGTCCTCACCTTCCCCAAAAATGTACCAAGCATGTTGCCCATCTCTTTGTGAAGAGAAGGGCCAGCCCTAACATTTGACTAAGTGAGGAAGTTCCTTAGGGTAACAGATGGTAGGACATAGAGAAGGTATGCAAAGTGTTGAAAGAAAAAGGCATGTTAAGCTATAGGTTCTGATTTGCTACCTGCTGCCCTCAGGATGTCAGCCTTTTGATGTTGGCTGGATCAAGAAACAGACACCACTGGGATTGCAGGAATGGTATTTTATTTCGAAAGAGCCTCTAAAAGAATCTTAAAAGGACAACTCAGTCAAGGTGGAGCTGTTCTGAGCCTCTTTCTCATGCTTTCTACTTTCCCATGATTGAATAATTGTTTTCCCTATCCCATCTCCTTCTCAAGACCAGAGGTAAATTCCTCTAGGCAGGTGTAATGGAGGATACTGCCCTTTTGCTAGTGTTGAAGTAAAATTCAGTCACTAGTTTGACTAGTTTTTACACATGGAATTGGGGGAACTCATGAGTTTCTTTTTTCAGAAATGCACGATGGTGAGCTGGACCTAAATGTCCTTACAAGTTCTTACTTCATTATACTTTTTAATATAACAGAAGGGGGTTATTTTGTAAAAACTGGAGAATACTCTTTTTTTATAAGAATTTTATTAAATTTCAAACAAAGGTAAAAGCTACAGAAAAATAAAAAACCACAAAGAAGAAAAAAACTAAAAAGATGTGAGAACACAAAAGAAATGTTTTTTTTTTTGAAAAAGTTACAGAGAGAGGTGACTTCTGGCTTTTAAAAGCAAGAATATACAACAATTTTCCATAATCAATCCCTTACTCTATATTTAACCAAAGTCACATTATTTCTATAAATCATACCATTGTTGCATTATAAAAAAATCACTAAATACAATTGCTCCTTCCCCTTATATTAAAAGAAAAAAAAGGATATATATATATAGATATAGATATCCTAATGAACTTCCCCCCCAAGATAACATTTATTTGATTATTTCCTTCCTACTACTATTCTATACATTCCTGTCTGCTATAATAAAGATCAAACTAAATAATCTATAAATTGTCTACTATTATACTTAATAATATAACAATTTTAACAATCTTAATCATGTCAAATCCAAAACCAAACATCATTCTTTTTTTTTGTTATTATACCTTAATAATCTTAATCCAAATAGTTAAAGATAAATGAAGTCAGCCAAACCCTTAAAGCAATCCAGATAAATATTCTTAAACCCTTATCCCACTTCAAAATAAACCAAAGCATTTACATATCTCCACATTACGCATTGAGCTTTTTTCTTAAAGAAATCAAACAGCCCAACTGCCTCCCTCAAAAACTCTGACTTCTCTTCAAAAGAACTCCCATACGTATTAACCCCTTCTTTTCCAAGGCACATCAGAAAAGCCATTTCACATACAGCTTGCAACTCAATCTGTCCCTTTAATTTCTTCAACTCCACTATCCAATCTTCCTCCAGCATCTCAGCAAAGGTCAAAGAAACATTCCTGATGTTGTTAAACTCCTCAGTTTCTTCAAGTTCATCCACGACATCCCCAACCAGAGGAAACACTTCAAAGCTCACACTTTCCACAATATCCTGAATGCCCTGCACAAAAACTTGGTAAGAATCAGAAAGAATCTGCTTAATATCTTGATGGAAGCCAGAGAGAGTCTGCTTCAAATCCTCCATCTCATGCTGTAGATTATGGCACCCCCTAGAAGCTTAATCAGGGAAAGTCAAAGAAATAAAAGAGTCTGAAAGTTGTTTACATGAAGTGAGAGTGAATAGCAGACTGTTCTCAAGGGAAAGCTGAAGGTTCCGATCAGCCGATTCAGTATGTAGGAAAATGGTAATTTCTTCAAATCCAGTACAAAAACAATAACAGGGAGAGAATTATTTATTCTCAATCCTCCTTAATATTTGGATGGGAAACAAGCCAAAACTTAAAAAGAATTTTTAAAAATTAACTACAGATGTAACAATAAGCACCAAGAGAACCCACTTTTCTGCTGTAAAAAGCCTCTCTTAGGGTACATAAACTTAAAAAAATATAAATTGGGTGATTTAGAAATGGGGTGGCTGGTCTTAGTGTCCCTTTAAGGCTACAGTGCAGCTTGGAAATGGTGATGTCCCAGCCTCCCGGCAGCTCTTACCAGACGAGCGCAAACACTGTTTGTGATCCTCTGGTTACAAGTTGTTATTCCAGAGGATGGATGGGATGATTCAGGGTGTTTTCTTTGTCCGTGAAAGCACTCCTGGGCTTCAGGAAAAACCTGCCTGAGCCCAAAAAGCCTGCCGTGTTGTCAGTTCTGCCTGTGGAGCCCGTGGGCACAGCTGTTCAGTCCATCATGTTCCCCACCGGAAGTCAAAACTGGAGAATACTCTTAATAATTATATTTAATTTTAATTACATTTAAAATAAACAAGATCAAATTTCCTTACCCAGTAGAGTGCAATATGCCATTTAAAGGCCAAGAATGTCCATAAGCTTAGAAAAGTTGCACATCTCAATTTTACTCCATAAAAAGGATCATCTCTTGATTTTTCTTCTTTTGTGGGTATTAAACATGAACTAGCTCATTTAGTTAAGCCTTCTGAAGATTTATATTTAAGAAATATGGCTACTCCCTCCCTTGCAATGAATGCTTTTGCATTTTTTTGTCTGAGCAGAGACCTGGGACATAATGGCCTGTTGCATACAAACCCGCCCAGAAGTGTCCAGGGGATGGGTCAAAATGGGCAAGATGGCATCTGTGGCTGGAGTAGGCAAGAGGTTCCCCCCCCCCCCGGGTGTTATACACATAAAAAGGGGTGGTACTTCAATTGCATGGTTGTACCTGCCATTTTGACTTTTTGACCCCCTTCCTGCACACACCCCTGGGTGTCATGATGCGAGTCCAGCCTTGCATTATGATGCTGCATTTAACACCATCCTCATTTTGACCCCAGTGGATGCTATTTGATCTACCTGCAAAGCATCAGACAGCTTTTAAAAGAATACAAGGTTATCAAAAGGAAGGGGTGAGTTTTGCTCTCCCTAAGGATCAGAAGTAAGCAAATTGGTTGAATGTTTACAGCATTGCAAGCTTTACTTGAACCCACACTGCTCATTGTTATTTCACTGAAACAGGTTAACATCTCCTTCCAAGTACTGTTTGACTTCATATTTCCATGCATTTTTATTCATACACTTTTTAGCTTGTATACTAAAATAATACAATTTAAAGGATAATGTTTGAGATCCAACTCAGAAGTGGTGTCAGCATTCATGACAATTTTTAATAAACTGTTTAACTGTCAGATATCATTTCCATACAAAAGTCTTAGAGAAAATACTCTGTGTATTGTCTGTTAAGCTGACCACTTGTCTTTCTTTCCTTTCATTTTTTCCCAAAAGGCTCTGAGCATTGAAACCCTCAGTTTGAATAATGCGGAACAGGATATTTGCACAGTTAGAAGACGAAGCTGAAGTAAGATGAGACTTTGAAGGTTGGACGCTAGAGGGAACCAGAAGGAACTAAAGATTACAATTAAAGGAGAAGAACACTTAAATTTGGCTTACTAATACAGAATGAAGCAAAATATTTTAACATTGGACATATTGAAGGATATTATTGAACAATGGACCCAGAAGTTAATTTTAAAAGTGTCTGCCTTTATAGATAGATTGTGTTTAAAAGATGTTACGGATGAGGAACAAGTTTTACCTGACAAGATCAAGAATTAGTTGAGAGTGGATTTACAAACGACAAGCTACAAAATGACATGGAAAAAGATGTTACACATATAAAAGAAACTGGCTGCTGCCTTAACAATTAAAAAGGATATACAAATAACAAACCAAGAGAGTGACCTGGATAATTTTCCTATATTGGATTTACAAAAGAGGCTTGTTAAATATTCTTTTTTAATATTCTGAGAGGCATAGAGGAGAGGGCAAATCATTCATGTGAACTTCCCCAACCTTTGCACTACATCTTAAATGAATGTGATTTTTTTTTATCCTCCTTGTTTACTGTTGGAGACCATGGCCCAGTAAACAGGAGTTTGTGGGGAATTTTATTCATTTGTTTGCTTATCTAATGGTATTTATTGGCCACCCAAATCCATATGAACTCTGGGCAGTGAACAACAATTCAATATATGATAAAATTAAAACAATACATAATAATAATGAATTACTCACTGTGGTGGCCAAAATATCACTAAAGGCTGAAAGTGCTCTGGAACACTACTACTTTAATTTGCTTCCAGAAAGCAAAAAAGATCGGAGCTATGCACGTTTCTGAGGATAAGTTGTTCCCTAGAGTAGAAGCCACTAAACCATTGGTTTAATTGTGATTTATTGACTAAATCATACTTTGTTGCTAAACATGCTATTTTTTTTTGAAAAAACACACATTATGGCTTATTTTATTTGTTTATTTATAAAAGGCAACATTTTTCTACCCTGCCTTTATTATTTTTAGAAATAACTGAAGGTGGTGAACATACCTAATACTCCTTCCTCCTCCTATTTTCCCCACAACAACCACCCTGTGAGGTGAGTTGGGCTGAGAGAGAGCAACTGGCCCAAGGTCACCCAGCTGGTTTTAATGCCTAAGGCGGGACTAGAACTCTCATACTATGCCTGATTGGCACTTGGGCTGAGAGAGAGTGACTAGCCAAGGTCACCCAGCCGGCTTTCATGCCTAAGGCGGGACTAGAACTCTCAGTCTCCTGGTTTCTAGCCTGGTGCCTTAACACCTAGACCAAACTGGCTCTTACCATCTTAATATGATGTGTGATATTTAAATATGTAAATCTTGTTATACATTTAGCATTTCTATCAGACACGTCCCTGAATTCAGATGGCATAGAGAAATATATATATGTCATTCATATACTTAACTCCCAGATTATCTCTTACAGTGCTTTTTATAGATGTCAGGTAGAGCTTAAGTGTTGTACTGTAACAAGCTCACAGACAAAGAGAGATTATTATACATTTTTGTGCGTAAGAGATACATAGTGCTAATTCAAGTTCATGCACATATAGGCACAGTCATATACATACAAGGGATAGGATTTATTACTGAGTAAGCTTGGAAGGCTCCAGAGTGCAGGAAATATGTGGGCTGCACTGTTAATTTATAGAGCATGAATGAAAATTCAGAAAGGAGATTGAATCAGGGAGGGTCTTCTATGACTGGTATGGAATTGGCAAAGCAAATAATGAACAGTACATAGATACTTGAAGTTAAATAATCTCTTTGGGTAATCAGCTGTAGTGTCAGATTTTCAAATCATTTCAAGCTTTGTAGCTTTATGCTGGTGTTCTCTTATTGGAAGGAATGGAATTCGTTTGTAGGTTTGACAACATCAGACTTAGAGTGGAAATAGGTCTGAACCACTCTGAATTCTTTTACACTTCTATATAAACTTCCCTCCCTCCCTCCCTCCCTCCCTCCTTCCTTCCTTTCTTCCTATGCTTGCCCATGATGTTACTGAATTAGCCATTTCCTTGAGATTACACAATCCACACTGAAGCATCAACTCCAGTGATTGGGCTTACACAACACACTGAACTATAAGCTAGATCATTTTTATGTGAATCCAGCCACATATCTCTAGCTTTCCATTACAATAGTATGTTTTATGTCAGTCACTCACAACCTTGCCTTGGGAGAGCTTCTGCCTTAATAAATTTAGATATAAACTGTAACACATCTACTTCTTTAGTAATATGCTCAATTGATCTCAAAGGAACTTAGTTTTGAGTAGATTCTTAGCCCTGAAATTCTTTGTTGTTACCATATGAAACTGTTCTTGTCAGAGGTCTGAAGTGAAAACTGGTAGATGTTGTTTAATATTAGGCTAAAGCAGTGGTTCTTAACCAAGGACATATGGCCCCCTGGGGGCCCTAGGATATTTCAAGGGGGCCACAGGTGAAAACATGTAACAGGGGCCATAGGAGTGCTTCAAGGAGGCCACAGAAAAGCAAAGTGTATTATACTGCAAATAGTGTCTTCTTGATGCCAGAAAACGCATCAGTTAATGTCCCATGTCTGTATCCTGGATGGGAGGAGGGCACAGGAGAAAAACAAGGTTGGAAGGGGGGCCCAGGTTGAGAAACACTGGGCTAAAGAATGTAAATTATTTGTTCTTCTTTACCATGAGAGAATGTGACACCTTGTTTGTATGACTAAACTTTTCTAGGTGAGAGACTTCCACAGAATGCCATAGTTACATAATCTTGAAATGTGAAAGACAGCAAAAGCAAATGTAGACTGACAATGAAAATGCAAAATCAGGTGCTTCGTTAGAATGGAAATCACTGGTATCATTCTTTCTGGTATCCATTTTTCTTTTAGTGTCATCTCTGGTTATGAGCTTTCATACAGTTGAAGCAATGTTACAGGATGCATTTGTGCCCATAGCAGATTAGACATTAGACAACCAAGTTTCTAGCCTACATAGATAAGGATCCAAATCTAAACCCCAAGAAACTAGAAAGAGCAATATAAAATATTAATGCAAGTACATTCCTAATAGACACAATTTCTTTTTAGTACATTATTTCATATTTTCAGCTTGCAAAATATGGGATTTTTTAAATAAAGAATCCTCTCTATTTTGATAATAGTTTGTTTTTTTACCATGCACAATATAAAAATGTAAATGTAGATTACACATAGAATAAACTTGCATATAGTTCAGGATCTGTCTAGTTTTCTTCCTAAAGAGTGAGAATTCCCTGGTTCTGTGGAGCTTTACAATGGAGAATTGGTCTTTCCTTCCTTCCTTCCTTCCTTCCTTCCTTCCTTCCTTCCTTCCTTCCTTCCTTCCTTCCTTCCTGGAAGCAGAAGTATAGTTTAAATTTAGGTCACTGCATATTTATTAGACCTGCTTTCTGCCTGGTACATAACTCTACCCAATAAACATTCTGTACCTTCCCATAATTTACGTAATCCTGTAATTTACATATCCCCCCAAGTAGTTCTGAGATCCACTGATTTTAATGAGCTGTACCTGGCATTTGCTTACTGTTGCCATTTAAATCAGTGGGCTTAAAATACATAATTTGAGGTGAACCGTGCAGGGAATTTAACTGTAGTTCCAATCAAATTGTTTGTTTTAATGCAAAGTTTTAATGAGGAAGAACATCTATCTCAGGTGGATGTCAGATGTTGCGAACATTGCTGTCTTATGCACATTTACAGATAGGCTGTGTTTGTACAAATTCTAGACTAGGCTAAAGCAGATCTGGAAGATTTTGTGGTTCATAGAAAAAGGGGTCTTGAACCCTCTTGAGTTTAAAATTCAGTAATATCCCCATATTGTTTGTTTATTCTTCGGATCATAGTTTTCCTTTCCTGCATAGTTCAATCTTCCTTAAAATGTCATGCCCAGAACTACTCGCTGCATTTTTGACGGGGTCTGAACAATGCAAGATATAGTTGAGTTCTGCAAATTATTTCTTCTTTGGAGCCGCAATTCTATTAATGCAGCCTAAAATTAAACTTTCCTTTTTAGCAGGGATATCACACTTTTGACACATATTAGCTTGTGATTAACTGCAGTTCCAAGACTTCCTTCACAGCAAGGCAGGATAGCACCATCCTGCACCTATACGTTTGATTTTTTCCCTCCCAGATGAAGAACTTCACATTTATATATGCTAATTTCATTGTTATTTTTCATCCTAGTTTTCTGATTTCTATCAGGATGACTCATAGCTCACTTGAGTTTTTGCTTACCTGACACAGATCTATAGGTCTGAGCTATCTGTCTATACTTTGAGTCCTGGTCCTCTTTTTACCTCTGGTCACCTATGGCACTGCCAAGTTTATTCACTTAGATTTCTGAGCAGGAATGAGTATTTTTAACACACAGTGTAATTCGTCCTTCCTTTCTATGACTTCTGTTTCTTTTGAACAACTGTTACCTTTCTGTTGCCATATTCCAGCGGTAGAAGTATCTCACCAGTTCTGTTACAGCTTTTAAACTTAATTTGCTTTTCTGTATTAAGAATTCAGATTCATTTTGTTTCTTTACCATATTCTCCGCAGTAGTCAACAGACAGTGAAAATCAGTGATAGCAATGTCCTTAAGAAGCTTGCTTGTTCCTGTTGCCTAGTTCAACACAAGTGGAGGAAGTTTCTAATCCATTAGATGCCAACCAGGATCTTCCAGAGGAATAGCTGTGTTGTAATATACAGAGCAAAGAATTTGGGGCACCTTAAGAATCAATGGATTTACAGCGGCAGAAATTTAGGCTGTATGAGTTGATGTCCATTTTATTTAGAATGGACTGTGTTAGAAATACCAAGCCAGAATTATAATATCTCAAATTTCCACCTAGCCATTTTTATGCCTCACAGGAAATAGGGTGGGCGGACTGGAAGGGCCAATTGTTGTTCTGTTGTTAAAACTCAGAATTATTGATTTCATTTAGCTTGAGTTGAGGAACATACTGTATTTGATTCTCTGCTGTGGAAAGAGGTGATTCCCTTTCCAAAATATGGAATCTGAACACTGGATGTGTTTAAACCCAGGCTGAACAGTCATCTTCAGGGATGCTTTCATTAGTTCCTGTACTGAGTTGGACTCAGGTGTTTAAACAGTCCTTTCTGATTCTGTGACTTTAATTTTAATTGGAGATAAACTCTGTACAGTACCAGCATCTGCAATTTGGATATGATGTGGGATGTGGGATCTAGCGTGCTTAATGGTTTTATTGCTCCATAGAGGCAAGGGGTTGGTGGTGTTTGTTTAATTATGGTTACTAGATACAAGCTTCAAAAATCAAGATGAGCAACAGATGTAGTAGAGATATGCAGAAAATGCTAATTTTTTATCAAATGGATTTTTACAGCCCAGGTCTGATAGCTTTGGTTTAATAGCTTTTGAATTTCAAGTTCGGGATATTTTTTAAAAGTGGCAATACTGCTTATCAAAACCAAGAAATTTAACTTTGCTGGTAGAGGATAGAATTGATTCAATTGCACATCCTCAGTGATGTCACACTAGAAAATAGTGATTTAATCATGTTAAATTAAATTTGCAGATCAACCAACAGAAGCAATGGCTCAGTAAATGAAATGTGTGGGAAACCCAGTTTTGGATTCTGCTCATTTTTTTTCCGTTGATATTGTTGGAAAGAAATCTTACCAGGTCCGCTCCAAGCTGGAATGAAAGTTCTTAGGTGATTGCTTGAACAGAGATAATTTTATTTTCCAAGAGCATGTACAGAGTCTGCTGGTTGGAGGTGGCCACACTTATATTTCCCTCAAAAGCCCTTTATATAGGAGAGCTTGGCTGTTCTTATGTAAAAGTGCTCCTGCCCTCTAGGAACTTCTGAGAAAAGTGCAGTTTACTGGAGTTCAGAGAGGAGGCGCTCTGTGAGCTGGGCACCTGCTGCTTCCTGTTCTGATAGTCCAGGTTCCCTGGGGGGCTGTGGCTTTGTCTACTAGCCTGGACTGTTCACCTTGGAAAGGATCTTTTGTTATGATTATGGAGATCTGTTTGGCTGTTCACCTGAATGGGCTCTGCTAAATTCTGTGAATGAGTGACCTGGAAAAGGTGGAAGGAAAAAGAAGAAGAGGATGACCAACAGCAAGGTGGATGTTGAGTTTACAGGGGCCATGGGTTCACCATTGGAAGACCTGAAAGACCAGGTTAGGGATAGATTGTCATGGAAAAAATCTACCCATGAGGTTGTTAGAGTTGAAAATGCCTTGATGGCACATAATCAATCAATCAATATTTTGTTAGGAACTGAGAAATTGATATACAGGGAAAATTAAGGAAGAATAATACCTTATTTTTTTCTATTTTAAAAAATGAAACTGAATTCTTTTCACTGAAAAGAAACTAGTGTTTGTGCTACGTTTTGAAATCCGGGTACGAAATGAGTCCTGTATGAAGCTTTAGGAGACTGCTATTAAGTGGTTAAACATTTGAGCTTCCCTAAGCATGATGGGAACTGTAGGCAACGAGGTTCATGGGAATTGCAGTTCTGCTCTCCTCCAGCATGGCTGCCTTCTGCTAGGTAAGAGGGTGCTTATCCGCTATGCTCCGCCTTGAACTTAAAATAGCTGAGAAAAGTTTTTTTTTTTTGCTGCAGAGGAAGGGGGATAGAATTTAATTTAGTTTAGGGAGATTTCTGTGTCTGACTTAAAGCCTGTATTTGCATCTGAGCTTTTGCACAGTACATGTTGCATTTCAGTTACTGGAAATAGAAATGTTTTAATGGCCAAAGCAGTTCCTCGAAATATCTGTCCAGATTTCTTAGATTCTTAGCTCACCTAATTCGGAGTGATTGGAAACTGTAGTCCATTAGATCTGAAAGACCACAGGTCTCAGAAGACAAAGTGACTGTATTGCTACTTTGCCTGTTAGAATTATTACACTGAGCGTTTTTATTTAGTTGGTGGGAGGGGAAAGCTTGCTTGCTTGCTTTCTACACTGGATTGGATACCATTAACAAATGACACAATTTTATTTCACCACAGTCAGGCACAAAAATTCAGTCGAGTCATTATTAGCAGGGAACATACAGACACATCCCATGGGATGGCTGGAGCCCCTTGTGGTATGTGTTTGTGTATGTTTTCTATGTTGGCTGGATTCACCATCTTGATTTTTTTTTAAAAAAATTACTTGTTCTTCTTTATCTTGTTTCTTTCCTTATTCATATAGTACTTTGCTTTATCTCCACTTGTGGAGTCAGGTGGTGCCTAAATCAAATGTATGATGATGATGATGTTTGAAGGGAAGACCCTGAAAAGCTATGGGTATTGTGAAAAGCTGTTAGTTATTACAGCAGGATGTTTTTAATAGCAAACAACAACAACTATAATTTATTAAACGTATATGGTGCTTGACTCCCAGTGACTCTAGCCTGATCCTAATCATGTTTCCCTAAAGATCCAGTGAATATAGCAGAGGTCTCCATTCCTTTCTTTCCCCTGTAAAGGATGTTAATGACATGATATATAAAGCTAAGTACTTGGTTTTTTCCCCAGGAAAAAATCCTGCAAATTAATAGTGGGATTCCCTGATTAAAATATATTATTTAAATGTGCCTGGAGCAGCATGCACTATAAACTTAAAATCTTATGTTTAGTGTGTCTGTTGACACACATATAAGACTTACCCTCAATGCAGATGCAAAGGAATGCAAGCTGATGCTTTCTGCATATTTCATCCCTGCCTGAGAAGGGATTGGTCAAAATTGTATAGCCAGTATTTACTCTAACCATATTTGAATCACAGTTTCAAAAAGCTGATGATATTTAATACAGGGCTGTGTTTATACCGAATTAAGTTTTTTGTTCTCTCCAGCTGTCAACTGCCTCTTCATTGTTCTGTGCTGGTAGTTTTTTCCAGACTTGCTGCAGCTGGAAGAACATGTCAAGTACTGAGTGTAGAATATATGTACCTATACAGAATTCTAGATGCTATAGGCCACTGAGCCTTATCCATTTATTCTACCACACTTGCCTTACTCATTAAATAATAGTAAAGGTAAATATAACAAGCAAACCTCAAGCTGTTGTTAAAAGCAAAGTAACAGAGCTGTGTGTATTTATGTTTAAACAACACCTTTAGAAACTAAAAATGTACTGAAATAAAACTGAAAATTGTTAGGGGAGGAATGATAAATAGTGGTATTGCGCCATCTGCTGGTACACAAGACAGTCTTTTAAAGCGCTTTGAAGAAAAATAAGCAGAGTTATGTTTTTTTCATATTGTGCAGTCTAACCATATATGCATTTGTTTAGTATCAAATTAGTATATGTTCAGTGGGTCTTTCTCACAGGTAAGCAACCTATTTTATTATAAAACACCAGTTTTTTTAAAAAACAGGAATGTCATGTAAGAAGCTAACTTAAATTCTTCCCCAAGAAAAATGGGATTCTATGTCCTGAACACCTTGTACAGATTAAATAGGTTTGATTCTTTGAATGATTTATCAAGCTTTCTTAATTTGTGATCAGAGAGAAAGCAAGGAACTGTCATTCTCATCATCATCTGCCAAAAATTTGTTCAAAGCTATTATTTTAGTTTCTTTTAATAAGTTTTATTCAGCCCTGAAGGGTTCCCAAAGCAGAAAGAAGTGTTCGTTGTTGCAAAATACATTCAGGTTCAACTAAACCCCAAAGTATAAAATTCCTTAACAACAGTAATAGTAACAGTAATAATAATTTATGGTACCTATATGTGCACGTTAATCCTTATAACAATCCTACAAAGTATTCATCCATCCATCCATCCATCCATCCATCCATCCATCCATCTATCTATCTATCTATCTATCTATCTAACTTAAGCAGTGGCGAAATCTTGTACAAAGATAAAATATCTGAATCAGCTTTGATTCCTGGTCACTTCATGGGCAAATCTACCTTTTTTTTTGTGGCAACTATACAGGAATGGTTTGCCATTACCTTCTGGAATGACTTTTTTTTATTTCCCAGCCTAGCATATAGCTGTAGGATTTCCAGGAATCTCCCATCCTAATGCTAACCAGATAAAACCCTACTTAGCTTTTCAAGATCAGCCAGGGCCAGACCTGCTTCATTTCCCCAGCTAGATCCCTGGTCTGTTCAGCCTTACAGAATTCTTTAGGAGTCTTGGCCATAGTCTGTATCTTGGGTGGGGCCCTCACCTGCATATTCTGATGACTACAAATTCTGGTTCAGGTGGAAAAAGGTGGCCCGTGAGCTGTTCTGATCCCAAAATAGTTAGCTGCTTGTAAACCAAAAGAGGTATTACAGTATATGGAAATTACCTGTGTTCAGAGTATGGAGAACTCACTGAGTTTTTAGCAAAAAAAAAAAAAAGATTTAGAATTTGGGTTTTTTTCCATGTGCTTTTTCAAATTTTGTTTTTGTTTTTTTTCTTAAAGGAATCCCATATTTGGCCTTTCTACTGATAAGTTCCTAGTTGTCCTTTTCAGTATGGAACTAGATGACATCAGTCTACAGAGCCAGAAACTAAGCAAAGCAGAGAAGAAGTTGCGGCAAAAGCTGATGAAGGCCAGATACACCTTACTAAGACATGAGGGTATTGAGTGTGTATCAAACCCTACTAAGGTGATTAGAAACTGTACTGCTTATGAGAGTGTGCGTTCTTTGGTTGGATTCACATACTGCATTTAGCATAGTTTATGATTATGATTAAAGCATGGTTGGCTATGTTTGTATAGGGTGCTGAGCCAAAACTTAACAAACCACATTATTTCTTAGTATGGTGCATGAACCAAGTCCAGGGCAAGGTTTTAAGAGATGATTTATTGACTAATTATGTGCCATTGTCATGGTTTCAACTCTATCAACCACATAGGTTGATCTCCAGAATTATGTTTCCCCAGTCTGATTCTTAAGGTCTTTCAGTAGCCATCACCATTGTAATCGAGTCCTTCCACCTAGCCTGTTGTGACTTATCCAACAAACTATGACTTACTGATATGTGACCCAGCTGATGGTCCAATTCATGCATATGCTAAGTCATGATTTTTAATTGAACAAGTGATTATGGTCTTGCTTACACAGAACACTAAGTTGGAATATATGAGTTTGCACATCTCAGTAAGTCACTGTGAGAGAACCAATGTGATACAGTGGTTATGAAGTTCTACTAGGACCAGAGAGGCCCAGTTAAAGACTGGCCTCAGCCATGGAAGCTCATTGGTGGACTTTGGCTGATTTAGGGTGATTCTCAGTCAAGCCTATGTCCTACTGTTGTTATTGGGGGGGAAATTGTAGGAGGGAGAGCTATGAATGCTGCCATAAGCTCTTGAAGAAAGGTGGGAAAGAAATCTAAAAGCCAGAAACAAAGAAACCGTATTGTGATAATGTTGTATGGGAAGAAGACCAGTGACTTAAATGATGCCTAAGTAGATGTGCACAAATTTCAGTGAGAACATGAATATTAATTGTGGCACGAAGACTATTTCAAATCCAAAGATTTCATATAGATCTTTAGAATTGATCAAACTGAAGTTCCAGGACAATGGTCCCTTTTTCATTTTTTTTATTGCTGTGTTTATGGAATTCTATTTCCAGATGAACAAACCAGTGTTAATTAGTGATACCTGTGTCTCTTTTATTCTCTCCATCATTAGAGTCTGGTTATTGCCAATGGTGGTCTGGGTAATGGTGTTGGTAGACACCAGCTGCACTCTGTGGTAGAAGAATGTGGGCTGGTAGAAACCCTCTTGATGCCTCCAAATAAACCCTATTCATTTGTGCAGTATGGGAGGACAGCTGACTCCAAGCAGGCCTATGACTCCCTCAATGGAAAGGAACTAATACTAGAGAACTCCAGCCAAAAGGTTGTTCTGTACTTCAACTTTGTAGAAAAAGGTATTCCTGAAGAAGCCTGCTCTTCTACCTGTTTTTCTCAACCTACTGTTAGAGAACTCAGTTCATACCTCATGAAGCTCAGGGAGGCATTGATCGATTTTAAAAAATTGGCTTGATGGAACCAAAATGAACACTTCTAGATGCCATTTTGTCAATGAGATTTTCTGCTAAGCAGGTCATACATCTTTCTCACAATCAAGAATGAGGTAATAAAGGTTAACATTGGCCAGCTTCTTAACTTTTGTCCTGCAGATGTGTTGGACTGCAGTGCCTGTAACCCCCAGTTAGCATGGGCACTGATGGGTCATGTAGTCTTACACACATGACTGCAGATAGAGCTCTTCTGAAGAATGTTTGAATGTGGACATCTTATTGTATGCTGCATCATAAATCCTTTTTAGTGAGGCTGCTGTTTAAATAAAGGCTAATGTTATAATTTTACTCTATATGGACAAATGTTTTTCTTTCTCCCTGTATTACTGTATTCGCTGTCTTGTCAGCCACAGACTATCAACAAATTTTATGCATAATGGAAAGAGACAATTGATTGCTGTTGACTTCTCATCTGAAACAAATGCCGCAAGTGATGTTCTTTCATTTGAAAGAATGATCAGAAAAGCAATGACATTCTCTGGTCCCAAACAGACAATATTTTGTGTAGCATAGCATGGGAAACCAGTCTTGTTTACTGGAGATCTTTAGTGTCTCTGTCAAAGATAGTTTTGGATATAACTACTTAATTCACACATATTTTTTCAGAAGATGCTTTTCAAAATCTTTCTGTTCAGGTAAGTTTTTGGTAGACAAAATTATGTGGGAGGATCATTTCTATAGGTTTTATCTTAATATAGTGTATGACTGTGCTAAGATAACATGCTAAAGCACAGTTTAGCATTCTCTCCCCCTTTCTTTTTGTATGGCATGTTTAAAGATGAAATTGGAACCTCCCACTTCTGTTTTAGATGAACAACAAGAAAGCATGCTGCCCAACTCTTAACTATGCTTGTTCTTATGTATGGTTCATAATATGCCAGTTTCATGAACTATGGTTTCAAGTTAGCGTGTTTCTACTAAGCAGAGTTAAGATTAACCACAGTTTGTCTGGATTTGGAGAATAGCAAAAGCTATAATTAATAGAAATGGAAGCTTCTAAACATCTTGCAACTGTGGTATAGAAGGAGGTGTCCAGACTTCATTTGTAATACCAGCTTGTGATATCTTATACTCTCCCCAACATTTTGCTCTCCTGGGAATTTTGGGAGTTTTGGTTCTAATACATCTGGAGGGATCCAAGTGGGGAAAGCTGGCTTAGCACTATATCTGAAGCACATTTACTTTATCATTGTAATGGTGGTGTCTTCCAAGACAGCATTTGAAAAAACAACAACTTAAGCATAGAACCTGTATGTTTGAAAACTCTTGAGTCTGAACACCTAAGTTAGAAGAATGTAGAGATGTTATTTTCATGAATGCTTTTCATATTTCTTATACTTCTAGTTCCTTGGGAGGATATGACCCCTTCAGTCTTGCCCCCTGGTTTGAGAGTAATTGAAGAGTTGGTTTCACCTGACGAAGAAAGGGAGCTCTTGGAAAGCATTAATTGGATAGAGGATGAGGTCATTCCGCATGGTATGCTATTCTTAGAATAAGTAAGCCAGAGTGTGGGTACATAATATAGGGTTTACCACATAAGCTAAACCCTAAAACCAGGCTAACAAAACATTTAACAAAACATTTATTATGGTGCTTGGTCACCATTTTGTATTTATATTTTATATTTCATATTTATGTTTTGTGTATGTTTTAACATATGGGGGGTTGAGTTTATTGTTTGCTTTTTTGTTATTGTGCGCCACCCAAAGTCACATTATTTGAGATGGTTGGCTTTATAAATCTAGCAAATAAATAAATAAATAAATATTGCTGGGTTGCAAAGTGTCCAGTGCCCAAAGAAATAAACCATAATATGGCTTACTGTGGTGGCCTGGCTCATGCAACATGCTGAGACAATAGCTGCATTCTGACCTTCTGAAGTACAAGCTACTCAATCCCATTTTAGCTTGTATTAGTGTATTGTACAAACTCAACCAAAGTTGACTGAAAAAGGGGCTTTTGGAACATCTCTTTTAAATTGGCCTGTTGTTTTGCTCAACTCTGCAAGGTTGTTTTTGTAAGACTTTTTGTTCAGCATGGGAAACAGACATTTTAAATGCTTCTGTGTGTCAGAAGTCAGTTCATTTATGAGAAAAACCTTTGAAAAATGTGTTGAGTCAGCAATGATGAGGTGAAGCACAGCTATGACCTTGGTGTTACAGTAGATTGCTCAATGAATTAGTCAACTCAGTGTACAGCAGCTCTGAAAAAGGGAAATTTTGTGCCAGGGATTGTTGAGAAAGGATTTGGAAATTAAAATGCCAACCTTGTAACGCCATTTTACAAACTGATGGTTCATCTGAATCTAGAGCAGTCTCTATAGTAACAGCATTTGAGAATTGATACCACAGCACTGGAAAAAGTGCAGAAGGAGGCAAAAAAAATCAGGGGATTTGAACATCTTCAGTACAAGAAAAGCTTAATGTAATTGGGACATTTAAACTTGGAAACCAGGTGACTGAGGCAGGATATGATGGAGGAGTATAAAATCGTGCATAGCATAGAGAAAATAGATATGGGGCTTCCCTCCCTCTTTAAACATTAGGACTGTCCAATGAAATTGATTATAAGTAAATTTAGAACAGACAAAAAGAGGTACTTCATCACATAATACATAATTTACATACATAATAAAAGAGAGCCAGTTTGATCTAGTGGTTAAGGTGCTAGGCTAGAAACCAGGAGATGGAGAGTTCTAGTCCCATCTTAGGCATGAAAGCCGGCTGGGTGACCTTGGGCCAGTCCCTCTCTCCCTCAGCCCAACTCAGCTCACAGGGTTGTTGTTGTGGGGGAAATAGGAGGAGGAAGGTATGTTCGCCACCTTGAGTTATTTATAAAAATAATAAAGGCAAGATAAAAATTAAATAAATAAATTACTTGTGGGGTTCATTACCACAAGACATGAAGATGTGATATGGATGGTACTGAAAGGGGATTGGATCTATTTTTGGAGGACTGGTCTGTTGGGGGCTGTAAGTCTTGCAGACTCAGTGGTCCATTTGGTTAGGGGTAGCCTACTTCCAAATTCCAGGTGCAGGGGAAGAGTAGCAGGAGAGGTGTACATCTCTGTCTCTTACTTGTGAGCACTCCAGAGGCATGTGCTTGGCTGCTGAGGGAAATAAAATGCTGGACTAAAATGAGCCTTGGCCTAGTCTGGCAGGGCTATTCTTATGTTTATTAAATGGTTTGTTTCTTGTTTTAGTGTAATATTTATCATTAGCCATAGAGAATGGCTTATTCAACAAACTACAGTTAAAACAAACGTGACAGCCACTGTTTTGTTGTGATTTGCTGCTGGACTGGATATGGGGAGACTCATATTCAAGTCCACCCTTAGCTATGAACCAGCCAACCTCACTTCTTCAGAGGGTTATTGTTACGGGGAAAAATGAAGGCAGAGGTGTTTTGCTTGTGCCTTAAGGAGAAAGGTGAGATATACATTAAATTAATAATAATAAATTCATCATGGATTGGCATGATGTGTGACCTCAACCACAATTGCAGTGGATGATAAAGTATTCTTAGGCACAGCAAAATACTTCCATGAGCAGTCCACAGGATTTATTCTAAAGTCCTTGCATTAAAAAAACAACAACACATTCACAGCCTCAGACATTAACTATTGAGAAAATGAGGTCGAGGCAGTGTTTTTCAATCTATCCAGGTTGCTTAAGTGTAACTTTCCAAGTGCAGCCAATAACTTGGAATAATGGGAAGTTTGGTCCCAGCCAATGGATGAGTGGTGACTTGGAGGCAGCTTAGGTGGATATGTGCAACAAAATGGGTCAAAGGTCGTTGTGCAAAAGGAAATGGATTGGGAGGCATTGCAAGTGGGCTGAACTGGACTAGAATCAACAGAAAGAGATATCATCCACAATTTTTTAAACTCTTTTTGGTAGCAAAGCTGACACTGAGGTCACCTTCTCTTGCCAGTATGGTTGCAAATTGGCCAGTGGTAGGTTTAGGTTTTTTTGAGTCAAAAAGTCCCGGCCACCTCTGACTGTTGTGGAAGTTGCACAGGCAGCAGTGCCAAGCAATATCCACCTTGGCTCAGGTTGTGCCAATTAAGGCTGGTTGGAATCACTGGGAAAAGTGGTCAGGATTATTGTCAGGGTGAGGGGAGGGTGGAGAGAGCCAAGTATGCTGCCTTGAAATAAAGGAAGGACAGAAGTATAACAAAAAAAGAAGAACTCATCGATATTACTACCACCACTAGTAGGAGTTCTGATAATAAATACATGACGTATAAGAGTTCACTACTGAAAGGCTGTTTGAATTGAGGTGGGCTATAAATATTGCAGAATAAATAAATACACTCATTATGATTGGCAGATGTGAAATTCATTTGTGCATCTTCCATCTGCTAGTAAAGCAGTTTGCAAAAATCGTTGACGTGCTTCGTGACTTTAACGAAGCTATTTTACCCAGAGCAACAGAAGCATGAGTGAATCTTTCATGTTCAGTATGTCCAGGTGCCCAAATTTATCCTTTCGTATGCTTGTAAGATGCTATTTATGCATCTTTATGGCAGACAAATCATTGTGCTGTTTAAAAGTCAAAGTCCCCCTTGAATTGAGCTGAACTCCTTTTAACTGCATTAGCGCATGTAGCTTTCTTGGCAACAATATGAAAAGGGCTTGCCATTGGCTTTTGGGATGTTTTTTCAATTTATGATTGTAGATTGCAGTCCTGGGATTTCCTTGCCAAGTAGTCTCAGGTCTGACCCTACTTAGCTTTTTCAGATCAAGTGAAGTCTGCTAGGTATTGTCACCTGCTGTAGTTAAGCAGACAACTTCCAAAATTCTTTCAAGGATTATTTATGACCAAGAAGGTAGGTTCTCTCTTCATATCTGAAATTAATGCAGGTCAGGATAGGGTAAGAAAAGATTGGTCTATGTTTTCATCTCAGGTTCCTTCTGTGGACAAAAGGATTTGAACTGAGCACTGATTCACAACCACAGGATTACACAGGCTCATAACCAATTTTACGTTTACAATTCTATTTTTAATCCCTTGTTTCTTTCTGTTTCACAGCTCAGAAGTCTTTAAAACATAGGAGGGTAAAACATTTTGGATATGAATTTAGGTATGATAACAACAATGTTGATCGAGAGCAACCATTACCTGGAGGTGGGTATCTAATCAGAGTGCACCTTATCTGCCTTCCAATTTCTGTGAAATGGCTTTCATACCAATTAGTAGTAATTTCATTGTACCTACACAAATGTGGTTTGCATTGCTTTACAGTGCTGCTGAAATCAGTGAATCTATATGAAAAATGGGGTTGTGTCCCCAGTTCCCATTTAGGTTAACAAGGACATGCCTAAGCATGGTTACAGAGAGGTCAGTCTCAATGGGACCTGTTCTCAGGAAAGCAGGTATTAGAACACAGCCTAAATAGGATGTTTCCTGACCAAACCCTAGAATATGGAAAGAGAATTATCATATAGTGCATAATTTCAAGGGATTAGACCAGTGTTTCTCAACCTTGGCAACTTTAAGTTACGTGGACTTCAACTCCCAGAATTCCCCAGCCAGCATGGGGAAGTTGCCAAGGCTGAGAAACAGTGGATTAGACAAATTCATGGAGGATATGGTTATTCTGGGGAGCAACAGTGAGAGGGTTGAACAGCTCTGCCTTGTTTGTGGGCTTCTTGGAGAATCTATCTGGCCATGTGGAAACAAAATCCTGATGTAGAGTGGTGTTTGGTCTAATCCAGCTTGACTGCTTTTATTAAAATAATCCACACCTCATCAAACTACATTTCTCAAGATGCTCTGGGGAAGTCATGGCAGTTATAGAAAGCTGTAAATAGTGCCTGAATCCATTCTGTTGTTAACTCAAAGTTTATTGCATATAGTCTCTGTTATGAAGAATTTCTCAGGGGGGAAAAGGATACTAAGATTTCTGTTTGGTTTGAAATGTCAGGTCTCCCAGATTTCTGTAACACAATTCTTGCAAAATGTCTGAAGATGGGATACATTCACGAGAAACCTGATCAACTGACTATAAATCAGTATGAACCTGGACAAGGTATGTAGTTGTGTTTTACAGCATCCTCACCTGATCCTCTGGGCTCAGATTTGCAAGCACTGTAAATCCAATTTGACAAAACAACAACAACAACAACCCTGTTTGGTGTGGAGGTGTGATGAGACAGGAGAATTGGCAGACCCTTAGATATAAAGGGTAAGTTCCCATGACTGTAACATAGAAACAAGTGTCCTGGGTTAATAAGAACATAGGAGTGCTACGTTTTGTCAGTTCAGATAAGCCAGCATGGGCAATGGCATAGAATTGTGGGAATTGCAGTCCAGTACTTTTGGACTACCCATAGATGTCAAATTTGGTATCTTTTACATGCCAGCACATTCTTTCCTGCTGAGCTATAGTTCTTGATCCCACAGAGCAGTGTTTTTCAACCTTGGCAACTTTAAGCTGTAGGGACTTCAACTCCCAGAATTCCCCAGCCAGCATGCTTAAGTCCATACAGCTTAAAGTTGCCAAAGTTGAGAATACTGCCATAGAAGGAAGAAAGGAAGAAACAAAAAACATTGTATGTTCTGCATTACTGGACAATAAACATATAAGCATATAATCACAATAAGTCTCTGTTTCTGGTGAGAAATCCATTATCTGCTTTATAAGATTCATTTCCCACCCTTTCATACATTTTTGTTCTCCAAGTAAATTTTGCCAGAGGGCTGTAGAGAACAGCAGTGTATTCTTACATACTATACTAATATACCAAAGTAGGACTAAAGGTGAATAAAGATTGATAGAATTCACTTATTCTTTATATGTCTGTTTTTATTTGATGTTATAGGAATCCCTCCTCATATTGATACCCATTCTGCTTTCGAAGATGAAATAATATCTCTAAGTTTAGGAGCTGAGGTAACAACTATTTTTTTCAGTCTTCTAGAGAGCAGATGAATTGTGTTTTCTCAAGAAGTTGAATGCATGCTAAATTTGTATCTGTTGCTTGCTCTTTGCAGAGCTTGTACTTCCAGTGGGTAGACATTTTTGTTGAAAAGTCAGGATAACTGAAGATTTTCTTCTAGGCTGTATTTATTCTGAGTGAATGTGACAAGTAGAGAAATAGCCTACCTCATATTGTGAGGAAGTTGTCTTATAATAACTCAGGAATGGTCTTCCCCAACCTGGTATCTTCTGCGAGTTGTAGCCCCAGCACATCTGGAAGAAGCAGGTTTGGGAAGGCTGCTGTGGAGACAAACACTGGTTTCACATCCCTTATTTAGCCATGGTTTCTTGAGCTGTTCAGTAAGTTTGCGCTGTAAATTCTGCTAAGGCCAATGGGGCTTTAAAGTAGGAATTGGATATCAACATATATGAGAGTAAGCCTTTTGAACTCAGTGGGATTTTCTTCTTGCAGGCTTATAATGGTGTGCATTATTAACTGCACTCACACACACACACACACACACACACACACACAGGCACCACCAAGTTCTGGAGAAGACTGGAAGCCATTCACCTGTTTTTTCAGCTAACTTCAATCAAGTAGCAATTTCTGATCTTGGCTTCTTTTAGTAAATCCTTGGTCTTCCATAACAGGCTTCCCAATGTGAATGCAATGAGAAACCACAAATTTATTTATAGCAGGAAATGAATGTGCCCAATCCATTGCTGTACTGGACAGGAAAAGAAGAAGGGAAAATTTTCAGGTTTAGTGTTATTTCAAATATGATGATTTTTGCACTTTTCCTGAACCTTCTTGCAAGCACATGGTTGCCTTAGATGGCTTTGAATGAGAGAGCAGACCCAGACTGCGGTTCCTTGAGTTGCTTTCAGGACATCAAAGTATATAGAGCTTTCCCAGCCTAGCCCCACACCCTGGCCCCATAGCAGATTGAGGGATTCTGCAGGTTGCAGCCCCAACATATAAACAGTGTGTTTTATTGATGCAATATATTTGTACTTCATACATTTGCTGACAGCTCACTTCTGGGGGAAAAAAGCCCTGCTGTTCTTTAAAATGAGTTGCCTAAGGAGGAAGGAAGATTTTGCTCTGCCTTCTCTTCACCCAGGAGCCATCCTGCCTCTACCTGTTGAATTTTTAATGCAAGAAGAGAATTTCATAAAAGTAACTCTGCTGCCAACAGAACTCCTGCAGGGAGCCATGCCTAAGAAGCCTTTGTAAATAAGAAGTTATTTTATTCTGCTATTTTATAGGTTATTTATAAAATGTTCCTGGCATCAAAGTATTTCCCCCTCATCTTTGTGCATCCCAGGTCAGAAACTTTTGGATGCTTTTTATCTTCCTACTTCAGTTATGTAGGCTGACACTGATGTATAGGAAAGAAAACTTGAAGTGCAAGAAAAGTAGAATCTGGATATTTCAAAGATGAGGTATACTGCAGCCAAGCAGTGACTTTAAATGGCAAAGGTCTATCAAGTGATCCAAGAAATCATATGTAATGGATAGTTTTAATTGAGTTTAAATAAAATTGCATACTATTCAACCCTTGATTGTGGCCCTTAGGTACAAAGTAGAATAGAAGGCAGCCTTAGGCCAGGTCAGGTTGTTTACTAATCTGCTTTGGATGCAGATTGTTGGTTGTTGTTGTTTGGTTGTTGTTGTTGATCATGCAGTTCAGGTTTTTAAGATGACCTCCCCCTATGATGGTAAATGAGCCCTTCCATTATGAGGTGGTTAAAAGCTCTATCTATCCTCATGTCAGAGACAAAGAACTTGAGAGTAGTTCAATATCTCTGAAGACGTCATTAGGAAGATAGCATATTATAGCTAGGCTTGTGTAGGTGTTGATTATGGCACCACCAGGAAAAGTAATAGAGGTGGAAAGAAAATAGCATTAAAAAAAAAATCCTCAGCTTTAAATTAGTGGTGTTCAACCATTTACCTTTAGGAAAGTCTTTCCAGATTAATTGGACTGTCAAATCAAATAACCTCTTCAAGTCATGGTCTGTTCCTAGAATGGCTGTTTTGGCCTTTCAGGTTGATCATTATCCTTAGGGAATTGGGACTGCCAGTGATGAGTGCCCTGGTCCAAAGTATTTTCAGTGGGACCTCTTTTGTAAAGGGGGTAGGACATCCCAGTTAAGAGTTCTTGCAGGCTAACCTCCTGTAGGTTCCATGAAGAAGAAGAAGCCTCTTCAACAGTTTTCAGAGCAGAGCACCTAGCCAGTCTCAGCAGTCTATGAAACTGTCTTTGAAGATGAGACTCAAGATTGGTTGCACGGAATATTTTTCTGTTGCAGCACATGCCATCTGTGGAGTATGAAGCCCCTGAAAACCTGGCTTGGACACAGCCCTTCGAAACCTCTGAAATGTGTTATCAGATTGTGATTTTAACACAGCAGAAGAAGAAAATGATAAATTACATGACTGAGAGTAATCATATTAACTACATTTAAATGTAATTACAGTTAAAGATGTGTTAAATTAATGTTAGGTTTTGCTCTGGCCCCACTAACTGTTCTACGACAGAGGGTAGCTCCAGACAGATACTCAAGGCCGGATGTGTCCTCCAGTCCAGAAAAAGATGCCCATCCCTTTGTAAGTGTTGATAAGTCTTTCAGGTTGACAGGTCTTTTATGTCACGTAAAATAAAGTCAAGATTTGTCATTTTTGTACCACAATGCAAGATGCAAAATAATGGATTTAAGTTATAGGAAGGCAGATTTTGATTGCATGTTACATAGAATTTTTTTTCTTATAGTAAGAGCAGTTTAGTAATGGAATGAATTACTCAGAGATGTAATAGTTTCCTTTTCATTGGATATACTCAAGTGAAGGCTAGACAGCCATCCATCTGGAATTCTTTAATGTACATTTCTGCACTGAACAGGGGATTAGACTTGGTAGCTTGAACAGCCCCTTACAACACTGTGAGTCTATTATTCTATAATTCTACAACTTCTTATTTCCATGCATGCTGGAAGTTCTAAAGTTGTTCTATCATATTGGGATGGCATCAGATTAAGATAGGCTAGTGTGGAGCTAAAAGAGCAGGATCTCAGTCACAGAACAGAAGTTCATTTTAGTACCAAATTCAAATATAGACCAATTCCCTTGTAAGAGGTTATAAAAATAAATGTGGCTACTTTTGCTGAAGGAAACAAGTGAAGCAACATACAAATTACAGTATTGTCACAATATGGAAATCAATTTTCCTTTTTTGCATATGAGGCCTTCTTCAACCTGGTGTCCCCCAGGTGTACTGGACTGCAATTTTCACATTCCATCAGTCATAGCCAAAGATCCCTTTTTCAGACGTGTTGATTTATGTGTCCCCTTTATGTATGAGTTCCCAGGGTTGGGCTGGGTGTTGATGTGGTTCTGATTTGATTCATGAGGGATGTTCTGAGGCCATGATTAAAGAAACATGGTTTCCATCCAATGATTTCTGGTAACTTTTGCCCAGTTCAGTTTCTTGAGAAAGTTGATGGGCAATGTAGTTATGGACAACCACTCCATGTAGAATTAGATAATGCTAATTAGATCCAATCCAGTCTGGTTTATGATATGATTTGGGAATAGAAACAGTGTTGGTCTTGATGGTGGGTGGCTTATGTGTTTGACCCTAGTATCTCTTAGTTGCTTTCAATGCTATCAACTGGCAGTGGGGAATTTGTGTCTTATAGATGTTACTGAATTACAGTTTCCAGCAATCCTGCTCAACCTGTCTAATAGTAAGAGAGACTGGGAACTATAATCCATCAGCATTTTGAAGGCAACAGGTTCATAATACTGCTTTTAATCATAGTATTTGTTCTGGATTAGTTATCAGGACTTAGGTGGAATAATATGGGGACTCCAATTCCTTGTGGAAGAATGGTTTCAGAAGTTGGTGCTAGTGGATTTCTGTTCTAGCCATTCCTATAGGTAGGTTTACTTACCTTTTGCTCTCTAGATTTGTTGGACCACGCTGGCTGGAAATTCTGAAAGCTGAAATTCCAATGAATTTGGAAGGGACCAGGTGGTGTAAGAGTTGTCACAATGCTCCATCTTTGTATCATCTACATTAATTTTCTGGAAGAAGACATCTAGAATTTAGGCTCTGGAATCATCAAACGCTTGAGTCATAAGAGTTTGCAAGTATTGAGCCAGTTCTTTTTGAAGTATTGTGCTTGGTGCTCACAAAATTTTCATTTCATGTCCTTGATTTGTAATGTTTGTAACCTAACCACTATCAAGAGAATTTTATGGCAGGTTATTGTCATGAGTACTGATGACGAGCAGGAGGGGGACTCTGTCCAGGGGGGAAAACGCATGCATAGTACTGAGGAATTAAGCAGACATTCAAAGAGACACAGATCAGACCCGCCTTAACCTTTGGGGTTTATCTGTCTGGGTTTTTCCTACACTTCTTCAGTTTGTTAGGATTTTCTGTATTACGTAGCAGTAATAAACACTAGAGACCTATGCCTCGTCTCAGTGTGATTCCTGACTGTTAGGACAGTTATAGTCCTTAAAAATAGTACAGAAGAATAACACCCCCCCAAAATGATTTGAAGCACACCATTTAAAACATACAGTAAAAAAACATCAGAGAGACATTGAACAAAAGGCTTGGTCAGATTGGGGACATCAAATGTCCAGACTTCACCTGATTCTGAGAGTCAAATTAACATTGGTGTCAGCCTGCTTCCCAGGGCAATGCATTCCAAAACGGGGGTGCAAAAATTTTCTATCCCACAAACTACACTTCTTCCAGCTTCCCCCAGCTGCAAGACATTTGGGCAGATATAGTCTGGGAGATGCGTTCCCTAAAGTATTCAGGTCCTAAACCATTAATTTTATGATATACTATAGATACTGGTTTCTTCCTTATTTCTAATGTTTTCTACAATGCTACAGAATTGTAGAATTAGTTAATGCACAGAAAATTAAGAGAGACCATAAAAATACTGTATTTTTCTTCCAGAATTTCAGTTTTATCTTGCTATATATTTTAATTATTTTTACTACAGTGTAAGTAAAAATAGTGTTCTTTTGTTTATGTCTTGTTGAAATGGGCACAGACAAATCTACAAATGGTTTGATAGATTGTGTTCTGTTTCCATAGGAAACCCATGGATTGCTCTTTGCACGTCTCCAATTGCATATTTTTAACAAGGCAAGAATTATTATTAAGTATTGATCAAACTCTCAGATTAATGCAACATTCCTGACTAAATTCATTGAATCATCTTTTAGCATGATACAATTAGAAAGTCTATTTTTTATTCATTTTGGAAGCCTGTCCCAAACCAGAATACCAGATATGAAACACAATACCCTCTTTAAAAAGAAAAAATAACTTTTTAGCATATTGAAATATTTCAACAATGGGTGACCTCCTGGGACTGATGGAAAGGGAAATGTGGCATTTGTCTTGTGCATACAGTAGTGCCAGGTTTTTGGCCCCATCATCATGGGCTCATTGCTTCCATACAGAACAGGAGCATGTCTGTGGCGTAGTCCTTGTTTAATGGCATTGCCTTAAGATTATGCTTATCCACTGAAAATACGCCATTTTGTCTTTGCTTTTTTTTCTTCCCTCTCTCCATCCCTCCCTCCCTGTTGAATAAATGTGGAATAACTATTCACAGATTAATTGACCAGCTTCATATTAGCTTAGCACAATATTTCACTAGCTTTGGATTTATTTCTGTTGTCCACCTCCACTTACTACACCGCTGTTTGTCATGTTGCTGATTCGTTCTTAAAAATAGGGGGCTTTTTATAACATGTATTCATCCTGTCGCGTCTCTTCACCCTCAGTGACGCTAACTGTATGGAATGAACATACATCATACGTTAATTACAAGCTTTTCTGCTGCCAGTGTTGTGGAAAAAGAGCAGAAAATATTTCCAGTTTTCCAAAGATACTGATATTAAAATAATTGACTAGATTCCCATACACTCGTCACAGAATCTCTTGTGGTGGGTTTGTATGAGGAATTGCAGCTTCTTTTTGACTGAGGTCTGTCCTGGGGCAGGAGAAAAGCAGATGTCTGTTGCTAGGCAACCACTGGTTTCTAGAGTAAAGATGGGTATCAAATGTTTCCTAGCAACCATGATGTGATTTCTCCCCCCCTTCATCCAGGGCACGTGTTTGACTGAGCATTACCTTTATTTGTTATCTCCATTTTGTTCCTCAGAGTGGTTTCCAAAAGTACTTCTAAGTTGGGTGGGGGATCTGTGATCCTCCAGATGTTGCTGAGCTCCAGCTTCTTGCATCCTTCACTGTTGTATTGCTGATGGGAGTTTTTCAGCATCAACTGATGAAAGACCTCCGGGTTCTCCAGACTTGGTCTAATACTTTACCAATGAACATTTAACTGGCCTTCTTCTTGTCTTCCTTTTTTTTCATTCGACATTTTAAACCTGTTTTATCATTATCTCTTCCCACACTACTTCTGTCTTTGCTTTATTCTTAAAATAAAAGACTAAAGGTTCTGATATCTGATACCATATTTCTAAGGGATAACATTTTCATTTCTTTGCCCTTCCCTTTAGTCCCAAAAGTTCTAAACCAGTGCCTCTTCCATTTTGTAAACTCTTTTTGCAAATTAATAGGATTTTTTTTAGAATTCAAAAATAATCTGAATTTTCCCATGTTTTTTAATCAGGCTTTTAAAAAAAAATCCCTTTTCCTGTCTATTTTTGGAGGATCAATACTTGGAGCATGAAATGAGACTGCTGATGCTTGCCAGAAATTAACAGCTGCCAAGTTGAACTGTAGTGCTTTGGCAAAGAATTGTTGCATTTCAGTAATACCTCTGCTCATGGGTTCAATAAAGAGGGAGTAATTTCATTTAGCCTGTGATGTCATTCCCCCTTTTGTCGTAGGAGTCTATTTTAAGGCTGTGGCAAATCTCAGTTGCCTGCCGATGAAGCTGTGGTATGAAAATTCCAGTAGGAGGCGCAGTTGGTCTTTCAAATGGTGAAACGTCAGAAACCAACTGTTCATTGCAGCTCACTGGTAGTGTCTCTCCAGGATGCAAAATAGACCTCGTTAATATCTCAGCCCCAAAACAGTGGCTATGAAGTTCTATGTTCCTATTACTGCATGATAGAGGATCCCATAATTTTTTAAAAAATTGTACACCAATTATTTGTGTAACTAGCCCATCACCAGATTTGTTTATATACCTGAACGTTCTACTTTGTTGGAAGCATTTCTCCAGCTCAAGCTGCCATTGTATTTTCTTGTTTTTTAACATGCCGTCGCTTTTACTTGTATTTCTTGAGAAAGGAAAGGAGCTTGTGTATAAATAGTGGAACACAGTGTACAGTTCCAGTACTCACTTTAACTTACAAAGAGTATAGTCGTCTGAGGTCTGCAGAGACCACTTTGTACCTTCATGATTGTTAAAATCAGGGGTGGGGACCATTTGATTGTACTGTTCATGTACCAAGGTTGAACAGCTGTGATGCACGAGTGCTTTCTCTGATCTTTTCATACTTGTGAAATTTATTTCATACAGGTCTGTTAAGATATTATTTTTTGCTCAAGGAGTTGTAATATGCTGATTTCTGTTTTATATTTTCAAATATAGATCCTGCCCTTATGCCATCTATACACCATTGAGAGTAGATCACAATAATTTTAAATCATATGAACAATATAAACCATATAATTAATTTTAAGCATACAGAAGTATGGAACATAAAGAAAAACAACCTTTAATCAAAACAAAGGCCTAGAAGAATAGAAAAGTCTTCACCATTCAGCATAAGCCTTTCAGAGACGGAACTACTAGTAGCAATGTGGAAAGTATTGCATTGGAGAACACTGCAGCCATGTTGTAGTATTGGTCATCCATCATAGTGCTAGTAAGCCAGACTTCCTTAGCTCCTATTCTCTATCTGTGTTGGGAACACAGCTTCTGTTGACCGTGTTTAACAGACTTGAACTTGATGAAGGTTCCTCCAAACTTGACATGTTCACAGTTTTCTTATTTTGACTGAAAACTACTTCACATAAGTAGTAAGTTTGCATTCAAATTTGCAGAAAGATGTATTTAAAAGTTGCATCAGATTCTGTTCTCTTAGAAATTCATTTGAACTTACCATTTCACCAGCGATGCCTCGACTTTTTGCGTGCAGTTGTACTCTCAGAATGCTTGTTTATAGACTGACGCAGTCTCATGCAGTGTGATGTGGTTGCAAAAAAGGGAAATGTAATTTTGTTGTTGTTTGTTCGTTCAGTCGCTTCCGACTCTTCATGATTTCATGGACCAGCCCACACCAGAGCTTCCTGTCAGTTGTCACCACCCCCAGCTCCCCCAGGGACAAGTCCGTCACCTCTAGAATATCATCTATCCGTCTTGCCCTTGGTTGGCCCCTCTTCTTTTTGCCCTCCACTCTCCCTAGCATCAGCATCTTCTCCAGGGTGTCCTGTCTTCTCATTATGTGGCCAAAGTATTTCAGTTTTGCCTTTAATATCATTCCCTCAAGTGAGCAGTCTGGCTTTATTTCCTGGAGGATGGACTGGTTTGATCTTCTTGCAGTCCAAGGCACTCTCAGAACTTTCCTCCAACACCACAGTTCCAAAGCGTCTATCTTCCTTCCCTCAGCCTTCCTTATGGTCCAGTTCTTGCAGCCATATGTTACTACTGGGAATACCATTGCTTTAATTATGCAGACCTTTGTTGTCAGTGTAATGTAATTTTAGATTGCGTCAATTAAATGCACACCGCCACAGGAAGTAATAATTTCGCTTTGAATATTGTATCCTGTTCTGGAAATTATGTTTTAAGAAAAATTCAGAGAAAGTAGAACAGATTCAGAGAAAGGCAGTAAAGTTTATCAGGGGAGCAGAAATTTTGTTCCATGAGGAACAATTAAAGAAATTGGAAATATTTAGCCTTGAGAGCAGAAGTCTGAAAGGGAGTATGATAGCACTATTCAGATATCTGAAAAGATATCACACAGAAGGAGGCCAGGTCATTCCAGAGGGCAAGATATGGAATATTGGAGTACAAGAAGACAGATTTTGATTGAATGTTAGTATGTCAGGTGTTGTATTCAGTTCTGTGCACCATACTTTAAAAAAATTAACAAAAACTGGGACATGTTGTTCCAAAGGTTGGAATGATAAGGGATGTGGAAATGAAATCTTATGAATAGGGTCTAAGTGGAACTTTATATCAATCGAACTTTATATCATCTGCGCAGCATCTTCCAACAAAATGGATACCCGCTCAACTTTATCAAAAAGTGCCTCACCACCCAACCCACTACAACCCAACCAATGGGTTGAAGCTATGAAAAGGATAACATTGCCATACATCAGAAACATCTCAGAAACCACCAACAGACTGGTACAACCACATGGCATCACCGTAGCACATAAACCAACTAAAACTCTTCAAAACATATTAAGCAACCCAAAAGACCCAATAGCCCAAGATGTTAGATGAGTTATTTACAATATACAATGCAAAGACTGTAACAGCCACTATGTAGGACAGACAGGCAGAAGACTGGCAGAGCGCATCCACGAATACCAACTAGCAGTCAGAAGACACGATGAGAACTCCTTAATCTCACAACACATGGACAGACTCAACCATAGGTTTTATTGTAAACTGCCCAGAGTCCCTTTTGGGAGATGGGCAGTGATAAATTTGATTAATAAATAGATAAAATAAAAATAGTTTCAACTGGGAAACTGTGAGCATCCTAGACCAAGCGAAATCCAAAAACCCCAGAGAATTCCTGGAAGCCTGGCACTCGAACCAAGCAGCCATCAACAGACACATAGAGGTAAACAACATTTACATACCATTCAAAAGAGACAATAGAAAAGCCAAAAGACCAGAACACTCCCTTGCCAGCAATCGACACCCAGATATGCAAAAATCAACACTAGGATTAACACCAGATGAACCATCAAACAGCACAATACACCCTAATCAAGGAACAATTAACTCAGGCAATCAACCAAGCAGCAAACAACAGCCCAATCAAAGAACTCCCAAGGAGAGAACAACACCCCCACCAACACAAGCAGGGCAAGCCACGGTATATAAACTGAGAGCAAGGCCCACTCCTTCTTTGCACTGAAGATGTTGCCTAGTCTGGCAATGAAACGTCTGCAAGAAAACAAGGCTCAGAGAGCACCGAGGACTCCACGGAACTTTATATGTTTAGCCTTGAGAAAAGGCAGCTGAGGAGCAATATGGTAGCCCTGAAGGGGTGCCAACAGGAGGTCAAGACCTGTTATTTATTACCCTGGAGAGCAGGATATAGAATAAAGATCTTAAGTTGCTGGAAACTTCCTAAGTAAGAGCTCTTGGATGATGGAACTACTTGTTCCTGCCAGTGTAGTTAGTTAATATTTCAAGAGCTGCGGTTGGATTATTTCTCTTTTGTAGCTGTTTCTGTTATGTGTACTACCAAAAGTTGCTATGGGGATTAAGTAGTTATTAGATAAATCAAATTAATTATCAAAGCAATTGGTGAACTCCCATTCAAGTAGAAGCTGGTTGATGTTGGGTATGCTTTAATTTGGTTCCTTGCACTGAGTATGTGGCTGGGTAGTCTATACAATCCCTCCTAACTTTCTGATTCTATGATTCATCTAATATTTAACCAAAATTTGTTTCCCTGAAGTTTCTACATTGATTCTAATCCTGCTCTTGGGGTGAGAGTAAAGAAGTCTGTTTCATTTTTGTGTGAAGCTCTTTCAAAATTTAAAAATTATTTTATAATTTTAATTTGATTTTTTTAAACCCAGCTATAGTAAAATAATTAAATAAATTTATTTCCAGCAGTTTAGCAATATCAGTCTCATAAATCAAAAACAGTGAGTGTTGTGACATAAATAGTAAGATTTATTTATTTAGTTTTCTAGAGGTTTAGCAATATCAGTCTCATAAATCAAAAACAGTGAGTGTTGTGACATAAAGAGTAACAGATTTATTGTTGCTTTTGGGACCGTGTTCCAGTCAGATGCGTGGAGCATCATAGGCCTTGCTGACTGGAAGTTCTGGGAGTTGTTATCCCTGTACAGGTTTTTTGAAACCTTTAAAATATCAGGTCAAGTGAGAGGTTTCCTATCTCTCTGCTTAATTTACAACTCAATGTGTGTTCCAGTATTGTTAAAGCCTTAAAAAGACATCAACCAAAAAAAGAGTCTAAACTGCATTAAATACTTCTCGCTTGTAGAAATAAAGTAAGACAACTATGGGAGTCTTTTATCTGGAGCTGAGCATGGGCAGTTTGTGAAATCTAATAAACCAGACAATGCTGGAAGCCAAAGTGAATCATTGGTCTTGTAGTCGTAAAAGGTGCAGAAGGCCTGCATTACTTTTCCTAAAGGGATTAAGTTCTTGATATACCAGTCAGCCTGAAAGATCAAGAGGCAATGAACACCATTAAGTTCTCTGCCCCAGGAGCTGAAAGTTCTTGGCAATAAGCTGTAATCACAAATAGTTTGCATTGCAGGGAAGCTAAACTCTCATTCCGAATAAGTAGGGAAGAAAAGAAGAAATAGCTCTTAGCCTGGCATAATGGAAACTTTGCCAAGGGATAAAATAGTATTGAAATCATGTAGAGGATTGTCCCTTACATCCTATTGAGAGGTATAAATTTACCCATCCAGTTGGAAACTTTTACCTCATCAGAAGGAAAGTAATAATGCCTAGAAAATACATAAATATGGAACACTTCCTAGGACGACTGTGTTTCTGTGAAACCCATTTGGTTAGATTTTCCTACCTTGGGTCATTTCTACTGTGTTTTGGAAGTTGTAATAATAATGTGATTTATTGCATTTATATCCTTTTCTTTTGGAGCACAAGGGACTGTTCAAGGAGGTAATACAAGCATACTGTACTAAATTCCCTCCATAGGTTGGATCGAAATAATGTGATCGGCCCAGAATAACTGTGAGGTAGATGGTCCAGTGGAATCCTGAAACTGAGTCTCCCCAATTCACATCCAATGACATAACCACTCCACTCCACTCTGCTGGCTCTCAGAAGCACTGTGTTTTACTGGATACTGAACTCCCAGCCCCAAGAACATTTTTTGGCCTACTGAGTCTTGTACTTTAAGGCTAGACCCCCATGCCTTTACCAGAGTTAGCACAACAGAAAGTTAACTGAAAATGATAAGCTGAATTATGTTTTTCTCTTAATCAAGATGAATATTTAGTGCAAGATCCAGGAGCAGGAACATGTCTTTGTAGAAACTACCTATGTCGGACCATGGTTGAAACATTTGGTTGCTATAGGAGTCCAACATCTTAGGGCCAAATTATGTATTACAAAGAATTTGGGATTTTTCTTGGAAAATGATTCCATCCTCTATTTAAAGCTCATTGTGATAAGCATGATCTCTCTGGACTGCCACTGGTACCTGAAACAAAATATAAATTGGAATGACATCATGAAGACATGATAAAACAAAATTGGACAACCTTTGGACAGTCAGCTGGTTTTGAGAGAAATCTAAAGGCAATAGTAAGTGATGATACAAAATGGAAAGATTTGGGTATTTTCTGGCTTTTGTGTGTGTTTTAAACTGTGTAAAAGCTATTTTAAGACTTATGTATATTTCCTGCTTCAAAATGGCTGGAAAATATGCTGCTATACTTCAGAGGAAATGTCTACAGGTAGTCCTTATTTAGCAACCACAATTGGAACCAGTGAAGCAGTTGCTAAGTGAAACCGTGACTATGTTTATGAACTAACTTTAGCTTTCCTTTGCTTTACAGACCTGCGAAGGTAATAAATGCGAGGGTTGGTTGCAAAGTTACTTTTTCATCACCATCATAAGTGCAAATGGTTGCTGTACGAGGCAGTCACTAAACAAGGACTACCAGTACTTTTGCATTAAACCTGTCATTGTGTGTGTTTAAAACAATTGTCTTTCTCTTCAGGTTAAAGTTGGGCAAACAAATGCTATAAAAACGCTAACAAACTGATTAAAAAATTGAAAGAACATTGGGAGCTAACTAAAACTATTTGTTAAGTTACATTTAGCCCGTCATATCACTTAGTATTATTTATTTGTTAGACTTATTCCCAGCCTTTCTTCCGGCATTTAAAGTGGTTTACATAATTCTCCTGCCCTGTGAGAGAGGTTTTGCTGAGAGAGAATAACTGGCCCATAGTCATCTAGTGAGCTTTCTTGACTAGGGTGGACTTGAACTTGGGCCTCCCCAATCCTAATTCAACACCTTAATTACAACAACACATTGGTTTTCTTTATGGTTATTCCTAATCTGAATTATCTTTTCTTGCAGTGATTGTGCAGGGAGGAAGAAGTGTGCATGCATGCATGTATGTGTGTTATGGGTGGGGATGAGAATCAGTCTGTATGTCAACACTTGAAAAATTCAATCCAGCATTCCTGTATTGTGGTCTTCCCTTGCCTTTCTACAAACTCTTGTTGCAGGAATTTGGAAGCATTTGAGCATAATACAGATCAGCCTTTCTCAACCTTCTGACCCTGGAGGAACCCTTGAAATATTTTTCAGGCCTTGGGGAACCCCTGCACATTCAGGCTCAAATATAGGCCAGAATTTACAAAATTATTCTATTTGTTTCATGTGTAGCCTTGTATATGTGCATTAACAGTGTTCTTAAACTAAAAATAAAGAATGAAACTTACCTCTTTGACGTGAAGTTGTCTGAATTTGAAATAATTTTTTTAATAAATCATGATCTCCCAGGGAACCCCCAGTGACCTCTAGGGTTCCACAGAATCCTGGTTGAGAAACGCTGATCTAGATGATGGGATGTTGCAGTGCCTTCCAGAATGTGATCCATTTAAAGGAGTTCGTTTGCAAGGTTTTTACATTCTTTTTTTGAGGGCATTGTATCGCTTATTCTCTGTGCTAACATTACAGTGACGGTGAACATCATTAAACAATGACTCACTTTATATAGCCTCTTAAACTATTATTTCTCTGCTCTCTCTTCTGTGGCTCACCAAATGTAATTTCATCTCTGAGCAAGCAGCCTTGCAGAACTTTCATACCTTTAAGAAAGGCCTCTTCCTCCCTCTGTTCTTATTTTTGAAGTGCCCCCTCCCCAACATATGCCAACATTTTGCTTGCATTATTTGGTCTGTGTCTCATGCAGCAGGAACAGCATTCAAAATGCAAGTGGTGGCTTAGCTGTCTGAGCATCTCTGAAAGACCCATCACAGAGTCCCTCATCACAAACATTGGCTCCAGCATCATGTTTTCCCCGCAGAGTGATATTATTAGCTTCATGTGTGTCTCTCCCTCTCCTTTAGTTGCAAGAAAAAGATGGCAAAGGATTGTGTGAGATCAACACATCCAGCATTTCACTCTTCCCCTGCTTTTTTTTTTTTAAAAAAAATATTATATTGACTGCAGTCCCTGATGATGCATTATGGGCAAGGTGGAAATTTGATCTTTATTGGCTCTGCCACCTCTGGGAATAAAGAAAATGGATAAGAACAAAAATAGTAATTGGAAATAGCTCCAGTGGAGGGAACCTGTCATGAGATGGATTGATTCAGCAGTGGCAGAAGTAGCGCTATTGATTGGGAGCCTTTAGTGAATTAAAAAGAGGCCAGGCATCTAATATGCCTCTTTCTTTCCTTTTTATCTGTGGACGTGTGACAGAATGAAACAAAGAAGGGGCAACTTGCAGTGCTCTAGTTGGACAAAAAAAGATTACAAAGAGGCACAACAAGGTCATCTCTGTCTCCTTTAGCAACTGATTTTCAATAGCGAATGGGATCGGGAATTTTCCATATTGAGGCAAGATGGTGGTGGTGATGATGATGAATTAGTGGCAGACATTCTTTGAAGGTGAATGTAGAAGTTGCAAGTGCTGATTTTCAGCTAGATATTTTAAAAAAATGTTTAAAAGGTGGTGGTGGTGGGGTTAAAAAAAGAAACGGTTTCAGGTCAAGAGTGTGCAACATGAGGTCTCAGGACCACTTATACCCTCTGAAAGCTTTGAACTATAGACCTGTAAAGTTGGAAAGGACCACAAGGGCAATCTAGTTCAAACCTCTGAATGTGCAGGAAAGCCAGTTAAACCATCCATGAGAGATGGCTATCTATCCTCCTCCAAAGATGGAGAACTTACAACCTTCACAAGTAGACAGTTCCATTGTTATACAGATCTTACATCATAAAGCTTTTCTTATATTTAAATGAAATTTAGGCAGTTGCAACTTAAGCTTAAAACCTAGCCGCTCTGAGTCACTTGCTGAGAAGGGCGGCTATAGAAATCGAATAAATAAAAAAATAAAATAAACCTGTTACTTTTTGGTCCTAGTTTCTGTGGCCATGGAAAATAGTTCTTACCCATCTTCCTGTAGCCTCCCTTTATGTACCTGAACATGGCTATCATGTCTCCCCTCAAATTTTCTTTTCTCCAGACTGAACATACCAAGTTCCTTCACCCATCATAGGGCATGCCCTCAGGTTCTTGTATCACTGCCATTGCCATCTTGTGAATCTTCTAACCTGTCAATATACTTGTGGAGATGTGGCACCCACAATCATACTCAGTATTCCAGGCATGATTTCATCAGTCTCCTATCCAGGTATTAACCAGGTCTAACCATGCTTAGCCTTTTCAGAATCAGCCACGGTTAGCTAAATTATGCCACTTGCCATGAGTCTTTTTTTTTTTTTTTTGCTAACCTGGCAGTAAATATATGTCATCATCTTTAGACCTGGAAATGGTTTTAAAGCAACTGCCCCAGTGCTGAAGCACCAAAGCATGTGTAAAGCTTCAGACTAGGAAATCTGCTTAGCATACAGTAAGGATTCCTTTGCAGTGAAATGCTGGGAGGATCGCTGCTCATGTGGATACCAATGTGTCTGTCAGGGTATGTAAATCTGATGGGGTACAGAAAGGGCACAGTGTGTTTGTGGGGGAAACAATGCTCTTAGGGCATCTACTATTGATAGACTGCAGTCATCAGACCTACAATTTCCTCTCATGCTGGGATGTACAGTACTTGGCCCTCAAGTAATGTTTGGAAGCTGTCAGTGTAGGCTGTTTTGGGTGCCATGTTCCTACTCGGTTCCAGACCATCTATCAATCAAATAATCTGGCAGACTGGCAGGAGATTGACATTCACTAGAAGGAAAAGGGAGATGACCAATAAGGAGAATTAGCCATTAACATCCTCCCAGTCTAGGGAGCAGCACTGCAGATGGAAAGAAAACCTAGCTATTTTGCTCCTGTTTCATGGGAGAAAGGACTACCCCTGAGGCTTGTCTATTCCTCCAAGGGAAGGGGAGGGAAACTGCTATCTCTTCACTGTCTTTTGATGCAGCGGTATAATGCAGCAACCTAGATTTGAAAGAGAAAAGGTGATCATGTCGCAGTAATCTGCAACCCTTTAAAGACATGTTTGATTTAAAAATATGCTCATCCATGTGCACTCTGGGTCACCTTTCCCCAAATCAGGTTGCTGCACAGCTGTGCTTTCCGCTACACAGATGAAGTTGGTGTTTATTTGGGGACATAATTGCATCTCTGTGTCTATATGCATGCCCGCATATGTACGTAAATGCACTCATAAATGCTTCCTGTAGCTAGGATTGGAAGACACTTTCTCTGATCCATTGTAACTAGGAGTCCTTGAAAAACCTTGTCTTCTGTGCATTTGTCAAATCCCATTATAAAATCATCTGAAGACTAGGAGAGTGGTGTGTCTCTCACCACATGATCTGAATGGTAAATCTTGCACCTTGCAAGTACACTTCTTGACAACTTTTAATGACAAGAAATAACTGCGGATTCCATCCTTTTTCTGCAGATTGTTATGGATTTTAAACATCCTGATGGACATTCAGCTGCAGTTATGCTGCCACAGCGTAGTTTGCTAGTGATGTCTGGAGAATCCAGGTACCTCTGGACCCATGGGTAAGAGCTGATATTTACCTTGCAGTCACATTGTAAACTGGCGGCGTATTATGGTGAGCTTTTCTTTATTTTTTGTTAGCAGTCAGTAATATAAATAGCCTGTTTTTTATCCTGTTAGTAATATGTACAGGAGACAAGTTATCACCTCAAGGTACCTATAATCTGAATTTTGATTGACTGGGAAAGCAATTATGAAGGAAGAGGGCTTATGCACATTAAGCTCAGCTTTCTGTTTCATTGACAACTAAATAATTAAATCAAAGTTTTCATAGAGGACTTGTTTGTTGAGGAATAAACAAACAGTGATACCACGTGGATGAAGTTGCAGGTATTTATGATTTATGACATAAATCATAAATACCTGCCCTTCCTCCAAGGAGCTTCCCCGAATGTACAGTATGTTTCATCTTCACATCAACTCTGTGAGGTCATGACTGGCCTTTAATCATCTGCAGAGCTTTATGGCAGGTGAATGATTTGAATTTGAATCTCCTTCAGCCTAGTTGAACATGTTAATCAGTATACCACCTGGATCTCAGAGGGCAGCAGAAAGAATTGCTAGAGGGAGCAAGATATGTTAATAGTTCCTGGAAACCTTAGGAAACTGATAGAATTAAAGCAGCCTCCCTTGGTTTAGTACCTTCCAGTCTGAAGGGCCATGCTGGCTGGGAATTTTGGAGTTGTAGTTCCAACACATTTAAAGACACCAGGTTAAGAATAATGGGCTAGAGGAATAAAGCAGACAATGCTCAATTCATATATGATACTGAACTAGGAGTTACTGAAGTAGTTACTGCAAATGAGAAAAGTAATCATGGATTATTTGGTCAGTGCCTTGGGTTTGGGGTTTGTTTGTTTTTGTCATAGACTTTTCAAAATCTAGATTAAAACATGTGTGTGTCAAAATCTGATATTTAAGCAATGTAAAAAAATGGGAGGGAAACCCTGACCTCTGTTTTATTTTAAAGCATTACACCAAGGAAATTTGATGTTGTTCAAGCATCAGAAGGAGAGAAAATTGGAAGCATCACTGCTGACATCAGAAATTTAACCTTAAACAAAAGGGGGAAAAGAGTATCTTTCACTTTCCGGAAAGTAAAGAGAAACCCTTGTTGTTGCTGTGAGTGCCATGCTATATCTTAAGCATCTTTTGGTGGAAATCTTTTTAAAAACAGTGTGATTTTCAGTAATCATTTTACTTTTCAAAAATGGTAATTAAATATTCCCATTGGAGAATTTGACTAAAAAAAGCCCCAGTTCAACCCATAGAATTGATACTGAATCAAGACTTGTCTGGTTTTGTTTGCGTGTGAGTTACATCTTAGCTTATCTCTACTACAGTGGAGATAGATATGCTATTTATGTATGTATGTATGTATGTAAACAATTTATATAGCCACCCATCTCACAATAGTGAGGCTAGGCATTGTGCAAAGGGTTAAAATAAAACAACAACAAAATTATTAAAATCACTATCCAAAATAATAACTGAAGAGAGCAATAACAATATAACATAGACCCGGGGCCTAAGAGCCATTCCCTTTTCAATCAGTGAGGACAAAACAAGACAGATCCACCAACAGGGCTGGTTTAAGCTCCCAGCAGCTGAAATCCCTGAGGGAACATCCAGATCTTCAATGTCTTACGAAAGGCCAAGAGGATTGGGACCATACAGACCCCTGGGGGTGGTGGGGGTTATGTTCCACAGGGTAGGCACTGCGATAGAGGAGGGTTTTTTCCCTGATGCTGATATCAGTAATGGCTAGTCATAACTAATTCAATACCTTGATATTAGATCTAAAATACATATATCCTGTATATAACACCTAGCCTGATTTTAGGAAAGGTTATTCATTTATCTCTTGCTTGGTGAAGAGTTCTGGAGAACTAGAAAGCTACTTCTCTATTTCATTAGTTCTTAGCTCGGGGGTCCCCACCCTTTTTGCCCTGGTGGATCCATTTGGAGCCATGAGAATATTTATTATTAGATTTATATCTTGGTTTTTTTTTTGTAGAACTCAAGGTGGTGTGCCTAATGCTCCTGCCTCCTATTTTCCTCACAAAAGCAACCTTGTGAGATGGGTTGGTCTGCGAGAGAGCGCCTAGCCCAGAATCACACAGCCAGCTTCCATGCCTAAAGGAGGACTAGAACATGGTCCCCTGGTTCAGCACCTTAACCTCTCTAATATATTGTGAATGTGCTAGAGAAAGGGTCTGGGGTGAGCAGCTGCCTTGAGGAAGTACTCCGTTACCAAACACCACTTCACTTACCTGCTGCCCCCAGAAGGTTTCTACTACCCCTGCCACTTTTTCTGTGCAGGTGGCACGTTTCCAACAAAGAGCTGGAAGACCAACGACCCATCATTTCTATCTTCCAAGAAATAAAGATGAGGCTGTAGGCTGGTGCTTTGCTTTCCAGCATACTAACTTCCTATTATAGAAGTTAAATGGATGCTATATGAATGTAAAAAAAAAAACCCACAGTCTGTTTAGCACGGTCACTTGTAACAAGTGTCTCAAGATAATAGCTTTGTTTTCCTTTTTCAAATCATGTACATGAGATTCACAGCCAGATTTCTTATGTTTGTTTTTGTGATGGTACATTAGGCTACTGATGAAGAATTTTGTATGGAAATGTATGGCTTATGCTGAAATATTCTGTGTAGACTCTGGCCCATTAAGACTGTTGTCACTGTGGTGTCTTTATACACAATCATTAGCCTAGACAAGAAAGGGGAAAGTATTTTTTTCCCCACATAATTCTGTTGTTTTTGTATGGCTTTGTATATGCTGACTAGGAATTCTGGGTGTTGCAGTCCTAACATGGCTCGTGGAGTACCAGGTTGCAAAATGCTAAGAAAAATATTGTTTGACTTCACTGTGCCTTTCTCTCTTTCTTCTTCTGTTTTAAGCAATCCAAGACTCTTGGTATGAAAATCCTGGACAAATGCAGAAATAAATTATCCTATTATCCCATTAACCTTCTTTTCTAATTAACCTTTTTTAAACATGGGTGCATAGGTAACTAAAATATGATTAATATTGACATTTATAAGTGCCAGGATTCAGAGAAAATGAACAGGCGGGCAGAGGGGATTGTCTGAGCTCTTAGAAAGGGGGTTTCTATTCAAATGGAACCCTTTTATGACTCCAGAAAGCCATTCCAGAAGGCTCTAAGACCCTGGAAGATTACAGGGACCTGGAAGTAGAAGGGAGTTAGAAAGCTGCAACATACAAATGTCCAGTAGATGGCAGCATCTCACTGACTTTGGCCATTCTCAAACAGGCTAAGCATGGTTGGATCTGTCTAGTCCTTGGACAGGGAACCAGCAGAAGATACTAGAGTTGTAGGCTAGGCTCGGAAGTTGAAAAATATCCTTGAAGAAAGCAATGACAACCTTCATCCATATTGTCGCCAGGAAGAATATGTGAATGTCACCAGCCTGACTCTTTTATTTGCTACTATATTAATAGAGAAATGCTTGGGGTAGATTGGATCTTGCCCATGCCATTGACTATGTATCATTCCTGGAGTGGGATTTCCATAGCTGTACTGTTTTACAGTAAATCGCTGATATTCTTATAGCAGGGCTAGTCATATTTCCAGTTTTGGGAGTATGTTGCAGGCACTTGCCATAAATGGTGTGATTAATTGCATTACCAATTTACCAGAATAACAATCTAGTGAGGTTAATTCCCTAATTTCCTTTTAGTCTCCTAGATTTGTGTGTCCTGCAATATTTTCATTTTCTAAGAATGCCTAAGAGGTCTATTTGAGGTTCAGATGCAGATAAAAATATTTTAGCCCATTGGCTAATATTATATATTTCTTTTAACTTATAAAAAAGTGGAGTCCTTGGTGCTCTCTGACCCTTGTTGTTTTTGCTTCGATTTATAAAAAAGTATTAGGTGGGGCAGAAGTTTGTTAGCTGCCAAGAGAGATATCTACAGGCAGATTGCCTACTCCAATCCTGTTTCATAATTTCCCAGTCTAAAGTGATGAATACCTTTTGAACTTGTCAAATTTTCCAATTTAAGAAGATCACTTCATAAGCATCAGACTGAGGTGCTGGCACACTTATTATTGAACTACAAGTGGTCCTGGCTTAACCATTCATTCACCAACTGTTCAAATTTACAACGGCATTGAATGAGTGGTAGTTACAACTGGTCCTCATACTTACATCGGTTGCAATGTCCCACAGTCATGTGATCACCATTTACGACCTTCTTTGCTGGCTTCCTACAAGCAAAGTCAATGGGGAAGCTGGCAGGAGATCACAAATGGTGACCACGTGACATCCTCATTTAACGATGGTTCATGCTTAACAATGGCAACCAGAAATGCCAAAATTTCTGTCGCAAAGTGTCAGGCTTTATGACCACATTGCTTAGCAATGGAAATTCCGATCCCAATTGCCGTCGTTAACTGAGGACTACCTGTAATGAAATGTGCAATTAAAAATTGACATTGAAATTGGCAGTTCAATTTGCAACTTTCTATATTCTCTCCATTAAGGAAATACAATAAAAAATGACTGTTCTGGGTCGAAATTTATATCTTTACCTTTCTTCTCCCATTCCCCCCCAGCTTATCCTTCTGTATGTGACAGTCAGCATAAAGAGATGGCACTCTCATTTCACAACAGTGACAAAGACGCCTCCGTGTTAGAGCAGAAGTATGTCCATGAAGTGTATGAAGACATTGCTACACATTTCAGCAACACCAGGCATAGTCCATGGCCACAAGTAGTTGAATTCCTTAAAGGCTTGCCACATGGGGCTGTCGTGGCTGATGTTGGCTGTGGCAATGGAAAGTACTTAGGCACCTGCAAGGACTTGTATATGGTAAGATAATACATTGTTTGCATTTCTGTAAGTGTTATTTATGTGCTACATTTATATACCATTTTTAATTTAGAACAGATGGCTCTTGAAGCCCCTTCGGCCATCCCACCAAATTAAAGCAGTTTGCTTTTTTGCTTTGGAGGTAAGAAGCACATGAAAATTATAGTGAAATCCAAAAATAGGCAAAGCACATCTAAACTGAATAAATCCTCAGAGAACCTTTACAATAAATACTGAACCCCCCCCCTTCCCCCCACAACTAATTCTGGCAAAGTAAGTAATAAGAAAAATCCCAAAAACCTCTATTAGGGCAGGCTAAAGAGTTGGCCTTGAAGAAGGAATTCAACAGCTATTAGGTAGACACCAGCTTAGCCCTGAAAGAAAGGGACTGTAAAAGAAACTCAGGGTCGACCAGCCTTGATTCTCTTTGGTATAAGAGCGGGGAAAGAGAATCTTCGTCAGGTTTTCAAGATTATGTTATTATACCCTTTAATAATAAAGTGGAGTTCCAGTAGTTCTTATAGTGTCTGTTTCTTGACCTGGCTGATACAGGCCTGAAGTATGCTCTTAAATCTAGCCATCCATTGTCCTGGGTAGCATTTTAGGCCTATTCTTAATCTCACATTGTGCAGCTCTTAGCAAGGAATCTCTTGACTATGTTTACCAATCCCATTTGTTTTCTTTCACATTTTCGCCCTGAATGTTTCTAAAATTGCTAGCTTCCATTTTAATAGAATAAACCAGGCCACTACAAACAGAATAGGTAATAGAATAAATCAAACCACAGTCTGGTTGACTGTGTCCAGGTTCATATTAGTTGTAATGTCTAATAATGATACCTGCCTGCTGAAAGCTTTATGTAATCATATCCAGAAAAGCCAAGAAAATATGAGATCACAGATAGCAAAGCAATAGCTTTTCAAGCTATATCTGAAGGTTAAAATCCCAGGAGAATCTGCTTATCTACAGACTATCTATCTATCTATCTTTACAATTGCTGTTCAAAGTGCCAGGCTTGGTGGGAGAAATGGATAGTAATCTGTAAAGCAAACGTATTTTCCTCCCTGGATTCTCTAAGATTATCCTGCCCATCAGGTCATAGTTTAAGGGGTTTAGTTGTTCATTGCCACATGGTCCAAACCAAACATTGATTGTGGGGCCAGATGTTAAAGTCATTAACATCTAGGTATAAGAGGTCCATGTGATGGGTGGAATCAGGAAATTACATGGATTGTTCTCAGAGGTATATACAATTAATTAATGTGAATTAATTAAAATGGGATAGCGTTTTAGGAGCTAGGTGAAATTACTTTCAGTTAAGAGCTGCTGGCACTGTGTAACGGTCTCACTGAACTGCAGGTTGCATCTGTCTCAGTCATTTTCCATAAAGGCTCTGCCAATTTCAGATGATTATTGGATCTTTTCAGGTAGGAAGAGTTATAAAGGACTTCCTGTTTCAGCTGAACTTTTTGTGATCATCAGGTTCAACTGACTTTAAACAAATAAAACTCATGATACCTTGAAATTTAATTTTAAAATGCACAATAATTATTTTGCTTTTGCTGCTGCAGACTTAACATGGTTACCAAACTGGAAAGTATTGTTTGGGTTTTTTTATTTGTTAGATTTATATCTACCAAGATTTCTTGGCTCAGTCTCTGCATTAGCAGTAGCATGGAATGTTGTCCATGGTATGGAGTGACAGGAGGTGTAAAAATAAGTTCTGAGAGAAATGAAATGTAGGAGGTGCAGGGAATGATAATTATCTGCTTAGGTTGTCAGTCCATAAAGCAGTTGTGAGTATAGCACAGACTTTTTTGCTTGGTGAGCTGATTAATGCAGTGTGATAACTCTCCTTTGGCTCCATTTAATCCACGGGGAACAGAATGGAAGGATTTGTTGACTTCTAATACAGCTGTTTCAAGAGGAAACCTGCCTTTGTAGCTATTTTTCTCACGAATGGCCATCTTGTGGTGCTTTGGAGTCCTTGGAGGAAAAAAATCCATTGTATGAGAATCTATCATGTTCTCTCTCTGTTCACATCTATTTTATTTTCTTAGAAGAAGGTAGCTTTAGCAAGTAGGATTACTTTTGTCTAATGAGTAAGAAACCTAGGTTGCTTGTTTTGTTTGAAGATAAAAACCATAGGGAATTTTAAGCTCTAATCCAGTGGATGCTTACCTGGCAGTAGATTCTGTCAAACACAGTGCAACTTATTTGTGACTGAACATACACTGAATTTTATTGTCAGTCTAGCATTGTTCTCTTATTAGATATTGAGACTGTAATAAACAAACTGGCTGGATTCTTAAAAAACCTGTTTCTGCTGCCCTTGTTCTGCTAAAAGCTTCACATTATAGTCCATGGGTGATTGCAAGCTTTAGTCTTGAATATTACACTCATGGCTGAATCAGAAGTCATGGGCTGAAATATGGGTGCATCCCCATGCACATGTAACCCTATATATATATATATATATATATATATATATAGTGTGTGTGTGTAGATAGATAGTCATACATGAACATGCGTATGTACCAATACAGAAACCTCATCCTTTCCCTACTCTTCAAATGTTTTCCTACTTTCACCAGCAACAGGAAATAAGTGTTCTGGGTCCCAAATGATCAGCTAGCTGGTGTGAACGACATTGCTAGGAATCTTTACTTCTGCAGCTGATAACGTTGATCAGATGAGCATCTACTTGAGTGTAGATGGTCCCCCTTCAAGTCCAAGTGCCACACTATTTTATTCTGCCCCAAAGTCTCAGGTTAACTTCCCATATTTAGTTGTTCCACGGTCATACCTTTTCAGATGGAATGGCTCCACTCTAATCATAGGTATCCATGGTGGTGGGCAGGGGGAGTAAATGACATTATCATGCAAGTGACACAAGTTACACACTTGTCCCTGATGTCATGATGCAATTGCACAGTTGCATTGTTTGTGCAACAGTGTCATGATGCTCATGATACTTTAATGTCATTGTGGTTTGTTATGGATGCCTTTGGCCCAATGAATTCTGCTAGTGTGTCTGAGGTATTGTGGTATTTCTTTGTAGTGAATCTTACATTCTGCCATAAGAGTTTCCAACAAACCCAAGAACATTTGTAGACAGTGGGCATCACTGCATGATATTGCAGCAGCCAATAATAATAATGATAATGATAATAATACCATCACTGATGGCTGAAATCTTGTAAGATCTGATGCAACAACAATGCAGATCTTGTAAAATCCCACTAGATGTGGGCCATTAAAAAGGATATAATAATTTTTTTTAATGAGTACATCAGTTGGCAGTTATCATCTAAAGGTGTTGTCAGAGACATGATTCCCACAGGCGCTGCATTGTCAACCCCTCACTGTCATGTTCAGCTGGCTGATAATGAATGTGGGGGTGTGCATTAAAGTTAGTAAACTATCATCTGAGGCCTAGGTTGAAACCCAGGTTTACACCATCCCAGAGAAAAAGCAAATGGTCTATCAACTTATTTTTGGAGGAAACAAGGGAATATTGTGCTTTTCAACTTTCTTCCTTTTTGTGGGAGTCTGTCATTAAGATGCTCTGATTTTTCTATCCAGCAATTCTTGTTCAAGAATTGGAGTCTGCAATGTAACTAATAATTATTTCCAAGCTATATCATTCAGGCATAAATATGCCTGTTTTATAAATCAATAGATTCCTCATGATTTAAAATAAATTGCTGAAAGCAGATGCATTGTAATGGCAGAGGTTTTAATAGCAACTTACATTTTATAAATGAATAAAAATGAGATAAATGTGTCTGCCAATGATGATGATGATAATAATAAACCTTTCAGCCTGAAAGACTCCCACATCTTTACAATGTCAATATAGAGAAAATGCAAGAGGGGAAAAGAAGGCCATGCATAAATTTTGCTGATGCAAAATGTGGCAGCCATTAATTGTACACTGCTTAGAACCCTCCTAGACTGAAGCAGTATATAAATCGTGTGTACTTTTTTTTAAATAAAAAATGTTACAGTCCCTGCACTGGTTGCAGGCCTAATTCAAAGTGTTCATCATTACAGTACCTATAAAATCCTGTCTGGTACAATGCTGGTTACATAAGGCAAGGTTTTTCAAAATATGTTCCACGGAACCCAAGGGTTCTGTGGCCTTGAGGGATTCTGTCAGAGGCTAAGGGCAGAAAAGGAAAGTTCACTTGAATGCAACCTATTTTCTATCTCTAGAGCTGTGTCTCTTGATCAAGAGTTCCATTTTTTTTTTTACTAACAAGTTCCATGGTCTGAAACAGTTTGAAAACCCCTAACATAAGGAAACCATCATGTACAGAATGATTCTGCCAGGCCTGTGAAGTCCGCTAAAGAAAGCTTGTTTAAGATCCTTCCCCTACAAGTGGTGAAAGGGGTGTGGGCCAAGCTTGGGGTCCTCTTGGTGGCTGTTATAACACTGTTAAAACATGCTCCCCCCAGAAATGAGCTTAATCTGTGGGTGTCGGCAGGAATGTGCATACCAAAATCTGCTAGATGGTGTCTGCAAAGTCTCAATCAACACTCTTGTCCTGCCTCTTGAAGACATGGTTTTCAAAGCAGGCTTTGAATACCTAAATTATTGGTGCCTGGGCGGCCATTTTATTTAATTCTGTGTTAGTTGAATTTTAGGGGTGGCTGAGTTGTTTATGTTAGAATGATTCCACGTTTTATGACACCCATAACCTAGAGTTGCCTGAGTGGACAATAAGTCAATGTAGTGAATCGAACAGTCCCTAGTTATTCATGCTGCCTGTTGTTTTTATTTAGTTCTTAGCAAGTGCTTAACATTTTCTGAGCTATGGTGGAAGAAACTTCATTTGCAGTATTGTATATTTATTTTCTTATGCATTTTATATGATTGCATCAAGTAATTGAAAATGTGCACTATTAATGAACTAAAAAAGCTCAAGAAACTAACATAAGAACAAGCACACACTAGTATAATCTGATTACTGCTATGCTACATTTCTACTGGCAGGGACTTTTTTCTCTATGTGAATTGCCCTCTTGCATTCTGAAGTAGTATTGTGGAATCAACAGTTTCTGTGGAATCAACACAGGACTCAAAGGAAAAATAATCAAGGCTGACTGCAGTGTTTATTGATACAGTGCGCACTGGAGGGATCCTTACCAAAATGGTGGGTGCCTCCCCTGAAAACAAAAGAAATGCACTGATATTTATACATTACAGAAAAGGAAAGGATGTAAGCATTCATATTCAGATGATGATGCAGGCATAAATACATATTCATAAGCAATAGATCTCAAGTTACTTTCTGTCCTACTTATCTACTCTGAAGAAAGCCATTGTCTTAGTGGGAAGAAGGGAGGGACCAAAATTCTTGAACACAGGGATTTGTGGGTTGCAATAGGAATGTCCCCCAGTAGCGATGTATGGCTGTGAGAGTTGGACCATAAGGAAGCCTGAGAGCCGAAGAATTGACGCTTTCTAATTGTGCTGGAGAAGAATCTTAAGAGTCCCTTGGACTGCAAGGAGGTCAAATCAGTCAATCCTACAGGAAATCAACCTGACTGTTTATTGGAAGGACAGATACTGAAGCTGAAGCTCAAATATTTTGGCCACCTAATGCAAAGAGAGGACTCACTGGAAAAGACGCTGATGCTGGAAAAGACTGAAGGCAACAGGAGAAGGGGATGGCAGAGGATGAGATGTTAGATAGCATCACCGATGCAATGAACATGAATCTGAGTAAACTCTGGGAGACAGTGGAGGACAGGAAGGCCTGGCATGCTATGGTCCATGGGGTCATGAAGGGTCAGACACGACTTAATGACTGAACAACAACAATAGGAATGTCCTGATAAAAGTTAGCAAAAGCTGCAGAAACTGGTGTGAGATAGCTTCCAAGGTTGTTGCCATATACCTTTAAGTTTCAGTTTAAACCAACGGGACCACTCATCTGAAAACTTACTTTTTTCACAGAATAACTCATTCTTATACCTTGTGTAGATTCATTCTTGTAGATTGGTTACTTCTCACTTTAGAAGGACTGCTTCCCTGCGTTCTTTTCTGCCTTTTCTTGTTATCCTGGGATAACTATTGCACTAAGGTAAGGGGACTGTATTCCACAATAGGAGCTATTCTACCATTCTTATAATTTACTAGGGGAGGGATTCATGCAGAGTCGTTTGGCACTCTGCAAAGCAGAGAGTGAACTGAAGTGAACAGTTCAGATCTTATTCTACTTGATTTATACATCACGCTAAGACAAGATGTGATTTATTTAGTCTTGGCTTTGTGTATTGTGTGAACTCATGCATTGTGGCCTTGAATTTATGGTTTATGGCCTAGCATGTAGCATGAGCCCAGCCAGTTGTGGTTTATTTGACAAACCATAGCTTAGTGCAATATGTGAATTAGTTCTGTGTCAGCAACATATTTCTGAGGTCCTTCAACAAGGTTGTCTCAGTTCCCTCTCCCTGAGCAAAGTCACCATCATCACCTTCTTCTGTTGCTCATGTGTGTTCAGTCATCCTTCCCTTTGAGCTGATTTTGCACTACTTTGCAGAGGGAGAGGACAAGGCAATTATAGGTCCTTCTACTTGTTCCCTTGCAGAATGCAGGTGAAAGGTGAACAGCAGACAGCAGAAGGAGGGAAGGAGGGAGGTGCCCAACTGTATCATCTTCTGTAATGGACCTCTAAGCACCTTGAAACACCTCACTTTTCAGATTTGATGAAAGGAATCTGCTTTTTTTTTTCTCCCATCAGTAGATCATGGAAAATGGCCCTGTTGTTTTGAAATGCCTTGGGAGTGTTCAAGGGAGCCATTTGTAGTAGGAGCCAGTGTTGGATTTCATTTCTGCTCCACAGAATGCCAAGGGCTGGCTCATGGGAAGCTTGGATACTCAGATTTTATTAGCAGCTGAGAAGCTAAAGTATCTTGGAGATTAAAGACTAAAAAAACAAACAATGAAAGCTTAGAAGTATATGCAAGTTGCTGGAAACACGTCTGCCAGTGAGAGAGAGACTTCTCATTTTCAACATAGCATCTTTCCTACAAAAAGGTGATACGACTTTCTCTGTGGGGAAAACAGCGATTATGTGAAACAAATGTTAAAAGGCCTGATTCAGAACAATTGGACCAAGGGAATTTCTCTCTTTCTGTCTCTCTACATGCTCTCATCTTTCTTGCTGTGTTTGTATGCATTTGCCAGAATTTAATTTGCTTTCTCAGGACTCTCATGCTATTAGTTATAGCTGAGATATTTCTCTGGGGAGCCACATAATTTCATTTGGTGGCTGGGTTTCAAAATTAGATGTAGTTCTCTCTCCATCAGCTTTTTGATAAGTTACATCAATCAGATTTCAATGGACTTAAATGATTTAATTCCACCTGGTGGAGTTAGTTATTATGAGGTAAAGCTAAATGCCCACAGCATCTCTTGTTCCTTTTTGTTCCCTGAACTTGGATAAATAATTAAACTCTTTTGGGTTGCGTGCTCCCTAACAATTATTCTCTTCTGCATTTTCTATCTTAATTGCTATTTTGATAATAGAAATAAATGAGGCTGCTGCTGAAATATGGCCACAGTCTGGGATGAAACCATAGCGTTTTGACTTTTCTTTCTGATTTAAAGAAATGCAGTCATTTGATGTGGGGACTAAAAATGGGACAGAAGCTGAGGTTTTTTTTTAAATTTTCTAGCCTGTTTTATTGAATAGAGTCTAATGAAAAAGGTTTTTTTGTTAATATTTGTGAAGGATAATTTTTGTGAAGTAAAATTCATCAGCTTCAGCAAAGGATCGTTACCTTGTCGTGGTGCTGGAGCTTGAGCACCTCAATGATGCCATGAGCTAAACCGTGAAGGGCCACCCAAGACGGGAAGGTCATGACAGACAGGTCAGACTAAATGCGATCCCTGGGGGAGGTAATGGCAACCCACCCCAGTATTCTTGCCGTGAAAACTAAATGGATCAGTACAACCAGAGATACGTCGGTACACCATTGGAAGATGAGACCCCCAGGTCGGAAGATGGTCAAAATGCTACTGGGGAGGAACAGAGGATGAGTTCAACTAGCCCCAGATGTGATGACGCAGCTAGCTCAAAGCCGAAAGGACGGCTAGCGGCCGACGGTGCTGGTGGTGAACGGCGAATCCGATGTTCTAAGGATCAACACACCATTGGAACCTGGAATGTAAGATCTATGAGCCAGGGCAAATTGGATGTGGTTATTGGTGAGATGTCAAGATTAAAGATAGACATTCTGGGCATCAGTGAACTGAAATGGACTGGAATGGGCCACTTCACATCAAATGACCACCAGATCTACTACTGTGGACAAGAGGACCACAGAAGAAATGGAGTAGCCTTCATAATTAATAGTCAAGTGGCTAAAGCAGTGCTTGGATACAACCCAAAAAACGACAGAATGATCTCAATTCGAATTCAGGGCAAGCCATCTAACATCACAGTGATCCAAATATACGCTCCAACCACAGATGCTGAAGAAGCTGAAGTAGAGCAGTTCTATGAGGATCTGCAGCACCTACTGGACAACACGCCTAAAAGAGATGTTATTTTCATCACGGGAGACTGGAATGCTAAGGTGGGCAGTCAAATGACACCTAGAATTACAGGTAAGCATGGCCTGGGTGAACAAAATGAAGCAGGACATAGGCTGATAGAATTTTGCCAAGACAACTCAATGTGCATAACAAACACTCTCTTCCACCAACCTAAGAGACGGCTTTATACATGGACTTCTCCAGATGGACAACACCGAAACCAGATTGACTACATCCTTTGCAGCCAAAGGTGGCGGACATCTATACAGTCGGTAAAAACAAGACCTGGAGCTGACTGTAGTTCAGATCACGAACTTCTTCTTGCACAATTTAGGATCAGACTCAAGAGATTAGGGAAGACCCACAGATCAGCTAGATATGAGCTCACTAATATTCCTAAGGAATATGCAGTGGAGGTGAAGAATAGATTTAAGGGACTGGACTTAGTAGATAGGGTCCCAGAAGAACTATGGACAGAAGTCTGCAACATTGTTCAAGAGGCGGCAACAAAATACATCCCAAAGAAAGAGAAAACCAAGAAGGCAAAATGGCTGTCTGCTGAGACACTAGAAGTAGCCCAAGAAAGAAGGAAAGCAAAAGGCAACAGTGATAGGGGGAGATATGCCCAATTAAATGCAAAATTCCAGAGGTTAGCCAGAAGAGATAAGGAATTATTTTTAAACAAGCAATGCGTGGAAGTGGAAGAAGACAATAGAATAGGAAGGACAAGAGACCTCTTCCAGAAAATTAGAAACATTGGAGGTAAATTCCAGGCAAAAATGGGTATGATCAAAAACAAAGATGGCAAGGACCTAACAGAAGAAGAAGAGATCAAGAAAAGGTGGCAAGAATATACGGAAGACCTGTATAGGAAGGATAACAATATCGGGGATAGCTTTGACGGTGTGGTCAGTGAGCTAGAGCCAGACATCCTGAAGAGTGAGGTTGAATGGGCCTTAAGAAGCATTGCTAATAACAAGGCAGCAGGAGATGACAGCATCCCAGCTGAACTGTTCAAAATCTTGCAAGATGATGCTGTCAAGTAATGCATGCTATATGCCAGCAAATTTGGAAAACACAAGAATGGCCATCAGATTGGAAAAAATCAACTTATATCCCCATACCAAAAAAGGGGAACACTAAAGAATGTTCAAACTATCGAACAGTGGCACTCATTTCACATGCCAGTAAGGTAATGCTCAAGATCCTGCAAGGTAGACTTCAGCAACTCATGGAGCGAGAATTGCCAGATGTACAAGCTGGGTTTAGAAAAGGCAGAGGAACTTGGGACCCAATTGCCAATATCCGCTGGATAATGGAAAAAGCCAGGGAGTTTCAGAAAAACATCTATTTCTGTTTTATTGACTATTCTAAAGTCTTTGACTGTGTGGACCATAACAAATTGTGGCAAGTTCTTAGTGGTATGGGGATACCAAGTCATCTTTTCTGCCTCCTGAAGAATCTGTATAATGACCAAGTAGCAACAGTAAGAACAGACCACGGAACAACGGACTGGTTTAAGATTGGGAAAGGAGTACGGCAGGGCTGTATACTCTCACCCTACCTGTTCAACTTGTACGCAGAACACATCATGTGACATGCTGGGCTTGAGGAATCCAAGGCTGGAGTTAAAATTGCTGGAAGAAACAATAACAATCTCAGATATGCAGATGATACCACTTTGATGGCTGAAAGCGAAGAGGAACTGAGGAGCCTTATGATGAAGGTGAAAGAAGAAAGTGCAAAAGCTGGCTTGCAGCTAAACCTCAAAAAAACCAAGATGATGGCAACCAGCTTGATTGATAACTGGCAAATAGAGGGAGAAAATGTAGAAGCAGTGAAAGACTTTGTATTTCTAGGTGCGAAGATTACTGCAGATGCTGACTGCAGTCAGGAAATCAGAAGATGCTTAATCCTTGGGAGAAGAGCAATGACCAATCTCGATAAAATAGTTAAGAGCAGAGACATCAGGCTGACAACAAAGGTCCGCATAGTTAAAGCAATGGTGTTCCCTGTAGTAACATATGGCTGCGAGAGCTGGACCGTAAGGAAGGCTGAGAGAAGGAAGATAGATGCTTTGGAACTGTGGTGTTGGAGGAAAATTCTGAGAGTGCCTTGGACTGCAAGAAGACCAAACCAGTCCATCCTCCAGGAAATAAAGCCAGACTGCTCACTTGAGGGAACGATATTAAAGGCAAAACTGAAAGACTTTGGCCACATAATGAGAAGACAGGACACCCTGGAGAAGATGCTGATGCTAGGGAGAGTGGAGGGCAAAAGGAAGAGGAGCCGACCAAGGGCAAGGTGGATGGATGATATTCTAGAGGTGACGGATTTGTCCCTGGTGGAGCTTGGGGTGTTGACGACCGACAGGAAGCTCTGGTGTGGGCTGGTCCATGAAGTCACGAAGAGTCGGAAGTGACTAAACGAATAAACAACAACAAAAAATTCATCAGATGACTTTTTAATAGTTGTTTTCATGTAGGGACATGCATTCTGAATGCATTTCTTTATTGGTGAGGTTCAGCAGCTAGAAAGTGATTGAAAATTAACTCCTTACCACTATTTAGTAAATACCACTTCCATCATGTGAGAAATGATTCAGAAACCACTTTCCTCTTAAGATTGTATTTTAATGTTGTTGCAACCCAAGTGTATTGAGAAACAATCCACACTCATCAAGTACTCAGTTATCACAGCAACAAGCCAACAGCACAAACAAGAAGCTGTGTATGAACTCTCTTCAGATAAGCAAAAACCTGCTGCAATAACCCCAAATTCCAAAAAGCAAAAATAGACTCTCTATATAACATGGTTAATACAATGGATAGCTGTAGAAATTCATCTGTCCACACAACCAATCACAACCCAGCCCAACCCATCACACGAACAGTTTTGCCATACATCAAAAATCTCTTATAAACAACTGTTTATTGCAGCCCCTTGCCATCACAGTAGCCCATAAACCAACAAAAGGTATCCAAACCATCCTAAGCAAACCCAAAGACCCAACTGCCAAAGAAAAGAAAATAGGACATCACTCACAACATACAATGCTAGGAGTGTGAAAACCACCATACAGGGTAAACAGGTCCATGAACATCAATTGGCAGTCAGAAGGCATGATGAATTTCCTAACACACTGACAAGCTGAAACACAATTTCAGTTGGGAAAATGTAGGTATTTTAGAATAAGCTGGGCTTCAAAAATGCAATAGAATTCCTAAAGGCTTGGTGCTCTGATAAATCAGCCATTGAAATAAACTTTATCTATAAGCCATTCAGAAAAGGAAGCAGCCAAAATCAAGGAAAGGGGCAAACAGCCCAAAGCGCATCCTTCCTCATCAGCACCTTTAGCCAACTCCCAGATAATCAGGAACCAGCACCAGATAGGAATGATCAAGGAAGAAACAATACCCCATTCAAAGAGCAATCCAGGAAGAAACACTATACCAACCAAAGGCGGGTAGATTAAACTGGTGTATATAAACAGCAAACTTCACTCCCTCATGCACTGATGATGCTATCTAGCCTGGTAGTGAAACATCTGCAAAAAGAAGCTCAGAGACTGCCAAGAACCCAACAGTTCAACCCTGAGCTACATATATTCTCCACTGTTACATGAAAGTAAACTATTTTCCAACACTTCATCAATAAGCAGCATGATAAAATCTTCCTAAACCAATGGAACTTTAAAAATCATCTAAATGCCTGCAGAGATAGAGATGTCTATGTCACAGGAATTGACACTGTTGCCCAATGAAATTTAGTTCATGTGTACCTCCAGTCCTATCTTTACTTCTGAAACAAGCTTCTGGAGGAGCATGGAGCATCAAGCCCTCAACTGTGTATCTTTCCTTTGGGGCCGTGACATATATTTAGTAGTTTGTTGGCTTTTCCAGTGGAAAAAGGATGATTTGGATCTAGTTTTAGAAGCCAGACTCCTGCAGCAGCTACCCAATGTCACACTTTCCCATTTATGTAAACTTTCCCTCCCTACAATTTGCCATATCGTTGTTCTTGATAAGGGATTGAACTGTCTCTCACAGGCTGTGCCAAGCCCAAGAGTTGCTCTTTCTTCCCTGCTCAGGGTCTGTAGCTCCTTGCTTGCACAATGAAATCCTCCACTATTCCTTCATCAGTTCCAGTGTGAGCTTTTGCAACTGCTGGTTTCATCTGTCCCCATTACACTTGGTGTCGCTATCTATCCTTGGCTAGTTTACCAACTGCCTGCATCTTCTTTAATTTGTTTTCTCATAGTACAAGCCCTCTTTCAGTCTCTGGACTTGCTGCTTTTCTGTTGCCATTAGTTCAAATGGGGCTGCCACATGGCTCAAGATTGCATCTCTCCCCCCTGTCTTTCCCATACATCCAGAGAGTATGAATACAAATAGCATATCAAATGCAGAACATCTTGTTGGCAGGCCTGATGATTGTACCACTGTGGGAAAAGGCTCATCAGTATTCATCTGCATTGTTGCACATGTGCCAAAGTTGAGCCTTGGCATTCCAAATTGGTTGCTGGACTGAAGTTTGTCTCTGAATAAATTCTGATTCACAGAAGCATGTCGCAAGCGAAAGGAAGTTAATTAGTTAGAAAAATGTTAAAATAACCTCTGATAATCTGAATGAGATCACAACATTGGTTGAGGAATGATAAAATGCAAGTTTGCAGTAATTATCTCTTTCCAGTTTCCATGTACATGCATCCAGTATCCATCACATTTACACCAAAAGGAAATTTAGTCTGGAGCTGGGGCATTCTTTGTCTTTTTATCACACTTGAAGTAATTGATGCTCCAAAGTCTTTTTATTTTATTGCAACATCTAATCTTTTTGTTTTGGGCAGTGGATTCACTTTGCTACACAGGATGTTACAACTAAGCCTGACTTCACAATTATTTTATATAATTTAGATGCAAATAAGGACTTCATATTCTGGCTGTCATATGCTTTATTCCTCTTGGTTAGCTAAGCTGTAGCTTATTACATTTTATCAGAGTACAGTATTGTTGTTCCTTTCAAGGTCATTTCAGTGTTGTCTTTTTGAATGAATTCTTGCTTCTCTGTCCATTTATACTGTTCTTACTTGGGACAGCAGAAAGCGATTGAAGTGAAGGGAATTTTGTCTCTTCATAAGAGGACGAAGTTTGCCTTTTGAGTCGTACTGAGTCTCTTTATTTAGTTGTTGAGATGGTCAAGTGATGGATCAAATTCCACCCCTTCCTCCCAGCTCTAAATTACCTAACAGGACTCCTTGTTAGAAATTGTTTTCTTCAATGTTTTAACACTATCTTTTTCACCGAGTCATTGAAAATACTTTGTTTAGACTTTGTAAACACCAGAATGGACCAATTTGCTTGTTTGGAGAGCGATCTGTTCTGCAGATGGTGGGTGCTGGTGCTGTAAATGTTCTTAATTAAAAAACAAAGCCTTCATGATTATACCCAATAATGAAATTGGCACCATTAGTGATAATGATTTCCCAGTTATGCAAAATCTATGATATGAATAGCATTAGGTGCAATTGCATGCACTTTACATACTACATAACCAAATCCAACAAAACTAAAGTGTGGGATATCTCTTTTTCTTACAAATCTGCTTTGAAAATTAGGTCTGGCCTATATTCTGTCAATAACCCACTTTGTAATTGGCAGCTAAAGCTGACTAAATAGAATTTAATCTGTCTTGGTTGGAAACACTAAAATAAATAACCTGTTGTTAAAAACATTGTATTTATGTTAACATGGATGGGTAAATTGTTATAGTTACCAAAGGAAGCTATTTGTTGGTTTTAGTATGCCCCATCTTTTGACTTTACATGACATTGTTTTCATTTGATGTATGTAAGTCCATGAATCAGACTCAGTTTATAGCCTTTGCATCCTGTTTTTATTGTCTTCCAGCAGCTAATCCATCAACTAAATTACTCTTCTAGATCAACATTTGTATTCATAACAAGCGATTGGTGATACAAATTTGCATGGTTCCCTGTGTTGTTGGTTTTTTACTGTAATAAGCTTTTTATATGTAATTTATTTCCTCCTTGCAAATACAATATCTTGGCTGTAAACAGACTGATTCCTGGATTGCCATGATGATTATGAATAACTATAATTTTATATAATCTATGAATGGAACAGTATTTCACTCATAAAGGGGGCTTTACCTGATCACCTTACCTTGGCAGTCTCTGAAACACCCTTGAAAGGTGTGTGTGTATGTGTGTATAGTAGGTATATACTGTACAATGCCTTTCTGTTCAGAAAGCATTCAGAAAGTGTTTGGGACTCTTAGAAACAGAGTGATATGTTGCAGGAGACTGTAAATCAGGAGTCACAACTTTTGGAGGGTCAGTGGATGTTCCTGGATTTTGAGAGCATGCTATTGGCACTCTCACAAAAGGTTGCCCTAGTGGATGTGGTTAGTCATAAAATAGCCGTTTATCAAAAGGCAAAATGGTAAAGTTCCTAGTCTCCCTTTCCAGCTTTTGAGGGCCCAGGTAAAAGAAACATTATTTCAAATAAAGTTTATGCTTGAGCCTGACAGTTTGCGTTGCACCATGCTAGCTCTCTGTCTCTTTAAAAAAAAAAGAATCTAAAAAATAATAAAACCTGGTAGGACATGGAGCCCGGGAGGCATTACAGGAGGTGTCTCTGAGGACCCTTCTGGAGTTGTAGGCTGTAAACGTAGGGCAGAATTAGTGACCTTGCTTGTTTCCTGCACTAATGAAGAAGCAACTTGGGATTCAGTCTGGTGCTTCCTTTTCAAATCTCCTTCATTTTACAGCTGCTGTGCTCAAACTGATAGCATTAATACAGTAGAAGTGTTTCTTCTACAATCCTGCTGGACCTCTGAAGCTATCCACAAAGCCATTTCAGGTTGTTTGATGTGATCTGAAGGTCAAATGAGAGTGCTGCAGTGCTCCTTTTCTTGGAGTTGAAAATTGAAGTGATCTCTCCTGCTGCGTGTTTCCATGCTATTTGAACTAGGCTTGTGATAGGAAACACTACAGTTGGTAATAAATTAATAAACCCAATTCAGACTGTCTCTGAACTTCTTACTGATTGGAAAACAGGGAGGAATGCAACTATATATCTGTCTAATGGCAACAATATAAATACCCTTTTTGTCCCATAGATTATTTCTTTAAACCTCTGATTTCAACCAAAAGCAGATGTCTCAGCATCTTCTATACATGGACTGACTGTGCCTCTTGAGGCTAGCTCTTTCCAAAATTTAGATAATCTGCTTGAATAAGAACAAGTTTATTAGGGGTAGGAGCTCTTCAGTATTTACAATCACTGCACAAAATTGGTCTTACTAGTTCTAGGACCAATAACTTATATTCCTTGTAAGACTGAATACTGCCCTACCTAACTAGGATAGTCTGAAGGAACTTGTGGTTGTCAGCCTGAAGCAAAGAAGATAGTTGTGTACAGATACATTACCAGTGACAAATATTCTCAATCTGAACTTGGCTCCTATTGCCTGGCTGGTAGCTAATTATTATATTTATTTTCAGTTATAAAATAGTTTTGTAAAAAGTAATATTAGAAGGGAGGTGGTAGGCAGCCAGAGCTGCTGAGTGGCTCCAGTTAAAAGGAGCCATTTTCAGAGTCCCGTTTTCACGAAAGGGGTACTAAGGCCACTATAGTGGAAATTGGATGTAAGACAGTGGGCGGAACCATGCTCAGCCTAGTCTTTGCATTCAGCCTAGCCTACGATGCCTTGTATTCACTGTAGTTTTGTAGTCTTCTGCTTAATACCTGCATGTGTATTGATTTATTCCGAGCTGTTTTGAGTGTCTTATGGAAGAGACATGGGGCAGTAGAATGTATTTCAAATAAATAAGGTCAAAGCTAATATTGCTGCCAGCATTCCTAAGTGAATTAAGTCTAGTTGGAGAAAAGGAGAATAATAAGGGGCATAGGCAGCCATGATTGCTCTCTCTGCTTTCCTTCCTTTTTTCTTTATTTGGCAGATTGATAGAACATATAGCAGGAGTGCAAAAGGTGGAAGAGATGAGAAGAAAGTATTACTTCTCCCTGGGGGAGGATTGGTTGGGATCTGTTTCCTGTTGCTTCTTTACAGATCAGATGATATTAGAAGGAGGATTTAAACCTAAATCCTACTTTTAGTTATGTTGATTGGATCCCAGATGGGGTGTCTTGGTGCCAGGGATGAGAAAAGAGAACTGATTTCTTAATGCTACTGGGGGGATCAAGCAACAATTTGTTATTGATACCATTTAGACAGAGTTAGTAAGCTCACCATCTATTAAATACAGCTAGTATTGAACTACCCCATAAGTCTTGGTGGGGTGGGGGGGAAACTGGTTTAGAAATCAAGGCAATCAGTGTGGTGGATTGTGTTAAAAGAACAGCATAAAAGAGAGAAACTTAAATGCCTTGATACATGCAGGTGCAATTTTGAATATGCAGTCCTTCACATCTGGGCAGCCAGCTGTTACTGCTCTTTCCACTGAAGAAGCATGCACACATGCTGTTAATCCAGCCCTTGGATCATTATTTTGATTCTTCCCTAAAGAGGGAAAAATTAATCAACATTTCAATATTGGATCTAGAAAACTAGTCTTTGATTACTGCTTATTTCTGCAAAAGCTGCAGGATTTTTATGTTCATTCCTGGTTTGTGTACAGTCTTCTCACACTTTTTTTTTTTAACAGTTTGGCTGTGATCGTAGTAAAACTCTGGTAGACATCTGTGGAGAAAAGGGATTTCAGGCTTTTGTGTGTGATGCGCTCACTGTGCCAATACGGAGTGGTTCGTGTGATGCTTGCATATCCATTGCAGTCATCCATCATTTTTCAACAGTGGTATGTTAAAACTGATTAAAATGGAAAAATTGTAACATAGTTTGTCCTTCTGTTTCAGGGTGTTTTTTTTTTCATTCCAGGAATTAGCTGTGAACCCCAGTCCCATTTTTGCAGCACCCAGAGAACTTCCAGATTGCTCCTTTGATTTTTAGACCACAATTATTGGCGCAATTGAATTACCGTGCTTATTTTCCATCTATAGCCACCCCCTGGGTTGGGGGGCAAGAAAGGAAATGAAAGAGAAATTCTGGAGCACCTTCCCACCTTGTGAAATTCCCGTATCACTCAAGTTTTTCTAAGCATCTCAGCATCCCATGCAGCCCACAACACAAATTTTCCAACTCTGCCTATTCTGACTGGCAGTAGTTCTTCATGTTCTCTGGCATATTTTCTTAATCTTTGTTCCCTGAAGATGCTGCTACTAAACCTGAATTTTTTTTTTTGCATGTAAAGCATGTGCTGGACCACTGAGCAGTGGTCATGTTTCAACCTCACTGAAGATGGGTATACTGAAGCAGATTACAAACTAAGTGTTTTATTGCGATGTGAGATTCCTCAGAAAGTTTTGCAAGACCTTGCTCTCCAATTTTGCTTTCATAAGTTGGGTTTAGCCAATATTGCATTAACTTTTCTTATTTTGGATGTGAACAGACCATAGAACTTGCATGCTGTGCTTCTCAGTTGCGCTAAAACACAACCAACACTTTTTTTTAAGTGTACAGGCAGATGATAGGTTGTAGCTTAGCTACCTGGAGGACCTCTTTTGCCTACCTTGACCTGCCATCACTTTCCTGTTCTCAAAGGAAACTCAGTTACACGCCCTGTTAACGTTTAACGTACAGTTAGGAGCCTTATGGAGCAGCCCCTTTACTATGAGAGATCTATTTTGTGATGTACTAATTAAAGTGTTAAGTAAGTAAGAACCCTTCTTTCAATACAGTGCTCACATCTTATGCTATGGTAACTGTTTCTTGTTCTGTTTGTTTTTTATTGTTTGCTGAATTTTAAACATCATTTTAATTGATATATTAATTATATACTGCAAATATACAGTACATATATATAAATTCTGATTTTATTGAATTTTAAATTGCTTTATTGTGAACCGCCCAGGGTCCCCCGAGTGGGGGAGATGGGCGGTAATAAAAATATGATAAAGAAATGAATGAATGAATGAATGAATGAAAGAAAGTATATTTTAAACAATAGAAACAAACAGACTAAAGAGTAGTATAGCTGTTCCTAATTCTCTGAGTTTCCAGGGCACGTTGGGTTTTGTATTTGTTTTGAGTACAATTTTTAGCTTGTTACACTTTACCTTCAGGATGACTGGCTCTGTTCCTCCCCCCCCCGCCCCCCCACTAGGAGAGGAGGCTGGCTGTGCTCTGCGAACTGACTCGGCTGCTGAGAGCAGGTGGAAAGGCACTTGTTTATGTTTGGGCAATGGAACAGGAATACCGGGAACAGAAGTCGAAGTATCTGAAAGGGAAGAAGGCTAGTGATAAAAGGCTTGGCAAAGATGTCAGTGACGCGCTGAACAAAACAGGCAACAGTGAATGCCAAGGTTTAGCACAGCCCAGCAAGGACTGTAATCAGCCTAAGGGGAAGAGCAGCCATCTAAACCAGGTGCCTCCTGCCAGCCTGCCAGTTCATACGAACAGAACTTCCTTTGACTCCCAAGATGTGTTGGTCCCTTGGCATCTGAAAGATGGAAGAAAGAAAAAGACAAGACCTGCCAAGCTTTGTCAGGCTCTGGATGGCTCTGCAAACGTTCAGGAACCCAGCCCTGTTTTTCACCGCTATTACCATGTCTTCTGTGAAGGCGAACTGGAACGGCTGTGTAAACAGCTAGATTGCGTAAAGGTGCAAGAAAGTTATTATGACCAAGGAAACTGGTGTGTGGTTCTTGAGAAGCAGTGATGTATTCACAGTTCCAGGGAGGCAGCTGGGTCTTTGATGGACTCATTAATACAATTATTTCCAGGGTATTTCTAAAACATGCTTACTTTGGCATTTGGCATTTGGCTTTTAGTATTGTGTTTACAATTAAAAAATAAATACCACCTTTACATGTTGCGAGGAGAGAGTGCTGTTTTTCTTCCCCGATTTAAGAAATTCTACCCAGATGTATTAGATTTCATGATCATTTATTTTATTTATTTTTTATTTTCTATCCCACCTTTATTATTTTTTATAAATAACTTAACGTGGCAAACGTACCTAATACAACTTCCTCCTCCTATTTTCCCCACAACAGCAACCCTGTGAGGTGAGTTGGGCTGAGAGAGAGTGACTGGCCCAAGGTCACCCAGCCAGCTTTCATGCCTAAGGCGGGACCAGAACTCTCAGTCTCCTGGTTTCTAGCCCGTTGCCTTAACCACTAGACCAAACTGGCTCATCCTTGCAGTTTATAGTCTGTTGGCTCCAATCAAATCCTGAAAACATCTGATTTGGTACATTCATATACAGGCAATAATAAATCCATGAGAAATGTCAAACCTAAGAAATGGCTGTTTTATTTAGCAAAACTAGCAGGTTACAGTGAGTCCTAGTCCCTTGCACTAGGGCGGTGTTTCTCAACCTTGGCAACTTTAAGATGTGTGGACTTCAACTTGCAGAATCCCCTAGCCAGCATTATAATGAAACAGAAATTACTTGTAACTAATGCAGGAATGGAAGATAAGGCCTGGAATGGTCTCAGAGTGGGAGAGGCAACAAGGGACTTTTTGAAAGGTAACATAGCATCCTTGATTAAAGGCAGTGCCAGCACTCTATTGTTGTTTTAGCAAGCTTGCCCACTGCCTCCTTTGCCACAGTTGCAGAAAAAAAGAAATAAGAGGCCAATTGGCACATTCCCAAGTCCTTCACAATCTCCCAGAACATTAAACTTGGTCATGAATTCTAAAGGTATGTGAGCAAGGGCCTGTGGATCTTTATAGAGCCCTGCAATTATATTTGGTTGGTGATGCTACAAGATACAAACATCACTGGCATAGAAAGCACAAAGAATATATGAATAAGCAAACGAAGTAATGCACAATTCTATATGGATGGATGGATGGATGGACATATATATATATAAATAAAAGCAGGCAATGATGTATGATAGATAATATTTTCTAGTGGACCTTCTGCTAATTATCATTATTATAAATGACTATATGGAGATCCCAAAAAGGTACACAAAGATACAGAATATCAGAAGTCAAAGCTTCAGAGTTTCTATTCCCCAGCTTCATTTTTCCACCAGCACTTCATTTTTAATTGATATGCAGCAAAAGGCTTGCATATGTATGAGTGTGGGATTCCTATGAAATTTAGAATCCTGGATGCACCAAGTTTAAATTGGGAGGTAGGGAGGAGGAGGAACACCATCCACAAAATAACCTTTAACAGAGTGTGTTACAAAACGTACAATATATCATTTGTAAGATAAAATATATACACAATTAAAATCTAATTAGGCCTCAACATAACTCCATAGTAAATGAGTTTAGCTAATTCTAACTGGCATAATACAATCAACTAAGTATCCTATCATATCCAAATAAAAAAACAGCAATGAATGTAATATAATCAATTTAAAAATCCCAGTCCCCATTAGCTTCCATGGAAATAGTCAAACACAATACAATGGTATTATTCAATGAATCAATCAAGCTTTATTATAGATCCCAGAACCAGACTGCAAACAAGAAAATATATTATTAGATCCCTGCAAGATAATAACAGTCCTTCCATTAGAACAGGGTATTTTTAAAATTTGATTACTCAGAATCTAATAGAAAAGGTGCACTAGGTGCATAAAAGCCTGAAGACAAGATGTCACTGTCATAGTGAACAGAACTGACGCTTGCCCCTGGTCCAAAGATTGGGTTGCCTATCCAGACCCCTAAGGAATTAATAAGGCATGAAGATACGCAGAACTGCTAGTACAGAGAAACCAGAAATCTGAATTGATAATATGATTGGACTGAAAGCCGGCAAGATCACATTAGAAGTGAAGTCAAGGAAAACAGAGAAGATCCAAAACAGTTCTCATGAGGTTGCTTCAGACCTGAACAAGAATTCAAATGAGTTCTTGCCCACTGTGGTTTGGAAGGCACAGAAGGGGGTCCAGCAAAATGGAATCCCACAAGGCTATCATGCTTGTCTAGAATTGTAGGTTGCTATGAAACGTACAGCAAGAACCAGCTGTTTACATCAGCTAACATAAAATTCCATAATATCTTCGATTAAATGGGGGAAAGATATTGAGAATTAGTCCACAGGATGTCTCCTGAACAATTCTTTTCTTGATGAAGCTATTAGGCAGACAAGAAGTGTTCTGCTAGAGCGGCACAAACTGGAATTATAAAGGAAATTTGTATTAACATCACAGATTGGCAATGGTTGCTCCAGACACACTTCAGGAGCTGTCATGGGGGGTGCAGAAGGGAGAGGAAGAGAATTTTTTTTTTGCTCGCTTTGACTACACAGGGAGATGGATTTTTTTCCTTTCTCTTTGTTTTTACAACTCTCTATTAGTTTTTTTTGGTTAAATCCTAAGGATAAATCAACTCATTACTTTACTTTGCATATGCAAATGCATTCAAAGTGAGGCAGGACTCTGAAGTGAATGAGGGTAAGACTTAAAAATACAATAGGGTAAAATGCATGGAAAATCCTATATTCAGATTGCTAGGTGATGTAAATTTGTGCCATCCGTAAGATGATCAGAGGAGTGATAATTATGCTTTCCTTCCTATTCACAACGCTCCCCCATTTTAATTATTTGGCCAGCATATCTATGGCATTTCATAAGTGCTTCAACGTGGTGGCTTATATTACATTCTGCCAATTTAACAGGACTTTCACTAAAACATAGCCTATCAGCACAATGTAGGGACTGCATTTTCTGTATAATTCCATAGAATCTTCACTGTATTGGACATCTACCAGGTAGGTAGACTTACCCAGGTTTTAGAATGAATAGCAAGCTAACAAATTGTTAAAATGTATACCCTTTTTATCCTGGAACACTCTGCTAATAGAAACACTGTGGCTTCCCAAACTTCTACTCATAAAACCGGGCAAGGTTTCATATTACAGAACACCATTTGAGAAGTCACTTAATAATTGTATTGACCACATATGAGAGAGAGAAAATAGTCTCCATTGTACCTCAGTGATAAAAGATTCTTGACATGGAAGATGCCAATTCTCCCAGATCTTAGTGATTGGGCAGGAACAAGAGAAAAATTATCTCTTAGGTAACCAGGAGCTGAGCCATGAAGGGCTGTATAGGTGACAATCGACACCTTGGATTGCACCCAGAAGCCCACCAGGAGCCAAAGCAACTCATGGAGCAGAGGTGTGATGTGGATGAAGCAGGAAGTGCCCATAAGTGCTTATGTGGCTACATTTTGGGCCAGCTGTAGCTTCTGAGTGATCTCCAAGTGTAGTCGTATGTACAGTGCATTACAGTGGCCCAAACAGGCGGTAATTAGGGCATGAATGACTATGAAAAGGGCCTCCTGATCCAGGAAGGGATGTAATTGGCACAACAGATGGATCTAGGCAAATGTCCTCCTGGCCATGAGTGCCAGGAGGACTCCCAAATTATGTATTACTCTGTCAAGAACTAAAGATGGTAAGTAACTGTGACTGGTAGGTTCTTGAAACCAAAGCTACTCCGTCTTGCCAGGATTGAGCCAAAGCTTGTTCCTCCCCACCCAGACCCTTACAGTCTCCAGGCACCAGGACAGGATTTCCCCAGCAATGCTTATTCAGCCTGGGGCTAAGATGCAAAGCTGTGTATCATCCAAGAATTGATGATACCTGACTCCCTTCTGGCAGATGACCTTGCCCAAAGGCTTCATTTAGATTTGAATAAAAGGGATAGGGTCAAGCTATGTGGGATCTTGCAATGCAGTGTTCTTGGGATAGATCTCCCCCCTCCTATTAACACCAGCTGGAGTCAGCCCTGGAGGAAGGAGAAGCAGCATTAAAAAACAGTGATGCCACCCACCCCCCACTCCCAACCCCAGGTAACAGTCCAGAAGGTTACTGTGGTCAGTGGTATTGAATGCTGATGAAAGACTCAGGAAATCCTTATAAATCAGGCATGGGGAGTTCAGAGGAGAGCAATACCAGAAGGATCCAAAGCAACCAGAGAGTGATCTGGCCGTGACAAGGCAGAGATGTTGATATCTCCCATCTTCAGATGACATTGCATCTGTCCTGAGACAAAAATCATTCAAGGATGTGACCACCTATGTAAGGTGGACCCTCGATAATTTGGGACAGATCCATGGTTCTCATGATGGCCGTGAACTCCAAAGTTATTTCTGACTCTCACCAAGGGAAGGCAGATAGAAATCCCCAAGACCTATCAATTTAGGGGACTCAGTCATCAAACAGCTCAGGCAGGGAAGCACAGCAGGGAGGCTGGTATAGCAGCAGCAAACCCAACTACTCCCTAGTGTTCGGTCTGACAAAGATGATTTCATATCCAGTTGTCTGCAGTGCAGTGCCTTTTAGCTGCCTTAAAAGTTTCCTAAATAATAATAGCTACTCCACCTCACCTGCCCTGGGGCTGTAGCTGATACCAAACCTGAAACCCAAGTGACCACATTTCCAGGAGATGACCACCTCCCTCCACATTAACCAGGTTGTGGTAATACACACCATGTTGGCCCCCTCAACCATGATAACTTCATGGTTCAGAAAGGACTTATTGCAGGCCAACCTGGCACTGAGCAGCAGCAGCTGGAAACTAGGGCCAGTGAGAATCTGTTGTCCTGGAATCTGGGATGGGAATGGGAGACCAGAAGGGGGAAGTCAGTGTAAGAACCTGAAATGCTCTTCCCTGAGAGTGGGCCACCCCCATCTTCCCTCATATCTCCTTCTGCCTGACACCACTGAAATGTTCCTGACTGCCCACAAACCCCATCAGCCCCACACACTCTGATTCTAGAAGTTTCTACTCCAGGCCTGAGGGAACCACCATCCAACATGATCTCAGATACCGTTGCCCAAACTACTGGCAGAAATAGCTCAAGAGGATGAGCTGCCTATGCTCTTTGCAGACTCTCAGAACTCACCCACCCCACAAAACTAACAACCTTCTCCTGCAGCTACTCATCAATCCCATTCTCACCCAGAACAACAGAGAGCAATACCCTATTTCGGTGGGGGAGAGAAGTGGTACTCAGAAAATTTAAATCCATGCAGACTGTGACTAATTAGTGCTAGATCTAGCCCACTTCAGGTTCATCCAGATGACTCAGTTGACTACTTTTTGTTATTGTTGTGATGTACTAATCCAACCTCCCATTCCAGTTATGAATGTAATGGGTATAGGGCCAGTGAACAATTTAAAACATAATATATTTATGCTACAGGTAGTCCTTGCTTACTGATGGTAATTGGGACTGGGAACTCCATCGCTAAGTGATGCTGTCCTGTCTCAGGCCAAGCACGGACAAATACACAAAGAGGTAATTGCAAACTTTTACTAGGTGAGTTTTTTAAGCAATAGCAGGCAGCAAGGGAAGGTTATGTGCAAATGTGCACACACAAAAGCAACCAAGTCCCCACAAGTCCAACAAACTTGCCTAAAGAAAGAGTCCAAAAATCCAAGGAGTAGGCACAAGAGCAGTCAGGCAAATCCAGGGTTCAAAGTGTCAACAAGGTCATCAGCCAGTTTGGGTTCAGAGTCACAATCACATGGGTTCAAATCCAAAGGCAGGGTACACAGAGTCTGGGTTTGCAAATGGTTGTTTCCAGCAAGAGATTTGAGCTCATGGCTCTTCTTAAATAACAGCAGTCCTGGTGCGGTGAGGCTGCTTCCTAGTGAGTAGACTCTCTGACTTCCTTTGCTCTGCTCTTTTTTCTGCTCACCGGGCTCTTGCATTGGGAGGGGGTGGTAACTCCATGCCCTCATCTTTGGAGAGCAGTGGCAGCTGTTTCTGCTGATTGCAGGCCAGCCCCGCCTCCTCTGCCTGCTCAGGTGGCCGTTCATCTGGTGACCCCAGAGCTGACTTCTGAAGCTGGCTGCTCTTCTTCGTCTGAAGATTCTGACTCCGAATCTGAGCCCACCATGACAGATGCGGTTGTACTGCGCGATGTCACGTGACCATGCCAACTAGATCCTGAACACACTTACTTGGGAATCCCATTAATCTACGTTTAGAATTTGCTGAGATTTTAGGCTATGTGAAGAAATCAAGAATTCTGTAACCTGTAAGAGGCACCATTAGTTTTAATAGGTGTGGAGTTGGGGTTGGGTTGCTGTTCTGAACTCTTGATATGAATGTACTAACAGGAATAAATACTAGCTAACAGCCCAGCTCTTCCAATCTTTGTTTCTTTTTTATAGGAGAGAGGATTGGCTTAAATAGTTAGGACCTAAGTCTGTCCCATTTAATTATGCCAGTATACAATTTGAGAATCAGGTGCTGGAAATGAAAGGGATACATGTTTGAGAAGTATATCCATGTGTGCGGAGGAGACTGCCTTAGGACAATGTGAAGGTCGAAAAGGGAGCAGCAAGTAATGGGACAACATACTAACAAGTTGAAAAGTTGTTTCGTAATAATTTTATTAAATTTTTAAACAAGAAAGACAGAAACTAACAAGAACTAAGTTTTAGAATTAAGGAAAAAAAGAAAAGAAAAGAAAAAGAAAATGAGAGACCAAAGCAAAAAAGCAGAAGGAAAAAGAAAAAAAAGTATAAAGAAATGACTTCCAACCACAAGTCAAATATAAAGTGTTACAAGATGCTAAAGAAAGAGGAGGTTTGGGTTTACCTGATTTGAAACTATATTTTGCAGCTTGCTGTTTAGTTTGGTTGAAAGAGTGGGTGATGCTGAGAAACAGAAAATTATTGGAGCTAGAAGGACATGATTTGAGGTTTGGCATGGTTATTTATGGTATGATAAAACTAATGTTGACTTTAAAAATCATTTTGGTAGACGTGCCATATTGGGAATATGGAAGAAATATAAATCCAGATTGTGTCCAAAAATACCTTTGTGGCTCTCACTGCAAGAAGCATATTATAGAAGAGAAATGATAACTAAACATAAATGGTTAACTTATTAGAATTTTCCCAGGAAGAATTCAAAATGAAATCAAGAGATGATTTGGTATTAGAAGGATACATGTGTCAATGGTTTTCCTATGTACAATTATTAGAAAAATTTAAAATAGACCTTTGGTTTTGAATATTATAAAACTGAATTTGAAACAGAATTATGTACAAATGATGAACACATTGCTAAACTGTATAAATTTTATTGAGATCTGAAACAGAAGAACAAGTAAAAGAATGTATGATAAAATGGGCTAAAATTTTGGCTATAATATACAAATGGAACAGTGGGAGAATATGTGGATGAAATTACATTATGGTATAATCTTAAAAGAGAATTTTTATAAAATGATGTATTGTTGGTATTTGTCACTGGAAAAATTGTTTAAAATGTATAAAGGTACTTTGAATCTAGGTTGGAAATGTGAACAACAAGAGGGGACTTGTTATCATGCTTGGTTGACCTGTAAAAAAGCTAAAAAAAATTGGATTCAAATATATACACTAATTCAGACGATTTTAAAAATTAATATACAACTGAAGCCAGAGATGTTCCTTTTGGGATTGATTGACAAAAAGTTGGAAGAAAACTCATGGAACTTTGTTTTTATATATGATAACAGAAGTGAGACTTTTATATGCACAACAGTGGAAGGATTTGATGTTACCCACAATGGATTGTGGATCGTGAAGATGATGGAGCTTGCTGAGATGGCTAAATTGACAGCTTTGATTAGAGAAAAGGCACTGATTAAGTTCAATGATTATTGGAAACCCCTTTTGGACTTTTTGCATAAAACAGAAAAAAATGAAATTAATACATATGGGTTTGATGATTAGAAAAAAAATTAGATGATAGAGAAAATGAAAGTAAGAGTTCAATTTAAATCTATATGTATTACTGTTGTAAAAGAAAATCAGAAGTCATTTCTTTATACTTTTTTCTTCTTTTTCTATCTGCACTTTTGGCTTTGTTCGTTCTTTTCTTTTTTTCCCTAACTAGTTGAAAAGTTGGAAGGCCAGGAGAAGATGTAAAGTGAAAGAATTAGGTTAATGCAGCTGCAGCAGGGGTTTAATGGTGTCAGATAAATGAGAATGACAGTGGGAAGCTGAGACAAATGGTAGCCAATTAAATGGAGTCAGCCCAGTGGAATGGGAACTGCGATGAGTGCAATTAAAATAAATGACCATGGGTAGATATTAAATATAGCACAGAAGCACAGCCATCACTCTGTTTGGCATGGGCAAATAAGAGATCGCTCAAGTTGGTTGGAAGCAGACAGTTGCAAATGTCTACAAAAGTTGTAGCCGGGGACTGAAAAGTTGCGTTGAATACTGATTCAGAAAATATAGACATACATTTGCACACAGCTGGCACAAATCTGAAAATTGGGGATTTAATATGGTCCTGCCTGTGAATGACATAAAATATCCCACTAATTTGTGATAACAATTAAATGCTATTTATGAGCTACATTTAAATGACATGAATATCCAAGAAGAATGGGGAAAAGGACTGCAGATCTGTTGTGCTTCGAACACCCTTTTGATCTATCAAAATCAACAGGTATGGTTCTTTAGCTATGGAAAGACATATTATCATTCCTTCTACTTCTAATGTTTAGGCATGGCTGCAAAATCTTATTTAGTTATTGACAAGATTTAAGACCCTTGGACTCTCCAGGCTGTCAGTGGTGGGGGATTTCCATCTCCATGCACTAGGAGAGGGAGATAAAGTGGCCCAGAAGTTCATGGCTTCATGGTAACTACGTGTTTGTCTCAGCTGATATCTGGCCCAACCCATACTGGTCATTACTTTAGAGCAGATGTGGCATGATTAGAAGATAGAGAACATTGTAGTTAGTCCTTTCTCAAGGTTAGATCACTTTCTGGTCAGCTTGCTAATAGTCACCATTACCAAGCTTTTCTAGGGTGAGAATCTGAAGGTGCTTTATGGATCTGCTCAGTTTCTAACAAGTTCTGGGGAATTTTCCTAGCAATTTCACATGGAATTCGGCTACAAACCTCATTAATTTCTGCCTCTGGAATGCAGAGGAAACAAGGGCATTGCATGTGACTGAACCCAAGTGATATCTCTCTAACCAAAGATCTGAACTGGCACAGCGGATGAAATAGCAGAAGTGACATCTAGAGCACCAGTGGTGGAAGATAAAGGGTGAATGTGACCGATCACTAGTATGGACCTACCCAGTGGCAAAAAGAGCAGTGAAAGCAGAAGGAACTCCAAGTGGGGTTGTATCTGTCAGCCTTGCAAGATAGTCCAGACAAGAAGCACACCCAGGACTATTAGCTCTATCTTTATTGTAAAGTTACATTAACATAATCTTGCAAGTCTGAAAGTACCCCTTCCATCCCTCCCCTTTACACTCCCTAAAACTAGAGAAGGTCCCTTCTAAGATGCTTTTGCCACCCCTTCTCCTTTGGACTCAAATTTTGTTTATCAGATTGTTGTCCAGGTTGTGGCTCTTCCACCTGTCTCCAAAGGTCATTCCCACATACTATTATGGCATCCTCTTGAAGCAGCACATCCACAACTCAGGGTTTTTTTAGATTCATAGCTTCTTCTGCAATAGCCAGTACAGTCAGTGACCAGGGGAGAATTTGCCCAGCTTTGGTAGTGTGCTGCTGTGGACTTTCATAGAGCAGGAGGCTTTAGCAACAGTTACTCATGTCCATATTATAGATTGGATTACTACTGTAAAGCAGTCTACTTGGGGCTGCCTTGAAGACCACTCCAAAACTTTAGCCGGTACAAAATGTGGTGGCACATATACTAGCTGGTGAAGACTACTTTAGCAGTGTTACCTGCAGATGGTGGATACTGCAATGGTTACCAATATTTTTCTGAGTTCAGTTAAAAGTGCTGGTGTTAACCTGTGATGACCAAATACTGGAGGAGTGAGGGGAAGGGGACTCGGACTCCAGAGGGCAGGAGTATTTACAGAAAAGGAGATAGAGAAGGCATGTCTCTGGGATCCCAGGAGATGGCATTGTTTAACTAAAGGGATCCAGAGCATGTCCACCCTATCTGATCTTATTAGATCAGCAGAGACAATTGGATGGTGCAGGAAGAGAAACCCAGAAATGGGTTTTGTCAGGGATGACACCATTTCTCTGGATCATGCTCTTCCCCAAAAACCAGGCTGCCAGTTTCTGATATTTCAGAGCTGAAAAAAACCTGTACAGTAGAGCATTGGGGGCTTCGGTTCTTATTGCACAAGCCTGTTTTTACTCTGATTTTTAAAATTGGTTAATGGTTAGTTTTAATTTTAATCTTCATTTTAGTAGACTTACTTATTGAGTATTTTAAATTATTGTCTTAGATATTTATTTGTCCTGTATTGTAGCTGCCTAGAATCTATGGAAAAGGATGCAATATAAATCTTGTAAGCAAACAAACCAACAAAACATTGAGCTTCTCTATTCAGATGAAATAAAAGTTGGCACATGAGTTTTGTTTATGGAAAGGTGGACAATAAATCACATAATATACTGTGCTAGGAGAGGCTACTTTGAGGGCTGCAACAGTGAAGATAATGCATCTGCAGTTCCTCATAATTAAAAAGTACAATTAAAACCATGAAATTACTTTGCTTATGGCATCCCTGTTTGACCATTGAGGAATATAGAACTTGTTGGAACTTAATGAAAGTTATTACATTAACAGACAGAAAAAATATTAAGATGAATTTATAGTGCTGCTGCTTAAATGCATTTAATTCTATGGACTTGTTCAGGTATAATTACTTTTCTCATATAGCTCTGTAGGAATGTGCTACTTTGATACAGAGAAACATGTTTATTTTAACAGAATGCAGTGATTCAATTGTGATTTGATCAAGCTTCAATAACCTTGAAAGTTGGCATTAGCTACTGTATCTTATGTATCAGAGATAATCAATATATATCAACTGACAGTAAGCTTGCTTTAGTAATTTTTACTTTATTTCCCAAATAAATACACAGAAAAAAACTCTCTTCCTAATAACTTCTTCACATTCGCAAACATTTTTCTGCATTCTGGGCTTTTTCATCTGAACTTGAAAACCATTTAAGGATTATGAGCTTCCCCTGGAGTACTAAATATGATATTTTATGATATTTTCCTTCTGCTTAAATATGATATTTTCCATATTCTTTAGTATGCTAACAAGGGTTGAAATTCACTGTTTCTTGATTTGGATTAATATGCTTTTTGCCATTAATCATGCCTTGATTAGTTTCTATCATTTATTCTGATTTACTTATCACAGTCAATTATACGGCAATTCTGCTTTAATGCATGCATCATTATATATTATGTTATCATTATTTGGGGGGGGGGATTTGTTACACTTTTGCTTATTTTTCCAATATGTCTTAAACAGATCTTTCCAGATGCTATTTTGTTGCAGTGGACACTTTCCTGGAGCAAGCCAGGATAAAGAAAATAAAAGAACCTGTAGCTTTTAATTGAAATGAACCATATTGCAATGTTTAGGCTCTTGTTACTGTCTGACAGCTGTTCCTATTAATGACATGCCTATACAGGTTAGTAAGTTGAAAAATTGGCAACCCTGCTATCAAACAACAAGATAACAAAAGTGGCTCCTCCCTACTCCTTTCATGTTAATTGGCATGCAAGATCTCAATGTTATTTAGATAAAATAGCATTTTGATTGCAATTTAAGCTATGCATCAGCAAAGGTAGCATTTGAATAATCTAAATTCAAATAAACTTTGGTGCTGGAGAAGACTCCTGAGAATACCATGGACAGCCAAGAAAACAAACCAATGGATCATCAAACAAATCAACCCAGAGTTCTCACTCGCGGCACAAATGACCAAGCTCAAATTATCCTATTCTGGACATATTATACAAAGACCCAGCTCTCTGAAGAAGGCTCTAGTGCTGGGAAAGGTGGAAGGAAAGAGAAGAAGAGAACAATCAGCAGCAAGGTGAATGGACTCAGTTACAGTGGCTTTGGGTGCACTGTTGGAGACCTGAAGGATAAGGTTAGGGATAGATCATCATGGAGAAAATCTGTCTGTGAAGTCCTAAGAGCCGACAATGACTTGATGGCGTATAATCAAATCAAAATCCAAATAAATGGAAGGATTTGTTTATCGTGTGAACAATAATAAATAATAATAATGTAATGTAACATAGTATAATGACCTTTTTAACTTAACAAACGCCAAATGGTAATAATGTCAACTGTGAAATTTGGTAAAATTTTGTGCAAACTACCATGTGATATGTTCAGGCCTGATCTTCACATGCAATGGAATGATGTCCACTTTCCTCAGTCCTCATTCTCTCCAGATGTGATGGATTATAATTCCCAGAATCTCAAGCCACCATTTGAGGAAGGCTGGTATAGGTAGACAACAGCATCTTTGACTTCAACTGGGGGGTCAATTGCTTGATTTTTTAATACGTAAAAACTTCCTAATTGAATTGCATTCATCAAGAAGTGTGCTTACTTTAATGTGTTTGCCTGCAGTGATCACTTTCTACTTTCGGGGATTATTTAAAAAAAAAAAATGCACATGGCTTGAAGGGGAGAGGCTTACAGCTCCAGCAGACTCACTGATCAGGTGACCAGCGAATGGGTAGAACTGGAGTCCTCATCCAGCAGCATAGTCCTATATAGTGCTCTTTAGAAAGAAGACAGGCAGCTGTGAGACTATGACAAAATGAGTGAGCAGGTTAATTTGCAGGAACAGGAGCTGAGAGTTCAGCTAGAGCTGGGAAAATAGAATGCATCTTTTGTCACTGAAATATGGCACTCCTAAACTTGAGCAGTGAGCTGCTAAGTTTAGGGATGACTATTTTGGGTGGTAAAATCCAAAAATGGTTGTGAAGTTTCTAGAAAGCCCTCTTGAAACTGGGTGAACCAGATGGCAAAATTTAGTTCACTTCGTGTAATGAAAAATAATGCATATTGGAACAAAGCCATTAATTCCACATATAAATTGATAGGATTTGAACTGTTTGTAAATAACCAGGAAAAAGGTATTGAGGTCATAGTGGGTAGCTCAGTGAAGAGGTCAGCTTTTATATAAAGACAAATTCCATTCTAGGGACCATTATGAAAACAAAACTGCCAGGCCTGTAATACCCTTTTACAAATCTATGCTATGTCCATGTCTGGAATATTGTGTACAATTGCCATGTTGGAAAGAAAATATAAAGCTGGAAAAGTACAGAAGATGGGACTAGCATGGTTAGAGGACTCCAACACTTTTCCTAGGACAAAAGATTGTTTGAGACTCTTGGAAAAAAGCCAATGTAGAGGAACTTAAAGTGTATAAAATCACACGTGGTATAGAAATAATAGACAGGGAGAAGGTTTTTTCTTCTTCTCTCAAAATAATAGAATTGGGATAATTCAATAAAGCTGATGGGAAGGAGATTTAGAGCAGACAAAAGATAGTACTCCACACTGCACACAACCTGTAGAATCAATTACCACAAGGCATGGTGATGACCATTATTAGTGGCTTTAAAGGAGCATTGTATAAATTCATGGAGGACAGGTTTATCAAGGACTATTAATTTTGCCACTTTAATATTACTTCTGGGTTGGGTACATGCTTCAAAAAATAACAGTTGCATGGGAGCAATGAAGGAAGAGGTATAAGTGTCCACTTATAGCTTAGAAGGACTGATTGGTCACTATAAGAAACAAAATGCTGGACTAAGATGGGCATTGGCCTGATCCAGCAGGGCTATTCTTATCTTCATAGATTTTCTATAACCGAGTGTTCTACTATACTCTGCCCAAATAAAACACATCTTATAAATCTAAATTATGAGAAATGGAGACCCCCATTTTGCCTAAACAATGGGAAAATGACTTCATGTCAATCCAAAAACTTCATTTGATCTTAGATTATAGTTTATACAACAAAGATTTCAGACTTATTGGATCCCAGTGCATTTGTAGAGAAAATGAATGAATAAATCATTGTGTTATTGCAGATAAAACCAGAATAATATTTCATTAAAACACATTTTACAATGTCCTAAAATTATTGTGGTCAGGGAAGAAGTATTTAATATATTAATTTGATTTTGAAACAAAGTTTAATATTTTTGAGGTACACATTCTTTTGAACTGCATACTATCCAATGGAAATTGAAAGGTGGACAATGGAAATGAATTCTCCATGCCTTATTACTGCCAAAAGATTAGTTCTTGATGGAAAAGGCAAATTTATGGCCCCAATTACCCAGTGGATTGAAGATCTGATATTCATTGCATCCTACAAACAAATTGCCTATAGACATAGATTATGCATGGAGAAGGACAATGAAATACTGTATAGGTATTTTTACTGAAACTATATATGTATATGTACATATTCTGTCTGTCTGTCTGTCTATCATCATCTTGTATATACATCTAGATATGCATGGGATGTCCTTATGTATACAGTTCAGCTTTTAATCGCATTTTTCTCTTTTACCTCTTTGTTATCTTCTATTAAATAAATCTAAGTAAATCTAAATTAATTTAATAAATAAATTATAAATATTTATAATCATGGAGTCAAGAAGAGAATTGTAATTCAGTGGTAAAGCAGAATATTCCAGGGTGATCATACTCTGGTACCTAGATGTTTGTTCCAACAGGCCTGAAATGTTTCCTGCAGCTGGAGCATGGCATTGTGGAAAAATGAAGACTGAATGAAAGGGAAATTGCTATTGTATTCATGGACTTCTTAAAGGTATTTAGTTGGGTACTGTGGGTGCAGAAAACTGGATTAGATAGGGCTTTGTCTTGAGTCAAACTATCATATATGTCTATGATGGGGGGGGGGGAAAATCATTACTTCCTGGAGCCAAGAATAATTTTTCTGTTGTCATCTGGGCATCTCTTGCACAGAACCCTTTAATAGATCACTACTTGGGGAGCATGTCCTAGTCCAGGGTTTCTCATCCAGGTTCCATGGAACCCTAGGGTTCTGTGAGAGTTCACTAGAGGTTCCCTGGGAGATCACAATTTATTTAAAAAATTATTTCATATTCGGGCAACTTCACATTAAAGAGGTAAGTTTCATTCTTTATTTTTAGTTTACGAACACTGCTAATGCATAGATACAGGCCTACCCATGAAATGAATATAATAATTTTGTAACTTCTGGCCTATATTTGAGGCTGAATGTGCACAGGTTCCCTGAGGCTTGAAAAATATTTCAAGGATTCCTCCACGGTCAAGAGGTTGAGAAGGGTTTTAGAGAGCTTCTAATGCTGAGAAAGTTTAGGATTCAGAGCCATGATATTAGGGGGATTCACTCACAAACAGTTGGAGTTGTCCGCATCCAAGAAACCATCTTCTCTAATGAAAGCTGGACATGAAAAAGTGGGATTGCATTTATCCATACCCTTTTATGAAATAAATGAGAAGCTCTATGCGCCATCTACACCCAGAAGCTGGATATTAATTAACGGTGTGATTTGATCATCTGTGCAACCAAAATAAATTATTGCTCTTGTTAATGGAATAATGGTCTTGTTAATGGGATAATTCCAGATAAGTGAATCAGTATGCACATCAAATTATCACAGTGATGGATGATTTGGCTTTTCCTGGAGCATGTTATGAAACATTGCATAGGTCTGCAAACAAATGGCTTAGATAAGAATGAATAAAACTTTTTTTTAAAAAAAAATCTCTGCTCAGAACAGGTATAGAAGTGTTGATCAACAGGATATCTAGAAAAATTTAAGGAGCACTTCCCCACTCAAAAGCACCCCATATAATATAACTGTTCTTAACCATTGAAATTATATGGGTAAAGGTGGATGAGGTAGGAACTAGCAGTCTCCGCATCAAAGATGACCATTACAGAAACAACCCCCATTTGGCTTCAAGGCTGCCAAGTGCCCCACCAATATGGATGGAAGAAAGAACAGTTTAAGCATATGGGAATGTAAGCCTTTGATGTCTTTGCATTAGCAGTAGGCAAACAATTGATTTATAAGATTTCATTCTTCTATACAATAAAAATCTTAAATTGTCAGAAGCCCCTCTGAGAGTTTTCAGACGAGTCAAGCTGTGGAATCAAGCTAAGCTGTGGAGATCTGTGATTTATGGCTGAGCCAGATCAGGATGTCTGACAGATACCAACAAAGATATAAGATATCACACCTGCTGACTCCAGTCTTCCAAGTGATAGTATCTTCCAAGGCAAGATCATATTTTCATTAGATAAGCTGGTATAAGATGCTGACACCTTGTGTTGTCCTTCTAGTCTGGTAATGTCTGCTCTAACAGATCTTACTCATCACTTCCCTGATTCTTTCTAACCAGAGATTCAGCCTGGAATATTCTGCTTTACCATGAATCTCAAGTAAGTGTGCGCTGGATCGGTCCCTTAAGGGATTAGAGTAGAAAATCTAGTTAAAGCAAAGCAAAAACCACTTATAAAACCTAAAGATTGTCTTGGTAGGTGAATGTTCCAGGTAGATTATGGAGAGGTAGTTAACTTTAATCTTTTCTATAAAATATCCTTCTAGAATAGAGGCTATTTTTTAAAAAAAATTAAACACCTGACCTTAATCAGAACTGTTAACATTATTCCCTGTTAATGATTGGCTGTGCCTGAAGCCATCTGGAGTGTGAAATTTTAATCCATCTGTTTAAATGTTATAGTGGAAGTGTTGTATGTGTGAGGTCTCTGAATTGTGAAGATGTTGGCCTCACTTTCTTATGTATATCAATGTGCCTGAGAAACACACACATTTCTCCCAAATGGTGTGACTCATGAAAGGAGGATGTCCCCCCACCCTCTTCTCCCGGAGATTTTAAACATGTTGTCCACTTATATCTACTGTTATGATTTATGCATTTTCCTGCTGGTGAAAATAACTCACCTTAGAAATAGGGAGTTGAGGGACCCATCTCGATTTCTCAGCTCTTGACATAATGCAAGCTGAATTCAAAGACTGTACACAAAGGAAACTCTGCTGCTGTATTTTTACATCTCACACAACTGCAAAGATGGAACAAACCACAACTGGCAGAATTTTCCCTTGGTACAACTCTTAATAGTACAGCAGACTCTTTTGATAACCCTATTAGTATGTACAAAGATGAGACATTTAAGGATCTCCAGATGTTGAGAACTTCAACTGCTAGCAGCTTCAGCCATTGTAAGCAATAGTGAGAGAGAATGGGAGTTGTGATTCTGGGACAAAGCCGGAATCTGTTCTGAGCAGAGATTCTGCAGTAAGCACAATGACCATATTGGGTCTTCTCAATGTTGGATACATCATCCCTGTCCATCAAATTGTTTCTTTCATAGAAGAGGGGTTCCCTGGTGTCCTAACCTTCATCTCTATTTAGCTGCTGTATGCATAAAAAAACTAAAGCTGGAATAACCAAAGTCCCTTTGGGATTATCCATGGTAACTATGCAGCGTATATTTCCAATAACTCTGGAAAGTTCTGTGATGTGTGTATATGTATGCAGATATAGATACAGAATATGTAGATTGTTGATATTAAGTCCTCTGCCTGTTGTTTGTTTCTCTATTCCTTACTGTTCTGCCTGCTTTTTGCTTTGTTTTACCAGGTAACTTTTGATGTTTGCTAATATTTAATAAAGAAACCTTAAGCTATGTATTTTTTTGCTAGCTGAATTGAGTGTTGTTTCTGCTTGTGCTGATCTGGATACAGAAATTGAATGGGTGTGTGCTGGGGTTCAAACTTCACTGGAAATTAACCACTGTAATTTTTTAGCACTTGTCCAATTAATATGTAATGGCAGGCTTGAGAACATCTGGATCTTACAGCCAAATTACTATTAAAAATAGCAAAATGAAAAGAGCGGTGGGGGGATGTAATTAGTGTATACAGACAGGTCTCATTGTGGCAGGATGTAGATACAAAGTGCTGGTTGGAGGGCTTTTGCTAGCCAGGAGTAACAGTATTATTTTTCTTTCCCCATCCTCGAAGGTACTTTGAAAGAGAACATATTCAGTTTCACCACACAAGTGACATTGACATTTTGTTGTGCTGTAGAGTAATGGAGGTGAGGCTGAAATACAGGGTTGGAATTTATTCTACACAGTCCTTACAGTTGCAAAGATATCTGTGTACATCTGCATGCATAATGCATCATCTTGTCACCAGGCTGTGAGGGAGTGAGTTGGTAGCTGCAGCCAGGCAGAAACACTTCTCAACCCATTTGCCTCATACATTCATTCATTAACCCACAATGTTACTTACAAGCATCCAAATCTTCATTCCAGCTGCCTGTGATAATTAAGACACACCCTAGCATTTTCAAGGACGTGCCAATGATCAGAGGTAGCCTCACCCTGCCTAGGCTCTTTAGCTTACAGAAACAAATGCTGAGACAGAGTGGGAAGAGGTGTGTGTAGGAGAAAAGGAAATAGGAAAATGGCATATAGATGGTGAAGTGGAGGTGACGTCTGAAGATTGGCAGCTATCAGAAGCAGGCAAGAGGACTATCATTCAACTGCCAGGATCACACGTTATGGGAACAACATATCCTGGTGGTAGTCCTGCCTGGAGCTTTGCTGGGAGTTCAGTAGGAACTAGAAGAGGAACAACCACACTGAGATACCACCTCAACCCTGGTGCAAGAACTTTTGGAAGGAGCAAAGGTTATATGTTACTTTATAGACTTTGAGACCTTTGTGTGAACTGAGTATAAAGGACTGAGTATTAAAGATGTATTTATATGGCAAGAGCAACTTGCAGGTCCTGGAAGAGTAGAGTTGATCCATAGCTATACCCTGTTTTGGGGGAAGGTGTGTGCTGCAGTAAAGCATTGGGTACAGATTTGCTGCGGTGTGTCCAGTCTTTGGAAAGCAAAGAACCCTCATAAGACCCAGATTCAAGTCAGCCTCATCTGTAGATACTCACTGGATCACTTTGAGCCTGTTACTCTTTCTCAGCTTGATTGACCTCACAGGGTTGTTGTGGAGAAAGGAATGCTATACATGTGGTCTTGAGCTCCTAGAGGAGAGTTGGGATGTAAATCTATAAAATAAATACAAACCGAGTAAGTCACTAAAATTTAATGGCAGAATTTCTTTTGCAGCCCGGGAGTGGGTAAAATCAAATTTCTTGGCCTTTCTTTTGGCTTAGGGGCATGTTAAGGAGTAAAATGGATGCTTAGCCTATGAGTCCAGATCCTAATCAAGGCACCATCTGTCTCCCAAACAGTTCAGCTTCTTTCTTGCCTATTTATTTAACAAATTTATATAGCTGCCGATCTATCCAAGGAATTCTGAGTGGCAAACAGATATAAAACACAACCAAACTACACCAATCCAAATAAAAAAAAAGTGGGTGAAGCCCCCCAAATATTACATTATTAACTTATCAAACAAGACCCCACCTATGCCAGACTGCCATCTTCTTACCAACACACTGTGCATTCCTCTGTCTTTTACTCTTCTGTCTTTTTATTTGGAAATGGCTGTATTCCCACACATGGGTTCTTGGGATCTTCAATCTGGGATTGGGGCAGGAGGAGTGGGCCCCCAACTTCACTTGCCCGTTAATGCGCCAGTCTAGGCTTCCTGTGTCTGTAGGACTATAACAAGAAGGTATTCTTCAAAAGATATTGTCTCACAAAAATCAATCATTGGGAGGAGAAGCTGGCAGATTCTGGGGTGATTGGGAGCAAACTATTAAGGTTAACATTCAAGGTGCTGGTGGTTACTTTATAAAGTCCTTCAGGGCATGGAGCCAAGATACTTGAAGGACCATCTCTCTCTCTTTCTCTCTACCCACCCTATTAGATCTGAAAGAAGTATGCTTTGGGTTGGCTGTGTTCTTTGATATTTGTTTTTGTTGTTTTTCCATTTAATTGTATGCTGCTCAGAGTCACTGAGAGTTAGGCAGCCTGAAATGGAGGGAATGAATGAAAGAATGTCATCTGGCAGGGCCCAGAATGCATGCCTTTTCAGTGGCAGCGCCCACTCTCTGGAACACTTCAGCATCTGAAATTAGACTGGTTCCTCCCTTGCTGAACTTCTGGAAAGACCAGGCAGAGTCCACTGAAGTTGAGCAGCTAATAATTTTAAATAAATGTTAGTGTGGCTGGTTATTTTTGAAGTTCTATTCTTAGCTGCCATTTCTTTTGGATTATTATATTTTTTGCTTATTTATATTGTTGAATTTTATACATTGCTCACCTCTCAGACTCCCTTTGGTGAGAGGGGTGGCTATATCCTACTCCAACATATGGGACATTAAAACTCATTCAGAGGTTCCACTGTGGGGTTTCTGGCCTAAGTTTCCTTTTTATAATTAAACTATTTACAAGTCTCCTCTCAGGAAGCATCATCTGCCTACTACATGGATGCAGTTTGTATAGCACAGGGGCAAGTTTTGCTTATCCATCCCACCCAGCTCAGCTGACAGCACCTCCTGCAGAAAAAACTAATGCAGGAAATCCTTTAGAGGCACTATTGAATAGATATACATTTTCATTTTTTTTTCCTTTATGTTATTGTTGCACAATTTCTCATAGGCCTGAATCTGTTACTTTAGTCAAGGTGTACAATATTCCCACTTCTATCTCTGTGATCCTTGTAAAGAATCAAAAGTACTCAACCAAGAAATGGACGGTTTGGAAAAACAGGGAGATATGAACAACTGAATGAGAGGCAGCTTGTTTTCAGCTATAGGGATTGCCAATTTCTGTAATGTTTCTCTCCACATCACTTCCCTACCTTATGAGGTATGACATGTATGCTGTCTGAATATTTTCTGAAATAGTGTTAAGATTCAGGCTGAGAGCTCATGCAGAGACATCCAGAATTTACCCATTGAATTCCAGCTTTTCCTGTCATTCTCTTAAACATACCTTAAGCTCCCCAAATAATTTTTTTAAAAAAAAGCTTTTTCACTTTTGTCGCACTGGTGAAATCTTGCTTTTCTTTCCCTCCCAGACATTAAATAATATCTCCCACCAATCCCCCTTTTTTTTTTACAATGGTCTTTTCTATAAAAAAAAAAAGTGTGTGCAGTTGCTTATTGTGGAAATCGCCAGTGGCTCATGCTGTTTCTATCAGGAAGTGCATTAAAACTCTCTACTAAATGGGAAACGGTGACTCACTTTGCAAAGGTTAATGCCTTCCTGCTGGAGTGCATGTCATCTGAGACCATTGTCTTTTATTAACATGATCATTTTCCCCAAGTTACCAGGGAGGATTATAGAATGAAGGTGAGAAAACATCACCTGCTTGTAATCATGAAGTTAAACTTAGATAAGGCTTTCAGAGTAGACAACTGGAATAGTGCTCTTTTCTGTCCATTTTTTAAAATGCTTTCTCTAAGAGTTTTAAGAGAATTGTTGGAATGGCCTCTAAGGCATTTTTCTTCTAAAATGAAATAAAGGACTAAACTTTCTCACCTCTGGAAGACTCTTTTTAGGAATGTCTTGGGTGGTCATCCCATTGTTATTCATGATCAGGTTTCTCTTAAACCACAATTCCTGCCCTGATTTTATTTTATTTAAACCTCAGTGGATGAGTTGGACTGGGACTGGACACTTTCAGTCCGAAGATCACAGTGTTTATTACAGGACATGGCACTGAAGGAATGGCATTGCTTTTATAGTTAGGGAGGACATAGCAAGAATAGTATTTGGCTACAGTGCAATCAATGATTGAATAATATCAATTAGACTTTGGGACACCCCTTTAATATGATGATCATCCAAGTTTATGCTCCAACCTTTTTTTTTTTTTTTGGCGCCTTCAAGTCATTGTTGACTCCTGGTGACTGCCTGGACTAGTCCCTACAGATTTCTTGGCAAGATTTTGGAAGTGGTTTACCATTGCCTCCTTCCTAGGGCTGAGAGAGAGAGGCCCAAGGTCACCCAGCTGGCTTTGTGCCTAAGGTGGGACTAGAACTCATGGTCTCCCAGTTTCTAGCCCAATGTCTTGAGCACTACACCAAACTAGCTCTCCTTATGCTCCAGCTACCAATGCAGAAAAAGAGGTCAATGAATGTAATTGGATTACGGCTTAGGAAACCAAAATGAAGCAGGCGAATTACTTATTAATTTCTGCCAGTTGAAAAATGTCTTCACAATTAACGTGGTCTTCAAACAACAAAAATGATGCCTGTGTACATGGACATCACCAGATGGAGTACATAGAAGTAAAATTGTCTATATTATTGCTAAAAGGAGGTGGTAGAGCTCAGTTATAGCATCAAAGTCATGGCCAGGTTCTGACTATGGAACAAATCACGAACTGCTCATTTGCAAGTTCCAAGTTAAGCTAAAGCAGCAGCAGCAGAAGCCAACCAGTTTCCATGATATAATCTTGAGTGTATACAGGTGGTCCTTACTTACTGTCATTGGGACCAGCAACTCCATCACTAAACAATGTGGTCATAACATGAAAAGTTACATGACTGTGCCCAACATGTGAGTTTGTCAGTTCCAGCTGTGGTCGTTAAGCTAATCACCACAGGTCATTAAGCACAATGTCACAAGACTGACTTGTGACTTCTTGCCAGGTACCCATTGACTTTGCTTGTTGGAAGGAGGCTGTGAAGGTCCCAAATGGTGATCATGTGACCACAGGACGCTGCAACCATTGTAAATGCACCCTGGTTGCCAATCATACAAATGGCCATCATGGCAACTAGAGTCTATGTCAAACATGGATTCTACACACCCCACCTGGGGCAAACATTCAGTATACAAATACTATTTTGTTATTTTGGCACCCCCCTCCCCAGCGTGGCACCCGGGGCACATGCCCCGCTTGCCCACCCCCCCAGTTGTGGCCCTGCAAATGGCAATCGTGACCGCAAGCACACTGCAATAGCCGCAACTTCAAGGACCGGTTGTAAGTCTCCTTTCTCAGTGCCATTGTAAATTTGAATGGTCACTGAATGAGTGGTAAGTAAGCGAGGACTACCTGTGGCCACTATTTTCAAGGAGAACATCAGGAATCGCTTTGAAGTCCTTGAACTTCATTGATAGAGAACCAGAGGAGCTGTGGAACGAAATGAAAGACATTAAGGATTAACATGGAAAGAGACTGCCAGATATGAAGAAATTGGAGGTCAGAAGAAATTGTGGAAATTGACAAGAAGAGAAGCTAAAGCAAAGAAAAACATCTCAGGAAGAAACTTAACAAAGAGTTTCAGAGATCTGTTAGAAGAAATAACATCGATGAAGACTTTGAAGATAGAAACAAACATGGAAAAAATAGAAAAGTCTTTTGAAAGATCTCTAAACTCAGAAGAAGGTTCCAATCTCGAACTGGAATGCTAAAGAATGCCAGTGGACAGATAGTAACTGATTCCAAGAAGATCAGACAAAGATGGAAAGAGTATACTGAAACCCAACACAGATTAGAACTTTACATTGAAAAAGAGATGCCAGAAAGTTCAAACTGGCTTTATTAAAAGCCAAAATGTGATTGCTGATGCATGCTGAATAATTGAGAAAGGCAAAGAATACCAGAAGAAGTCAGTATGTGCTTTATTAATTATAGAAAGGCCTTTGATTGTCTCAATCATGTTAAGCTGTGGAATGTGCTTAGAAAAATGTGTTTCCATCAAACCTCATATTTAGATATGTGCTCTGTGCTCTGTTTTGAATTCCAGACTCAGAAGGAGCATTCCCCTCAATTCTCTAATGTAAAATTCAAGATAAAAATTCTGAAACCCACAGAGTATATCATCTTTCCCTTAATAAATTGACACTTTGTCCAGTCCATTTGTCATCACAACTCTGGGGATGCTGTTCTAAATCTGTGGCAGCCCAAGGGACCATTAATCCCAAGGAACTGTAAATGATTTCCAGAATGGAAGGCTGATGTGGGTAAATATTGTAAAAATGTTCTCTTAGAAATAAATCCATTGTTTGTGTACAGATCATGCTGTAATCTGTTGTTGAATTATTGACCATGCAAAATCACATTTATTTTCTTCTCCAGAGCATAAGTGTATGAAATATATCTTCCTTAGCATCTCAGTTTACACAGCTGAGAGATGAAGTTTGGGAAATTTGCCTTTTCTTATTTAGAACTGTATTGCTTGCTCGTGAAAAGATAAATGTTTATAGAGTATGTGTCTCCTTTAAAGCTATGTTTCACAACATTTCAGCTTGGTTTCCTCCTTTACATTTCCTTCTGACGCTTGTCTTCTCTCCAAACACCTTTAAATTTATAAAATGATAAATTCAACATTTTGGTTTAAATGGGTATTTAAAAGTTGAGGGACTCATAAACTCTGCTAAGTGCAAGGGGGTCCCAGAAGTTGGAACAGATAGCTGTGTGAAAGGACAAAGTAACACCTCCCCCATTATTTATACAGAATTTGAGTATTTTAATCTTCTTTTGACACTGGAAATAAACCTGTGTTTTCAATGTACCTATAGGCAGTAAGCATTCTTAGGATGCAGGGCAATTATTTAGTAGAAACAACTCAATCATCCAACATCTCCTTGTTACTCCTGCTTCTAAAAGGGGATATTAAAAAAAAATCAGATTGATGGGATGGAATATTCTGGGAGGACATGGCTGGCTGGAAAGCATCCTGATTCACTGTAGCATTTTGTAGCAAAGTCTATTTGTAACTTCAATGGAGGAGAGATATTTTGAGGCAATATTTTTGATATTAATCACATTTTGCCTTTAGCTGTAATAAATTATATTTACCTATTTACCAATCACAAAATGGCTACCATGATGGGTGTGGCAATCACACATTGCCCACTTTGTTGTAGTTTATACGTTCAGTCGCTTCTGACTCTTTGTGACTTCATGGACCAGCCCACGCCAGAGCTTCCTGTCAGTTGTCAACACCCCCAGCTCCCCCAGGGACGAGTCCATCACCTCTAGAATATCATCCATCCATCTTGCCCTTGGTCGGCCCCTCTTCCTTTTGCCTTCCACTCTCCCTAGCATCAGCATCTTCTCCAGGGTGTTTTGTCTTCTCATTATGTGGCCAAAGTATTTCAGTTTTGCCTTTAATATCATTCCCTCAAGTGAGCAGTCTGGCTTTACTTCCTGGAGTATGGACTGGTTTGATCTTTTTGCAGTCCAAGGCACTCTCAGAATTTTCCTCCAACACCTCAGTTCCAAAGCATCGATCTTCCTTCTCTCAGCCTTCCTTATGGTCCAGCTCTCGCAGCCATATGTTACTACTGGGAATACCATTGCTTTAACTATGCGGACCTTTGTTCTCAGTGTGATGTCTCTGCTCTTAACTATTTTATCGAGATTGGTCATTGCTCTTCTCCCAAGGATTAAGCGTCTTCTGATTTCCTGACTGCAGTCAGCATCTGCAGTAATCTTCGCACCTAGGAATACAAAGTCTTTCACTGCTTCTACATTTTCTCCCTCTATTTGCCAGTTATCAATCAAGCTGGTTGCCCACTTACAAGACAGAAAATTGGTGAAGTTGCTTTACTGGACACATTAGTGGAAATACAGCTAATGTTTGGGGCTGTGGTTTCATTTTTCATTCATTTTTCATTTTTTTAAAAAGGATGATAGTATTACTGTACTCTGTAATATTAACAAATTAATGTCTTGACATTACAAAACTGTATTTTCTGGATTTAGAAGCCCAGAAAAGATGGAAATAAATTTAAATTTCTTTTGGTAAGTAATTAAGGATTAACTATAAAAAAATTCATAAATGATTCTACATAACTAGAAAACTGCATTATATTAATCAAAGTCTCTCTGGATAGTTCAGTGGGGCTGTGATTAAGTTGGTACACATGACTATCTCTAGTGGCAAGCTCATTTAGTTACTCATTTTGGTTATAGGCTTTTGAGGAAATTGGAAAATTACACAACAGTCTTTAATAATTAATGCTAGCGTGATTTTATTGTCCACTTTCCCAAGATCTTCTACAATTGCAAAACACAAGAAATTAATTCAGTTTTCGTTGTTTGCTAGAAAACTACCTTTGATCCTTTTCTGGATCAATGGCATTTTAAAATATAACATTGAATGAAAAATTAATAACTAAGAGTCTTGAAGAATTATTTAATCAGATACAGTTTTATTCACTATTTGTCCTCACATTTTAGTTATATCAACAAAGTAATTCCAAATAGATCATCCCTGTCTACACAAATAAGAAGAGGTGCATATTCAGTATTTGTTTAAAATTGTGCCTCTCATTAAAGATTATGAATTAATCAAATCATGCTATTTTTTCAGTTTTATTCTTTGTTTATACTGTATGATGTTGATCACTGAGGTTTGATTGATCATGTGCCATCAAGTCACTATCAACCACATAGATTTTCTCTATGATGATCTGTCCCTAACCTGATCTTTCAGGACTTTGAACAGTGTACCCATTGGATTTCTTTTATCTGACCATTGTCTTGGTTGTGGCTCTTCCTCCTGTTCCTCAAGGTTATTCCTACTTCCCACTGCTGCTGGTCATCTTCTTCTCTTTCCTTCCACCTTTCCCAGCATTAGAGCCTTCTCCAGAGAGTAAGGTCTTTGCATAATGTGTCTGAAATAGGATAATTTGAGCCTGGTTATTTGTGCCTTGAGTGAGCACTCTGGGTTTATTTGTTCAATGATCCATTTGTTTGTTTCTTGGCTGTCCACAGTATTCCCAGGAACCAAAGTTCAAAAGCATCAATACTCTTTCTATCCTGCTTCTTCACAGTCCAACTTCTGCTTCCATAGAGTGTCACATGGAAAACCATGGCTTGCACTACTCTGAACTTTGTATGTACAGACACATCACAACATCTGAATATATTTTCCAAGACCTTCATGGCTGCTCTACCAAGTGCTAGTCGGCAGAGTATTTCTTGACTGCTTGTTGCATTATAGTTGATGGTTGATACTAAAAAGAGGAGGAGGAAGGAGTATTAGCTATGTTCACCACCTTGAGTTATTTATAAAAATAATAAAGGCAGGATAGAAAATAAATAAAATAAAATACATAAAATAAAATAAAATAAAATAAAAAGCAGAAACTATCTACCACTCTGATATATTCATTGGTAATTCTAAGGCTGGTTGCTGTTCCTGTTTTCATTAGTTTGATGTTCTTTATATTTAATTTTAGTCCCACTTTTTTCACTGTGCTCCTTGGCTTTTATTACTGGAGCTTGCAGATCCTTTGCATTTTCAGCTATCAGAGTAGTGTCATCAGCATAGTGCAGGTTATTAATGTTTCTTCCACTGATTTTAAAACCATGATCATCATCTTCCAGTCCAGCTTCCCTTGATATATATTCAGCACATAGATTGAATATTTATTTTATTTAGCGTATGGCATACAATGCCAGGGAGTCTACAATGTTTTTACACACAGTACAGTAGATGTTCTGGTGCCGATAGTTGCTAGTTCTTTGTTGCACCGGTGCACCACAACAGGGCAAGATAGCTTCGCACCAGCTGGCCAGCAGCGTTCCTAGGGAAGTCGGCTCATCCAGGGCTTTTTCTCCACCAATCCTCTGACATTTGCGTCCAGACAGATCCAGCGCCGGCTCCTGCTCCCACGCAGAGTGCTGCCAGCATTTCCCCCCACCGAAATTGGGGTACCTATTTATCTACTCACAGATGATACGCTTTCAAACTGCTAGGTGGGCAAGAGCTAGGGACAAAATGACAGGAGCTCACTTCTGTCACGCAGAGCTGGGCTTGAATCATTGGAGTGTCAACTATTTCTGGCCAGCAAACTCCAGCATCGTTAAGCTGCTGCGCCACTGCTTCCCATAGATTGAATAAATAAGGAGAGATTACATAGCCTTATCTCACTCCTCTGCTGACCCAGAGGCAATCTGCTTCACCATTTTCTCTCCAGACCATGGCTTTCTGTTCTGTGTATAGATTTCACATGACAGCAGAAAGATGTTCTGGGATTCCCATTTTCCTGAGGATATTCCATAATCTGACATGGTTGACACAATGGTTGACTCTCTGTAGACAATTAAGCATATATTCACATCTTTTTTGTATTCCTTGGACTTTTCCAAGACCAGTTGACAGCCCTTAGACCAGTGTTTCTTGACCTTGGCAGCTTGATGTGTGGACCTCAACTCCCATGCTGCCTTAGAGGTAGGCCAGGTTAAGGAACAGGGTCAACTGGGAATTCTCTTTATGTTATTACAGTATAATAGCAGAATCTTGAAAGCCTATCAGAGTTTCCTTCTGTTATTACTTATATCCAACAAACTCCAGTTGGGGCTATTTTAAGTTTCTTTCTCATGCTTTCTTCTTTCCCCAAACTGGGTTATCTTCTCCATTAATACTCAGTTCATCCTCTCCCCATTCCTAGAGTTTTATCTATATTACATCACACAGCATGAATGTCTGGCATTTCCCTTTCTATGTAGAGCTCTAATCTGCATTAGATGATCCTAAACATTGTTTTGCTAGCATGTCAAATTAAGGATATATTGCAATATATTGCAATGATTGCATAGTCTGTTATGACTGGATTCATATATTGCACTAAAAAAAGCTGTTCCTTAATTCTTAATTTATTCAGTAAATCACAATGAGTTGATGCACACAAATGAGAGGTCACTAGGGGCTTCCTGGGAGATCACAATTTATTTAAAAAGTTATTTCAAATTTGGGCAATTTCACATTAACGAGGCAAGTTTCATTCTTTATTTTTAGTTTAAGAAGAAGTTAATGCATATAGACAGGCCTACACATGAAACGAATATAGGAATTTTGTAACTTGTGGTCTATATTTGAGCCTGAATGTGCAGGGGTTCCCCGAGGCCTGAAAAATATTTCAAGGGTTCCTCCAGGGTCAAAAGGTTGAGAAAGGCTGTATTAGTGTAATGCACAAATACTGTCAGGAGCAGTGATGGTGAGCAGGAGGGGGCCCCTATCCAGGGGGGAAAACGCATGCGTAGTACTGAGGAGTTAAGCAGCCATTCAAAGAGACACAGATCAGACCTGCCTTAACTTTTGGGGTTTATCTGTCTGGGTTTTTCCCATGCTTCTTCAGTTTGTTAGGATTTTCTGTCTTATGTAGCAGTAATAAACACTAGAGACCTATTCCTCATCTCAGCGTGGTTCCTGACTTTTAGGACAAATACAGCCATTATGAGACCACTTTATATGAACAGTACTGAAGAGCTATTTTCATGATAGTTAAAGAGTTCTAGTCTAGAACCCATTTGGTTTCTAGTCTAGTCCTTCCCAAGTGATGCCAGCCAGGTAAAGTGAGGCCACAACACGCAGAATTAAGGTTGTGCCAGTTTGGTTAATATGGCTCTAGTTAGCCTGTCACAGTCGTAATTATTAACATTCATAGCCTTCCACCCTCTGTTCTCTCTAACCAAATCTGTTCATCAAAATTCAGTCCCAGTTCCTTCTTTTGGATGAAGATGAACGCAGCCACTCCACTTGGTTTCTAGTGTGCTGAGCTCCGTTTGTTTTCGCTTCACTTCTTTGAAGACATGTTGTGTTCTCAGTTGGACTCTGGCACAGATTTTTGAATTTAAAAAAATGTTTATCCAATGGAATAGTGTTAACCCAAATCCCCAAAGAGGAAAGATATTCTGTATGATGGAGAAAAGTTTTGTGAATGCTGTTAGTCTAAACCAGTATTTCTAATCTCAGCAACTTTAAGATATGTGTACTCCAACTCCCAGAATTCTCCAGCTCCCAGCATGCTGGTTGGGGAATTCTGGGAGTTGGGAGTCCACACATCTTAAAGTTGCTGAGGTTGGAAAACACTGGTCTACCCAATCAGAACTACACAGCACAAATACTTTTCCTGGAAAGGAAAAAAGACTGGCTAATTTTATAGGGCTGTTCGACTACTTATGCTGCAAGATCTATGTGAATCAGAAGCTTTAAACTGCTGCCCACTAAATCGGGTATTAGATATTGCCTGAAACCTCTTCCATACTACTCCGTACAACACATTACGAACGCCTACAATATATCAGGCCACCACGAATAAAGATGAACCGAAGGAGAGACTTTAGAAGGCAACAATTCTATAGCCTCCGCAGCTGCCAAGAAGCTGAACAAAATCCGCAGCAGCACAAGCACCAAAAAACAAAACAAAACCCGACTAACCATGCGCGGAAAAGGAAGGCGGAGGCAGTAAATGGGAAATTCCATTTCGTTACAACTCCGCGATGCGCAGGCGTACTAGCGAGAGTTTCCCCTGTTTGCTTTACGGCAGCAACGCTTTCTCCCCCCAACTCCACAACAATCATGGCGTCCGGGTTTGAAAGCGAGCGGGTCTTAGCGGCGCGTAAGGAGGAGAGGCGTCGCCAGCTCGAGGCGCTGCTGCAGCAGGTGACCGACCGGCCCGGCTTGTCGCTCCGCGTCTGGGGCCGCTTGCCTCCGTGGGGGAGTCGTGTGTCTCTGATATTTAAAACAAACCCCAGAATTGGGGCTCGCCTTCCCTGCTGTCTTTTTAGGACGGGACCGAGCCCTCCCGTCTTGACCCCTCAGCTCTTGGCTGGAAGCGTCGCCGTGAAAATAGACCCCTAGAATAGAAGGACTGCTCCTTAAGCCAGATCAGTCGCCCGGTGTAATAATAGGGCTGCTTCATCTTGCTCGGACGTTTCCGGGAATTACGGGAAATGTAGTTCTGCCCACGAGGCCATGGAGCTCCGGGAGAGATGCTCCCATAAGTCGCTGGCAGTTTTGGGGTCGGGGAGCAGAGAGATCCCGGGGTGATGCCCATTTATTTATTAATTGTAGACCACCCTGTACCCATCTCCTCTGTGTACAGAGTAAAGTAAAATGATTAAAGTATATCCACTGATACTTTATTCTCAGGCACCTTCATAAGGAAGTATGTTCACATTGGTGAATATTTATCCTCCTGTATATTCTTATTTACATGTACTGTATATTCTGTCACTGGACTTTTGCGGTGTCTTTGGAAACGGAGAGAAGCGGTCCCTTTCCAATTGTAGGCAGAGTATTAATGCAGAATAATTGAATCATTTGTAGTGGGTATCATAATATGTTTACCATTTTTTTTGGTGCTCCTGGCCTCCTTTATCTAGTAGGTGATTTTAAGGTAGATATAAGTCCAAACAACTGTACTGGTTGAGGAGTTGGACAGGGAGCAGGAGACTTGGGTACCAGTCCACCCTCAGCCATAGATGCTTATTAGGTGACTCATCCCAACATACCTTACAGGGTTATTGTGGGGAAAAAAAAGGAGGAGGGAGTTATAAGGCCCTGAGTTCTTGAACAAAAAGTAGGTGAAGAATTCTTACCAATCAGTAATTCATTTCCTTCTTTAGGTCTTAGAGCCAGGGGAAAGAATGGACAAGTCCCTCCTGATGTACATATAGATAGATGTGTGTTACTTGCAAGTCAGGTGGTGCCCTCAGGTGGAAAAAGACCCAAAGAAATGATTACATGCAGAATTTATGAGCTTCTTTATTAACAGCCACATCTTTAAACTCCTGCAACATACTTATTCACAAACTGAAAGATTCTTGGTAAGAGTGAAAATTAGGGGAGCTAAAAGCTGCGCTTTAACTCCACAACCTTTGTTCTGCAAGGACTGTGTCCAGTTAAAAAACAAACAAACAAACTGGATTTTATAAAAAAGTGTACTTCAGGATTATCCCACAGGTGCTATTTAGCCTAAGAATCAGTATGAGACTTTGTTAAAAACTAAAAACAAGAATGCACTCATGGAAACTTGGGAATAATTAATTCAGGCAGCCAAAGGGTACAATCCTTCCATTCTTTTGGCAAAATATAACTATTTGTGCAAGGAGATGGTTTTCTGTGCTGGTTTCCCACCAGTAGTATGGGAAAAGTTCTACAAATTATAAGCATTATGTGGTCATTTTATGGCTCCTGCCCTTACACTTGGAGATGTGAAACAGCACTGTAGTGCATTTATTTATTGTAGACCACTCCAATCCCAAAGGATTCTGGGCAGTTCACAAAAAGCAGAAATAAAATGAAATGGTATAAAAATAAAGGTTCAAAACCAAAGTAAGATTACAGACGTGCCTGTGGTGGTGTCCACAATGAACTCAGGCCAAAAATATGCTGGAAAAATCAGTTTTTAGAATCTTGTGGAAAGCAAGAAAGGATGGAGCCAAGTATGCTCTGGGGAAAGCATGTTCCATAGCATGGGGGCTAACATCTGAGAAGGCCTGCTGCATCACTCTTTAATGCTTACATTAATCTCTCTCTATGTGACTGTATAGACTGCTGATAAACAGCAGTCCTGCTTTTTGCAGGTGATAATGTCATTTGAACTGGTGCTGGAGAAAATTGTCAACAGTACCTTGGAGAGCAAGAAGAACCAATAATTCAGTAAATGGGGCAAAACCAGACAGTTCACTGGATGCACTATTGAAGCTAAAGTTTAAGTATTTTTGACATGTAGACTGCTTGGAGAACACACTGATGCTTGGAAAAATTGAAGGCAATAGAAAAAGAGGGTGTCAGAAGACAAAATACCTAAGTAGTATTACTGATATGAGCTTGAGTTTACAAGAACTCAAAGAAACAGTTATGGACAGAAAATCCTTGCAAACTGTTGTCCATCTGATCACAAAGAATCAGAAGTGACTGAACAATAGTGGCAAAATTGTTGTTAGACAACTAGCAGCCCTAAAACTTTACTTTCCATTTATTATATAGATATAGAAGTCAGAGAAACTTATATTTAATAATGGAAAGAAATAATTTATTATCTATACAGGAATATATTTACTTTGCATGGGAAAAGCTTGGAATTCTGCTTGATTAGTTAAGGGCCCCCAGTAACTCTTTTCATGTATTATGTGAATAGTGTAAGGCTGAAGCATTAGAGATTTATATAAAGTTCAGAAAAATGTTGAATTCTGTGGATTCTGTGGGAGTTGGAAGCAAAAACTTCGAACATTTCACATAAAGAGTGATGTGCTGTAAAAGGAAGCCAGAGTATTGCAGTAGTAGGGCCTTCTAAGCTAATAATGAAAATCAGAAAAAATGATGGCTAATAAAGTCCATAGCCTACATTTTTATCCCATATTCACAATATAGTAAGTAAAGAAGATGATTTTGAATCTTGAGTATAGAAATGCAAATACGATTTAATAGGAATAATGGACACCTAGTAGGATAGATTCCACATTGGTACTGCTTATTTATACATTCAGTTGAGCCATCCTGAGAAAACATCTTCTCCCAGTCCTGCTTCCAAGTTGCCTTGTCATCTTGTCATCATATGCAAGCCTTGTCATCATATGCGAGATGAATTAGGACTGATTTGGAGCTAATCTGAGTTGACTTAATCATTTCTGGTTCATGTTGGATGCTTGCTTCTTGATTAGGAAGTGGGGTGGATGGAGAGGCTGGGAGGAAATTCTGGCATTCAATTCAGTTGTCTTTTCGGGAGGCTGAGAGGTCTGACAGCTGCTGTTTTTCTATTTCTGTTTGCAGATCCCATTCATGTACCTTAAATTTGTTAGAGTTTGGGATAGAAGTAAAGGTGGGAATTGATTTATTTGCAGCTTCTGTGGGCGGAAGGAATTTCTCAATTCTTGGCTGTTTGGCTGATTTAGAAGGTTGCAATCCAGGGTGGGCTCCATGGTGTTTCTTCCTTCTGCCCATCTTACCCAGGGAAATTATCTCACCCAGCCTGTGATTTCTTCTCTTTTCCTTCCTTTCTGCCTTCTCTGCTGCTTTTCTGCATTCTTTCTTCCAGCCAGCAGGCTAGCATTTGTTTGGATAGTTAACCTTCTGTGTTACCATACGAACAGCAATTAATGGCCAAAGGCAGGGGACATATATAAGTTGGATTTAACCAATGGCCATCTTGTACTATCCCATTACATTGGAATATAATGATTGAAGGGTACAGTTTGTTCAAAAAGAATAGAAACTATTGAAAAGGAGGAGTTAAAAGCATCAGTAATTGAAGTGATTTGAAAATATTGTAACACATGTTGGAGTTCAGTTAAGTGAAGGGATGAATAAGAGCAAATGTTGGCTGATGTCACTGGCGTAGTCATGGAGAGGATGTGAATAATGCTTTTTAGAAATTATATTTTGTCAAAGAGGTATATAGTAATAGGGATTTTTGTGTGTGCGTGCCTTCAGGTCAGTGTTGACTCCTGTTGACTGCCTGGAAAGTCCCTGCAGTTTTCCTGACAAGATTTCTGAGGGCTGAGAGAGAGAGTGGCTTGTCCCTGCAGTTTTCTGCCATTGATTCCTTCCTAGGGCTGAGAGAGAGTGGCTGGCCCAAGGTCACTTAGCTGGCTTTGTGCCTAAAGTGGGACAAGAACTCACCATCTCCTGGTTTCTAGCCTGATGCCTTAACCACTACACCAGATTGGCTCTCTCATAGTGATGGAGGACTTTAATTACATTGACCTTAGTGATAGAGGACTTTAATTACATTGACCTCAGTTGTGAGACAAATTGTCAAGCTGGCTGTTCCAGAAAATCCCTGACTTATCTTGCTGACAAATTTCTGCTTCAATAGATGGGAAACACATGGGAGAATTTTTAACTTGACTGATCAGTACAGAAGATTGAATCAAGGAAGTGAAAGTAACTGGAACATTAGGGTAAAGTAAGCATATAGTATTGGGATTCTTGATTTTAGGAGAAAGTAAAGCTGAGCATAGTTGGACTTTTAAAAAAGTGAGTTTAATAAACTCATAGAGCAATGATAAACAGGATTCCATGGCAGTAAAAGCTAATGGGAAAAGGTGTTTATGATTCTGATGAGAAAAAAAATCAGAGATCAGTAGGAAAAAAAATATGACTATCTGAAAAGTTCAGATAATTCTATCAGTTGTAGTTTTAAAATATTGAGGAAGGGGAGAGGGGTACACATTTGGGGGGAACTGATCCGTGTCTTATCCTTCCCTTGGAATCATACGTTGTTGAGTAAATCTTTGTTATTTGTGTTCCAACTAGTAGATATATGCTTACTACACTTTGGAATCAAGAAGCAAACATCCAACATGAACTAGAAATGATTAAGTCAACTCAGATTAGCTCCAAATCAGTCCAGATCTAACCTCTAGACAATTGCTAGCATTGCCTGATAAATTTGTTGTTGAAAATGATTCAGGAAACGAAAATGAAAAGGTTTTACTCCAGTCTGGTTGTTTCCATGCAGCGAATCAAATATTGAAGTTTCTTTTCTTTGGAAACATGATCCAAATCCTTCCCCTTGGGGAAAAAGTAACATTGGGTGGATAAACTGTGAGTAGCTCAGGACTGTACAGATACTATTGATTCATGAACCATTACCATTTGTCAATAACTTACCAAGCAAGTCTTGTATGAACAGAACAACACGAATTTCAGCCAATATTTCAATGTTAATACTAATTAAATGTTAATGTTAAGTAAGTGTTAACATTAATAAATAAAAGTATGTTCTTCATGGTTTTAGACTTTTTTCAGTTAATACATAGATTACCAGCAAACAACTCTATAAAATAATTCACTTCCTATGTAAGGTGACCTCTGTGACCTGTATGTTTGTTTAACTTCTCATTAAATTAGAATATGTATTCAAAAATTAATGAGCACAAACCATACACACCAAGTAATTATCCTCTGAAAAAGGGAAAAAGAAATCTAAAATTATGCACTGAATTTCATTTGCACAAGATTGCATTAAGTGAAAAAAACGGCTGTTGAGAAAAGATGATCCCGTTATTGAAATATTTTTGAAAGTTTTAGGGGCCATCTATAATCTTTCAAGATATATTTATAGTAGAATACATACAGTAGGTATATGCAATAATTTATGGTTGTAGTTATTGTAACAGAATATACTCAGTTGCCCTATTTGTTAATTTCAAACCTAGCTTGTGTTGAAAAAGATGAGGCAAGTTTGTTCATTAGTCTAAGTTCACTAGTCCAGTCTTAGATATTTCAGTATTTCAGCATCTAACTTTAAATGGGTTAAATGGCTCATTTGTAAGAAAGTCTTTTTATGATTGCAGCCTTAATGAGATGATTTGGTAGCATTGAGGAATGGAAATAGAATAAGAACTGTATGTTATCAATTTGTGTTCATTTTGTGATGTCCCGTTTTTGCCATCCCACCAGTGGGAGCTAATGAAATTAAGTATAGGTAGTGCTCATTATCCACAGTTCTATTACCCTTAACCGCCCAGAGTCCCTCCTTGGGGGGAGATGGGCAATGATAAACTTGATTAATAAACAATAAATAAAAAAATTAATAATTTTATGTGTTTAGAGTGGCTAAAAAGAGAGCAGATCTTGGTATGTGAAATAAAATGTATTTGTATGTGGGGGGTTGGCTTTTTGGGGGCGTCACTTTATTCAAAGAGAGCCTCGTGTGGTGCAGAGTGGTAGGCGGCAGCATTGCAACCGAAACTCTCCCCACGACCCGAGTTCGATCCCAGCGGAAGCTGGATTCTCTCTCAGGTAGCCGGCTCTGGTCGACTCAGCCTTCCATCCTTCCAAGGTCGGTAAAATGAGTACCCAGCTTGTTGGGGAAGGTAATGGCTGGGGAAGGCAATGGCAAACCACCCCGCTCTATAGTCTGCCAAGAAAATGTCTCGAATGCAGCGTCCCCCCAGAGGGTCAGACATGACTTGGTGCTTGCAAAGGGGACCTTTCACTTTTTTTACTTTATTCAAAACAGCGGAAGGGCTTTTATGTACGTGAAATGTTTGCTTTTCCCAGTCTTATTATCTGGAGTTTCGTTATTCCCAGTTGCTGGGCTGGAATGGAAACTCTGTGAATAATGTATAGGGAAATCATCAGAATATTGTGATTTGAGTTGAGGATGCCCATCTTCAGCAAAAGTCTTACAACTCACGTAACATATAGGTATAACTGCAGCACTGTTTGGCTATTATGGTAGTATATAAAACAAAAACTGCGTCCATTCATATCTGATAAACGGAAGAGTATATTGGGCCAAATATTGAAGGACATTGCTAAATGCAGTGCAAGATGTCTTGTTATTATACTTATGAATTCCCTCAGTACTGACTGCCTGAGGGAATTATAGAAAACCTATTTAGAACAGGGTCTCTGTTCTTATGTAGAGAATATTGAAATATGTGAAAAGGAGAGTGACAAGACTTACTTCTGTTCTGCTCACTGGTTTGTGACAGGCATCAAAATATAAGTTAGTTTAGGAGAACTACAAATTCCCGGATATTTTTTGAAAAGAGTGGTGGTGCCTGAGGGGATTTCAGAGGTGCATATGTTGGAGCTGTCATCTTCTTTCTGTGGCAAAACTAGTATTTATTTCATTTAGATTTTTATATTTATTTTATAGAAAGTTATTTCATTTATTTATCAATCACGTGCGTGTGTGTATAATTTTTATTAAGAATTTTGATTGTAATAGTAAAATCTATTTTTTTATTTTTATTTATCAGATTTTTGTTACTGCCCATCTCCCCCCCAAAATCTGATACAAATTAAACTTAAAGAAAAGAGAATAGAAAGGAGTAAAAAGAGCAAGAAAAAAGAGAAAAGCAAGAATATAATAAAGAGGAAAGAAATATACAAAGAAGTGACTTCCAACCTTCATCACAACAAGTATAAACACATTTAGTGACTCTTCACCCTGTCTAATGTTACAGACATTTATCTCTTCATCCCATATCCCATCTCTTATCTATAAACAAATCCATAAAACATCTTTTCAGTCCTGGTGTCAGCAGAAAGTCCGTAAAGGATTGCCGGAAATAATAACATACCTTGTTTTAACCTTGATCAAATATACCAACTTTATATTCCTTCCTTTTACTTTTAACAGTCTTAATCTTTAGTTCATTCAAATATTGTCATAGGATTTGATTTTTCTTCTTCTTTGTCCCATCACACAGAGTTCTTCAAGGTTTTAACAAGCCTCTTTTGTAAATTCAGTAGGAAAAAATTATTCAGGACACTCTCTTGGTTTGTCATTTGTATTTCCCTTTTAAATTTTAAAACCACAGCCAGTTTCTTTTGTAGATCCAGTGAAACATCCTTTTCTAAGTCATTCTCTTGGCCTGTCAGTTGTAAATATACTTTCAATACCATCTCTATCTTGTTAGATAAAATTTGTTCTACATCTGTCATTTCTTCAATAACATCTTTTTGCATAGTCTATCCATAGAAGCAGATACCATTACTGACTTTGTTGATACTATGGCTACTATTTTCTGCTTCCATTTTTCAAAAGTCTCCTTCAGTATTTTCATTGTTAGAACACTTTGCAGCATTTTATAGGCTTGTAAATCTTTCTTCTTAGTCCCCTCTAGTGTCCAGTTTTTGAAATTATGAAATTGCTTATCTTTGTTTTGTCATGTAAAAATCAAAACAGAATCTATTTCCCACAAGAAGCTGTTTGTTCTTTATAATTATTTCCAAAATCTTTTTGTAAAAGTTTCAATATTCCAATTTTATCTAGACCCTAAGTCTATTTATAACTTTCTGAGATCATTTAGCTTTTTGCTGTTTATTTCAGATTCTTTAAATTCTTAAGTTTATGACTTAAGAGATACCTGGTGTTGAGTCCTTGGTGCTCTCTGAGCCTTGTTGTTTTCTTGCAGACGTTTCATTGCCAGACTAGGCAACATCTTCAGCGCAAAGAGGGAGTGGGCCTTGCTCTCAGTTTATATACCGTGGCTTGCCCTGCTTGTGTTGGTAGGCGTGTTGTTCTCTCCTTGGAAGTTCTTTGATTGGGCTGTTGTTTGCTGCTTGGTTGATTGCCTGAGCTAATCGTTCCTTGATTAGGGTGTATTGTGCTGTTTGATGGTTCATCTGGTGTTAATCCTCCAGACACATAGAGGTAAACAACATTTACATACCATTCAAAAGAGACAATAGAAAAGCCAAAAGACCAGTACACTCCCTTGCCAGCAATCAACACCCAGATATGCAAAAATCAACACTAGGATTAACACCAGATGAACCATCAAACAGCACAATACACCCTAATCAAGGTGAATTGATTCTATCATATTTGATTATAGTACTTTGGTAATAGAGGTTAAAAACAGGTTTCACTTTGAAGTAACATTAAAACTTTATTGTCTATAGAAAAGGAAAAGGTACCATATATCTTTTGTGTTTATTTTAAGTAATATCTTTATAGATTTACTGGTCATACTCCTAAGTAATATACTTAGAAATGTAGCTTTACGACTTATTTGGATTTATTTGTATCAGATCAATTTAAATCACTATTCAGGAAGGCTCCATTTAAAGTATTTCCCTTTTCTTTTACATTATGATGTTTAACACTTTTTAAAAAAAAACAAATGTGGATGAATATTTAGAATATTGTCAAATAAACAATAGAAAATAAAGTATCCATGTCCCTTCATACTCAAAAACACCTTTCTGGATTTGAATCCAAAACACAGTCCTTTAAGATACGCATTTATGAATAAAGAATCTTGTATTATATCCAGAGATTTGTTTTGAGTTCCAGAATTGAACAGCACATATGATCCTTCCACAAAAAAGAAGCATTCAGAACGGACCGTTTTCCCTGATTTCCTCTTTAGCAGATCATCCAGAGATCTGCCGAAAAATCCAAACATATATTCTGTCAAGGTGTCACCTATGTGATCTGATATCTACTAATATATAGATTCATAGCTAGAAAATGTGAAATATGGCTAATTAAAAATAAAAGGAGTAGCCGAATGTGTTTTTTAGTAAGAGCTGGATGTGGTACTATATATCCTTCTGTTATGAATGCTGAAGTTGCTGTTTTGAAATTAATAATTCAAGAGCTTAAGTTCATTGACTCAGTGAAATGTGGCCCCTTACTGTGTTGGCATGAGATTTTAAGAAGCATGAATGTTCCTTCTGAATGTTCCTGTTGATGTATGAGCATATTTATATTTGAGCATCTTATTAAACATTCCTCATCTGCCTGGAACAATAGAACTTAAAGGTATTGTCTGTAATATAAAGTGAAGTTACTGGAAGGTAGATATTAATCTGTAAAAGCAAAAGGAAAGTCAGTGGGTATTTCTGTGGTTTTAGACAGTGTTAAAAATCTGGCTCAGAAGAAAATTTTGCTCTGCGCGAGAGTTGTAAAATGTGAAACAATTAGTCTTAGTTTTGTACCACGACAAAGAAACAAATAAAATTCCATGCCATTGTCAGGATTTAATTATAAAATATAGAAGCAAAGAAATGATTAAAATATGTAAGGTCTGTGAGACTGCATTGGGCAAATGAATTAAGAGATCACTGATTTTTGTTTCTACTTTGAAAGGAAAAGGAATAAATTTAGTAACTAAACATTTAGGATAAGGAAAGTGTAATGTATGTGTTTGAAGTTATAAATATCAGTGATACGCTATTTAGAAATGTGATTACTCTTAGGTAAATGAAATTTGGAATATTGTATAAGGAATAATATTTCAGTGCTGCAGCTATCTTAATGGGAATTCTGGGAATTGCTTACTATGCCTGTCCAGTTAACCCTAACCACTACTACAATATGACAATATTTTCTTTATTTCATTATCTAACTATTTCAAATAAATGCTTGCATTGTATTCTTCCAGAAAGATGCTGCAATGCTAAAAATCTATGTTCAGAAGTTACATTAGTTATGTTTCATTTACAAGGAAAGATAATTGGACACAATTCTATGTGATTAATATTCTTTTACTTATAAATGTATATGCTGCTTTTCATTAAAAGAAGCAGTTTATTTTGAAACATTAACAAACATATAAAATAGTAAAGTAGAAACTAATTAATTAGTTGTTAGTTATGTTTTCTAGTTAGGTAGCAGCAACTAGCCACCTTGTCTGCTCTCAGAAAGATAAATAGGGATTTGGATGAGAGATACTCAGGAAATTCCAGGGCTGTAGCCTGGATTGTGAAGTCAAAAAGAACAATCTGGAAAAAGGTGTAGGAAAACCAGTTCTATAAAGTTTCTGAGAAAGTACGCAGATCATCACCTTCATTTATTTATTTATTGAAATGTATTGGCCGCCCACCTCCAGTGGACTCTGGGCAGTGTACAAAACTAGAAAAGACAAACGAACAAACAAAATCCAGCTAAAACATTAAATCAAACAGCCCAGACTAAAGTAATATAACAAACCACAAAATTAACAGAACAAAATACATCCCTGATCCGTGATACTTCCATGAAGTTACCAGGAATTGAGCTCAACCTGAAAAACTTTAATTTTAGGGCAGTTTGTGAAAAAGCAAATAAAGAAAATCAAGGAAAGGCCTAGGTTTAAAAAAAAAAAAGGTTTCCAGTTTACCTGATGTCACATGTTATGCTTGTTCGTTTATTTTTGTGCCTTCAGGTCACTTTTTGACTTCCAGTGACTGCCTGGACTAGACCCTGCAATTTTCTTGGCAAGGTTTTTCAGAAGTGGTTTGCCATTGCCTCCTTTTCGGGGGTGAGAGTGACTGGCCGAAGGTCACACAGATGGCTTCATGTCTAAGGCAGGACTAGAACTCCCGATCTCCCGGGTTCTAGGCTAGTGCCTTAACCACTATATCAAGCTGGGTCTACACTTGTTTGTTACTGATTACCTTTTGGGAGGGGAGAGAAGACAGTGGCACTGAGCTGTTTGTTTGAGCAACTATATGAGTAGCTTTTATTCTGGCCCCAAACCTTTATATGGTGATATGTACAAAACTGGGTATCTTTTATCATAAGTCCTAAGAATATTTTAGTAGGGTTGTGTAAAGCATCAGAAAGGGGCATTGCACAAGTGAAGTATTTCCGGCTCCATCCTCTGGAAGGCTTGGCTCTACTGAAGCTTTGCTTCACTGGATATGCACATGGATAGGGCTTTGCGAAGTACCCATTTCATGTGCTTTGCACAGCCCTTATGTGTATTTGCGATAGGGAGATCGTTGTGCAAAATAATTAAAATGTTTTAAATTCAGAATAAAACAAGCCCATTTGGGAAAGTTCCAATGGCATGTTTCAAACTAGATAAGCCACAGTTTTCTAGACGGTATAGACAGTTTAGGGAGGCTTATTCAATTAGAACAATGTAATACCATACAATAACAAGTAGTTTAGGAGGCATATAAATGATTAAATAAATAAATATACAATAAAAAGATAAAAAAGTATGCCAGTCTAGGATTCCAAGCAATGGAATTCCACAATTTTTAAAAATATGTTTGAGGAAATTAGCCTTGGCTTCTGAAGATTTAGATTTCAGTAAACATATTCTTTAATAAATGGGATGATTTGCTGTAGGTTTTGGAATTTGGTTTTCTTTTCCTTAAGCACATTCATATGCATATTATACTTTTCAGATCTTATAACAACTTTCAATAGCAAAATTAAATCACGATAATTCTTTTTCTTTTAAAACTCTCCTGCTAGTCGTATGCTTCATTGATTTGGCAAAATCAAGCATCTCTGAGACATAATGGAGTATTACTGATTTATTCCAAACTGAGTATCTCACTGAAGAGCTAAGTATTTCTTTATATACATATTTGCAGTTTGTTGAATTATCCACATCCTTTTTTCCATTGTAGGCAAAAGCTAATTATGAAAAAGATGAAAGACTCAAGGAACTGAAGCGATTGCGAGGGGAAGATACATGGATGCTGAATAATGTGAACGAGCGTTTAGAAGAACTGGAAAAGGTAATGGAAACATGGCTGTTGCAATTATTTTTAATTTGTGATTGTGCGAAAAATGTGTCAACGTATTCCCATTCCAGTTATGCTGAACAGGTAACAGCCATTTAAAAGTAATATCAAACTATTGCTTAATTATTTGATTTTGGATACTTAATTCACTAAAGATAAAATATAATATGTAAAATCCATTACAATTTAAAGGCAAAGAAATATCAGTAGCATTCAGATTACAGTTACAGCATAAACATACGATTAAAAACATATTCTATTAGGGAGATGGGCCGTAATAGAAATTTGAATAATAAATAAATAAATATTAAGTATTATATGATGCTGAAATGACTGTGTTATTAGTGCCATCACTTTTCATTTATTACCTTCCTGTAATTGGGGATAAAACTCTCTGAAGTAAAACTGAAGAATCCAGGAGAAGCAGCTGTTAAGTAGTTTAAATACATGCTCTGTAAAATTTCAGACTCTAACTTAATGAATTTATAGAGAAAGCGAATGGTATGAGTGCTTCAAAATGTGATAATAGGCAGTACAAGCCAAATTCCTTCTAAATCCTGGGATACCAATTTTCCACTGGGTTAACAAAAATTAAATAGTTCTTAGAGAATTTGACTATCTGATGTTTAAAAACAAATTCTTGAATATAAAGGCAAAAAGAAGAAATAACTGAAATGTTGAGCTGATGTTCAGCGTGGATAATAATAATATAATTATTACATGTCTTTATCAAGGTGTGGTACAAAACACCTTTCCCCCCCTGATAATTACAAATACCCAGATAGAATTAGCTTAGAACCCGGTAAACAAATATTAACTCTAAAGGATCAACATAATACATTTGAAACAATGAGCTGGGCATATGACAGAACATATGCACCTAATGATTTAAAAAAGGTATTAATCTGCAACAGTCAGCTAGGTGGAACAACCAGACCCTCCTCTAAACCATTAATTAAATTAAAAAGATTTTTAAACCCCTATCAAAGCCTATCAAATTTCTATAGAGATGAAAGGAGGAAGAATCACTGGCCAGGTCCCTAAAGGCTTGAAACCTGGAAACTGACCTGGGAGTGAGAAACTGAAAGAAGAACCTGCTTAGAGGAATGTAAAGAATGAAAAAAAAAAAGGCAGATGGATACTGGGAAATATCAGTAGCATTCAGATTAAAATTACAATGTAAAAATTGAAAGAATTTTTTTACAGCATAAATACTGAAAGAAGAACCTGCTTAGAGGAATGTAAAGAATGAAAAAAAAAGGTAGATGGATACTGGGAAATATCAGTAGCATTCAGATTAAAATTACAGCATAAAAATACTATTAAAAACATATTCTATTACCAGAAGAATGAAAAAAAAAGGTAGATGGATACTGGGAAGTTTGTGATCAGAGTTTCTAAACACAAACACCAGTAGGGAGCCTGTGAAGAGCCTTGCACTATACTGAGATACGAGAACAAGGTGAAAGGAATGGAACAGCTAAGGTGTACTGTTTTGGAGTAAGAACAGGATGGCCATAGAAATTAGAAACTATTAATATAAGCATGAGACAACCAAGACATACACCAATAACATCTCTTCTGCAAGGAACCCCTGGCTCCTATGAACATTCATCAAGTTGTGGCTAGGAGGGTCTTTGTGCAACTTCAGGTTGTGTTGCCAGTTGTTTCCATTCCTGGATTGGGAGGATTTACTCTCAGTCACTCATGGCCTGGTCACTTCCAGAATGGATTTCTGTAATGTACTCTACATGGGGTTGCCCTTGAGCATCTGGACTCTCCAGCTGGTGCAAAATGCAGTGGTGCAGGCAGTTATGTGTGCTCCTCAATCAGCACACATTACACCTCTGTTCCATGAGCAGCACTGGTTGCAAGTTTGCTTCCAGTTTCAATTCAAGGTGCTGGTAATAACCTATAAAGCCCTACGTGGTATAGGGCCAGGTTATTTGAGTGACCACCTCTCCCTGGTTACAACTACCCATCCCATCAGGGTTGGCAGGAGAGACATACTGCGGATCCCATCTATCAAGGGATGCCATTTGACGACCCAGGAGGAGAGCCATCTCTGCCATGGTGCCCACCCTTTGGATCTTCATTCCCCCTGAGATTAGATTCACCGTGACTCTGCTGGCCTTTCAGAAGGCTCTCAAGACATGGTCTTGTCATCATGCCTGAGGATCCAATGGTAGTATGGAACCTATTAGTTAGTTGTACTGTTACTCATTGTATTGATTGTATTCTCCTGCAAATTAAGTTTTGTTTTAATTGGTTTTTAATTGGTTTTAATGGTTTTCATTTTGGTTGTTTATTTGTAACTATTGTTTTTAAGTTTGTGAACCATACAGAGTCTTGTATGTGAAATGGGCAGCTGTATAAATTGAATAAATAAAATAAATAAATAAAAATAAGTGCAAATAGTGTTACTAGATCAAAAACAAGATTCACAGTCAGCTGGTCATCAATCAAGACCACAACACAGCTGGTGGAGAAAATTGGGTCAATTCAAGAGCAATAGGGAAAATTCCATAGAGGATGGGACATACAATCAGAATGAAGCACAACAATCTCAGTTTTTTCCATATTCAGCTTAAGGTGGTGGAAAGTGCTGGTAAGACATTCTGAAACAGATAACCATGCATTATCATTAAGGACCTCAAAAGCCTGAGGAATTTGATCATCAGCATAACTCCTCTTTTGGGGGAGATGGGCGGTAACAAAATTCGAATAATTAATAAGTAAACAAACAAACAAACAAACAATGACATTGGAAGCACTGATCATGAATCAGGACATCCAAGGAACAGTGTAAAGGGAAAACAAAATAGGTTTCAAGGCTATTAACTGAGAAACCCCTACTACAAAGGGAAATATCCAGGAATGAAATCCATCTTGTACTATCCCCCAAAAACAAGAAGACAAAATAGACTTAAACCAATCATGTACACCTCCAAAGATGCCCAGAAACTGTAACCTGGACAACAGTATCTAATACTCAAGTGTGTCAGATGTTGCCATCAGATCCAAAAGGCCAACAAAGGCACTGGGACTTGGCCACCAGACTGTCATTCAGAATTTGAGAAAGTGCCATCTCATTTGATTTGCCTGTTCAAAACCCTGATTTTAGACCACTGCAAGACAAAGTCTCAGGGCAATTCTCTCAAGGACTTTAGACAAAAAAAGGAAGCAGAGACACGGGCTGGTAATGAGCAAAAAGGTGATCCGAGGGGGTTTCTTTGCAAACATGCTTATAAGAGTCCACAGTTTAAAAAAACAGTTCACCAACCCTTTTATATAAGACAAGAAAAAGAGAAGAGAAGGATAAAGAAAGGATGAGTTCAGAAGCAGAAAGTGTGGAAGAAGCTAGAGGGGATGGTGGAGGAAAGCTAGTAAGAGGAAAAGAATGACGAATATTCCCCACTGTAATAGAGATAAACTCTCTCAAGCACTCAGCTGAAAAAGAAAGGAATAGAAAACTATATACCTCTGTGTCTGTCTTTATCAGACATGCTGCTCTGCCGCTTCAGTCATATGTCTTAAACAGCTTACTACATAACACTGAATACGTTACAGTGAACAAAAATTGGGGACAATTATATTGTTATGTAATTGTCCCCAGTTGTTAGATAACATTGCCGAATTCAGTGGCGGTTGGTGCTAATAAAGACTGAAAAGTGGGGAAAAGCAGCTGAAGGGGTCCTGAGCAGGGAATGAGTGGTAGCCTGAAAGAAAACCTGTTGCAAGTAGTGGAAGTAATTATCCAGAGTTTACAGCAATCCTCTCCTTTCCTGTAGGACTGCAGACACTTATGGTTGTGGAATCCCAGTTCTCAGTGCATGTTTGCAGCCAGGAACAACTTGATCCAAAGCAATCTGGGTAATAGGAATAAACAGTTCAGCTCAATAATTGGCAGTGAAAGACTGCGGAAGTGGAAGAGATACATTTGCCAAAGCAAGGTTACAGTGACTTCTCCTTTTGGCTAAGGTCATTATGAAGGAATTATTTCCTCCTTCCCATTGCACTCCTTGATATACTTGATTTGCTGTTCAGGATGACATATACCTCCCCCCCAATAACTGGTTCTGAAGATAGCCCTTTATAAACATTAAAACGTTCATTTCACCTGAATATAATACAATAGAATTGAAGTTCAAATAAAATAGGGCACCATCCTGGGTTTCAGTTATACTTATAAAGGGCATGTCAAATGAAGAAGAGAGATGTTGCTTGTCAACTAAAATTTTCACTTGGTTGGCAATAATAATAATTATAATTATCTAAAACCAAGTTTGTTGTTGTAGAATACAGCTTTCATATGTATGTTTCTAATGCATGCTGAGTACCTTTCTATCGAGAAGCTTTGGATGTGATACATAATAAAACAAGCCATTAAGAAAAGTATCCTGGGTCATTTTTCAGCAGGGTGGTGGTAGATGTTTTGCAGTTTAAGGACGACAAAATACAGTGTACCTTCCTAATTATAGTTACAGTATGTGGCCTGTCGCAGTGATACAAATGTTGCTTTTTGTAGGAACATTCTGTTACAAAGAAGAAAAAGCATTCAAAAAAACATAAAAGAGAAAAGAAGAGGAAAAAGACTAAAAGAGAAAAAAAAGATGATTCATCTGATACCAGCTCTGTAAGTTTTATAATCCCAAGTCATCAGTTGGTAAAAAGCTGTCACCTATATTAGTGATTGTACTTAGGCCTTAGTTTTACAAGTATCCTGGATATTTGATTTATAATTGCTGGTACACTATAACATCAACCTATTTTTAAAAAATTGTAAGCATGCAAAAGTGACCTTCAGGTCAGAGGAAGAATAATTACAGCTCTATTAAGAAAGTGGACTGTATAGCTAGTGATTATTGCGGCAAGCTAGCATTCATTTTTCCATACATCTGATGTAATTTGGAAGAAATAGAAACCACATTCTAAAAAGAACCAGATTTCAGCTGCTGGGCCTTTTCTCATAAAGCTACAGGTATCCTTGACTTACGACCACAATAGGGACTGGAAAACTTGTTGTTAAGTGGTGCCGTCATTAAGCAAGGCATCATGTGACCGCCCCCAATTTTACAACATTTTGGTAGCAGTCGTTAAGCAAATAACAGCAGCTGTTAAATGAACTGCGTGGTCATTAAGTGAATCACGCAGTTCCCCATTGATTTTGCTTGTCGGAAGCTGGCTGACCAAATGGTGGTCATGTGACCCTGGGATGCTGCAAGTATCCTAAATACATGCCGGTTGCCAAGTGCCTGAATTTTGATTATGTGACTGTAGGGACGCTGCGACAGTTGTAAGTGTGAGAACTTTCAGTTGTAAGTCACTTTTTCCAGCACCGTCGTAACTTCGAATGGTCGCTAAACGAATGGGTAATAATGAATCATTAGACACAGTATACAGAATATTGGGTTGCTTGGAGGGCTAAGTATGATCTTGTTTATCTAGCTACTCTATTGATGCTGTACCATGGTCTGTAATACATGTCAGCAATGCTATTTAGACTCCACTCTACATTATTACTGCATATGCTCTGCACAATTTTACTAATTCAGTTTAAGAATCTCCAGTGGTAGAACATTTCCCAGTCTTCCCTAATATAGTAACCTCGAGATAATACTGGATTTCAGGTCCCTGATACTCAGCTGGATTAGTTGGTTTGATACAAAGCAGTGTTTTATATCTGGTGGCTGCATGCTTTTTCTTAAACTATAGATTTGCATCAGGGTTGATTATTTCAGTTGAAGCAAATGCCATTAACGATACTGTTGCCTGTACTTGGGTTTTTCTTCTAGAGGTGTTATTATGCATAGGCTATATTGTTGCTTCTTCTCATCATTCCCAGAAGTTTTACAACCCTCAGAGGTCTGCCGATCATATGACTTCTAGCTGTGAAAATTTGTTGGCTTTAACATTTTAAGTGGTCATTTATAATAGGAAGACTGCAAAAGTAATTTCTTTGAAAAGCATTTTGAGAATTAACCACTTCTCCTTTTGTGTAATAATAATAATAATTATTATTATTATTATTATTATTATTAAGTTAATAACAGTACCCAAGTGAACAAATTGGTGGCCTGTTTTCAGTGGGGAAAAGTGACTGTAATAAATATCAGATGTACTTAGTTACTTTTTATCAGAATGTGTGAGTCTTATAAAAACATTTAAAGAGCTGCAACCTCCAATAAGACTATTACAATGTTATAATAGTCCCTTTATTCTCTCTTTCTGGATAACTAAGATAACTCTCTTATTCATTTGTTAAGAACTTTATTAATTTTCAGAATATAATTAAAATACAAAATACAGAATATAGAAAAGATAAGAGTATAGGACTAAAGAAAAAAGAGAAAACTATGAAAGTGTGAAACAGACAGAGAACAGAAACAGAAAGTGACTTCCAACCTTCTCCAGTACAGATATGAGTTTACAAATATAATCTCTTACCATTAGTTAAACCTTAGTAACATTATTTCTATCAAAACAAACCATTTAATCATTAAAACCCAAAATCAAAGCAGCATTTTTTTCTGACATAAGCAAGTAGTCTAAAAGTGGTTGCCAAGTAGAAACAAATCCAGAAACAGTATTTTCTCTTATCAACACTGTTAACTTGGCCATTTGATAACTTTCTTATTCATATAGAAAAGGAAATTAAGTTTTTTTTAAATGAGCTTTACATTGCTTCTTTGAGCCTTTGCAGTCCTCTCAAACACATTTGATTGTTTGAAAACATGGGATCTTAGGGTTCTTCAGAAGAATGGATGGAAGCTCCTGTTGCACAGCCTTCTGGCACTGAGCAGTCTTGGAAGGTGAAGAAAGAACAGTCTAAAGAAGGAACAATGGAACATCCTACATCAGTTCAGGTAAGCACCTAGAACAGAAGGAGGCAACCTTTTTGTGGATAGGAACTGTGCTTAGCATTTTGGGGAAGAAGAGGTCTACAGTCAGTAGGGTAACGTCAAACTTGTTGCAGGGCCAGGATGTCTTGTTTTTCCTGGGATTGGAAAGTTTTTTTAAAATGTTGACCCTATTTTAAGATCTATCCTTCAGCTTTTGTGTGATCATGCCTCAAAAGATGCAGTTGGCCCCAACCTTGCTGACATTTCAAAAAGCTTTAAAAATGTGGCTGTTTTCCCGGGCATGGAGGTTGAGAGGTTAATTGGATCTGTGAGACTGATGTGTCATCTGCTAACAATTTATGCTGTCCTTCATTGTCACTCTGTATATATATCATTATTTATTGTATGTGTGTTCTTAACTTCATGTTAGCTTCCCAGAGTTGCCATTGTGATCAGGTGATGATCATATAAATTGATTAAAATAAATAAATAAGAGACAGGCAATCATTCCACTGATTTTTCATAATTGTGGTTGAAGGTTCAACGTGATTGCAAACAAGACTCACCAGTCTAGGGACAGAAAGTTTTAATGTTCCATAGGGTTATCTGGTTTTTTAGCCTAGAACCTGCTGATCCTGATGTTCTGAGAGTAGTTGGTAGATTTCCAGAAGTTCTAATCTTTTAAACCAGGAAGTGGTTCATGGTATTCTGGACATTGGCACATTCTGGAGAAAAAAATGAGCGCTCCAGGAAACACCAGGAAATTGGATCCCTGAGATACCGATTTCTCTAGTTCTGGCTACATGCAGTCCTGAATCTCAGGTTGTGTTGATCACTTTTGTGCCATCAAGGAGAGACCACGTGGATAGGTTTTCTCCATGGTAATCTGCCCATAAGCTGGTCCTTGGTTCTTCCAACGGTGCACCCATTGCCACTGTAACTGAGTCCATCCACTTTGCCGCTGGTCGTCCTCTTTCTTTCATAAAGAAAGTAAAACAATTAAACCTGAAATGCGTAGTAAAACCATATTAATCACTGGGTGCATGAAGATAGCATTATACAGAAATTCGTTTCAGACTTTAAAAGGGTAAAAAGCAGGCACTTTACTTTAAACAATAGGCAAAAGTCTTTTGGAGGTAAGGATTCTACCATTTGAACTACTTCCTCAGTGGCAGAAGCACTTGGGAAAACCTTCAGAGATTCCGTGCAGAGGCACATTTTTAAAAACTATATTTTATTTCTGGCTCCTTTTCAGGAGTGATTTGGATTAGTAGGTAAAGGTAAAGGTTTCCCTTGACGTAAAGTCCAGTCGAGTCTGACTCTAGGGGGCGGTGCTCATCTCCGTTTCTAAGCCTTGGAGCCGGCGTTGTCCATAGGACACTTCCGGGTCATGTGGCCAGCATGACTCACGGAACGCCGTTACCTTCCCGCCGAAGCGGTACCAATTAATCTACTCACATTTGCATGTTTTCGAACTGCTTGGTGTGCAGGAGCTGGGATTAACAACGGGAGCTCACCCCGCCGCGCGGTTTCGAACCGCCGACCTTCCGATCGACAGCTCAGTGGTTTAACCCGCAGCGCCACCGCGTCCCTGCCGATTTGGATTAGTAACAACTCTTAAAATATTGCCTCAGTAGAATCAGCTGTAAGCATACATTAATGTACATTGTGCACCAACCATTTATTTATTAGCTTTTACCTTTAATAAGTACTTTTCACAAAACATTTTTATAGGGCTTTTGGGAAAATTTAAGGCTGATTGTTTTCCTGTAAAAGAAATATTCCTCACAGGGTCAGCGTTGAGTCCTATGGGCTTGAATGCCCTTGCAGGATTTCTGAAGGCAAATGTACATGTATTGTTTAGCCAAAATTTTAAGTAAGTTGAGCTCATTTCATTGCATTGCATGAATTGTTAATATTATAATGCTTTGATGCTTATTGTGGGTTGGGGCTGCCAACTATTTTAATGCTTTTGTAAATGGGAATTATTAATTATAATAATGGTGCAGCATTGATGCTCAGACATTACCTAAATGCATTCTGGGTGACTTTCCCTCTTCATCACAAACAAATCTGTTAATTATTATTTTCTTCTGGGTCAGGAATATTTTTTGCTTATTTTGTGTTGCTGATCCTCTTGTGTAACAGAGAGCATCCCTAATTCACTTTATTTTTTCCTATGGTTCTGAAATTGTTCTTCTTGACAGGCTTTCAACATGGCCCTTGACAAGCAAATGCAATTCAGGGTATCCAAAATTGGCCACAAATAAATGTATATTCATTGAATCCACTTAATGGTTCATCTGACATCTGGGCAGTTTGAGTAGCTAAATGTTGTAAGAGGTACATAGTGCACCTGACCTGTAATGCCCGATTGAATAAAGCAGATAAATGAAATGGTGTGCAATGATTATCACCAATATTCCAGCATTCATGTAAAATTGTCAAAATAGGAGACTCTTAAGAGAGAAATAAGTTCCTAATTTTCATATACATTTGTGTATATTCCTATTCTCCCATGATCCATTGTCATTACTTAAAGTGCATTCTTTAAAACCTATGTATGGAATATAAAAATGATGGATAGGCCAGGCTGTAAGATGAATTGCTGTAAGATCTTTAAATGAAATTATTCTCTTTTTAACCTCTTCAAAACACCTATCAACCTTCTTTATTCCACATCCTGTAATTTCATTTTCTTCTGTCATTAATTTATCTCAAAAGTAAGCTGTTACTGAATGTGGATCTCTTTTAATAAGAAAAAGACTTTTTTTTCATAGAGGGATGAGTGGATGACCTTAGATTTTATGTCTATGAAAACATTGTCTTCAGCATCACTGAAGGCTGAAAAGCAGAAGGAAAAAATATTGGAGCAACAGAAAGCCCAGGAAAATGAACAGGTGGGTTAGGTTATTAATTGGGTAAAAGATTGTGAGAAACTAGCCAACAGCCAAAATGTGTATTTCTTCAGTTATCACATATTAATTTGGGGATTTAATTCTCCTGATAGCCAATCCAAGTTTCCAAGCTTTATTTATTATATATGTGTAGCCATGGGCTATTTCATCCAGCAGTAATAAGTATCCTGCTTGTCTGGTTGATTCTTGCTAAGTAATGAAAATAAAATCTTAGGAACAAATGAAGCCATACTTTTAGTGATGTATATGCATTAGAAAAAGAGAATGATTTTTAATATAAATAAAATTAAATACATTTCTTTGCAAACAAAATGTTTGCAGTGGACCTTCACTGAATTTTAATGAGATTGCTTTGGCAGGTAACAGTTGGCTTCCTAGTTTGTTTGTTTTTAAACTGAAAAGTATGAATTATTTTCTTGTTGGCTAAGGGACCAGTGTAGAATTGTGGTCTCTTACTTTAATTGTATTTTTCATCATATTAATGGGTGAAATGGCTTATGCTTACACATATATAATAAAACTTTTCTGTTAATGTTTTTCTGTTCATAATTGACTTGCTGCAATTATCAGAAAAATATTCTGCTATTTTTGATTTGATGGGGTTGGGTCAAACTTCTATATATTATTTATTAGCTGAAATAAGAACTTTTTAGTAAAAGCATGATGAATAAGTTTATTATCACGTTCTTGGTAATGTGATTAAAAACAGTGTTGGAATTTATTTCTTAGTTAAAGCCCAAGAACTAAAGGGATAAAACTCTCCTTTTTACTTGAGCTGATGAATTTGATATTTGTAATATGTTTCTGTGGTTTGTGAGATGGGCGGTTATATAAATATGATGGATAAATAAATAAATAAATAAATAAATTTATTTGGATGCTTTTTCAATCAGACTTGTTTTAAAAAAATTAAACACAACATTAAGTAAATACAGAAAAGATAAAATACATAGCTCTAACATTCGTTCGAAATGACCATAGAGGTAAAGTAAATTTGATGAGGCATAAAAGGGTACTTCTACAGAGCTGTTGACTTTGTAACTTTTTGCTTTTTTAAATTGCTGAATAGTTGCTGCTTTCAGAAAGAGAGCTAAACCCATATTGGAAAGAGGGTGGTACAGGCTTACCACCAGATGAACTATCAACATCAGTAAAAGGTAACGTCTTTCTATAAACTTTGACAATCTCTTTTTCTGTAACGATTCTGTCTCTCTGTCTCTCTCCCTCTCTCATAATCCTTCATTAATGTGTTAATGTTAAAAGAAAAAATATATATTCGTTGGTAATGATATCTTCATTAAAATTGTAGCACATAGCTTTGCAGAATATTTTAAATCATTTCTTTTTCATGTAATCTTAAGAGGCCTGACCTTCAGTTTCTATAACAGAATTCTTCATTGTGAACTAATTAAAAAATAACAACTGATTGTAATAAGCCATGATGAATTGTCATTTTATTTGGTCTGTTTCATTCCATTATACAAATTGCAGCTTTAAAATATTCAGAGGCTGAACTTTGTGAATCCCATTTTAAATGCGGTACATTAAGGATGCTGTTGGGGCAGAATATTATTTATGTAACCCTTTTTCATGTCTCTCCTTTCTCCTGTAGGCTATTTGGTCTCCTTGTGGAAAGAGCAAACAGAAGTGTGTGTGTGTGTGTGTGTGTGCATGTGCACAGGACTGTTTATAAAATTATGCAAACTGTGGTGTGGTAAATGGTAGAGATGTTTGCTGAATTACATATAGTGATGCAGAATGGAATAGAGCTCAATAAAAAAAAAAAGCCTAACGTTACAATGTTTGCAGCTCAGGTTACTTAAATGCCAATATGTGGAAAGAAAGAAATACTGTAATTACATGAGAGAGTTGAATTTTATGTGTTTAGATGTGCTTCTAAATAAAAATTTATTAGATTATGAAATGACCGTAAGATTTATTTTATCACAACTACCTTCCACAGTGAGTTTTCCCCTGTGCATTCCCATTGAATGTGCCTAATTTTTCAAGTAGAAACAGAATAATGTTTTTTCCCCTGTGGTTATTCACTGAATAAGCTACAAGAGTGAGTGGTTTGAAGTTACAGAATCTGTTACTTCTGCTCTCTCTCTGACACCTTCAAGAGATGACTAATTTTTAAGGACAGTTAGATGGGCTATGTTTTTGAAATGCATGTAAGAACATGAATGCAAATGGGAGAACTGTGCCATTGTTAAGAATATTTCTGACTGGGCTAACATATGTTGCAGTTGTGAAACATGGTGTATGCAGTTAGCACTAAGGTAATTGTATTAAACTGTAGTATACAAATACTATATTTACTATCATTATTCTGTAGTAACAGCAGTTGAAGATGGTGGATTAAGCTGGCTAAAGAAATCCCACCAGAGAATGAAGGAGCAATCTAAGAGAGAAAAACGGGACTTGGAAGAAATTGTAGCTGAAAGATATGGGGTGAGTGCTGGAAGGATGATAGTGAAAATATTTGTGCAGTGGAAAAAATGAAGCTTCTCAGTAAAGCATCAGTACAGTAGATTAACGTCTTAAATAAAACATAGACAGATGGCCCTCATTATCTGGGATGGTCACATTGCTGCCTCACAAATATCAAAATCACAAAGAATGAGACCTTTAAAAATGTACTTTATGCATGCCTAAAACCCATCCGCTATTTTTCACAGGGATAGAGTGACCCCCAAAAAACATGGTCTAGACTACAGGTAGACAAAAACCCTTCACAAACATATCAAGGTCTGGTCTCTGTTTAACTACCACGGATGTGCAGAACTGTGAGAAATAAGTCTGTGAGCCTCCTGTTTAATATGTTTAGTGATAGATATGAAATAACTATAATTCTATTTATGGGTATAAATACAATTTAGAAATACAGATACTTTATTTTTATAGTGTACAGCTTGTTTTGAACAGTATTTTTTAAATTGGTTTAAATTTTAACACACTTCCATCCTGAGATCGATCAGGCCCTTACACTCCTAACCTTCCAAAATGCCTTGAAGATACAGCTTTTTCCCCCAGTCACTGGGGCAGTGGGAGGCTGGAGACCAGTGAAGTTCTTTGTGGATGTGTGTGGGGGTGTTACTTTGGGGGGCATTTCCAGTTTTTGTGCTGTTTTTTTATGCTCTTTACTATTTTTATTGTTGTAAGCTGCCCAGGGTTATGGTGCATAAGATGGGAGGCCGTATAAATCAAATACAGTGTAAATAAATAAAATTTCATGGTGCAATCCCTTGTTTTCTAATTCTATCAAAAATTGATAAATACAGCTGATTTTTCTAACAGAAGTTAAGCATACCCCTGGAGAATTATTTTGGGAAAGAAAGAAGAAGCTTTCTGGGTCCAGACTGCACATGTTGACCATTATGTCTGAATTGCTTCTTCCAACTCATATCATTGCACTAATTTTGAAATCAGTGCTTTGTTCTAGTGGAAATAATTTACAGATTTGGCTCCAATTATCAAATATACACTGGAGATGAAAGAGAAAACTAGAACCCTGTGGAGTGTCTTTTGAAGCTTTCATAATGAAATTAATAGAAATAAATGTTCTCACCCTAAGTAAATAGGCTTAGGATATATGGATATGTTTGTCATTTAATGGAGAAAAGGTTGGGTTTTGCTGCCAGTGTATCAATATGGGCTAATAGATTTAGTTTATATTGGCTGGACAGCCTTGGATTCAGATGGCTCAGGGCTTGATATCTATTGGACTGTCTCTCTCCAACTATTTCTGCCTACCTTTTAAGATATGGCAGGATTGATACGTTCCAGGCCCCACCATTAAAAACAATATAATTTGGTGAGACCTGGTAAATGGGCCATCTGTTTGGCCATCCCTCCCCTTTGGAATGTCTGTCTGTCTGTCTGTCTGTCTGTCTGTCAAATTTGTTGCCGCCCATCTCCTCCGACTGGAGGGACTCTGGGCGGTTTACAATATAAAACATATAAATAGCATTCTCCTTGAATGGCTCTCAACCTACTGACTTCTAGGAAAGTCTTGAATATCTGGCTTTTTCAGCAGGCCACAAGGCAAGCTGTTTGGTGAACTTGCAGCTGAGATTGGATATTTAATTTGGGGGTTGGGGGTGTTTCCCATGACATAGTGTTTAATGTTGCTGTTATTATGGTTTTCTGCTCCATTTTAAAAAGGTGCTTATTAATTATTTTATGTCACCTAGAGTTGCTCTGGTGATTAAACTGGCTCTTAAATTGATTGATTGATAAATTCCTGTTCAGCTCTGAAGCTTACTAGGAAAAATATGCAAAGGACTAGTAGTTTGAAAAATAAAGAGTGATTGGAACCCTGAGTTTCTTGGAAGGAACATTTGGGTAAAAATGGAATTTTTCAAGAGTTATTACCAGGCTTGCAAAACTCACAGCAATTTCAAATGAAGTTCATTTCAAAGTTAACATTACAGTTTTTCTTTCAGGTGTTTATCTTAACAGTATTTTCTTTATATGAAAATATGCGCTTTTTCATCTGTCTTGTAGTCAGTGGAGCTATTTCAGTCAAAGTTAAAAGAAGCTGAGACAGCTGCGATCCAAAAAGAAAATGTTAGTAGAAGACACTGGCAAAAATATAAATATTCAGAAAGCAAGCATACTTTGAGGGATGGCCAAGAGAAGCAAGAGGAAAACAACCCAGAAAAGCTTTCATATGAAGAACAACCTAAAGAGAAAAATCGTAAAGTATATTCTGAGGAACAGAGAAATTACAGTAGAAGTGGACTGAGAGAAACTGAAGAATCAACGCCAAATAACAAGGAATCGACAGTAGCAGACTTAACTTACAGAACCAGAAAAGATCCTCATCAATTAAAACATTATGAGAAACCTTTTTCAAGCCCGGTGAAAGCTGCATTTCTGAAACCTAACAATGATGGTGATGATGGAGGCAGACAGCAGAGAACTCCATCCCAATTACTGACTCCTAGTTGTATGAGCGGTGGTTTCTGGAAGCCCAGTGATGATGCCGATGCTGTCCCAAGATGGCGCAAAGCACAACCTAAGGATGAAACTGGAAAAACAGCCCTAAATGAAAAACCATCCACAACTAATATGGCTGTTACCAGCAGGGAAGAAGAGCCAAAAGAGAAAGGGGAAGATACCTCAGGAACTGCAGTGGAAAAAAAAAAGCCATTGGACAGTAAACCATCATGTTTCGGGTATTTAGCTATCTTATTGTTTTGAGGGAGAGGATGTCTTATAGTTGTATCACTGCTTTACTATCACATTTTGAATTTATCTAAAATATATATACTTTAAGATCTGCTTGGAATTTTGGAATCATACTGTGGGCATTCTCATAAAATGGCAGCCATGGACAACTTGAATGTTCAAAAAATGGTGACCATTTTTTTTTTCTTTAACTAGCTGGAGAAATTGTTCCCCAGCATAATTTTTTAGTTCCTTACATCCCCAGAAGGCTCCCTAAACCTTTATTTCACTTTAAAATTTGGGTGTGTATATAGATGTTTGGACACATTTTCAGTGGAAACAGTGAGTTGGAGTCACCTTCAGTTTTTATTTTCACAGAATGTATATAGTTTCTAGGGGCCCAGAGGCATCCTAGAGGCTGGTGCTGTGTTTTGCATCATGCCAAATTATTATTCTTTAAAACACTTGAAAAAATGTCAGCTGATGCAGGAAGCCTGGTGTTGCTAAGGGAAGTGTTTTTGGACATAATGGTACACCATTTTGCCTTACCCTTGTTTTAAAATTATAGGTAGCCATTATTATCTGCAGTCTTCTTATTGTGGTTTGACATATGTGCAATTGATATATTGGGACCAAAAATTAGTATGCACTGAAGGATTTTCATGTATCTGTATTTTTAGCCTTGTTTTTTCATTACGCGTGTCCAATATGGTGGACAAGGTTCTGCATTTGTGTGAAGAATGTTTTTCTAAATGAAATGGTTAGATTGTGCTGTTCCTCCTCACATGGTCATATGCAGCCCTGTTGTAAGGCTTCCTGTGGCTTCCTCATGACAGCTGGAGGGAGGCACCACTAGTATCCGGTAGCTTGATCAAGAGATCCTTCCACCAAAATTGTGAAAGAGCAACATAGAACAGGGTGACTCACTTCATTGCTAGCCAAGTGAATAGCTTCAAAGAAGAAGGCCAGCTGTTATGAGGAAGTCAGTGGGAGCCTCCTTGCGAAGAAGCAAGGAGAAGGAAGAGCAAATGGAAGGATATTTCATAGAAGACTGCTATGGAAGAAAGAAGGGAAGAATTGTTTGTGGGAGGAAGAGGATGACCATAAGCTCTGGTACCCAACCTCCTAATTCTCATAGGCACAAGTTCTCATTATTTGTGGTTTTACAGTAGAATGGAATCCCATGAATAAGGAGGGTAACCTGTAGTACAAGGTACACAAATGATAAACAGAATCTAATGTTTCTTGTTTCTTCCTTCAAAATAAAAATAACAACAACAACAGCAATAATGTTCCAGAAAGGGCATAATGGGAAGCAAGGTATTTGGATTTTTCAGAATGAATTGCTTTAAATTACCTGAAGCACTTTAAAGCTAAATTTTGCTTCATGTATGATGCATATATTGCCTGTGGAATCAGTGGGTAGGTTTATTCTGCTGCTTTCACCAAATAGCATTAATCTATTCTGACTGGTATGGCCAATAGACAAAATTTGTTCTGAATGCTTGGAAAGCTTGGATTTAGCTTGGGGAGATTTTGAAAATGAGGTGAATCTGTGTTAGGTGCCATATGTTGTTTTTCTTTACTATTTTACTGAGTTAATTGTGAAATCTATCCAGCAGTTATTTACATATCTTGATGCCAATAAAGCAGCAATTCTAATAATAAGTAGAAATAAAATATATGCTACTGAGATGGGTTTTGATTTATTTTATATAGCATAAAAGCCATTGACTAAAGCAAGCTCCCACCTCATGCAACAAAAGACATTACCTGATTCCTTAAGTAGCTTTAGCCAGTATCTTAGAGCTCTTAAAATATGCTCACCAAATTTGCTTATTAGGTATTAGAACAAAGGATTTTCTGTTCATAAGAGAGAAGAGACAACTGTTGATTCAATAGGCTTTGATATCTAATTGAATATTCAGAAGCCTTAATTTAAAAAAAAAAAAAAAAAAAAATTAAAATTAAATTGTAATTAAATTAAATTCTAAAAGCTTCTTTAGGGAGGATTATAACTTTTTAGTAGAACATCATCCAGATAATTACTCCAACTTGAAGGCTGAAAGGCAGAGATTCAAGAATGCAGTGCATTGTAATTGTAATGGCCCTGTCTGGTCTACAGCACTGTGTGTCTGATCATGCTCCTTTTAGTTCTTGCATATAATTTGCATGTAAGAAATTCCAATCCTTAACATCTTCAGGTAGAATTAGGGTGAAAAAAAGAACACATGCGCATGCACGCACGTGCGTGCACACACACACACACACACACACACACAGAATCTGAAATCCTGGAAAGTTGCTGCCAGTCTCTGAATTAATTGGAACAATGAACTAATCCTTATAATGGAATTTTCTGTTGTTAAAATCTTGCAGTTAAATATTAACAACAGCAGCAAAAACCAGTACAGGTAGTCCTCACTTAATGATTGCCCTGCTTAGCAACCATTTGAAGTTATGGTGCTAAAAAAGTAACTTTATGACTGGTCCTCGCATTTACGACTGTTGCAGCATCCTGCAGCCAGGTGATTGAAACGTGGGCATTTTGCAACCAGTGGGCATATATGACTGTCGTAGCATCCAGCGGTCACGTGATTACTATTTGCTCACTTCACAGTCAGCTTCCAATAAGCAGAGTCAATTGGGAAGCTGGCAGTAAAATCATGACTTGCGGTCATGTGATTTCTCACTTAATGTCCACTGGCGATTCGCATAACGGCAGTGGAAGTAAAATGTAAGTCCATCATAGTCTCATGATGTCTTGCTTAATGGCCACATTGTTTAGCGATGGAGTTGCTGGTCCCAATTGTGGTCATTAAGCAAGGACTACCTGTAACAGGTTCTGAAATGGAAGTTCATATAGATATACTGTAGTTATCCACTACATATGATTTTATAAGACCACACAAATAAAGTGATATTCTAGAGGTGACAGAGTTGTCCCTGGGGGAGCTGGGGGTGTTGACGACCGACAGGAAGCTCTGGCATGGGCTGGTCCATGAAGTCACGAAGAGTCGGAAGTGACTGAATGAATAAACAACAAAAACACAAACATCTGGGGCAATTCCATAATAATTCATGGATGACTAAATGTAAGGAAACAGTTTACATTGTTAAGGACATATAAACTTTAGTTTCTTTCTATGAGATGTGTATCATACAGTGTGAGAGTACCTTTTCAACAGAAGATGGCTTTTAAAAAAAATACTAGTTTGATTTCAAGAATTAGTTTGTCCTTGATTTAATTGGCACTATCACACATTGCTATCATATCATTCTGGGAGATCTGCTGATTAGAGCACATAGCACCACAGGGGTCAGAAACACTCTTCATTTTCCCAGTAATATGCAAAATATTTTGTTTTAGCAGGTTTTAAATTTCAGTTTTTAGTATGGTTGCATGCTAATCTTGAATGCTGTACTGTTCCCTATTAAAATATACAGTATACAAACTAATGAATGACCAGGTTACGTAAGTAGAGAATAATTTTCTTGTCATTCAGATGTCAAGCTACAGTTTCCCCATTTCTGAATATTGATCACACAGGCTGGTGCTGATCGCATTTGCATTCAACGACATCTAGAAGGCTGCAGTTTTTCCCATGTGTCTTACGGAATATAGTTTGTAGAATAAAGAAGATGGAGTATTGCAACAAAATGTAGCATGCTTGCATATTTCCTGAGGGCGTGGCAGAGGTCATGTAAACTTTGAAAGTTAGCATCAAAACTAGGAAAGCTAACTCTAATTTGGGATTTCAAGTAGCAAAAATTCCTAACAAATTTTAAAGTATTTTTAAATATCTTTAAAAGTGCATTTAGTCTAATGTAAAATACTCAGTGCCTAAGCTGCAATTTCTGAACGAACCTCCCTACAGGACTATCATAAGCCACTTTCTCCCAGGCAAGTTATCCAACTGAGATAGTGAATTGCATTTTCTCATGTTTCCTGTGCATGATGCCTTTGTCTGTGTTTGGCCAGATCTGTTTCAGAGGATGAGAGTCTTCACATTCTCAGTGATGAGGAAATGAACAAACTGGGAGCCAGGATTGTAAAAGCAGAACTGTTGGGAAACAAGGTGTGTGTGACAAGAGTATTGACTTTATTAGATAAGTTTCCTTTTATTTTAATACACAATGCTTTAAGGCTAATTGTTCAAATATGATCATAGCCCCGAAGTCATAAAATAATTAATCTATTTGTGAAAATATTCTATTAATATCTTTAGAAGCAACTTTGAGCTTGGCCTCACAATTTTTAATTGATTTACTGTTGATAAGCATCGATCAGCTGGAATCAAGAGCTTTGGGTAGTTATTATGAAGCTTCCATTTACATGGAATTAATAATTATTTTATAGGTAATGTTTGGAAAAAAAAAACGATTTATAGAATATTTTAGCACAAAAGGCACTTTTATGTTTTTAAAAAGTTACATTGTACAATATTTGTTCTGTTTGAAGGATTTAGCTGCCAAACTTCAGTCTCAGCTGGATAAGGCACGCAAGCTAAAAAACAGTGGAACACAAGCTAAAGCTAGAAAATCTGATGAGGTAAGGGGTATGCATTATCTGGCATTTGTTTTGGATTAGTGCTTTTGGAAACAAAAGATCTAATGACAGGTGTGCAACATCTAAAGCTGTGACACTGTTAAATATAGTTCCTAGCGTTGGCAGAGTATACCTACAAAACAATTAGAAATTATGGTGTGTGATAAAATATCATCCTGTGAAGGCAAGCTGTGAAAAGACACTGTTCAGTACATCAGATACTTAGAATTATGGCATATTGGGTTACTTTAAATAATATAACATAGAGTTGCTTATCTCTTGTATTTCAGAATATGTATTGTTAGTTTGCCATCAGCATGTATGAAGTCTGCATACAAGAATGTTTCTCTGATTTTGGTACACTGTAGTCTTTGGTACTAATCTACTTTTAGGGTGCATGGACTTTTTGTTTGTCTTAAGCTTACTTCAACATTTTGAGGCCTTATTTCTACCAAAGATCTTAGTTAGTCTCTCAGTCATTTTAAATAGTTACGTATTACTTTTGAGAAAATGGAGAGGAAGAACAGATTGGTAGTTCTCACAATGTAATCATTGGCTGAATGCAACGGGAATATGAAAAGAAAGTGGCCCCAAAGGAGCTATAAAGGGGCGGATGCTTTATGAACTCGTTCATAAACTAGCTAGAATTAGGATAACTAGCAAAATTGTTGAAAAAATCATTTCAAAACAAAACAAAAGGAAAGGAAACTGAAGTTAAAGCAAAAAGAAACAGTGAAGAGTTCCAAAAGGAAAAAAAAATCCAGACTATGGTGAAAATGGCAATGTGATTCAGTGCAAGAAGGCGTCAAGTGATGCATTTTAGGGCAAAAGATCTTAATGTTCCATATATGCTGGTTTTGTTTTTTTTTGCTGGTGGTGACTCCTAAAGAAAGATTTTGCTGGAAATAGCACTATGCTTTGCAATGTATCGGCTCCCCCCCCCTTAAAATAACAGTAAGTTTTTGCTAAAAACCTATTTGTAACAAGGTGTGATTGCAAAGAGGTGATGATGAGAAACTTGTTAAACAACATGCCATTTTGAATTTCTATTAGATTTGTTCCAGCCATATTTCTTTTCTAGGCAAGATGTTAGGACTTGTACTAACTCCAGAGGTTTCTGGAGGATTTGATAATGGAGATGAATTTCAGATCTGGCTTCAGATCTAAAATCTAAGTACGACTGTGTTCATCTTAAATAATGTTACGTTATGTTAGGACTAGATAAAGGAAATAAGTTTGCATTTATATCATTGATCATATTTTTGTTAGGGCAGATATTAGAAAAGGACTTTGGATTTCAGTACTATCACTATGCTGATGACATCTGGCTTTATTGGTCTTTACTAATTATAGTCAATGAAGCTCTTTAAATCAGAGTCTGATGTAAGTTGTAAACTACATGAGATGGAGACAAAACAGAGGAGTTTTTGGTCAGTCAAAAGACAGATAAGGGAATATGTCTCCAACCTACAGTATACTGTTGGAGTTCATTCTCCCTAAACCAGGGTTTCTCAGCTAGGGCTCCATGGAACCCCAGGGTTCCACAAGAGGTCACTAGGGGTTCCCTGGGAGATCACAATTTATTTAAAAAAATATTTCAAATTCAGGCAACTTCACATTAAAGAGGTAAGTTCCATTCTTTATTTTTAGTTTAAGATCACTGTTAATGCATATATACAGGCCTACCCATGAAACGAATATAATAATTTTGTAACTTCTGGTCTATATTTGAGCCTGAATGTACAGGGGTTCCCTGAGGCCGGAAAATATTTCAAGGGTTCCTCCAGGGTCAAAACGTTGAGAAAGGCTGCCCTAAGCAAACAGATTTGCACGCTGAGTATACTCCTGTATTTGGCATAAGATACAGAGGTTTCAGTAATGGGCAGAGGCATAGCAAGTTTAGTAAACCACAAGCATCCATTTCTGTTAATGTTAGGATAATCATATGTCTGGGTAAACTGAAATAATACATTTCCTTGGCAAATGTAAATCAACCCAGCCTTACGTAGATTGACAGCTTCTGGTATTTAAAATATTGTTGACCTTCAACTCCCAGCATCCTTCACTACTGGCAAAACTGGAGTTCCACGGGTTGCTCATCCTTATTCAGAGTTCAGTATCATGCTGTTGGTGTTCACATTTAATTTAATTATGCAAAAGTTCTGAATACTTAAATAAATGAAGAAAAGTTAAATAGGAAAGAAGCTTTTGATTTCCCAATACATTTCAGAATTCTAATATGAAAACTTCCCTGATGAGGTATAAGTTAACTCAATTTTTGAACTAGCTAGTTTAATTAAGTGAACTACATTGTTTAACAGTGCTGTCTTTCATTTTTATATCAGCACGCAAGTAACAAAAGCAGATCTCCTGATTCCAGTGTAATTGTTCCAGACAGTACTTTATAATTATATATGAGTTGTAAAATGGAAATTAACTGAATGAAAGTCTAAAAATGAAGGGTTTCTGAAAAATTCAAACTGAATATGAAGAGAAGCTTTACATTTTCATATTTGAGTGTATACATGCATTCTTATTTGTTAAAAGCAGAAAGGTACATATTTGGAAATAAGTGCATTTAGCAACCACCTTAATAGACGCTTAAGAACATAGTCATGTTGAGATCTTAAGGAAATTGGTGTATGTACTGTGCCAGTGACAGTATTTTTAATTTTTTTTATAAGATTGTGGTTATGTATGAGAAGTTTAGAAGAGAAATCTATTCTTTTCTTTCTTTTGTATTCTAGTATATACAGAAGCATTTGATGATTTATTTAGACTGTTAAATGTTTTACTGCTTTAGTTATCTATAGAATGTTACTGACAAATAATTAGAAAATCCGGGAACTGCAGGGAATGTAGGAGGTTGAATGACAGTTTCAGAATAATTTCTGCTCATTTTCTTTTCTGCTTTTCACGTGAAGTTCTAGCACTTAGGTGAACATAATGAGACTTTCTAAACATGTTTAAGATTAAGCAGTCAGGCACCTTTATGCTCTGTTGAAGCAGATGATCTGGTTAGATTTAACTGTAGTTAACATCAATGCTGCAATAAAATCTGTATACTTAAAAAGGGAAGAACTATGTGTTTCTGTACCGATATCCAGGCTTTTAAACTTGCTAAAATATCACCCTGGTGTGTTTATTAGTTATATGCATTCAGTATTCCACACCAATTAGTTAAACTTCAACCATTCTACTTTTGGAAGCTACAAATGCAGCAGATATAATATTGAGTATTTTTTTTTCATTTAAGGCAACACTTACTGTGATTTATGTTGAATGTTCTTTTCGTATTGGAAGGAAGTGACAGGAACAATTTCAAAATTAAGCATATTGCAAGGTAGTCCAAATTGATTCAGGCAATACAGAGGTGCATATTAAATATATGCCTCAAATTGAAAACTGTAAGCAATAAAGTAGAAACTTCAGGCAAGAAAGCACCAGCAAATTAGAAAGTCATCAAATTTCATGGGTTGCCAAATGATTTCTCAGAGATGCAGATAAGAATTTGAATTTTTATGCATTTTGGTCCCTTCCAGAATGTTTTTAGGTCTAAATCATCTTAAGTAAACTATGATGATATGATTTATGGCACTTCAAAGAACTGTTTTAAGAATTCTTCACTCAAAAGGCATTTCTGATTTAAAAAGATACATGAAACAGTAGAAGTCAGGGAAATTGGAGGTAGGATGATCCAAAACTACCGAAAAAAGGTAAGTTTGGCAGCAAATTCTAGGTATCATGGATACCAATGGAAAATAGGTGAAGTTATTTCAGAAGAGTAAAGCTTAAAGGCCTTTTGCAAACAACTAGTAAAAAGATGGCGTTCATTATGTGCAGTTATAGCAGAGGATGGTTTTTATTACAAATAATAATGCATGGATACATTAAATAAATTTAGCTAAAAACTCTTAATACAAATATTATTTTAATATTGCAGGCATAAATGAAGTAGGGTTAATCTGTGCAAATCATTTTTTCAGCGCTATTGACCAAGATTGTCCTTCATTTAATCCCTTTAAATCTGAACTGGTTGGCCCTCTGTGAGTAGGTATCCCTCTGCATGGGAGTAATTGGCTCATTCAGATCACAGCCAATAAACAGAAACTGCCAAATTTTGTGAGTTCTGTTAAAGCTGATGGAAAGGAGCAAGGTCAGAGTAATGTTTCATAGAAAGATACAGTAGGCACTTACTATGTGAGCTTGGCTTTGGGGCTCATAGGAGCAGTATTAATGAGTCAGATGGAACAAGGAAGGTTTGTCAGTGTTACTGCACTGTATAGTGAATTGCAGCAGAATACCACAGGTCAGTAGTTCATCCTGAGAAGCACTGGGGGGATTTGCAAGAATGTGATTCTTGTGCCACTGATAGTATATATAGATGTTACCTGTAGGAAGGAATAAGATGTTTTTTGGAGGCAAAGGAAAATACTAGGCTTGTCTTGAAAATCAACCCCTTTCAACTTATTACAACAGTAATTTGGCAAGCTATTTTTTTTCCTTTTTATTTTTGGCCTTTCCGTGGAAAACTCTCATCAGAAATGTAGTGTGCTGATTTGATTAAAAGAGCTCCATTAACCTTGGGAGCTTCTGTGCTCATAAGCCAAAGTTAGTTTATTACTTAAAAGACATCAGTTTTTATATTGATTGTCATCTCAAGTGGCACAACCTATGTTGGAGAGGGTTATAAAATCCACATATGTGGCTCAGTTTCAAAATCTAAAATATGCATTAATTAAGCAAGAATTGCTTTTCCCCTGATTCAGTGTGATCCAATTAAGAGTGCTTAAATTTTGAGAAGTAATTATAAAAGAAGCTCATCAATATAGCCATATGTGTAATTGGTGTTCTAAAGTTCATTAGTCAGAGGTCTCCAAAATCTAAGGGAAAGATTTCATAAAAGTAATTACACAGTTTAAGATGAGTAATTAAGCTATATTCCTTAAATAAAGATGTTTGGCTTTCAGCCATTGCATCTGGGGAATATGGATGGTCTTTCTGTTAACTGCAAGTTTGTAATATGTATGTACATAAGTGTGTTTTCCTGAAGTTGATTTGATCACTGTGTTTTTTTTTTTACTTTTTTACCTTTGTGAGAAGTGATATTGTAGGACAGGGTGGAAGTTTTTTAAGTACATGACTGAAGTCAATAAAAAAGGAAACTGACCTTTGAAAAGCATTGTACAAGATTCCCAGATTCTTAAGTATAACTAGGTTGGCAACTATTTATTTGAATATTTTTCAAGATATAATAATAATAATAATAATAATAATAATATTTATATAGTGCCCAATGCCCACTGACTCTGGGATATCTGAAATGCATTTTAGAATATATATGCATTCTGGAAGTTAAGCCATTTGCTGATTAAGAATTCATAGACCACAATTTTTATCAAGCATAAGACAAGTCTTTAACCTACGTCATACTTTATTGACCTCATTCCCTTCAGATGTGCTGGATTGCTTAATTCATTCTGGATTGAGATTATGGATGATGGGATTCCAGATACGTGAAGGCTCTAGTGCATGGGTATCCAACCTTTTGGCTTCCCTGGGCCACACTGAGTGAAGAGGAATTGTCTTGGGCCACACATAAAATATATAATATAGTTAATGTATATAAGTAATAAACTTCATTTATTTTTTAATATTTTTATTATAAAATTTTTAAAAAGAGGGCAACATAAAACTAGTGAGATATTTGACCTTGTTTTTGTGAAACTAATGCATCAATGTCTGGTTCGATGAAAGTGGTTGCAATTCTCAGTGAGTTCTCAAGGTGCTCATCAGAAATTTTAATTCTAATTTTACTCTTTGTGTGCTTCATCCTTGAACATAGTTGCTCACAAATGTATGTGCTGCCAAAAAGTGATGTCATGAATAAGGCGTGATTGTGAAGCGAGGGATATTTTTCTCTGGAAAGATAGGTCTTATAAAAGTCCAGTAGAGAGACATGATCAAATTTTTATTTGAGTTGAATGTCTGATTGCAACTCTATGCGTTCCATTTGAAAACTTGGAGCTAATGTAGTTATGTCAACTGAAAATGGAGTCGAAAATATACCAAAATATTGATGATTTTTTCTGGAAATCTTGAAACCTGTTCTCAAATTCCTGTATCAAATGGAAAAGCAAGGCTGCATATTTCTCGTTGTTCACAGGACTGTGTTTAGCCAACATATTAAAATGTGTAAAATTATTTTCCATAACTTGAGCTTGCCATACTTTAAGTTTTATTTCAAACTCTGTTATAGTTTGAAACATTGCAGTGATAAGTTGGTTTTCACCTTGAAGACGCATATTTAACTCATTTAAATAAGCGGTCAAATCCACCAAAAATGCTAAAACCGCCCAGAGTCCCTCTTTTGGGGGAGATGGGCGGTGGCTAAATTTGATCGCTAAATAAATAAAAATAAATAAATCTGTGAGCCATTTTTCATCTTCAAGTTCTGGCACAAATTTCCTTTTTGATTCCATAAATGACTTGGTTTCATTTCGCAAATCATAAAATCTTTTCAGCATTTTACCCCAGCTTAGCCACCATACTTCAGAAAAGTAAATGGTGCATAATCAGCATCCATACTTTTAAGGAACTCCTGGAATTGGCGATGATTCAATCCCTTGGCCCTTATGAAATTCACTGCTTTGATGACAATTTGCATGACATTATCCATTTTTAAAGCTTTCGCACATAAATTTTCTTGATGTAGAATGCAGTGATACTTCATCAAACGTGAGTTGCCGGTGGCACTTGCATCGTCTTCTATCAATTTTGTAAGTCCCTCACTTTTACCAACCATCACCAGGGCGCCATCAGTAGATATACCAGATAAGTTGACAATGGTTAAAGAAAATTGCTTTAATGTCATTTTTACTGCTTCATACAAATTAAGAGATTTAGTTGGGTCTTTTAATGGCACCAAGAAGCCATTTCTTCAGTGACATTATATTTGTTATCAATGCCTCTAATAAAAATGGCAAGTTGAGCTGTATCTGTAGCATCAGTACAGATCCATCGCCAAAGCATAAAATTTGAAATTAGCAGCTTTATTCTTCAAACCTTTTTCAGTAGATTTTCCTGTTTCTTCAATTTACCTAGCTATAGTCTGGTGAGACAAACTGATTTTAGAAAAATTGCTTTTTTTATCAGGACAAGTTATATCTGCCACACTTTCCATACGTTGCTTAATAAACTCACCATTGGTAAATGGTTTTGATGTTTTTGCAATCAGATTTGCTACCAAATAACTAGCTTTTATAATAGAGTCCTTTTGAGTTGTAACTTTAAAAAAAAAATGGTTGAGATTACACTTTTTTTCAGTTCCACTAATTTGTCTTTATGTGTATCAAGATTCCTTGATACACTTCAAATTTGGCAGTAGGTTTTTCCATATAATGCCTTTTCAAATTGTAGTCTTTGAAAACTGACACATTTTCCTTACAAATTGAGCATAGTGCCTTAGTATTTGTCTCAACAAAAAAGTACTCATCTGTCCATTTTTCACTGAATACCCTTCCTTTATCTGTGATTTTTCTTTTTTTCTTTTCTTATTTGGGTTCTGTTTTCTGTTGAAACGACTGTGAAGCCATTCTGGAATAAATTTATTTAGGAATAAATATATTTTTAAAGAAATAACACAACAGGCTCATTGTAAATTGTTAGGTAGGCAAATAAAGCAAGGTTTAATAATCAAATAAGAAAACTTACATGTCTACTTAATAATAACAATAAATGCCTGTCGTCACAGAACATGTGTAGGTAGGTTGAAATATTATATATAATGCCAAGTCACCACAAGCTGATGTTTGTAGCGGGTGGCGGCAGTGTTAGTACTGCACTGCCCCTCCCCTACACAGCGTTCCGTTGTTTCTACCTACATAGTCCGCGATTGAGCACTGCACGATTGAGTCACAAAAAAAATTGCAAAATAATGTTAAAAGTTCATGATTTTTTTGGGCCGCATTACTAGCTGTTCAGGGCCGCATGTGGCCCATGGGCCATGGGTTGGACATGCCTGATATAAGTTAAACATATATGGGGGAAAATATGCATCCTTGTTTCACTCCCTTACTCTGAACCACTTGGTTTCTCCAAATTCAGTTCTTACAGTAGCTTCTTGTTCATTGTAAAATTGCTCAGAAGAATAATCGTGAATTCTGGCACATCCATTAGCTTTAATGTGTTCTACATTCTGACATGATCTGTACAAAGACGTAGTAGTCAATAAAGCAAATGTATACTTCTTTCTTGCATTTCCTTGCTCTTTCCATTATCCATCCTATTTTAGCTAACTAATCTCATGTCCTTTTCTGAAATCTTCCTGTTGATTTAATGTTTTGCTTTTTTGTTAGATCTTAAGCAAAACTTTGCTTGCATGGGGAATTAGTGTAGTGATAATTGGTGCATTTTCTTGCCTTCTCCTTTTTCAATTTATACACTAATCTGTTCTGGTCACAGACTTGTTCATTTTTGCTGATGTAGAGTGTTAGAACTTCTGCCTCCTCATGCAGCTTTAAATAGTTCAATGGGTATGTCATCTGCTCCTGGTGCTTTCATCTTTGACAGCTAGTCTATTGCCTGTTGTACCTCACTTACTAGTGGAATTAGTTCCTGATTATCTTCTCTGTCAACAAATATTTCATTCTGTAATCTCATTTGTAAAAATGTTCAGCCTTTCCATCTTCTTAAATCTCATTTGATGCTATCATATATCTTCCCTTATTACTCTTGAGTATTCCTACAGTATCTCAAGCTGTAAATTGTCTTACGAATTCTCTGGTCTTAAAAAATATCTCATTTTCCTTTTCTGCTATATTCTTTTGTTGACATTCTAGATTGAGCTCTCTTGCCCTTTTTGATATTGAAACTATGCATTCAGTTGTCATATGTTCTTTTTATTGTCTAAGGCTTCCGACTTATCTCTTTTCCTGGCTGTCATAATAGCTTTCTTCTCTTTTAAATTTGGAACCTTTTCCCCCCCTGCTTCAGATTTTCTGATGTCTCTTATTTCTTCCTACAGCCTTTCATATTAATGTTTGCAAAAGGTAAGCATGATAAATCCTAACAGGGATCTTACATAATGAAGGTAGTCTTTGCTTAATGACCACAGTGGGGACCAGAATTTCAGTTGCTAAGCGATGTGGTTGCTAAGCGAGGCACCACATGACCGGACCTGATTTTACAACCATTTTTGTGGCTGTCATAAAGTGAGTCACTGCAGTTGTAAAACAAGTCATGTTGTAAAGCAAATTGTGACAGTCGTAAAGCAAATTGTGACAGTCATAAAGCAAATCAATAGTTTCCAATTGAGTTTTTGGGTCAGAAGCTGGCTGGGAAGGTTGCAAATTGCAATCACTTGACTGTGGGATGCTGCAAACAGTCATAAATGTGAGCTGGTTGCAAAGCACAAGATTGTGATCATGTAACTGTGGGGTGGTGCAACAGTTGTAACTTCAAGGATGAGTCATAAGTAACTTCTTAGCCCTGTCATATCTCTGAACTGTTGTTAAACGAACGGTTGTTAAGCGAGGACTACCTGTAGGGATGTTCAAAACTCACTAATTTGGAAAGAGAATATTCTGGAGATCCTGGACCATTCTGTTCCCCCTCTGGTCCATGCTGAACCTTCTACTGATCATTGCCATTCCATGTGGTGGTCTGTCAGTTTCCCAAACTAAATGCTTGATGGTCTAGAGGAGATTTTGAAAGGAATATTCAGAAGTTCTCTGGAACATTCTGTGGTCAATTTATAAATCCTGATGGCTGTGTTCTTCAAATCACATTTTGCTGGCATGATTTAATTTTCTAAGTTTAAGCTACATATTTGAGGCAATTCAGTATGTTCCACAGTGTGCAGCTGGAAGTATCCAGGCTGACTGGCTTGTACATTTCCACCTTCTGTTTCCTATTATATTGTCTATTTGATTCTAGTGTTACCTTTTTTTAATATAATTTGATTGGAAGTTTTAAAAACAAGGGTAAAAATTAATACAAACTACAACAGAGTAAGAAGGGGAAAGAGGAAGAAATAAAAGATAAAACTAAAGTGCAAAAACAAAAAAAGGTAGAAGAAAAATAGGAAAGAAAAAAGATACAAAGAACTGGCTTCAGATCTTTACTGCAGTTATAAGTACAATTGTAGGTTTACCTCTTTCTATAAAGTTACATCATGACTCTTCTTTCTATAATCTATCCTATTTAATTGAGAAAACCATAGATCATAAGTTATTTTTTTTTCTGTTTTATGCAAAAAGACCATAAGGGGTTTCCAGTCAGCAATAATCATGATACTGTCTTTTCTCTAATTAAACAGATAAATTTGGCTGTCTTAGCAAGTTCTATCATCTTTACCAACCATTCCTCCATTGTAGGTATTGCCAAATCTTTCCAGCTTTGTGCATACAATAATCTCGCTGCTGTTATCATGTATAAAAACAAAGTTCCATGACTTTTTTCCAGCTGCTTATCCATCAGTCCCAAGAAGAAAAGTTCTGGTTTCACTTGTATATTAATCTTTAAAATCCTCTGAATCAGTGTACGCATTTGAATTCAAATCCGAATCAGTGTATGCATTTGAATCCAAACCTTCTAGCTTTTTTACATGTCCACCATGCATGATAAAATGACCCTTCTTGTTGTTCACATTTCCACCATAGATTTGAAGTACCTTTATACATTCTAGGTAATTTTTTCTGGTGTCATATACTAACAGTATATCTTTTTATAAAAGTTCTCTTTAAGATTATAACAGTCTGTAATGGTTGCCTACCCCAAATACTCAGACTCACAAGAGGAGACTTAAATGAATTCTGATTTATTAGGGATATTATGGCAAATACAGAGAAAGCTGAGAATGAGCAAAAGCGTGCAAAATACAAACTAAATCCCCTTGCTCGAGGGAAACCCCTCCCTCGCCCGCCCCTATCAACCACCCCTTCCCAGGTGCTGAAAACCGTTAGCCTTAGCCTGGGAAAGCAACCTTGAATCCATGACCTAACCCAAACACATTCCAATACAGCAGCCAAGAGATAACACCTCCGCAGAGTGGAATTATCCACCCGCTCCTGAGAATAAGCCCCCTCCAAGGAAATGGCATGCGAGGCGTTACGATGTACCAGGCACATCGAAACGGCGAACATGACACAGTCTTTCAATCCTTTCAACCAGAAATTTTCCCATTGTTCCATCTGTATATTATGACCAAAACTTTGAGTACACTTTATTACACATTCTTTCACTTGTTCTTCTATTTCAAATTTCAATAAAAGTTTATACATTTTAGCAATCACACACTCACATTTGTACACAATTCTGTTTCAAAGTCAGTCTTACAATATTCATTATGATAAATTGTTTTGTCTACTTTGAATCTTTCCGATAACTGTAAATAGGAAAACCATTGAAAACTATGTCCCTCTGCTGTCAGTTGTTCTCCTGATTTTATTTTGTATTCCCCTTGACAGAATTCTAGTATCTCATGGTATGTTAGCTATTTGTATTTGCCTATTAGTTCTTGTCTATAAAATGCTTCTTGTTCTGAGAGCCACGAAGAGGTTTTCAGGCACAGCCTGGGTTTGTATCTATTCCATATTCTCAATATGACACATCTAACATTTTATTTATTTTCAATCCTGCCTTTATTATTTTTATAAATAACTCAAGGCAGTGAACATACCTAATATTCCTTCCTCCTCCTATTTTCCCCACAACAACCACCCTGGGAGTTGAGTTGGGCTGAGAGAGAGGGACTGGCCCAAGGTCACCCAGCTGGCTTTCATGCCTAAGGCACGACTAGAACTCTCAGTCTTCTGGTTTCTAGCCTGCTACCTTAACCACTAGACCAAACTGGGTGATTTTTAAAATCTGTATTAACTTTGATTTTATCGTATCACAAATATCCATGCCACCAAATCTCAGGTCATGTCCTTCTAACTCCAGGAGCCTTCTATTTCTTAGCAGCTCACACTCTTTCATCCAAACCAGAAAGCAAGCTGCAAAATACAATTTCAAATCAGCTAAACCCAGTCGTCCTCTTTCCTTTGCATCTTGTAACACCTTATATTTAACTTGTGTTTTTTTCCCTTGCCATAAAAACTTAGATACATCCCTTTGCCACTGTTTATATGGAGCATCAGTTGTCAAAACCAGTATTGTCTGAGATTCTAGTGTTATCTGTTGATGTGCATATTTATAGTCTCCATTTATCATGCTTGAAGGAGGCATTAGGAGAATAAATAGGCATTCTCAGGTCTCTAGTCACTTATCTGCTGCATTATTGCATCTATCAATTAAAGTCTTCCTATGATTCCATGTTCTCCATTTCTCCAACTTTGGCATTCTGATCACCTACTAGTAGCTCTCACATTTCGCCCCAAATTTAATTTTCAATCTTGGTAAAATATATTGCTGAACCCTCAAAATCTTATCTCACCCACCATTTTTCAATGAGTGCACTAATTACTTCAGAAGTCCATGAAGTCAGTGAACACTCTTCTTTGTGTGGCTGTTTTTCAGGTTTAATTTTTTGATTTCCTTTTAATATACAAGTTAATGTACTTTACCATACTCAGGGTCTATGCTTTATAATCCCAAACTACTCATCTTAGTTTTGGTTGTCCCATTTTGCTTTCAAGCTAAACATTCAAAATAATCCAGGTTGGTATTAAGGAGAGTAATATTGTTTAATCAGACAATATAAATGCTGTAGTTTATTCTGTATGCCTTAGGGTTGCTTACTTAGTTGCAGAAATAGTAAGTATACATTCAGATTTGCAATAATATAGAGATTAAGTCAGTTTCTGATCACTTAGGGGTTCACTGAAACATACAGTTTGACCAGTGTGTCTAAACATTTGCATTCAACTGTACCCGTTAAAACTATCTGACTTCTTTATCTAAATATTGCTATGCCATTAGGATACTGTGTCTGGATTAATTTTGTTTAGCTTTTAGTAGAGAACTATATTTATCTTGCATTCTTTTGGACTTGTGCATATGTTTTTCATTAACTCAGCTTGTTTTTGTTTGTCTTTAAAGATTATTTTCCCTTTCTTCCCCTCTCTGTGACAGAACAACTCTTAAAATTTTATTAATTACCCAATAAATATTGAAAAACAGGTCCATTTTAATAGATAGTTACCACGTGTAATCAGTCTGCTGTCAATTCCTTGTCAACTGCTCAGAGCCAATGGGTTGCTGTTCCAATTAGACTGTGCATTGTAGAGTCTTTTTATTTTCTGATGTTAAATTATGGCACAGTCTATCTTCCTTAAGACTATGTAGATAACCCCTAAGAGCATATTTTACTTAGTGCACCGTCCATTGAGGATGCTTTTTTGGGGGGAGGGCTTCTTGGATTAAAATGCAGGAATTAGTGATAAAGTTTTTATCATGTAACCTGTATATGCAATTGGCTTAGTAAATACATGTAATACCTGACTAATCAAATACATATGATATATGTTACAGAGTATGTGCAGTGTGCAATAATTGTAGTTACGATTTTTGGGTAATTGTTCTGGTGCCAGAAGAAGTAACTGGGATGCTTTCACCATCATGTCTTTGATCAATCAAGGCTTTTTACATAAAACTATTTAATAAGATAGAGAAGGTATAGACCATAGTATCAGCTTTAGCCATATGCATTCCAAATTCAACATTCCCTGCTAATGGTAAGGATTGTACTGATCAGTTTTGACACATTTTGGCCAGCATGCCCCAAGAACAACCAAAGCCTAGTTTTACCACAAGTGTGCTCACCTTATTCTATGTAAGATTGGATCTCCAATCTAGAGTCTACCTTGCAAGCCAGCATTGCAAGCCAGCATACTGTTGCCTGCATCTTATCAACTAGAAGATGCATGTAATGTCCTGCTACATAGGAACTATCCATAATTTTACATCTTTACTTTGGAGAGAGTGATCTTGTGTAAAGGATGTGGTTCATGTCCAAGTTTAGCAAATCAAAATCTGATATTAGGAAATCAAAATCTTATATAGAGCAGCTGGCTATGTTCACACATTGTGCTAAGCCATAATGTTGTCTCTTTTGTTTTATTAAATGTGTTATGTAAATCCAATAATTATGTTTGGTAAATCATAGCTTATGGTTTTTCATGTTATACAAACCCATAGTGTGAACCTGTTCTCTCTATTTAAGAAGTGTTCCATTCTGATATGTTCATTTATTTATCAATAAGCATTGGAGTCTTCAAAATGTCTTTTTTTGAAGATTGGAAATAATTTTGCATAATTCCTGTGATTTTCTTGATTCCTGTAATTTTCCGGGTTCTGTATTAAGCAGGGTGACATTTCTGTTGTGGCTGAGCTCAGTTGTATTATTGATACTGCATGTACTTCCAAACAAGTTAATGATTGATTTTCTTCACAAATTATTTTAGATTTTACTTTGTTAATAATAATAGCAGTATTGATCCATGTATATTGCATGTTCTGTTTTTAGAGTGCTTCACATGCATTGATCCTAATATTTAAAAAGCAAATACTTTTTAAATTATACTTAAATTATAATACATCCCTCTTATAATCTGGTTCTAAAAGAATAACACCCTATTCTGCATTCTTAAAACTAATTCTGACCATCTAGTGAGCTACATGGGATGGCAGGGTTAATCCCACCAGCTTCCTTCTGGTGAATTAACATTTTGTAGATAGCCAAGCCTAGCAGGACAGCTTTGTCATGAAAATGCAGGGCCCCCTCTTTGTGACAGTGACACAAAGTACCCATGACATGAACATGAATTCCAAAGATGTGATCATCAAGAAATGTTATCTTTTTCTCATCTCTGTCATTTAAAAATGTAACTCTGTGGCTTGTGTAGATGGTATGAATTGACAAGTGAGAGAAGGGATGTTGGTTGTTATAGTTCAACAGCATCTGAAGAGGGACAGATTTCCATCTCTCATTTACACATTTTAAGGCAGGTTTAGGAATCCCTGATGGAAAACATCTGCTACTATTCTTGAGCATAAAATAAATAATAAAATAAGCTACTAATGAGGATAAGTCTGAGAGTAGCTTATGAAAGAGCTTCCATGAAATTTGAATGAGGCTTTTTGATCCGCAGGTATTTTAGGCAGCAGTCATTTGTATACTTCACTACACATTTCATTCACGTATTTCAGAGTAAATAGGTGATTTAAAGATACCAATGATTTAAATCTTTCTGTATAGAGCCACTTCAACGTGACTACATGGAAAATATATGGAAGATCATTGTCTAATAGCAACATAGAGAGTTGTTGTTGTTTTTGGACTAGTAAAGATACGTACCAACATCTGCAAGTTATGAGGGATTTGTGGCATTACATCTTTCAAATGCTGCATGGAATTCAGTTTTATATTTTATCAATGAGAAATTCTCATAGTTTGTAGGGACAGATATATAAAATGATAATGGGAATATCAGAGTCCTTTTGGACCATGTATGAAAAATTATTGTCCAATGGCAATGGACAATGCATTAGTAAAATGCATTAGTAAAAATATTGTAAACATCTACAGGGCATGAGAGATTTGTAACATTACATCTTTCAAAGGCTCCATGGAATTCATTTGCATGGCAATGAGAAATTCTCATAATTTGTACAAACAAATATGTGAATACTGTTGATGGGAATGTCCAAATCCTTCTTTCTTCTTTCCTTTTTCTTAATATAAATTACTGTATTCAACAGCATGGAAACTTATTCTTCGAAGTACAGCATTTAGTAATTGAAGCATGGTCTGTATCTGGAAATAACACAAAATATTGCTTAGTAGCTGACAAGAACTTTAACTTTTCTAAAAGATTTGGCTATGTATAAAGTATGCTTAATCTTTTGTGAAGGAGGAGGGAGATCATTTGCAGATCAAATATAGCAAGGGCAAAATATATAGATCTGCAGTTTTTCACATTCTTTTATCTATTATTGCTGTGTAGGTTTTTCTGAAGAATATAATTAAGCCCTTAGAGCCTTGATACTTCCATAACTACTGTATAGAACTTTTTTTTTTTTTGCTCTTAGAATTTTCAGGGGTAAGCTGTCATTTATCGGTAGAACAGATGTGAGTTCAACATACTGTTTATTTGCCTGAAAATGACTTGGATAGAGATTTATTTCAGCATATATCAAAGCTGACAAAGTCAGTTTTAATGTGCCCAATTTTGATGACATTCCCCTTATTAGATCTAATTTAATCAATTAACAATAGTGAGCCACTTCTTTTCTAATTACTGAGTTTATATTCTATTCTTCATTTCTGTTTCCAAAGCTTATAAGTGGAAGTACACACTTGCATTTTATGGAGGCCCCTTTTAATGCAAATAAGTTGAAAATATTATTTCAAGTTCTGGTTTATATGGGGACAGACTTCCTATGATGCTTTCATGGAAGACCAGGATAAGCATATCTAAAGGATACATGGAATGGAAAATTGGATGAAGGTTACAACATCTCATCATACTTGCAGCAATGTTGTTGAAGGATAAGGAAAGGATCCTACTCTTGCTGTTAATTTTCATGGGTGGGGTAGAAAGGAAACACTTATTTTTCCCTTCATTTTTCTTTGACTAGATTTACACATTAAGTTAAGAGCCAGTTTGGCATAGTAGTTAAGGCACCAGGCTAGAGACCAGGACAATGTGAGTTCTAGTCCTGCCTTAGGCGTGAAGTCAGCTGGATGACCTTGGGGCCAGTCATTCTCTCTCAACTCTAAGAAGGCAGTGGCAAACTACTTCCAAAATCTTGCCAAAAAAACTGCAGTTGCCAGGAATCAACACTGATTTTAAGGCGCGCGCGCATGCGCGCACACACACACACACACACACACGCGTGCGCTGTTAACCCATGGTTAACTGTTATAATTTAGTTATCATGTTAAGCCAAAACAAACACAGCCACTATCACCATTCATTCTGTCAGGAAAAGAAACCAAACATGTACTTAATATACCCTGATAGTATATTACTGGCTGTAGGAATAAGGATGGCACAGAAATAGAATTTAAGAGTTATTGGTAAGGAAATAAAAATCAAACACTCCAGATATTTTTGGGGTATGGCTGCTTAGTTATATGTACAAATAAAAAGTGCAGTTGAGAAAGAGGGTTAACTAGATGGAAAAGTGTAAATCCTTCTTTTGGAAAGGGGCTAAATTCCATTTCAAGATTCTTTAAGAATTTTTTGACCAAATTAATCCTAATGCAAATTATATTCTTGCTCATTCCCATCCCACACTGAATAGAGGGCGGTGGATCACCTTTTTCCCCCCAAAGTGAAGGCCTCATGGTAGTGGATGAGCACAAAGATCTGGCATGTATTACTGAGATTGGATGGTGGTGTAGTCTTGGTTTTCTATGACACCTTCCCATCAGCTCAAGATAACATTTCATGTCAGTCACAGAAACCTGGCATATATTAACCTGTCTAAAACTTTAAAGTATGATGAAATTCTGTATGATCTTTTAAAGGTTATAGGAATTATGTATGCATGTCCATTAAATTAAAATATTTTCAAGGCAACTTATAATACCAACATTTAGTGAGTGAAATTATACCAGTCAAGTCTTTTATATGTGTAGAGTATATATTTTGCTCATGAAAGGCTCTTAACTATAAATTTATTTCAGTAGAAAAGTTCATTTTGAATTTTCTGGATTTCATCAGTTCTGTTTAAATGGCATGCTTAGTATGTAACAGTTGTTGAGTTTTTAAATTAGGTACAACACCTGTTTTAATGTTTTCTATTTTGTTAATGTTCTCTGGTTATTTTCCATCTTAATATAGACAACAGGTTTTCAAGAAGATCGTGAAGTGATCCTGGTCAGAACTGATAAATCTGGCAGAGCATGGCCTGTTAATATTCCAGAAGAAACATTGGATCATGTAGGCAGAAAGAAGAAGAATCCAGTGGTGGGTATAATATATACGGTATATTACTTCTTATTAATACATATGTATATTAATGATATAAGTAATATGTATATTACTTCTTATTAGTGCATGTTTTCTAAATGTATTTTATGTGAGGTGGAACTAGGGCAATAGTGACCTTGAAGTCCATATACCATAAAAAGAAGATTCTTAGCTATTTCTAAAATGTCATGAAACTTTCCTTTGTCCCTTATTATCTATCTGTCTATCCATCCATCCTTCCATCCATCCATCCATCCAATTTGTCCCCGTCCATCTCCTCCCATCGGGGAACTCTGGGTGGTTTACAACAATCAATTAAAACAACAATCATAACATATACAGTATAAAATTACAATAATAAATAATATAAATAAGAGTAAAGATAAAAAGTCCAAGTGGCGAAAGAATCTAAAACAGTCCAAGTGTGGGAGGAGTCGTCTATAGCAGCCATCCCCATGTAGATCTATTCCCGTCTCCACCCCAAGCGAGGTGGCAGAACCAGGTCTTCAGACTCCTCTGAAAGGCCAGGAGCGATGGGGCCAATCTCACTTCTGGGGGCAGCATGTTCCACAGGGCAGGAGCTACTGCAGAGAAGGCCCGCTTCCTGGACCCCGCTGAATGAAGTTGCCTTAAAGGTGGGGTCCTCAGCATGCCCTTTCTGCATGATCTGGTGGGACAGGCTGATGTAAAGGGGAAGAGGCGGTCCCTCAGGTAACCTGGCCCCATGCCATGTAGGGCTTTAAAAGTAATAACCAACACCTTGAATTGGACCCGGAAGCAAACTGGTACCCAATGCAGCTTGCGCAGCCGCGGTGTTACATGTGCCCTTTTGGAGGCACCAAAAACAGCTCATGCAGCTGCATTCTGGACCAGCTGAAGCTTCCGGATACTTTTTAAGGGTAGCCCCATGTAGAGTGCATTGCAATAGTCTATATGAGAGATAACAAGGGTATGAGTGACTGTTCAAAGGGCCTCCCGATGCAGGAAGGGGCGTAACTGGTGCACAGCACATAGCTGCACAAATGACCTCTGTGGAATAGAAGAGTTCTTATCAGCTCATCAATATGGGGAATGAATATTTTATATGTTTTCCTCTAGGAACTTGTAAAGCATTTCAAATTTGAAAAGGTTCAGGTTTTTAAATGCCTCTGTCCAGCTTGGGACAATTTTCTTGAGCTGTTTTGGTGTTTGAAATGGTCGGAAAAGTCCATTTCAAATAGATATACATCCCTGTTTTTCTTTGTTTTCCCTTTGAAGGAATAATATATTTGTAAAAATGCTCTGAGAAAAATATCTATCTCTAAGGTACTTTTCTACAATTTTGAATAGCTTTTTGCAATGTCCATTTTGCTGATTGTATTAAATATAAAATCATATCATTCCATGAGTTCTGTCTGTCTTTATCTATATCTATATCTATATTGATTTTCTCTAATTTCAGGTGTTGATTGTGGTAGCATAATTTCATAACATTTTTCATGGGTTTATTTTAAAATAAGTGGGCAATCATATCAAGTTAATCTTGCTTTTTTTTTGATACTCATTTTTAGATCCCCACTCACGTGGATAAGGAAAGAGTCCGATATTTTCAAGATGATGATAATTTGGACCTGAAGGATTTGATGAGGAATGAAAAGATGAGAACATCGGAGGATCAAAATAAGCTTTTCATGAGGATGGCATCAAAGGTAAGACTTGGTAGTCTGAATTCATATTAATAATTGAAAGAAAATTTCCAATATTTTTAAAAATCTTGGGTTTTTAAAAAGTATTATATCATTTCAAATTGTCTAAGATGTCTTTAGACTTTTATGTAATAATTGTAATATTCAGGAAACTAGCTCATTGGTGTAGTTTTTTAGATATAGAGCTTTCACTTAATAGATTATGTAAGGAAATTTCATTTTTAAGAACAAGAATATCAATTGCTTCTTCTCTTCTGTGGCATTTATATTACTTGTGCCCATGATTTTTAATTTTCAATAGATTTACAATGGAATCATGTACATGCTTAGTTGGAAAACATTGTGTGAAATAGAGCTTTTTCCAAGTAAGTGTCTAGACTATTGCAGTCTGTAGAGAAAGATTTAAGTGCTAAGCCTGGGTCTGGCAAAAACAAAAAATGCTGGGCTTTTACAGTCACAGACCCAACAGCAGTTTTAAATTAATAAGGATTCAGGCCCTGTTGCTGTAAAATTAGAATTGATAATATTAACTAAATTAAAGATTACAGACAGGTATTTTTATAATAACTTTATTGTTTTAAAACCGAGAGATTAAAAAGAAACTAATAATCAAGAAAAAGAATAGAAAAGAAAAGAAAAAGAAAGAAAGAAAGAAAGAAAGAGAATAGAAGTGCAGACAGAAAAAGAAAAGGAAAAAAACCAAATAGAAAATGGAATAACTTTCAATTTCTTTTACAACAGATATAGGTAGAACTTACATTAAACTTTTACTCCAAGGTTACAAGATAACATCAATTTTTCTATTGTCAACTAATATTACTAATTATCAAGTCTGTATATCATAATTTCATTCTTTTCCGTTTCACGCAAAAAGTCCAAAAGGGACTCCCAATTAGCTATAAAATTAGTCAGTGTCTTTTCTCTAATCAAAACTGTCAATTTTGCCATCTCAGCCAACTTGATCAACTTTACCATCTATTCTTCCATTGTTGGTAATATCAGGTTTTTCCACCTCTGAGCATATAAAAGCCTCAGTGCAGTTATCATATATAAAAACAAAGTTCTATGAGATTTTTCCAATTGTTTATCCATCAGTCCCAAAAGAAATGTCTCTGGTTTTGATTGTATATTGATCTTTAAAATCTTCTGGATTAACATATGTATTTGAGTCCAACTTCAGCAAAGGATTGTTACCTTGTCGTGGTGCTGGAGCTTGAGCACCTCAGTGACGCCATGAGCTAAACTGTGAAGGGCCACCCAAGACGGGAAGGTCATGACAGAGAGGTCAGACTAAATGCGATCCCTGGGGGAGGTAATGGCAACCCACCCCAGTATTCTTGCCATGAAAACTAAATGGATCAGTACAACCAGTGATATGTCGGTATACCATCGGAAGATGAGACTCCCAGGTCGGAAGATGGTCAAAATGCTACTGGGGAGGAACAGAGGATGAGTTCAACTAGCCCCAGACGTGATGACGCAGCTAGCTCAAAGCCGAAAGGATGGCTAGTGGCCGACGATGCTGGTGGTGAACGGCGAATCCGATGTTCTGAGGATCAGCACACCATTGGAACCTGGAATGTAAGATCTATGAGCCAGGGCAAATTGGATGTGGTCATTGGTGAGATGTCAAGATTACAGGTAGACATTCTGGGCGTCAGTGAACTGAAATGGACTGCAGTGGGCCACTTCACATCAGATGGCCACCAGATCTACTACTGTGGACAAGAGGACCACAGAAGAAATGGAGTAGCCTTCATAATTAATAGTAAAGTGGCTAAAGCAGTGCTCGGATACAATCCAAAAAATGATATAATGATCTCAATTCGAATTCAGGGCAAGCCATCTAACATCAGAGTGATCCAAATATATGCCCCAACCACAGATGCTGAAGAAGCTGAAGTAGAGCAGTTCTATGAGGATCTGCAGCACCTACTGGAAAATATGCCTAAAAGAGACGTTCTCATCACAGGAGACTGGAGTGCTAAGGTGGGCAGTCAGATGACACCTGGAATTACAGGTAAGCATGGCCTGGGAGAACAAAATGAAGCAGGACATAGGCTGATAGAATTTTGCCAAGACAACTCACTCTGCACAACAAACACTCTCTTCCAACAACCTAAGAGACGGCTTTATACATGGACTTCCCCAGATGGACAACACCGAAATCAGATTGACTACATCCTTTGCAGCCAAAGGTGGCGGACATCCATACAGTTGGTAAAAACAAGACCTGGAGCTGACTGTAGTTTAGATCACGAACTTCTTATTGCACAATTTAGGACAAGACTAAAGAGATTAGGGAAGACCCACAGATCAGCTAGATAAGAGCTCACTACTATTCGTAAGGAATATGCAGTGGAGGTGAAGAATAGATTTAAGGGACTTGACTTAGTAGATAGGGTCTCGGAAGAACTCTGGACAGAAGTTGGCAGCATTGTTCAGGAGGCAGCAACAAAATACATCCCAAAGAAAGAGAAAACCAAGAAGGCAAAATGGCTGTCTGCTGAGACACTAGAAGTAGCTCAAGAAAGAAGGAAAGCAAAAAGCAACAGTGATAGGGGGAGATATGCCCAATTAAATGCAAAATTCAGCGGTTAGCCAGAAGAGATAAGGAATTAATTTTAAACAAGCAGTGCGTGGAAGTGGAAGAAGACAATAGAATAGGAAGGACAAGAGACCTCTTCCAGAAAATTAGAACCATCGGAGGTAAATTCCAGGCCAAAATGGGTATGATCAAAAACAAAGATGGCAAGGACCTAACAGAAGAAGAAGAGATCAAGAAAAGGTGGCAAGAATATACAGAAGACCTGTATAGGAAGGATAGCAATATCGGGATAGCTTTGATGGTGTGGTCAGTGAGCTAGAGCCAGACATCCTGAAGAGTGAGGTTGAATGGGCTTTAAGAAGCATTGCTAACAACAAGGCAGTAGGTGATGACGGTATCCCAGCTGAATTGTTCAAAATCTTCCCAGATGATGCTGTCAAGGTAATGCATGCTATACGCCAGCAAATTTGGAAAACACAAGAATGGCCATCAGATTGGAAAAAATCAACTTATATCCCCATACCAAAAAAGGGAAACACTAAAGACTGTTCAAACTATCGAACAGTGGCACTCATCTCACATGCCAGTAAGGTAATGTTCAAGATCCTGCAAGGTAGACTTCAGCAATTCATGGAGCGAGAATTGCCAGATGTACAAACTGGGTTTAGAAAAGGCAGAGGAACTAGGGACCAAATTGCCAATATCCACTGGATAATGGAAAAAGCCAGGGAGTTTCAGAAAAACATCTCTTTCTGTTTTATTGACTATTCTAAAGCCTTTGACTGTGTGGACCATAACAAATTGTGGCAAGTTCTTAGTGGTATGGGGATACCAAGTCATCTTGTCTGCCTCCTGAAGAATCTGTATAACGACCAAGCAGCAACAGTAAGAACAGACCATGGAACAACGGACTGCTTTAAGCTTGGGAAAGGAGTACGGCAGGGATGTATACTCTCACCCTACCTATTCAACTTGTACGCAGAACACATCATGCGACGTGCTGGGCTTGAGGAATCCAAGGCTGGAGTTAAAATCTCTGGAAGAAACATTAACAACCTCAGATATGGAGATGACACCACTTTAATGGCTGAAAGCAAGGAGGAACCGAGGAGCCTTATGATGAAGGTGAAAGAAGAAAGTGCAAAAGCTGGCTTGCAGCTAAACCTGAAAAAAACCAAGATGATGGCAACCAGCTTGATTGATAACTGGCAAATAGAGGGAGAAAATGTAGAAGCAGTGAAAGACTTTGTATTTCTAGGTGCGAAGATTACTGCAGATGCTGACTGCAGTCAGGAAATCAGAAGACGTTTAATCCTTGGGAGAAGAGCAATGACCAATCTCGATAAAATAGTTAAGAGCAGAGACATCACACTGACAACAAAGGTCCGCATAGTTAAGCAATGGTATTCCCAGTAGTAACATATGGCTGCGAGAGCTGGACCATAAAGAAGGCTGAGAGAAGGAAGATAGATACTTTGGAACTGTGGTGTTGGAGGAAAAGTCTGAGAGTGCCTTGGACTGCAAGAAGATCAAACCAGTCCATCCTCCAGGAAATAAAGCCAGATTGCCCACTTGAGGGACTGATATTAAAGGCAAAACTGAAATACTTTGGCCACATAATGAGAAGACAGGACACCCTGGAGAAGATGCTGATGCTAGGGAGAGTGGAAGGCAAAAGGAAGAGGGGCCGACCAAGGGCAAGTTGGATAGATGATATTCTAGAGGTGACGGACTCATCCCTGGAGGAGCTGTATATAAAAATAGTCTTTTCTAAGACATCTGTAGCAAGCATCCAAATAGTTAATTTTTTTCAATCGATTTTCTAGCAGTAATTCAGAATCTAAGCATGCACTCAGATTGAAATCAGTAAACTTTAAGTGCATAATCTAGTCTTTTGATTATTTGTCACATTTCAGTTCTGCAACTATATTGACTTTCTATATTTGTCTGATGAACTCATTTATTAATATTGAGGTTCATTAAAAAAACATACTGATGTCCTGTGCAGAAAATGTATTCTGCTTATATTGTGTGAGAGAAGTGAAGTTAAAATCGAAATTTTTTATGTGTGTAAAAGAATTCCTATAAATTTTATTTGGTTCAACACAGAATAAGCCCTTTATAAAGGGTTTGGGAATATATGTTTCCTTTCCACTGTTGGTAATTTGGATCCAGCAGTTTATAGGTGATAATAATCCAAAATGATTATCTAATAATTCAGAGGCTTTATTTCAAAGGAACAGATTGTTGGTGGACATTCTACATTCAAATTCAGGTGCATGCAGGCATGGTAGGATTTAAACTAATAAATAAATTTGCATAATGAAACATATCTGAGCAATATTTAATTAAGACACAAATAAAGACCCTTTTGCTTTTATTGATGTGAATGAAATAACATTAAATATATTTAAACATTTACAGTCCATTTGCATTTACAGTCCATTTGTCTAAAATTTTTGTGTTCACATATGCCAGTAGGGTTCTATTTTGTAAGTTTCCTGTAATATATTTGGAATCTAACATTCTTGAAATACAAATTCTACCACTGAAATTGGATGATGTCAGTGTTGCCATGGCAATTTAAAATCGCACTGATGCAGTCTATACAATCTGTACACCTTTTTTGTTCTGGCAGTTTTTCAGAGCATCTGTAACTCTTGCATTCATGTGTAAGGGGTATCTTGAATTGAATTGGAAATGATAGTTCACTAGATGAATACAAGAAAAAAAGGAAACAGCTCAGAGAAGATGATAAATAGAAAACTAGTTAAAAAACTAGTAATAAATTTAAAGTCAAATACAGGTAGTCCTTGAGTTATGATGTTAATTGGGACTGGAATTTCTGTCGCTAAGAGATGCAATCATAAAGCTTGACGTCACGTGACCACATTGCTTAGCAATGGCAATCCTGGCACTCCCCATTACCATCATTAACCGAATCCCACTGGTTGTTAGCCAAGGACCCACCCCAATTCAAGCCATTCTGGGCTTGGTCCCTCCCAGCCCCAAGCCTTGGTTCTTCCAAGGTAAGAACTGCCTCCCCTTCAACTCCCCCCAACCACTTATTCCTCCCCTCATCTCTGCCCTTTTGGTCACCCTGCACCCTGCCTTGCAGGGTGGCAAGCAGCCCCAGCAAGCTGCAGCCGCCCTTGCTGCCCCAGCAGCATGAAGTCCCAGCAGCCCTTGCTGCCCCGCAGTCCAAGGCCCCCGACACCCTACTTTCCACCGCCCCCCAGTTGACCTTCTGTCTTTTTGCCCCTGCTGCTGCTGAGATGTGCCTAGCCTGGCTGGTCCTTTGGTGAGGGAGTTGCTGGCCAAGTGAGACCTTCTTCCCCAGGTCTTGTCAGGAAACCGTCACACTACTGTTACATGTGACCTTGGGAAGAAAGCCTCATGTAGCCAGCAGCTGCCTTGAGAAGGACCAGGCCGGCATGTCTTATCAACAGCAGGAGCAAGAAGATGGTGAAGGTCGTCTAGGGGTGGTGGAGTGCAGGAGGCCAAAGCGGCAGAGATGGGGGGGAGACAGGAGGATGGGGGATTTGAAGCACCCCTGTGGTCATTAAGTGTGGGCTGCCAAGTGCCCGAATTTTGATCATGCGAGTGCAGGGGGTGCTGCAATGGCCATAATTTTGGAGACCGGGCATAAGTACCATTCGTCCAGTGCCACCATAACTTCGAACAGTAGCTGAACAAATGGTTGTTAAGTGAGAAGTACCTGTACTCAAGCTTATGTTGCAAGATTTTGATTGATTGATTGTAGAATTCTGTTGGCCATTCTCTTTTCTATTTTGAGACACTGTTCTTTGCCAAAGTAGACATTTAATAGTTTTCTTTCTCTCTCTCTGTCTCTGTATTGATCACCTCCTCTAGGATCATAACATTTTGTGTGGGGATTAATTATAGCAGTTCCTTAAACCATTTATTGCTAGTTCACCAAAAGCCCAAATAATGATATATTGGAGATTCAGGGTGGAATTCTTCAGCTTTAGATACTCTCACAAAGTGAAATCTAATCTATGAAAGTTTAGGCCAGGTGTCCCCAACTCTTTTGGACCAGTGAGCAGATTGACATTTTGACAGTTGTGGGCACTGTCTTGAAATGGATGCTGTGGAGGATGTGGCCAACCTCTGGGCTTGAAGACTAACAAAAGCACTGGGCTAAAGTCACCTTCCATTTTATTTTCTAACAGTTCCTAAGTTATTGAAATGGCCCCCAAAGGCATTTTTAGAAACACGTGTTGTGCCTGAGGCTATTCCTTTGTTTGCAACATGCTAGCTTCCTATTCAATATTTTTAATTAAAAGAACCTAAACAAATGTAATCAAATAGAGTAGGGAGTTGGGTAGGCATCTAGGTACATATTGGCAAGCAATTGTCACCTTAGACTTATTCCATAATATTTTTTCTTTTTTTGTTTTCTTTAAGATGCTATAGAACTGTTTGTCCTTCTCATTTCAATAGACTAATGGGACTATCATTTTGCTGGTCATTTCTTCATGTAGATCAATGTAATTTTAAATGGTTGATTTAAAAAAAACAACATCTCCTCGGTCCTTTTTCAGGAAGTCAGTCTGTGAGAGGATCCAGCCCTTTTCTGTATAAAACATCTAGTTCAGGAAATAGCAGAACAGTGATAGTTCTGCGGGAGGCTTATAACAGGAGATAGTGTTGCCTTCATGATTGGAAGCAGGGATACTAAAACTGATGGGCTTAATTACTGTACGTTTTAGGGTTGTCTCTTTTATTTTGTTTTTGGAGTTTATGGAGGTTTTTTCAGCACTGTATACTGTGATGTGTATGTAGAACACCAAATGTAATTGCATTATTGACTGTACAAAGGCAATCCAGCAGCAGGTCGCTTGGTCTCTTTGGCAGATGTAATGGCTGCAGTAAAAAATCAATCATGGTCTGATTTTTAAACCCACAAATCAGTGCAGACCTATTAAAACACATTTTTGAGTTACTTTTCCAACTGCAGGATGTATTGGTAAGGCAAAAGCTAATATTATTGATAGAGGAAGTGTTAAGCCTGGTGGACCTATCCTGCAACCTGCTACCTGGCTTGTACATAATCTGTGCTTTAAAACCAAGAATCAAAATTCTATGTTAAGAAAGTCTGAATTCTGCAACTTATGTGCAAACTACCTTATAAGCCAATAAATAGTGCATTTTATGCTTAGTTTGCATGATTAAGAGCCAGTTTTGTCTAGTGGCTAAGGCAATGGGCTAGAAACCAGGAGTCTGTGAGTTCTAGTCCTGCCTTGGGCATGAAAGCCGGCCGGGTGACCTTGGGCCAGTCCCTCTCTCTCAGCCCAACTCACCTCACAGGGCTGTTGTGGGGAAAATAGGCGGAGGAAGGAGTATTAGGTTTGTTTGCTGCCTTGAATTATTTGTAAAAAATAATTACAGCAGGATAAAAGTAAAGTAAAATAAAATAAATATATTTATTCTGGTATTGGAAAGTGACACATAAGTCTGGATCAGTGAGACAGAAGAAGCCAAGCACACTATATGGTACAGTCATAAGCAGATGTGGCCACAGCAAGACCTCACATTACAAGGAATGCTGGATTTATATCCAAGACATCATCCTAGAAAGGCTCTATCTTGTGGTTGTTAAGAGTTGACATTGACCTGATGGCATATAATCAAACATCAAGTGATCTTGTGACAAAAGGAGGCATTTGAGATCTGTACATACAATATGCTGAGTGAGTGTTCATTGGGGATTTTCCATTGGCACATGTTCCTCAAGGTGTGTAAAATATTCTCCCCTAATGGATAATGAGCCTCTGAGAATTGGATCTAAGCCTTTGAATCCAGCACCTTTCCTATAATTGGGCTCCATTGAAAGCTTTTGCCTTGTGCTTGTCCTGACTGCAATACTGTAACTTGGGAATAAGAGCATGACAACCTGTTAAGCATGGTTTCTATAGAAACACAGGTAAATGGAACAGTAAGTTTTAAAATAGGTAGTTTACATTTAAAAAAAATAGAAAAGTGAAAACAATATAGGGTAGAGAGGAGGCATGATGCATCGTGTAGAGAAAATAGAGACATTTTCTTCCTCTTCCATAACAGAATGTCAAGTTAAAATGATGCCAGTAATTTGGACAGTCTTGAAAGGGGATTAAAAAAATTCATGAAGGATAAAATGGTTGGAGGCTACTGACTGTTATGGCTATTTGCCCCTTCATAGCTATTACTGAGATGCTCAAATAGTATATTACGGTTTTTTCCACATCCTCATTGGGCTTCCTATAAATATCTGTTTAGCCACCATAAAAAAGTAATGCTACTTTAAGCCTGTGCTTTAATCCAGCAGGGGTCTTACATTAATAAGCAAAGTACCTTTGTGATTGCTTTTTCATCAAATGGATATGAGAACTGCTTGATTCCTAGTGGTTGTATTGCTGGGATATTAATGATGCTGTTTTTTTTTAAATGCTTTAGTATCCAAAAGAGAGCCACTTTGTTGCAGTGGTTAAGGCACTGGGCTAGAAACTGGGAGACCATGAATTCTAGTCCTTCCTTAGGCATGAAGTCAGCTGGGTGACCTTGGGCCAGTCCTCCTCTCTCAGCCCTAGGAAACAGGCAATGGCAAACCACTTCCGAAAAACCTTGCCAAGAAAACTGCAGTGACTTGTCCAGGCAGTCGCCAGGAGTCAACACTGACTTGAAGACAGACACACAAACACACACACACAAACACTTTTGAAATCTGGAAGGCACAAGAAAAAGTAAAATAAACAGAAAACAAAACAGAAACATAATACATATACAAGGCAACTCAGATTTATAACCTACTCTCTTCTATGTTATTTTAAAATAACACTGAAGATGTTGCCTAATCTGGCAATGAAAGGTCTGCAAGAAAACAACAAGGCTCACAGAGCACCACAGACTCCACAGTTCAACACTGAGCTACAAATACTTGCTTCGATTGGTAAAATAAGTTAATTTATAAGATGAGTTAATACAAAATTCAGTTCTATGTTCAGATTAATTAGTACAAAGAAAAGATATAGAAACCATTCTGACCATGATATATGATATACATGACCATGATATATAGTAAAGATTTTAAAATTGTTTTATATTAACTTTCAGTGGCATGGTGTGTTATGCTGTCAATATATATTAAAAGATACAGACTTGTGGAACTCTACACCTGAATTAAACTTTTTTTTTCAGAAAATGCTACTTGAATTAAAACAACCAGTTCATGAAATTGTACGCTTAGCTTCATAAATACTTCAGTTTACCACATAGTAACAAAATTACTAACATTTCAAGGCAATTTGTCTTTTGAAAAGCTTTCTAAAGAGTATTTCTGTGGTTTCTATAGAAACCTCATGAAAATGTGTTCTGAAACATGCCGCAGTATATCATGTGTATCATGTGTCATACGTTTTTCTGCAACACAGAATGGATGGTCTTCCACTGACTAACTTTCATATGTGTGTGTGGTTTTTTTTAAAAAGGTGGTGAAATTTTCATCAATAACCCTAGGCATTTTCATCAAGAACATTGGGCAAAGTTCTGCTCTAACTAACGTGTTCTTTGGAAACAAACTTTGGAAACAAAAAGGAACAAAAAATAAGATAAAATATGTTTATATATAGCATGCCAGCCTATTTTATTTTATTTTATTTTATTTTATTTTATTTATTTTTTTCACTCATGCTTTGGTAGTTTAAGATGGACAGAGCACATTTATGTCTTAGTTGTTCTTTGACTTTTAGTTATTATATGCAACCCAGTAACAATTTGTAGTTTCCATCCATCCATCCATCCATCCATCCATCCATCCATCCATCCATCCATTTATTTATATTTGTTTTCCATTTTCTGGCTTTTTTCTTTTTTAGCTATCTGTCTTGATACTTTAGGAAAAAGAAAGCAGTCACTGATTTTTCAGTCCCCCAACTCCCCCCCCCCAAAGTGGGGAAACGGAGAAATCCAAAGTCCAAGTAGAAAATACTTCATTTATTTATTTATTAAATTTGTCCCTGCCCATCTCCTTCCATCGGGGAATTCTGGGCAGTTTACAATAAAATAGTCAATTAAAACAAAGAACATAAAAAATAATTACAATATATAAATATATAATTACCCCAACAGATAAATACAAGAATAAGAATAAAAATAAAATCCAAGTGGACTGAATCCTTTATTGAATGGATTCCTAAAGTGTGAGCATAAAGTGTCCTTTATCCTATCCAATAGAATATTCCATGTGAGACTTGAGATCCACTTCCTTTTTTTGTTTGATAGTTCAAGGCATTGTTGTTGTTTATTTGTTTAGTCGCTTCCGACTCTTTGTGACTTCATGGGCCAGCCCACGCCAGAGCTTCCTGTCGGTTGTCAACACCCCCAGCTCCCCCAGGGAAGAGTCCGTCACCTCTAGAATATCATCCATCCACCTTGCCCTTGGTCAGCCCCTCTTCCTTTTGCCCTCCACTCTCCCTAGCATCAGCATCTTCTCCAGGGTGTCCTGTCTTCTCATTATGTGGCCAAAGTATTTCAGTTTTGCCTTTCATATCATTCCCTCAAGTGAGCAGTCTGGCTTTATTTCCTGGAGGATGGACTGGTTTGATCTTCTTGCAGTCCATGGCACTCTCAGAATTTTCCTCCAACACCACAGTTCCAAAGCATCGATCTTCCTTCTCTCAGCCTTCCTTATGGTCCAGCTCTCGCAGCCATATGTTACTACGGAGAACACATTGCTTTAACTATGCAGACTTTTGTTGTCAGTGTGATGTCTCTGCTCTTAACTATTTTATCGAGATTTGTCATTGCTCTTCTCCCAAGGATTAAGCGTCTTCTGATTTCCTGACTGCAGTCAGCACCTGCAGTAATCTTTGCACCTAGAAATACAAAGTCTTTCACTGCTTCTACATTTTCTCCCTCTATTTGCCAGTTATCAATCAAGCTGGTTGCCATAATCTTGGTTTTTTTCAGGTTTAGCTGCAAGCCAGCTTTTGCACATTCTTCTTTCACCTTCCTCGTAAGGCTCCTCAGTTCCTCTTCACTTTCAAAGTGGTATTATCTGCATATCTGAGATTGTTAATGTTTCTTCCAGCGATTTTAACTCCAGCCTTGGATTCCTCAAGCCCAGCATGTCGCATGATGTGTTCTGCGTACAAGTTGAATAGGTAGGGTGAGAGTATACAGCCCTGCCGTACTCCTTTCCCAACCTTAAACCAGTCCGTTGTTCCATGGTCTGTTCTTACCGTTGCTACTTGGTCGTTATACAGATTCTTCAGGAGGCATACAAGATGTCTTGGTATCCCCATACCACTAAGAACTTGCCACAATTTGTTATGGTCCACACAGTCAAAGGCTTTAGAATAGAGTTCAAGGCATATACACATATATATATATTTTAAGATGGTACCGAGTTGGTGTGCGTGTTCAGAACGGCTACAATTCATTAGAAAGTTTTAGTTGTTGTCGAGGGTCAGAGAATTGGATTTTTGGTTCGTGTGGTGGAGAAGTCTCTTGGGTTCACCCCCTGATAGGAACAAACTGGACTGGTCTTTCATCTGGCCCATGCGGCTTCTGTTCTTTGCTGGGCTGTTTGGCGATTTGGAGCGGGGTTGCATGTGGCCTCCAGGGCCCATTCCCTTACCTGGATCTGTGGTGGGAGCACAGCCTGGAGAACTGGCTGTGGGGACTTGGAGCCATCTGCGATGGCTGGAATATAGAACTGCTGGGAACGTGGATTGGCAGCCTCGCACGGGAAGTGCCCCAGGCATTTTACATCAACTAGCTGTGCGGCAGTGGGAAGGAAACCGACTCCAAAGACGGAGGAAGCCCTTGCTGGCTTGTGGGAGGGACTGTGCTGTGGAGCAAGGAGGCAAGGAAGACGAGACTGCCAGAGTGTGGATGAGGGCTGCTTTTTGTTATCATAGCCGTGCAGAGGTGAGGGATTTTGCTGTGGTGGAGGCAGAGCTGGATCGGACTGGTTGCAAGGGGTGGGGCTCTGTAGCTGCAGTTTCCTCCTGCACGCGGGCGGGTAGCCATTTTCACCGCCTCCTTGATAGAGAGCTGGAAGGCGTTAAGAACTATCCGCATAAACTGTTTTAATTGGCAGTCATTGCGACCCAAGATGACTGATTGAAGGACTGTATTAGAATGTTTAGGAATGTTAGAACTTAGTTCCTTCTCTGAGATACTGTCCCCTGCCCATGGGTGAGAGCCGGGGAGGGGTTTGAATCACAGGGACTGTATAATTGGAGCCTAAGCAGTCTGGTGAGAGGAGACTGGCTTAAAGCATAGTATGGTTGATGGATGGGGGATGAGGAGAAGGGGCCCTTGATTAACTAGAGGTGCTGAGTGCCAATATTGCAGAAGCACCTTGGGTATCTAGGAGCCTTGCTGGGAATTGTATGTTGTATGTGAGGTGGGGTGTGTGGGCCTGGGCATGGAGCTTGATAGACAGGGGAGGGGGAAAGGCTCTGGAGGGATGAGGGCAGGCTGTAACATCCCAGTAATGACGGGTAGAGGGAGGTATGGCAGGAGACGAGGGGCAAGGTTTTTATATGGAAGGGGCTGCAGGTATATCGTTCCTGTGGCACGTTCCAGTCCCTCGAACTCACTCCCGGGCCCCGGTTGGCAGACTTTCAAGGCCTTGGGCTGTCGGCTGCTGCTACTAAATGCTAAGTCAGTTTGTAATAAGGCCACCCTCATTCATGATTTGATCGTGGATGAGAAAGCTGACCTGGCTTGTATTATGGAGACCTGGCTGGGAGAGGAAGGGGGAGTTCCCCTTTCTGAGATGTGCTCAGCTGGTTTCCGGGTGTGGCACCAGCTGAGACCCCAGGGTAGGTGTGGTGGGGTGGCGGTGGTCATCCGAGACACTTGGGAGGCATCCAGGGGCGCTGCTTCTAAGATTGCTGGGTGCGAGACCCTGTTTGTTAAGTTGGGCTCTAGGGATCAGTTGGGACTGTTGCTGTTGTACCAGCCTCCCTGCTGCATAGCAACCTCCCTGCCTGAGCTCCTTGACTCCGTAGCCGGGTTGGCAGTGGAGTTCCCCAGGCTTATGGTCTTGGGGGATTTCAACTTGCCTTCCTTGGGGTTGGGGTCGGAGGTAGCTCGGGAGTTCATGGTTACCATGACAGCCATGGGCCTGTCCCAAGTAATCCAGGGCCCAACGCATAATGATGGTCATTCGCCTGACCTGGTTTTTCTGTCGGAGCAGTGGCAGAGTGCTCTGAAATTGGGGGAGGTTTTGGTTTCTCCCCTGTCATGGTCAGACCACTTCCTGGTGAACCTCCAGTTCTCTGGCACCACCCCCCTCCGCAGGGAGGCTGGGCCTGTTAGGTCGGCCTGCCCCAGGCGACTGATGGACCCAGTAGGGTTTCAGAGGGAGCTCGGAGTGGTTCCAGGAAGTCTGCTGCACAGTCCGACTGAAGCTTTGGTGGCTGCGTGGAATGAGAGAGCAGCCATGGCTTTGGATCGGATCGTGCCTGAGCGGCCTCTCCGTGCCCATGGCTCCCGCGGCTCCCCGTAGTTTACGGAGGAGCTGAGGAGGCTTAAGAGGGCTAAGAGATGTCTAGAGCGCTGCTGGTGGAAGATGGGAAGTGAAGACAATCAAACACAAGCTAGAGACACTGTTAGGGCCTACTTCGTGGCGGTAAGGGCGGCGAAATGTGGTTATTTCTCCACCCTTATTGCATCTGCAGATAGCCGCCCGGTGGCCCTGTTTTGGGTGACCTGGACTCTCTTTGGAGGGAGTGATTCGGGGGTATACCTTCAGGGCCATTGTGAGGGATATGCTGAGCATCTGGCAGGTAAAGTCGCTCGCATCCACTCCTTGTTGGACTCCAGCCTTAAGGCAGGGCCATTGGAGGCTGTGGGGGTTAAGTCTGGCATGGTTATCTGGGGGGAGTTTGATCCAGTCACACTCTGGCAGGAGTGGGATGGGGACAGTGAGTCCATCCTTGCTCTTGACCTCTCAGTGGCCTTCAATACCATCGATCATGGTATCCTTCTGGACCAGCTTCTGGAGTTGGTGGTGGGTGGCACAGTATTGTGCTGGTTCTCTCCTTCCTCCGGGGTCGGTTCCAGTCGGTGTTGATAGTGGGAGAGAGGTCCAGCCCACGTTCCCTACTTTGTGGGGTGCCTCAGGGCTCGGTTCTCTCCCCTCTCCTGTTTAACATCTACATGAGGCCATTGGGGGAGGTGATCCGACGGTTTGGGGTGAGGTAACATCAATATGCTGATGATACCCAGCTTTATATCTCCACCCCCGGCCGCCTGAGTGATGCCATGGATGTCCTGACCCAGTGCCTGGAGGCTGTAAGGGTCTGGATGGGGTGCAATTGTCTTTGGCTCTACCCAAGCAAGACTGAGTGGCTTTGGGTTTGTGGGCCTTCCAGTGACAAGGTTTTTCCATCATTGGTCTTGGATGGGGTTGCACTGCCCCAGACGGAGCCGGTGCACAACCTGGGGGTCCTCGTAGACTCACGGCTCCTGCTCAAAGAGCAGGTGGCAGCCATGGCTAGGGGGGGCCTTTGCACACCTTTGGGTTGTGCGCCAGTTGCGCCCATTCCTGGACCGGGAGGCTCTACTCACTGTCAGTCATGCCCTCATGACCTCCCGTCTGGATTACTGCAATGCGCTCTACACAGGGCTGCCTTTGAAGAGCATTCGGAAGCTTCAGCTGGTGCAGAATGCAGCTGCATGGGTAGTAAGTGGAGTTGGATATCCGACACACGTAACACCGCTGCTAAGGGAGCTGCATTGGTTGCCGGTGTGCTTCTGGATGCAATTCAAGGTGCTGGTTGTCACCTTTAAAGCCCTTCATGGCTTGGGACCAGGTTACCTAAGGGACCGCCTTCTCCCAGTTGTTTCTACCCGTCCAATTCGATCTGGTAGATTGGGCATGCTATGGATCCTGTCAGCCAAAGAATGTCGGTTGGCAGGGACTAGAAGGCGTGCCTTTTCAGCCGTAGTGCCTGCCCTCTGGAATATTCTCCCCTCAGAGATCAGGATGTCCCAAACCCTGTTGGCCTTTCGTAAGGCCATGAAGACCTGGTTATGTGCCCGGGCCTTGGCCCCGAGTGTGGTAATGGTCCCGTTTCTTGATTGTATTAACATCCTACATCGTTTACTTGGCAGCCATGTATATTTATTTTTTATTGTAATTGTTTTTATTGTAATTGTTTTATCATTTTATTGTTTTTATTGGTGTAAGCCGCCCAGAGTCACTAGTTGAGATGGACGGCTATAGAAATTGAATGAATGAATGAATAAACAAACAAACAAACAAACAAACATTTACCTAGAAAATGCAGCATTTGGCCAAGGCTGTGCAAAATTTGCAGCAAGTCTCTGAAATTGAGTCCCATGTTTGGAGTTGTTGCAAAATGTGGCATCCCATTTGCAGCCAGAAAGCTGTGGCTGCATTGTTGTACTGTCTGCAGAGGTAGTTTGCTAGACATATATTCCTCTCTGGAAAAGGGTGGGGCAAGTTACCTGGAACAGGTATTTGGATGCCTACATTTACCTATCATGACCTTTTCTTAACTTGTTGTTGTTATCATTTGGTTCATTATTTACAGTCTGTGTTACCCGGATCTGTCCATATAATGCAAATTATAAGAGCACAGACAGGGAATGGGCTTTATGCAAGTGAGCAACTCCCACTGATGAAAAGCAGGATGCCTTAATAAATATGAAGTGCTACTTGGTTTTTATTAGGGTTGTGCAAACATTTCCAGTGGAGCTTCACAGAGTTCACTGGTTTCAAGCAGACTCCTTCAAGTGTGGAAGCAGTTGCATCTTCCTGAAGATTCATTTGGCCTGCTTTAGGAGTTTTCCACATGTTGTCTTTGTATGTGACTGCACACACAGCCACCTTATGGCAGTCCCAGCATTGTCTGAGCATGCAAAGATGGTTGCCCCCACACTTTGAGGATGAGCACATTGCACCACTGTGCTTTGTGCCACTGCCCTTTGCAAAACACCACAGCCCTAGTTGTTACGTTTAGAGGTAGTGACTTTCTGGAAATCTTCAAATAAACTTCACAACCCAAGTTTAGCTTTCCAGCTCACTTGATCTATCTTTTGCTTTAGTTTTCAGACAAAACTGATAGAGATTATTACACTCTGGATGACGTGTTTGTTTCTGAAGCAGCAAAGGGGGAGAAAAGTGGAAAAGAGGAGGAAAGGCAGAGAAAACAAGCGATCCGTGAGCATCAACGACTTGCTGCATGCATGGAAAAATGCCCTCATTGCTTTGGCAGCCCTGAACTTCCTAAACACCTAATCATTGCAATTGGTAACAAGGTAAGGGAACAATATCATTTATTTTGACATATAAATGGAAGAAGTAAAAGAAGGCTGCTCTCTGTGCCATGATGTTATGAAATTAAAATTAAGATTGCTTCTTATGACATGAATGATTGCTTTTGAATATCCCTGGCTCTTCAATTAAGAGGAAAAAGCCACTTCAAGGATGCAGCAAATATGAATATGACTCTGCCTTGAATGATCAAGTTAATCTTCAGTACTTCAGATTTGCTGATGACCTTGCTGCAATGATACACAAGAACTGAATATTTAGGTGGCATGAGGAGAGTAAATAATTATGAGGCCCAAACAGAGTTGAGTTGTAAGAGGAAAAGAGCCATAGAGGAAAGGTGAAATTATAAATGGTAGAAGAAAACAAAGGCACAAAGACAAGCAAAGTCATTCAGATATTAAAAAACAATGGATATAGTTTGTCCTTATAAAGCACTTTTGTAATTAGTTTCAAAGAGCTGAAAGAAAGCATTTTAAGCCATTCCATTCAATCTTCTGCTCCTTGTAGAAATCCAGCATCTCTGACGAATGACTGTTCAGCCTCTGCCTGAACATATTCAATGACGGGATTCTAGTCAAAATTAGATGACATGGAACCGCCCCCCCACCCCTTTTCAAACTCCATATAGAAACAAAAGAGCCTCATAGCTGAGAAATGATAATGTTTCTTGTCTTGCCTCTTTTTCTCATCCAGGATCCTGTCCCACATGGATCCTGTCCTATATAAAATCCTGGGTATGGAAATTGTTTAGCAGATTCCCACTTATAGAGTTTTTAGTTCATTTCAAATCCGACTTCCTCTAAGCAAGCTTTTATATCATGTCTAGTTTGGCTGGGATGAATCATGGAAATGACTGTATAAGGAAATTATAAATTATAATACACTAAGCAAGTGCTCAAATGTTGCATTTTCTTTTCTAGGTGTACTTATCCTTGCCAAGGTACCAGTCTCTTACTGAAGGCCATTGCCTGATCATCCCTATGCAGCATTACACTGCTGCCACACTTTTAGATGAAGACATTTGGGAAGAAATTCAGGTGAGCACAGCTTCTAGTTTGATCTGGCTTTTTAATATGGGCTTAGTATGCCTTAACTGATGATACTCTTGTAAAAAGGTTTTATCATTGTTCTTTGGAAGGTGATGTATTTAATATAATTGCTATTCTATGCCTTGAAGGCTTCTGCAGAAGATATGTAAAATTCTAGATAGATAGACAGACAGACAGACAGACTAAGGCTTCTATTTCGCTAGGCTGTTTAAGCCTATGATTAAGTCGGATTCATAAGATCATACCATGAGATAATCTTTGATTAGGCTTGCCAATAGCTTGTTTGATTATGAGTTGCAAGGATGTTATAAAAAGTAGCTTTCTTAAAGTATTAAAAATATTTACTGATTTCATAATGGCAAACTTCCTTGTTTTAACAACTTCTTAGGAGCTAAGCCACAAGTGTTCCCTAATAAACCTCTGTTAAGTTTGCAAGATAACTTAGCCCAATTTTTTTGTTACCATTCACTAACGCTGCTGGAGCTGACCCAGACTGTTTGCAACAATTCATGAAACTGTGTTAAAAGAAATAGGTTGTCTTACTGAAAGCTGTCATGGTACCAAGCTTGTTTTAAGTATGTACTTTACACAACAGCTGACCTGTGCTTTCTTCTGAACGTCTAGGGATGGCCAGCATTTGTAATTCATATTCTATGGAGCTGTGGGACTAATTCCCACATTAGTCCTTTGAATTATGAAGGTTCCATGAGACAATGTACTTACCTTTTTAGGATTAAGAGTTTGTAGTCCTCTAGATGAGGACTACAAGTTGAGACATTTCCTGAGAGCCATGTATAAGGGTCCTTAGCTCTTCCAAAAGAAGAGAGAGGAAAAGCACAGTAAATAAAACGTGAATATAGTCATTGTATCACGTCTGTTTTCCTCCAGAAAGATGCACTTACTAAAGTGCTACTGATAAAAAGAAAGTATTTTACTGGAGCTTTTCAGACTTCAGTCAAGACCAGTTCTCTCAAATAATTATACATTTGTTGACAATGTCACTGTTACTGAAATAAAAATGTTTCAAAACTTAAATCCTTCAGTTTAAGGCCTTGGCCAGACAAGTCACAATGATTACATTCTTAATGATGATTTGTAATAGTTATAGTTGCCAAGTCAGATATTTATTTTTGTTGAATTTTAAAAAATAAATGGATTATGTTTTGGGAGGATTAATGGAGTTTACTAGAGGTCATTCAAGGCTCTTAAGAGTCTTCAAAGATTTGATCTTACATAGAGGAAACTGAAATTCATTGAAGAGCTAAATATAAATGCTGGGGAATGTTAGTGGGGCACAGAATACTTTTATATACAGTGCCACTACTGTACATGTTCCTGGGAAATTCTGAGAATGCTGAAAAGATCCATCCATTCCACCAAGGAAATGTTACCAAATTAGTTTCACCAATTATGCTTCCATTGAGCAATGCATAATTTCATTGTCCTCATTGGGCCAAAGGAGTTTTTTAATATGAAAAACAGGCTATCCTACTTGCACATTATAAGTTTGTTTCAGTACAGTATTCCATTCTCAAGTCAAATTAATTTGGGGAACATCTGATAGTGTGTGATCACTATGTCATGGTGGCTTCCCTTCGTCTGAGGTTTTCCAATGGGTTGGATTGCCATGTGTCGAGGGTGGACTAGATGACCAAAAATGTGTCTTCTGACTCAAAGATTTTAATTACTTTCTTCTCCTTCTCCTTCTACCCTGCCCTGTGTGTGTGTGTGTGTGTGTGTAAAAAACTCAAGGCAGTGAATGTACCTAATAGTCCTTCCTCCTATTTTCCCCACAACAACAATAACTAGGTGGGTTGTTGTTGGAAAAATAGGAAAATACTCCTGCGTCCTATTTTCCCCAACAACAACAACAACAACATGGTGGGTTGGGCTGAGAGAGTGACTGTAATTTAGCCACGCTAAATGTGCTCCCCAAGAACTTTGATTAGATACCCAAAAAGTACTGTTTTAATGTGACAGAATAGAAAATGTATTACATACACAGCTGAAGAATAATTATATTAACTGCAATAACTATTACTTGGAATAAACTGCCCAGAGTCCCTCCTCAGGAGGGAGATGGGTGGTGATAAAAATTTGATAGATAGGTAAATAAATAAAATGGCAATCAGCACAGCAGTCAAAGGCCAAGTGTGGTTGCAAACCCACAAATGTTTATTGAATGCATAAGTATTAGTTTAACTAAGGTGTATTTGAATAACTAAGGTGTATTGAATAAACCACAACTGGCTAAGTTCAGGAACAGCCACAATGGTTCTTTCATAAGATGGCTTTTGGTTTTGATTTAACATAATGTTTGAACTTTGATCTCATAAAATGTGGTATTTTCCCATAGAAGCAGAACCTCTGCAAAGAGAGATCTTCACATAATAGAACAGACATGAGCAGGGATGGGGAGAGAGGGCAGGGCAGGGCAAATGATGAGATGTACTTCATTATGCAATCTCTGTTCCTTCCAATTTCACATGTAATGTTCCTATGCAAGTACAAAAGGCCAGAACTTGCAGTGTGATGCCACAACACACATTTCACCATTTTGGCATCATGGTTAGGTATGTATCTCTATGAGAATACAATCCTATATTTAGTTATCCATCCCCACTGCAGATACAGCACTGAACAATTTCTTAAAACTGGGGGTTCTGAGCATTTCTCTCAAATTCTTGTTCAACCTTTGCCTCTGTGCTGCTTCAACAATATGCCATGTTCAGAGAGAGCAGAACTGTGTTATGCTATGTGAGGAGCATTCAGTGCTTGGAAGCTGAAGAAACAAGTGGAACAAACCCATCATTTAACATCAGAGAATAATATGCAGAAATGTTGATGATAAAAGCCATTATCCAGCCTACTTGCCTGTGTTAGTTTGAAAGGCAACAAAATATCAATTTCTGGTGAGGACCATGGCAAATTGAAGATGTCCCTGAAGGAGCGGGGACGGCATTACGACTGAAATTGGCAGCCAGATGTGGGATCTGGACTGGCGAAATCTCTCCAGAGAAAGGAAAGATTGTGAGATAGCCTACATGCACTCTGGACATGGCTCCTCATGAGTAGACAGTAGGAACCCAATGTTTTTGTGATCTGCCTGGGAGTCAAGCGGCTGGGAGTTGAGGGATTCCATCTAAGCTCATAGGTGTGTAGCCTTTAAGGACATAAGTTTTAAGTACGAGTTTAAGGATTTGCAAAATACATTTTTTTTGTTAAGAGCTAACAGCAAAAGGGTGATTAGAGTGTTGATTTTAGAAAGTTATAAATGGACTAAGGGTCCAGATGGATTTAATAAAAATTTGAAATATAAGAATCATCCCCGTGGGAAAATACTCATGTTATTGCCTTCAGAAGGAAATCAACATGATAAGATGGGGCTTTGAAGGTTGGACACTAGAGGGCCCCAGAAGGAAATAAAGATTATAATTAAAAGAGAAGCATACTTCAAAATGGATCTAGTGAGAGATATTTGTGAACAATGGACTCAGAAGTTAATTTTAAAGGTCTCAGCCATTATTGATAGATTAGATGGTGTTATGGAAGAGAAACAAGCCTTATTGGATAAGACTGAAACTGATTTAAATATGGATTTAAAAATGACAAACTTCAAGAAGGATATGGAAAAAGATGAAATACTGAATGAACAAATGAAACCGGTTGATGTTTTAATAGTTAAAAAGATTTCCCGCTCAAACCTAACTTAAAAACTACATTCCCTTAGTTAGTCCCCTTTCCCATGAAACCATGTCACCCCGCCTCCCATCCATATGGTATTCCTGGCATATCTCAACCCCATGTCCTTGATGTCCTCCATAGCCATAATAAACCACACTCCAACTTCACACCTTTTCCCATCTGGTGACACAGATTCCATTCCTTGGAGAAGGAAATGATGGTAGATGCTCCGATAAGGGTTTTTGTAAAACCTTTGATCGGGGGGATCTGACACCAGGATTTTTGGTTGATAGCCTTTAGCCTGCCTTCACAGCCTTTGCCCGGCTCTGCAGCAACCTTGAGACTGATGAGTTTTTTCAGGACAAAGCATGAACTGTGAAACTGAAGTCTGAAATGGAAGTTTGTTGGCTGTTTTCAGATTTTCTCCAGATATTTTTTGCAGAGATTTGCCTTGGCTTCTGCTCTAAACTTTGCCTCTCTCCTCTTTTTAAAGCATGCCCTACTTAAGTTTTTACTGTATTTTGTTTTCTTTCAACACTGCCAATAACACTGTGTTCATTTATTGGAGTACCAAGCATCTTGGCAGCCAGCATCAGGCTTTTAAGTGATTTGGTTTGTCATTCTGGTACTGCGTGAAGATAGAAGGGAATCTGTCACTTTTCATCCTTCCATTCTTTGGTCCATAACTTCCGGCAGAACATGTGCAAGTCCTAGGTTCAAATTCTGGCATCTCTAGATAATAGTTCAAGTAACAAATAATGGGGGACCCTGCCTAAGCCTCTGGAGAGTTTCTGCCACTCAAACTATATAATGTTTTGCTGGAAGGAGAAGTGGTCTGATTTATTGTAAGGCAGTTCAGACAGGTGTATAATTGTTAGCAAGAGAATAAACAGTGCAGCCTTCTGTAGTTAGTCTGCCATTATCAGATGTGTTAGCATTTGATTTTTTAAAAATAAGAATGTACTGCTTTTCAGTCTGTTTTTTATTCTGTGTAGTTGTTTTGGCCTCAGCAGCAAATACAAAAAGTTTCATTTGCTTTGCATTGCATATCTGGTATTACAAAATAAATAGTTGCTATCATATGTAAAATAAATAAAAGCTTGAAACTGCAATGCATGAGTTGGATCCTAGTATAGCAAGTCTCCTCATCTTATTTGGTTTATTTACATTGTCAAATGTGAGTTCTATAATATAAGGCACTGTACACTTGGCCAGTGACTCAAGAAGATACAGACTTGTGGTTATTATTTTGAGGACCTCAAGTTCTTAGCACTTTCATCCTCTTTATTGAATATTATTACAACATTTCAAGTTTGGGTTGTAGACTCATCTTTCATTTACTGGAAATCTGGACTGTGATTTCCACCTTCTCTGTTTGTTTCTAAAAAATCCCAGTTTCCAAACACCAGTGCAGATACAAACTGATTCACTCCATAATTATTTGTGACACTCCATCCTATGTAGGAGAATGAGTGAATGTGAACAGAGGTCAAGTCTGTTACAGGAACAGGTTGGATAAACTTCTGCACAATAGAGATGAAAGACCTAAGATTGCTTTTCTTTAAGGGAATATTATTATTGTACTTAAAGGTCAATAATGCCTGAAGAAAATGTCATTTTGACAAATTATGTAATTGGAAGGCAGAGTGGAAGGGTGGCATTTGGATGTAGTCAATATAGGACAACAGATTAACTTCTGTGTAAATGTGACTCTGGGACCACCTGTTGTTTCTGCCTCCATTTATGTTGCCCAATAAATGAACTTCAATACGCCTTTCCTTTGACAGATAAGAAGACCTTCTGACAAAGGCATTCTGCATATAGTATAAATACTTAAAATTACCCAACATGTTCAATTATGAGTTCATTATATCTTATTTGGCATGCAACAAGACATTAACCTATGAAAGTATAAGATTTCTCAGTTCACTGCAGACACTTGCACAGTAATATTACCTAATAATTTTAAGGTTGGAAACTATAGTTTTCTTGTCTCTCTCACCCCTCCTCCCCTCCATCCCATCCTTTCTTGTACCAGGTATTCCGGAAAACGTTGGTAAAGATGTTTGAAGCTCAAGAACTGGATTGCGTTTTTCTGGAGACAAATTTTAGTATAAATAAGCCATATCACATGGTGTATGAATGTATTCCTCTCCCAAAGGAAGTGGGGGATATGGCTCCCATCTACTTCAAGGTATCTATTTTTTAACATCTCTGGTTTTCTTAGTTGTGTGCTTTGATCTTTAGATCCTAAAGCAATAGCAACCCTAAAGTGAGCTGTGTGAAATTACTAATGGTATTGTTGTATAAAATCTGCAGGTCCCTAAATGATTTGTTTTTACAAGAAAGTTAGTCAAAACTAGTACCTGGAAAAAGTTTCCTGAATCATATCAATCTAGCTGCGGAGGTGGCATTACCTGCTTTTGTCCAGTAGTTTACACTTCCCAGGAAAGGGAGGGAAGGGCAAACTTTGTCATGAGTGAGACCCACCAGCATAAGTGGAATATGTGGTGTTGTGAAATGGAAACCAAATTTTTATAAAGATGGCTGGTTTGGATACATTTGTCCCAATAGACATGTGTCATACTTTAGTGATGAGTCATGTACATAATACTAAAACTGAATGTTGAACCCACAATGCCTTTATATACTGTGTATTTTGAGGCAATTTAAACAGTATTAAAAGGTATGAAATGTGGGAGTTGTTATTGAGTGGTAACATGACATTATGATTCCTTGGCCTGAATTTACTTTATTTCTGTTTTGAGGGTGGTGGTGGTGAGCATGTATACACTTAAATAGAGTTCACATAATTGTCAGTTATTAAGGGCCAATAACATTTATAATTCTATAAACTGAAAATTCTTATTTTGAAGTAATTTATGTCAGGGTAAAGTTAAACTGCAGTTCTGAAACTGTAAAATAAAAAGGGAAGGGTACAGAATAAAGTTATTACCAATCAGTCTTCATTATGATTTAATCTATGTAAATTGAATTCTATAATTAATATGCATTAATGAAACTGCAGTCTTCTTTTTGATCTTTTTTTTAAGGGGGGAGAGGTCCAAATGGAATGCTACTTTGTGTCATACTTGGCCATTTTGTGGATGTTCTATGTATTTTTGCAATATTTTTTCAGAAAGCTATAATGGAATCAGATGAAGAGTGGGCCATGAATAAAAAGCTGATTAATCTAGGCTCAAAAGATGTTCGCAAATCGGTATGTATTCAAGCTTGTCACTTGTAATGCAAAGCTGATTTCTACATGTGAATATGAGCAGCAAAAACAAAAAGACTGTGTTTTTATAACTGTATAGAAAAATACACTAAATAAAGTTGATGAAAAAAATGAGATCTGAATTCCAGGGCCAAATCCAACCATAATAACATAAAAACAAAAAGACTGTGTTTTTATAAAAAACTGTATAGAAAAATACACTAAATAAAGTTGATGAAAAAAATGAGATCTGAATTCCAGGGCCAAATCCAACCATAATAACATTGATACATTTCAGGGAACCTCTGAGTGATACCACCCAGAGTCCCTCTGGTGGGAGGAGATGGGCGGTGACAAATTTGATAAATAAAATAAAATAAAATACCAGTGTCGAAATACTTTTTAACTGCCTTGTAAACTGCCTTGTCTTGAAGTTCTTGGCTTTATTGGCAAAATTTCAGTGTTTCAGTTTTCTTTTTATCATATCTAAAGCTGGAGTCTTATATATGTAATAACATTGTTGAGTCCCATTAAGTTCACTAAGAGTTCAGTGAAAGATGCCAGGCCTGCATTTATATGCAGTGACTTACAGGAACAGTTTTCTGCTTGAATTGGTTTGTACTTTCACTTGGAATCATTTGAAACTTTCACCTCGATGGTTTGTGTTCTTCAGAAGAGCTATGATGCAGAGTTGGGAAGATCAGTGCTGCTTATATAGGGAATGTCTTCCATTCTTATCCCCCAAACAGCACTCTGTGAGGTAGTTTGAATCGAGAGAGAATGATTGGCCCTAAGTCACCTAGTGAGCTTCCATGATGGTGGGTGGACTTGAATCCAGTCCAAACACTTAAACCACTATGCAACTAAAATCCTAAGGCATCTTACTGCCTAATATTGTTCATATGTTGGGATTTGTAATTACGAGATACGTGCCAATCTGAAAACTGAAATGTCTCCTCCAGTGGTTTGCACAGGCCTAGCAGTTACTGTTTATCTTGCTGTAGCTCCTAATTCACAGTTCTTCTTCAGGGCAGCTATGTATTCAGAAGTCTCCAAAATCAGTCTTCCTCCCCACCCCCACCCCATCAGCTACACGGTGCCTTGAGCTTTTAAGAAAATAGACGAAGACTCTGTACATACAGAGAGCAGACTGTCTAGTTCAGGGGTAGGCAACATTTTGTAATTTTGAAAGCATGTCATGGGTACTTTTGCACAGGGAGAACTTGCTTATTAACAACAAGGCTGTCATAGTTGACATGCCTGTCAAAAAGCCACCTGTTTATCAGCAGGCAAATTAATGAGGTTGCTACCCACCATTGTGTTGCAAGCATAGGATGCTCGCGCTCATTCCAGCTTACCTTTTATCTTTTCTTTTTTCTGTGCAAATAGATGCACTTTGAAGGAAAATATAATCACCCTCCATTTTATTTTATAATACTTTATGTAGGTCACAGAAACACCATTAAAAATAATACTAGAGGTTGATGTTTTGCTTTGCAGTGTGCCTTTATTTATTTCTATTGTTACCTTTCATGGTAAGTAACATTAAGCGAAGCATGGAAAAGGAACAAGTAATATTGCATAGAAATTAAAGGCACAAGATTAAGATAGGCACAATGTTGCCTATCCCCAATTTAGTATATAGATTCCTATTTACTCCCAACTTTTAAAAAGACTTTTGTTAACATTTTTTCCCTTTATTTTTTGACTTTCTATTGGGTGAGTAATGTAATGGGTTATTTAACACTGTTCTCTTAAATCATAAAAGCATGTAGTAATGTTAGGATCATTTATTTTCATGTGTTTCAAAATCAAAAGTAAAGTATCAAGGCTTCATTTCATTTTATAGTTGCAAAACTAAATTTCAGGGCTTAATGCTTCTACCATAAAATAATTTGTATTCCTTTTTTGTTTGCTTGGTATTCCCACTTCCTCTCTCTGGTTATTCTGCTATTGAGTCTGCAACATTAAATTGACTGTGGGAGGGATCAAAATGAATTTTGCAAAGCAAATTTAAACTCAAGGTTTGGAAAAAAGAATAAAGGGATGATAATTTGCCTAGCTAACATAGCTCTGAAATACAAGCATGTGCTTTCTTTTTGGACATCAGTGGGAAGGGTATGTTTAGAGGTGTGATGAATTATTAGAATAACTTCCCCATATTATTGACATAATTAAGCCTGCCCTAGAAGTAAATGTTGTGATGTTTGCACTGGTTGAGAATACAGGATCCCCGTAATATAAGACATCCTATATTTTTGAGATAGGTAGAGGTTTTAGTGTCGTTCTACAAGAATTAGTCAACCTTTATTTGCTGTTAGTTTCCATAATTTCCTCTGAAGAATTTTGTATTATAATTCTTGACAGCTTGTTTTTTCCATTTGACTGGAAAGAAAATACATATGCTTCATCACTTTATACTTAACATTTTCTATAGATATGCAGTTCCTTTGGTAAAATTATTATCCTCACCGTTATCATCATTATTTTAGCTATATAGCACTGTTCCTCCCAATGGGAGTCCAGAGCTAAGAAATGATTTCTCTCTGTGTGGGTACATACTCCATAACAGATCAAACATTTTCTTTTGAAAAGGTCATTTAAAAACAAGTATGTCATTGACAGTCTAGTCCTGAATGAACAGCATAACTGGAGAGAAAGCCCTGTTCCTAGTAAGTGCACTGTGGACCAGCTCCACAACTGAACAATAATTGTGATAGAGGAGGCAGTTTTTAAAATATTTGGATTCCAAGCCATTTAGGACTTTATAGGCTAATTTCAATACTTTGAATTGGGTCATAGTACAGTTCTTTTAAGGACTGGAGAAGTGTGGTTTATACTTGTTCTGGTTTCCAGATTGCCTTTAATGATGGAACCCTTTGGGCAAAGACTCAGAAGGTAACAATTAATTTGCCAGCTCTCTTTGCAGAGCAGTTGTTGCCTTTTCAGCTTCTCCCCAAATGAATATGCTGAAAGCAGGTCTTTTTTCAGGCTGAGCAAGCCAGTCCAAGAGAATTGGCCCTTAAGATGACCCCTTGCATGAACCAACTCTTTTGTCTTTATATATGAGCATCAGGAGGCTCTAATGGAGGAGAAGATGAAAGTGCTGACCTCAGTTGTAGTGTGGAAATCTGGCTAGGAGAGAAGAGGGGATCTCCTCTAGCCATGTCTGCTGGGTTTCCCTGCAATGCAACAGCTAGGATTGGAGGATGTGGAAGTGGTGTGCTATAGTCTGTAGGAATTCCATCTCCTGACTAGAGTCTACCCAAGAGTTTGCTAATTTCAGATGTTTGCTTCTGTGTCTGTGTGACTGGATTGTAGGGATTCTGTTATTGTATTGCCCATCCCACAGCACAACAAACACTTCCTGAGCTAGTTAGTGTGACCTGTGACATAGGAGTGGACTACTCTAGACTTCTAGGAGATGGCATTGTACATGATGAGGCTAACCTGTGTAGAGCAGCTAGGAATGTCAAGTATGCCATGGTAGCTGTGGATCTTCCCAACATGTATTTGACCCCATGCATCTGTTGGGATGGCGAAGCTGGAACAGCTGGAGATTTGCTGTGAGCAGTTTTCACGAACAATTGGATTTGCCCTGATTACCACCCCCGATCCACATTAAAACAACACAATCCATAAAACTAGATAGTGGCCCACAATTCTTCATTTTGGACTAAAGGGCTGCTGAAAAAAGGATAGTTTTAAAACTTTCAAAAGCTTCAGAACAGACTCCAGGGACAGCATGTTCCACAACAATTGCATGATCAGTGGTGAGGATGGAAGGATTTATAGTCTAATAACATCTAGACAGTGTTAAGTTCCCCATTTCTGTTCTTAATCATGAAGACAAACTCAGATATCCGGTTATGCACTTGGCGTTCCTTAGTTTACATAATATATGTACAGACATACTGGACTGAATACAGGTAGCATTCACTGAGCAACCACTTGTTCAGCAGCTGTTTGAAGTTACAGTGGTGCTGAACGAGGAGACTTATGACTAGTCCTTGATGACTGGTCCTTGGTGAACGGGGAGACTTACGGCTGGTCCTTTGCAGCATCCCTGTGGTCATATGATTGCAATTCAGGCACTTGGCAACTAGCGTGCAATTACGACGGTGGCAATGTCCCACAGTCATGTGATCGCCATTTGCAACTTTCACTGCCGGTTTCCAAACAGTGCTTATACAATTTCATGGCTACATATATCCAAATTCACTAGTTTTGTAGGAATGATATGAACAATCCACTGTTATCTCAGACAGGACTTCACTTTCTACTGAACAGAATTGGGCCACATGTGTAATGCACGTGTATGTATGCCTGTATTTGTAATGACTGGCTGCCTGTTTAACAGCAGGGAGGAGACATTCTAACGCCTGGACAACAATTAGTAGAGACAGCGATTGTTAAGACACATCTAGCTGCTTCAACAGCGGGCGTGCTTGTTCCTCTGAGGAAATCTTCCTAAACAAACCTCCTAGCAAGGCAGATGGCAGAACCTTAAAGCAGGCCCAGGAGAAACTTCTACACTATTTAGGCAATTCTAAAGTTGTAAGATAGCTGGCTTGATACTAATGTTCAGTCACAAGGTCCTAACGTCATTGATTACTAGAACAGTTTGCCATTCTACATCCATAGCTCATCATTTAAGACTCTCTACTTAACTAGTATTTCCTTGGTAACAAAAGATCTGATGAGAGATCATGTGTCAGCAGTTTGTCCAATGAGGGTTTCTTCCACTGTGCCTCCTATTTGTCATGCATTGTGAAGGGCACTGAGCACTTAGCTTTAGCCCGAAACTGAAAATTACCGGCCAGGCTTGAATCTCTACCCTAGGTAGACCTCCTTCCACTCACAGGTTTGCACTTGTCATACATCAGGGAATCAAAGGTTTTTGCTGACCTGACTCCAGCAAAGTGTAGTTGGAATACAGGCCAAACTGAGCTTTATAGAAAGTTATACAACAAAGAACATTTAAAAACAATATTCCAAAAACATATTTTAAATCCATGTATATGTCAAGTTATGTTTTCATGGACAAAAAGCAAACGTTCCCTGGTGCCTCTTCCCCCCCAGCATTTCAAAAGCACCTGCCCGTTTTGGATTCAGCTTGAGTAAATTTGGAAACCGTTCAGATACAGCATTAATCATTTGCTTTATCTATCCTAAGAGTCTCGCATCTGGCAAGCTATATCAGAAGCTTAAATAAATAAGCTAGCTGTCAATTTAAATATTGTAAGGACTTGGCACTGAATATGTTCGAGTGAAATAATTAATGCACTGTCTGTTTTTTGTGTTTAGGTGCCAAGGGGTTTGCCTTACTTCTCTGTAGACTTTGGCCTCCAAGGTGGTTTTGCTCATGTCATTGAAGATCAATACAAGTTCCCTCTTTACTTTGGAAAGGTATTAAAATGTTCAACTTCTGTTTCATAAGATTAATGTAAGAGAGTTTCCTGTGTATTTTCTTGAGATGTTTGCTGTATATATTGGCCAAGTGGGCTATACCCGGAAGCTTCATAACTATATGCTTCAGAATAACCTGAAGATATAAACATTGTTTCTTGTATCTGGGATTTAATTGGTTGTTAAAACAATTAAGCAAAGATCTCATGGTGCAAAGTGAAAACTCAGTAAGTATTTCCTTAAAGGAAATTACTAGTAGGATTTAAAAAAAAAGCGAATACATTTTGTATCTATAAGTCTCAGTAACAGATTTATGGAATAACTCCAGGTATGTTACATAGTTCTGCAGTGATGGACTGGGAATTATTTTGGTTCAAATCTATATTCCATCCGTAGCCCTCCATGGCCTTTGGGAGATCTAACTTGCATAAAACATTTTAATGTTGTAGCCAGGTAGATGACTCATCTCTTCTGAAAATACAAAGCTAGAATGTTTTTTTCTCCTGCTTGACACGCTTTGTTTGAACAGGTGTGGGTTTTTCTAGTTAATTTAAGAAAATAATATTCTTTCCTATTTTGAAAGGAAATAATTGGTGGCATGCTAGATTTGGAGCCACGGCTTTGGAGAAAAGGACTACGAGAAAATTTTGAAGACCAGAGGAAGAAGGTGCTGCATTTTGCTCAGAAATGGAAACCTTATGACTTCACTAAAAGTAAAGAGTGAAAATATACAGCAGATGCTGATATGTTCAATCACTGGAAAGCTAATGAACCATCACAATATATAAAATCCTTTGTATAGAAGGACTCACGTTGAAAATAATAAAGATGTTTTCTACAGTGAACACTGAGAGGCAAAATAGTATTTTAAGGAAGACAAAAAATGGATTGAAGCTAAGATATTCCAGTTATGTACAAATCATGTTCAGATGTACATACATGTTTGAAGAAAATGTGAAGTCCTTAATTTGATTGATGATGAGTGTGTTTTGTTAGCAATATTCCTGCCTTATATTCTTCAATATATCCCTGTTTTATATTGTATATAATCCTAGCTTGTCTTGGTAGATGACAACGTAGTGAAGGATTTTTTTAAATACTCAAAATGGTGATCTTTTTAATGCTGTACATTTAAAGTTTTTAAAAATATTCTGTTAAAATGTTGACAATTTGGGGAGATTTGGTCTGAGGCACAGTACTGCGGTTTAAAAGAAAACTGAAGTAAAGTAAATTCAGTTGAACGTAATGGAGTTCCTTTTGAATAAATATGGACTAACATTTAAACACAAAGGAAGACAATATTTCTAAAGTATTGTTTCTTAAAAAAAAAGTCAAGATTCCCAAAGAGTTGTGTCTACATTGTAGAATATTTACTGGGAATCTTGATCCCTGTTTTTTCTTTAATAAAGAAGGGAGTAATTGTTAGAGGTATCTTCTTCTCCCCTAAAATTGACCCATTAATCACTCACAGACTTTCAGAAAGATAGTAAAACAGGTAGGGGTATTTTCTAAATTCAGAAACAAACAGTTCCAAAATGTTGTGAAGAAAAGCACAAGGACACAAATCCTAAGATGAAACTGAACCCCTAGAAAAATGCAGTATTTTAGGAATGTAAGATTGATAGAAAAAAAACCTTTCCATATAAAGAATTCCCTTTGAAATATGTGGTATCTGTGAATAATAAAAGGTTAGTATATTTTCTCTGCTAACCTTTGCTTTACTCTGAGAACTAAGATAAAGTATAAGGAGAAATAGCTTGAGATCCCTTTTGAATTTGTATAGTGAAAATATGACTGCTTAGAAAGAATGTATTTCCTTATTTCCCCCCCCCCTTTTTTGCTGATACAACACACAACTAGATAATTAAAACAATTTTAAATTGTGACTACTTAAGAGAGACCAGCTGCAATCTTGAATTGCCTTACCATATTTCTGCTTTGAAGTGTCTTAATGTAATTTAGTTTTGTGCCTAGAGTCCTATTTGACTAAATAGGTATATGTACATATAGAAATTTGGGTGAACTTTCCATCTATAAACCAAAAACCATATAAACCCGGCCGGGTTTCAGGTGTGGCACCAGCTGCGACACTGGGGGAGGGGAGGTGGGGTGGCAGCTGTCATCCGAGAATCTCTAGTAGCCTTCAGGGGTGCTGCTCCACAGGTGGCCAGTTGTGAGACCCTGTTTCTCAAGTTGGGCACCCGAGAACAGTTGGGAGTGTTGCTGCTGTACCAGCCTCCCTGCTGTGTGGCAAGCTCCCTGCCTGAGCTGCTTGAGGCCGTCTCAGGGCCGGCGGTGGAGTTCCCCAGGCTTATGGTCTTGGGGGACTTCAACCTACCTTCCCTGGGGCATGCCTCGGATGCGGCTGAGGAGTTCATGGCTACCACGGCAGCCATGGGCCTGTCTCAGATCATTCAGGACCCAACTCGAGACAGTGGCCTCACTCCGGACTTGGTTTTGTCGGAGCAGTGGCAATGTGATCTGAGGGGAGAGGTAGATCTGTCCCCATTGTCATGGTCAGACCACGCCCTGGTGGTCCCGAGATTCTCTTGTGCTGCCCCCCTCCGCAGGGAGGCAGGACTCATTCAATTGGACCCATTCAGAAGGAGCTGGGGTTTATATCTGGGGATCTGCTGCATGGTCCAGTGGAGGTCCTGGCCGCAACCTGGAATAGAGAAGCTGCCGGGGCCTTGGACAGGATCGCGTCTGTGTGGCCTTTCTTGCCCACTCAAGCCCGGCACTCCCCGTGGTTTACGGAGTAACTGCGGGTTTTGAAGAGGGTGAAGAGATGCCTAGAGCGCCGCTGGAGGCAGACAAAGACTGAATCTGACCGAACACAAGCTAGAGCCGCTATTAAGACCTACCTTGTGGCGGTAAGAGGGGCGAAACGTCAATATTTCTCCGCTCTTATTGCATCTGCAGAATGCTGCCCAACGGCCCTGTTTAAAATTATGCGATCGTTATTAGGTAGTGGGGGCTCTGTCTCCCACCTACAGGGCTGTGTGGAGGAATTTGCTGAGCATCTGCAGGGTAAAATTGCTCAGATTCAGTCCAAGTTGGACTCTAAGCGTGAGGCAGTCTGGGAAGATGCTGAGGGAATGTACTTACCTGGTTATCTGGGAACAGTTTGATCCTCTTGGGCCTGAGGAAGTGGACAGGATCCTCCGGATTGTAAATGCCACCTGTCCTAACAGCCAGGAACCCCGCTGAGACAAGGAACAGGTCTCTAGTGTTTTATTGCTGCTACATAACAGGAAAATCCTAACAAACTGAAGAAGCGTGGGAAAAACCCAGACATATAAACCCCAAAGGTTAAGGCAGGCCCGATCTGTGTCTCTTGGAATGGCTACCTAATTCCTCAGTGCTACACATGCGCTTTACAGCCTGGATGGGAGCCCCCTGCTCGCCATCCTTACTCATGACACCACCACGTGTCATCTAGACCCATGCCCTTCCTGGCTTGTGAAAGCAGCCCTGGAGGTGACGTGGTTGAGTCCAGGCGATAGTTAATGCATCTTTGAGGGAGGGAGTGGTTCCGGTTGCCTTTAAAGAGGCACTGGTACACCCCCTCCTCAAAAAGCCGTCGCTGGACCCTACTGTCCTGGACAATTTTCATCCAGTCTCCCACCTCCCCTTTTTGGGGAAGGTGGTTGAGAAAGTGGTGGCGTTACAACTTCAGAGGATTCTGGATGAAACGGATTATCTAGACCCCTTTCAGTCAGATTTCAGGCCAGGATATGGGATAGAGACTGCATTGGTCGTGCTTAGGGATGATCTCTGGCGGGAGCGGGATGGAGGCAGTGCATCCATCCTCGCTCTCCTTGATCTCTCAGCAGCTTTCGATACCATCGACCATGGTATCCTTCTGGGATGGCTCAGGGAGTTGGGGGTGGGTAGCGTGCTTCTGCGCTGGTTCACCTCCTCCCTCCAGGGCCGGTCCTAGTCGGTGGTGATAGAAGATGAGAGATCTGACCCTCGACCCCTGCTTTGTGGGGTGCCGCAGGGTTTGGTTCTCTCCCCTCTCCTATTTAACATCTACATGAAAACGCTGGGTGAGATCATCCGTCACTGCGGGATGAGGTACCATCAGTATGCTGATGATACTCAGATATATATCTCCATCCCGGGTGAAGTAAGCGATGCAGTCAGTGCCCTTTCTCAGCGCCTGGGGCTGTGGGGGCCTGAATGGGGAACAACAGGCTTCAGCTGAACCCTGGTAAGACGGAGTGGCTGTGGATTGATGGCTCCTTGGTATCCGGGAAGTTGTCATCTTTAGTTCTGGATGGGGTTGCACTGCCCCATTCAGAACCCGTGGGTCCTCCTGGACTCATGACTCCTGCTCGAAGAGCAGGTGGCAGTCGTGGCTAGGAGGGCCTTTGCACAACTTCAGGTTGTACGTCAGTTACACCCTTTCCTGGATCGAGATGCCCTCCGGACAGTCACTCATGCCCTGGTCATCTCTCATATAGACTACTGCAATGCGCTCTACATGAGGCTACCCTTGAAGAGTATCCGGAAGCTTCAGTTGGTCCAAAATGCAGCTGTGCGAACAGTGATGAGTGCTCCAAGATCAGCACACATAACACCTCTACTGCGTGAGCTGCATTGGGTTCCAGTTTGCTTCCGGGTCCAATTCAAGGGGTTGGTTATCACCTTTAAAGCCCTACATGGCATGGGGCCAGGCTACCTGAGGGACCGTCTCATCCCTATAACATCGACCTGCCCCACTCGCATACAGAGAGGGCATGTTGCGGACCCCGTCTGTAAGAGAATTTCATCTGGCAGCATCCAGGAGACGGGCCTTCTCTGCAGTGGCACCCGCCCTGTGGAACATTCTACCCCCCGAGGTGAGGCAGGCCCCTTCGCTCTTGACCTTCCAGAGGGGCTTGAAGACCTGGTTCTGCTGCCTTGCCTGGGATGGGAAGGGCAATAGCTCTTCCTGGGGGTGGCTGGTGATGTAGAGTTCTCCTGACGGAATGGAAATCTCCCAGTTGGATTTTATATTTATATTTTTAGTATTTTAGTATTGTAGCTGTTGACCTGGTGATTTTATGATGTGAGGTTTTAAGGTGAATTTTATTGTAAACCGCCCAGAGTCCCCCTTTTAGGGGGAGATGGGCAGTGATAGAAATGTAATAAATAAGCAAGCAAGCAAGCAAGCAAGCAAGCAAGCATGCCAAGTTTTATAAAAAAAGAAATCAATAGAGAGTAAAGTCTTCATTAGGTATTTAAAGTAAGTCTCAGAATTTTCAGTGGAAGTATTGCTAAGATAGGTAAAGGTAAAGAGTCGGACGTTAAGTCCAGTTGTGTCCGACTCTAGGGGGCAGTGCTCATCTCCGTTTCAAAGCCAAAGAGCCGGCGTTTGTCCGTAGACACTTCAGTCGTCATGTGGCCGGCATGACTAAACGGAACGCCTTTACCTGCCCGCCGAAGCGGTACCTATTAATCTACTCACATTTGCATGTTTTCGAACTGCTAGGTTGGCAGGAGCTGGGACTAGCAATGGGAACTCACCCCGTCACGCAGATTCGAACCACCGACCTTCCAATCGGCAAGCTCAGCAGCTCAGCGGTTTAACCCGCAGTGCCACCGCGTCCCTATTGCTAAGATATAAACCCACATTTTTCTCTGCTCTGCCTGAACAATCTGACTCTCCAGAAAGCTGGAAGCATGATGGTGCCAGGGCTGTGGAATGCAAAGCCTGATCTCTGCCACATGTGCCCTAAGCTTTTCTTCTTGGTCTCTCTGGGAAGGAAAAAGGTGAGGTTTTGGCTTCACTATAACGTGTGCAGGAGTTTAAGAACTGGTTCTCATGAGCTGGAACATACTGGCTAAATAACAGCCTTGAAAACTGGGAAGCACCATATGTGACTCAAGGGCTATAAGACTAGGTAATCCTTAGGTTATGATGGCAATTGGGACTGGGGTTGCCATCGCTAAGTGATACGGTCGTAAAGCGCAACATCACATGACCACATTGCTTAGTGACAGCAGTCCTGGGCAGTCCTGGTTGCCGTCTTAACCCCAAGGCACATGGGTCATTAAGCGGGAAGAGGTGGGAGCATGGGAGAGGGCCAGGGCAGGGCTCAAAGTGTACAAAGCCAGGGGAGGACTGGGGCAGGGCGCACGTGAGTTGGGAGAGGGCTCGCGGAGGCTGTACATGGGTGGGGAGGTGTTGTAGGCCGGAGAAAAAGCAGGAGCAACTTACCAGAGTGACTTGTGACCTTCCCTGCTGGCTTTCCCATTGACTTTGCTTATGGGAAGCCGGCAGGGAAGATTGCAAATGGTGATCGTGTGACCCTGGCTCCCTGCAACATTGTAATTGCAAGCCAGACACCCGAGCACCCAGATCATGATTATGTGCCCACAGGGGTGCTATGACAGCCAGAACCTTGAGGGCCAGTCGTACATCCATTTTTTTCAGCGCTGCCATAACTTTGAATGTCACTGAATGAATGGATGTAAGCCTTAGGTATGGCTCTTCTAAATGTGACTGCCTTGGGAAGATCATGTTTAGGTTTTGCTCTGGTCCTCTCTGGGGAATGAGCAAGTGTGGCTCAAGAAAGTTTTATACCCCTCCTGTAAGGGGAAGGGCTTGAATTAGCCAACTGGGTGTGGTAAACCAACATGATGATTGGTTTAGCCATCTGTGGTTAATGGTGTCCTGTCCAGTGGCTGGATTAAAGTTTCAGGCGGTGGAATGAGTAAGTGAATACTGAGAAAGGAACTCAGATGGCCCAAAATTCATGCATGGCTTCCTATTTGTCATAGAAATCAAATATAGGGAATAAAATAAACATAAGCTGAGATGGAGACTTTGTAAAAGTGACGTTATAGGCAAGTGCCCATTATAGGTAGTCCTGTATATGTAAAGGATGCTCCTGAAAATGGGAGAGCTGGGTTTATGACAGAAGGCCTCTTCCAGACGTAGAAGATTCAGAGGACACCTCAGTCAAAAGCTGGGCAAGAATTTTTTTTTCTTCCTATGACAACATTAAAAACATCTACCTCTTAGTGACTAATTAATTAAATTTGTTATAGCTTCCCATTTTATTAAACTCTGGGAAGCTTAGAAAATCCAGAAACAATAAAAACAATTAAGTGCCCATAAAGACACAAACAGAGGCAGCCTGGATTAAAACAACCAGAACAACAAATACTAGGGCTCCACAAATACCTCAATAACCCCATTAATCCCTGGGAACAGAGCCAGGTTTTAAGGACCAGGGCTATATTATGAAATTACATGATCAAAAAATTGCATTAACTGAAGGTATAACTTGATTGGGTATGTTAGATGAGAGTTGGACATTCTTGAATATTTTGAGTTTCAACTTCTGCAGGCAGTCCATCACAAATTCAGCAGATCTTACTGGAAAACCTATTTATGTAATACAGTCTTTACACATACAGGCACTTGGATTCCTCTACATAATCTTACTTGCAAATAAGTTACAATTATTACAATAACTTCTGAAGAGAGACATCAGTGTAAAATCTATAGTAACTGAAAAAACATCATTTCTTGGTATTTGAATTCTTGGGCTGCCCTGTCCCTGAAGGATTGCTTCTTTCCTGAAGCAACTTTTTCATTTTCTTGATTGCTGTTTGAAAGCATCTTCTGCTATTTGAACCATTTATTTATCAGGGAAGCCTTATCTTGTAGTATATTGAAATAATAGATCTTTAGGTGTTCATCTAACACCTGTAGGAATAAATGGCCCTTGATCCTGGATGCAGCTGACTGATGAATTGTGTGTGAAAAGCAAATGTTCTTTTTTCCCATTTAGAAAACATACCCCAAAGTAAAATGTAATACTATGGAGAGTTGTAGGAACATTTTACAAATCTTGTATATATAGCATCTGTGTTAGTAATTTGGCTGGATCCTTATATGGTCACATCTGTTCCTGTCTAAAACCAGTCTTCCCCAGTTTGATTCCTTTTGGCTACATTGGGAGTACAGTTCCTGTCCTGGGAATTTTAGTTCTACATGCCCTGGTGAAGCCCAGATTGAGAAAGTCTGCTTAGAATCCTAACAGAAGTCAGTGGAGATTAGTCACTGCACTAGGCTAAGGTGCACATATTCTAAAATGTGGCTGCTTTAAAGTAATGTATGAGATAAATCACACTTTGGTTCACAGAATATGCTTAACACCATGGTTTGCAAACCAAGTGGCTAACATTACATATGAGCTAGGATTTTTTAAGCCATGATTAAAAAGAAAACAACAGCCACAGAGACCTACTTTCAACATAACATTAAGTCATAATGAATGGGCTCATATATCTTGCTAAGTTTTATGTGGCAATTACAGATCTATGATAACTGTTTAATACATAATTATAGAATCAGAAATTGAGCCCTCACAGTGGCACTTACTATGTTCATACAGCTGTGTGTGTGTGTATGAATGTGTGTGCGCCTTTGAGTCAGTCTTGACTCCTGGCCAACTGCCTGGACAAATCCCTGCAGTTTTCTTGGCAACATTTAGGAAGTGGTTTGCCATTGTCTGTTTCCTAGGGCTGAGAAAGAGTGACTGGCCCAAGGTCACCCAGCTGACTTCACACCTAAGGAAGTACTAGAACTCATGGTCTCCCAGGATCTAGTCTGGTGCTTTAACCACCATACCAAACTGGTCCTCTGAAACAGCTTAAACATTTTAGTTAAATACTTAGTTGTACTAATTAACATTGGTGAGTCCAGGGGTCAATGCCTTGAACAAACTTAGAAAATGGGTTAATTCAGGAATCAAGATAAGTGTGTTGTGGGAATGCAGCCACTGGCAAATACAAATGACAGAGCAATACTGCATTCACATCTTGTTTGTGAGTGTCCCAGATGCATCTAATCAATCAGTTTGGGAACAGGATGCTGAACAGACTTGGTATTTGAATCTGCTTTGCCCTATATGAGCAGATGTGACAATAAAGCCAATATACCAATCAGTCCAGGATATGGAATGCATTGGATATGTTCACACAGCCCCTTAAATTGATTACTGAATTAATTGATTTTTGGGATTAATAGAATACATTGCACCAGAAAAAGACTGGATTTGCATAACACTTTAAACCAAAAAAAGAATAACCAAGGTTAATATAATGAAAGATAGCATAATGGGTGAATGCATCTGCTAGATCTTTACCTGACTGAGCAAAGTGCACTGTGTGAATGCAGTCCCCATGGGAAAAACCACATTGCCATATTTTTCCTTTTCTTAATTATTTTTATTAAAGATTTTAAAAAAGAAAGATAAAATATAATATAAAGTAATATAAAGTAAGAAAAAGAAATCAAAGAGAAAGCTAAAAGTGCAAGAAAGGAAAAAAAAAGTAAAAGAAAAATAGAAAAGAAAAAAGATACAAAAGGTTAAGCTTGAAAGTGGAAAAGGAAGTCTACTTTCCCAAAAGATATTTGTAATGTATGCAAAGAAAATGTCACCAGATGCCACTGCTAAAGGAAGGGATTCAGTCTCCTACAGATACATTGAAAGTGATGTGGGAATTTAATTCACCTTACATTCCTCTTACCTCAAATGCTCAAAGGTATTCCAAACTATCTGTCTTGTTCTTCTTTCATTTTTTAAAATAATTTTCATTTATTTATTTACTATCCTGTCTATCATTTTTATAAATAACTCAAGGTGGTGAACATACCTAATACTCCTTCCTCCTCCTCTTTTCCCCACAACAACCCTGTGAGGTGAGTTGGGCTGAGAGAGTGTGACTGGCCCAAGGTCACCCAGCCAGCTTTCATGCCTAAGGCAGGGCTAGAACTCTCCGTCTCCTGGTTTCTAGCCCATTACCTTAACTGATAGACCAAACTGGCTCTCTCATTTATAGGTTATTCTAAGCATTAAAATAGGCATGTGAATGCACAAATGCCACTCTAAGAATTACAGTTATACTGTAGGTAAGCAACCTCTTATTTTATTCTCCACCCACATGATGGGGACTTTTGAAGCTACAGATCTGACAACCCTGCAGTAATTCTATTTTGAATTTCACTGCTTCCCAGGTAGGGCCTAAATAATTCCTTCAAGCATGGTAATTGAATATAGCAATCACTGGTCCTGCAGCATCACAACAAGGCCCTCTGCCTGGATGGAGGAAAGCTCCAGGACTATATATCCCCTACACTTAAAAAATAACTATTTTAAATCACTAAACACAATTCATTCTGAAGGTTTGGAGCAGAGAATGGTAAATGAAGAAGGCAGTATAAAATAACTAAAGTGTACCAAACTGAACAGCAACCCACCGAAACTGATTCTATAAAACACATCCAAATTAATTGAGCTTCCAATCTCTTAACATGTTCTTGTTTTATATTTTGTATGGATCCTTTTTAATATCTGGAATTTTTCACAGCAGTTGAAAGACTATCACATAAAATCACCATTTACTGGAGGCCTAATGAATGCAATATTCTGTCCTTGTCTATAAAAGTATGTGCAAATGTTGAGAGCTATAATCATTTATCTAAAAACCCCAAATCAAGGGTTTATTTTTTTTTTGCCTGAAAAAGATTAATAATGCAGTAGCATCCTCCCAACATGTTTCTAAAAAGATGCACAATGGATTGACTTGGAATTATGCATATGTGTTTTTAAATGTCCAGAAGGATTGGATGTAGGTTTGAGGGGAGCTGAATGGCCAAAATTCCTTCATATTGCTCCTTTTCTACACTGGTTGTCTGTGGGCTTTCTGGTGGCAGATTTCCTCAATGCTCCTGACAGAACATTGCTCCAGGGCATTATAGGAAGTGGTGAATAGACTTGACACTGGAAGACAGAAAGAATCAGGAAGATGGCTACAGGAACATCAAGGCTTAGCTCCTGGAACGGAACAATAGACCAACATCATATTGTCTGTGCAAGAAGGAGAAACAGATTTACTGCTGAAATGTTCCTGCTTCTCTAGGCAGTTCTTTTTACTTCCCCACACTCTTGCCTGCTGTCTGCCAATTATTTTTGTTAGAAGTTGTCTGTACTACATGCTGCTAACAGGACTTTGTTCCCTTCTAGCTCTCTTGAAGCTCTTCTTTTTACCTTGTTGTGGAAGGACGGGCTGTACCCAAATTGCAGGCAGCTGGGATTGTGTTCCGCCCCTTTGCTCCTAAAACACGTCAGCGTAAGGACGGCAGGGAGATTGTTAAAAAGCCCTGTGTGTGGAACAGCTGTGTGGGTGAGAAGCAGAGGACAGGAGAAAGTGAGGGAGAGAGTAGCAGTGAAGGCTTGCAGGAATGCCTGAGTAGGAGCAAGTGAGACTTTGTCCTTTTAAAGGAACATTGTATCCTGGAGATAGTAGTAGAATTGTTAGTGTTTAATAGTTATCTATAGTTACTAAATAGAGTAGTATTGTGATAGTCATAGCTTAGTGACTTACATGTATTAGTTAGAATAGACATAGTTTAGAGTAATAATAGTGATAGAAATATAGGTTAGTTGGAAATTGTATTAGTTGGTCACCTGGGTAGAAAGAGCACTTTTATACTGTGAATAGTGGTTTATAAGTAAAAGAACCCCACCCCCCACATAAAAAGGGAGAACAAAAGGTCTTTGTGTGCAGTGTCTCATTGGGGAGCCTCTTGGTGAGTCTGAGTAAACAACCCTTGGGTATCAAACAAACCTGTGACACTTGTTATAGTACAAAAATGTTTCAATCTAAGTACGCTTCCTGTTTAAAGCTTCAGCATGTTATCTCTTCACCACACTCTGAAAAGAACGAGCCATAAGGAATTGAAAAGTTGCAAGGCCGATAAGGAGATGTGTGAGCACCAGGCCTCCTTTGTAGACCCTGTGGTTTGGAGGTCAATCCTGGGCCACTTCAGCATGCTGAGATGCCATATACAGTTTGCTTCCCTGTGTGATCCTCTGTCTTATTTTAAGATAAAGAAGCATTCCCAAATAAGAAATGAGGTGAAGAACAGAAGATAATGGAGAACTGCAAGCTAAAGAAATGTTGATACTGGAAATCACTGAAGAGATCTGATCGGTTTTCTCAAGTAGTGAAGTCCCACAGTGCCTGCTTTACCTGTATATTTATAAATAAATGATTACATATGCCTCCACTGCTATCTTTTCCAATCAAGGAAGGCAATATTTCCTGAACCATGAATTCCAAAAAAATGAACATTGCCAGTACAGTACAGCACAGTTCTAGTCTTTATGCAGTGTTATTATGTTGTTTTTGTTAATGGTTTCAAGCTGCTGCTGAAGCTGTTTTTAGAATCTTTCAGAAGTTGAGAATATCAGAACTGAGTCTTCTTCTAAGCACATCTCACCACCAGGTGTCTCAGGAACTACCTTGCAAATAGTCTGGGAAACCAATAGCAGCAAGAAATGGGCTCAAGCAGAGAATACTGTTAATAGCATCAATTTAGGTAAAGGATGGAATGTATCTGTGTAGAATCAATGAGATGACACACACGACAGATTAGCATTTTGGCAAATCTCTCTAAAACAGACAAGCAACTTTAGAAAAGCTGGGAAATCAGATATCTAGATAGTTGTTTTATGACAAATCTTCTTGAAGAAATAGAGTGAGCAAAGGAGGGATGCCAGTATGAAGTTGTCTGTGATGGAGAAGAATGGCTTATGGGCAGGACACTGTACTCCTACCAACACGTCAGGATCAAGAAAAGGGACATGGTTTATTCATTGTGCTGTGCCTGTCACAGCACACTGTTTCTTCTAATGTTTATTCATTGCTCCTCTCTCCCTTGCTTCCACACATTCTGCTGCTCAGGCCCTACAGGAATAGACCCAAGATTTAAAGATTACTAACTGGCTCTTATATCCCCATACCAAAAAAGGGAAACACTAAAGAATGTTCAAACTATCGAACAGTGGCACTCATTTCACATGCCAGTAAGGTAATGCTCAAGATCCTGCAAGGTAGACTTCAGCAGTTCATGGAGCGAGAATTGCCAGATGTACAAGCTGGGTTTAGAAAAGGCAGAGGAACTAGGGACCAAATTGCCAATATCCACTGGATAATGGAAAAAGCCAGGGAGTTTCAGAAAAACAACTATTTCTGTTTGATTGACTATTCTAAAGCCTTTGACTGTGTGGACCATAACAAATTGTGGCAAGTTCTTAGTGGTATGGGGATACCAAGTCATCTTGTCTGCCTCCTGAAGAATCTGTATAACGACCAAGTAGCAACAGTAAGAACAGACCACGGAACAACGGACTGGTTTAAGATTGGGAAAGGAGTACGGCAGGGCTGTATACTCTCACCCTACCTATTCAACTTGTATGCAGAACACATCATGCGACAAGCTGGCCTTGAGGAATCCAAGGCTGGAGTTAAAATCTCTGGAAGAAACATTAACAATCTCAGATATGCAGATGATACCACTTTGATGGCTGAAAGTGAAGAGGAACTGAGGAGCCTTATGATGAAGGTGAAAGAAGAAAGTGCAAAAGCTGGCTTGCAGCTAAACCTCAAAAAAACCAAGATGATGGCAACCAGCTTGATTGATAACTGGCAAATAGAGGGAGAAAATGTAGAAGCAGTGAAAGACTTTGTATTCCTAGGTGCAAAGATTACTGCAGATGCTGACTGCAGTCAGGAAATCAGAAGACACTTAATCCTTGGGAGAAGAGCAATGACCAATCTCGATAAAATAGTTAAGAGCAGAGAGATCACACTGACAACAAAGGTCCGCATAGTTAAAGCAATGGTGTTCCCCGCAGTAACATATGGCTGCGAGAGCTGGACCATAAGGAAGGCTGAGCGAAGGAAGATCGATGCTTTTGAACTGTGGTGTTGGAGGAAAATTCTGAGAGTGCCTTGGACTGCAAGAAGATCAAACTCATCCATCCTCCAGGAAATAAAGCCAGACTGCTCACTTGAGGGAACGATATTAAAGGCAAAACTGAAATACTTTGGCCACATAATTGGAAGACAGGACACCCTGGAGAAGATGCTGATGCTAGGGAGAGTGGAGGGCAAAAGGAGGAGGGGCCGACCAAGGGCAAGGTGGATGGATGATATTCTAGAGGTGACGGACTCGTCCCTGGGGGAGCTGGGGGTGTTGACGACCGACAGGAAGCTCTGGCGTGGGCTTGTCCATGAAGTCACGAAGAGTCAGAAGTGACTAAATGAATAAACAACAACAACTGGCTCTAAAGTAATTAATTAGTGTTTAATACTGTGTGATTCATTGTTCCACTTTTGTTTATGAGATTTTTTATTAGAATTTGTTATTATTAGGGTCAATGGTTATTGTATTGTAGTTTGGATTGTAAACAGCCATAAGTCTAATAGATTCAGCAGCATGCACATTTAATGAATATATAGTCATTTTGAATAATAAAGTAGTGTTTGTAACTGTGGGAGGTGTCTTCCCCCAGCCAAATAAAGAGGTCCAGTGAGTGAGTGAGTATCATATTGGCTTCCTGAAACTATCATTCACCATAAATGGCAAACCATAAAACATCTACAACAAAGGTAGATGTTGTTAAAAGTACTTCTGCTCTGGGTTGTGTGATTGGACTAAGAACTCATCAGTGCTTGAGACAGTTTTAAGCTCTTTTGCTTTCCATATTATCTTATGCTTGTCTATAGCCACACAATATGTCATTTTCCATCATGAAGGATGCTATAGGACATAGAAGTGCCTCAGGCACATTTCACAAATGCATGTGCATTTTTTCCAGAATTGTTTTATAACACCCCCCTAATCTCTGCAGAATATGAGGATTTGAATTTAGCTTCATGATGTCTTTTGCCTGGGTTGTGTCAGCAACGCAGATCTGAAAAGACACTATTCTTCCTGAGAAACAAGCTTAATGTCAGCTCTTCAGAATCTTTTTTTGAAAATAAAATCCTACCCTGGCTGGGAATTGGCTTGCCTGAAGCATTTTCTAAAAATAACATATTGTGTTGGATGAAAGGCCCCTTCCTTCACTCCTGAACTAAACCTTGAATGGCATTGGATCTTCTGGCACTTTGTAGACACTCCTTTTATAATACAATCTGCTGGCTGCTCTCACATTCTCCACCTGAGGACAAAGAAAGCTTTGGGTGCAGTGGAGAAAGAAGCTCTACCACACCAACACCCTCAATAGTGCAGCAGCTGAAGAAGAAGTAAGCCTGCTATGGACTCGACTGCTTTTGCTCCACATATCCTTCTGCCCTGCCAAGAGTGCAAGGTAACTGTGGACAGCTGGAGTATGATAATAAGTTAACAGAATCCTGGGATTACTGTGTCTGAGGTGCCATGGAAAATAAAGTGGCTTTGCCCAAATCAGAATCGTTGGGCAATATGACATAGATTCCTGAAAACCCAAATGTCTGCCAGATTCCTTCTGATTTTTGAAAATCAAAATGTAGTCCATACTCCAGGAAATAAAGCCAGACTGCTCACCTGAGGGAATGACATTAAAGGCAAAACTGAAATACTTTGGCCACATAATGAGAAGACAGGACACCCTGGAGAAGATGCTGATGCTAGGGAGAGTGGAGGGCAAAAGGAAGAGGGGCCGACCAAGGGCAAGATGGATAGATGATATTCTAGAGGTGATGGACTCGTCCCTGGGGGAGCTGGTCGTGTTGACGACCAACAGGAAGCTCTGGCATGGGCTGGTCCATGAAGTCACGAAGAGTCAGAAGTGACTGAACGAATAAACAACAACATCCCAAGACCTGTAATTTTTCAGCAAGGGAATAACAAGAAGACTATATCAACGCCTTCTCAACCTGATGGCATCCAGGTAGGCTGAGTATTTGGAGGGTCGCCATTTTGAGATATGGTGTGTTAAGATAGGATCACTTAAGAGTAGCCAGAGAAAGACTGAGGAAGATCTCATTGGCTATGCTGGCTGGACAGTGAGGGAATACAGTTCCAATACATCTGAGGATCACTTTGTTGGGGAAGACTTTTCTTGGCAGTTCTGCAAAGTATCATGAAAGAATTGCCGGAACTCTAGTCAATGGACTCAGAAAGTAATTTGACTTCTATATGAGTATAGTAAGTGCAGGACTGACAAGCTGTAATGTGAAAGTCATTGGTTTGCTATAGTTAAAACTGGGCACATTTCCATCTATATTGCCTTGAAGCTGAACATTAACTTACATTTATTATTCTACTTACATTTAATATATTCTATGCATTTGATGAACTATACTATTACTAAATCAAGTGTCTTCTGCAAATTAATACAAAGAAGCCAATCTTGCCACTTAGCAATTGTTTTTTTTCCCATATGAATTCCTAAAATACAATCCAGGCATGCTGTGCTAAAGAGATGGACATGTTATTTTCTTCATTTTTGCTTTGACATGCTAACTGGGGCTTGAATGGCATCTTTCCTTTGGGATGCTTCACCAGGAAAATATAGCATTTTTTTCTGATTGGAAATGTAAAAATTCTTCATAGTCTTTCAAACTTTATTTTGCTCTTAATGCATGCTCTATTACCATAGGATAATTCCAAGGAAGCAAGATAGCAACTGCTGATTTTAAACATCTAAAGAGGAAATCCTACAGTCTCTAGAACAGGATTCCATGGGCTGTAGGATTGGTCAGATTCCTTTCTTTGGGGTTCTCGTTCCCACCATTGCCTGAGTCTCTTAAATTAATTCCTTCAGATATCAGAAAACTTTAACATTCAAAGACTCAAAAAGAGAGAGTAGTGAGGGCTGGGTAAAAGGTACAGTGAACAGGCCTCTTGGACCTCCATCATGCTCATAATCAGTGGTAACTTTAAACTAGCCATTGGTCTGGTCTATTGAAACAAACACCTGGACATGTTTCCATTCTCTCCATCTGATGCTAGCAAGTTCACTGCTGGAGCTGTTTAACTGAGAAGAAAATGGAGGAAGGAGTTTATTCTAGCATGCATGAATAGAATACTAATTCTCCCACCCCATTGCCAACTCTTAACATAGAATCCCCCATTTTTTAACAGGTACCATATATGGAACAACAGTGGTCGTAGGAAATACATGAATTCACTAAACAATGCATTCTGCATGTGCATTCTCTTTTACAAGGGAGAGGTTTTTGTTTTTGCTGCTGCTGCTGAATTGCAATGTCTCAGTCAATATTGTAGAAAGGATTTTGGCTAAGGAGATGCATGTGACTGGAGCTATTATTTAACCAAGCCATGTTTCAAGAGCACTGAAGGGAAGTGTGGCTGCATTCACAACTGACACTATTTGTACAGTGCTACATTAATTTTCATCATCTGTGAGAACTTATTTGTTTTTGATTGTGAAAAAAATCCCAGGTGGGATACAAAAAAAGAGACCTATCTACAATGATTATTTTTTCTGCTTTTGAGTCAATGTTCACTTTTGGCAACTGCCTGGATAAGTCCCTGCAGTTTTCTTGGCAAGTTTTCAGAAGTGGTTTGCCATTGCCTGCTTCCTAGGCTGAGAGAGACTGACTGGCCCAGGATCACTCAGCTAGCCTTGTGCCTGAGGTGAGACTAGAACTCACAGGCTCCTGGTTTCTAGCCTGGTGCCTTAACCATTACATCAAACTGTGCAAAATTACCTTAGCTTTAAACCACAAAACAAGATGGACATATAGAATAGAGTTCCACAGATTCAGCCCTAAACTCACTGCCAGATAGTTCTGAGAAGAATAGGAATTCTCCAATTGGTTGCTTGAACTGAGGATATTCTCTATCTATATACAGTATCTTCTGAATTATGTTTATCATCCTTCTTTTGTACAACACACACACACACACAAACACACAGAATATCATAGATTCTGAATTCCAGATGGCCATCTCCATTTAAGAAATGGATTGCAGAAAAGTACAGTTGTTGCATCTGGGCTGCAATAACCTGGATGACAGCTAGAAACAAAAAGTAGGTTTTTATATCTCTTTTGCTTCCCTCCAGTGGTTATTTGGATTTTTGTTAGGTGGCCCTAACAAACATATAAATTAATCTTGAAAGTGGTTGAAGGGTTTGAGGTTCCATTTTGCTGGATGTTTTTGAATGCAGGCATAAGCCTTTTTTCCCTTCGGGTTCCAGAAGAGAGAGAAGAGAGCAGGTGTTAGCAAATAGGTGGCAGCTGGTGTTTTAATATGATACATGGGTTGCTAATGTCGTTACCATTTAGCATAATGGTGCAGCAGAATGAATGTTAGATATGACATTTAATTGTAATGCTGATGTCATTTGCTGTCAGTTTTATAATTTGTGCTGGGACATGTGTAAAGGTGGCTTTTCAACTTTACTGGTAGCTAAAGGGTCAGGCAGCATGGGCTACATCTCGAATAGAATTAAAGATGCAGGAGACATTGGGCTGTGGATTATTCTAACGCTGCTTGGGAAATGTGAGAAGATGTGACTAGTATGTAGTAGTATGTAGACTGTAAATGCTCCCTTATTTTTTTTAAGTTTGTTTTAAAACTCTCACAGAATTCATATGTAATTTGAGGATACAAATATTTGTGTATTTCAGTGTAGGCAACATTTGTGATACATCCATTTCTTGCCAGCAGTTTTGCCTAACAAAATCTGATTTGCATACAGTTAGACCATGGGCATTTTACTGTCAGAGAATCATATCATTCATTCAGTGAAGAACAAATAAAATAAATAAAATAAACACCTAAAGGAGGATTTGGTTCTGTTTTGTGCATAAATTTTGAAAGTGAATATTATTCATATTAAACATAGCCACCCCTATTTCTAGTTCCAAAATTTCCTTTGTTATGACATTAAACTATCACCCTGGCAGTTTCTTTGCTTTCAGGTGCCAGAACATTCAGGTTCCTGGGCAAAGCAGCATAGGACACTCATGCATGTCAAGCACCTGAGATGTTTGCTGTTCCCCTAGTCGAAGAGAATGTTCTAGCAGAGGGCAGAAAGCCTACTGAGCTTAACCCTGACCAGGAAATCTGTTCCTGCAAATGAATAACATTTGGCATCTTGCACAGTCTCTTTACTTAAGATGTTCTGGAGGGGTTTAGTTGGCTTGTGTGCTACGGTGGTGCCCTGTGGTTGTAATAGTCTTTAGGTGGTTTCTGAGATGTTTCTGATGTATGGCACTGCTTTCCTTTTCATAGCTTCTGTTGGTTGTGCTGTAGTGGCTTGAGTGGTCAAGCACTTTTGATAAACTTGTGTGGGTAACCATTTTGCTGGAAGATGTTGAATAGGTGGTCTGTTTCCTTTTTCTGATGTTCTGGGTTGCTGCAGTGCGTAAGTACTTGTCTGAATAATGTTCTTATACAGCTCCTCTTGTGGGAGGCTGGGTTGCTACTTTGCTAATGGAGCACCTGGATAATGAAACGTCTGCCAGCAAACAAGCAAGCTCAGAGAGCACCAAGGACTCCCAAGTCATCTCCATTGGCACTGATCAGCTAGATTCCAATTCAGCTTAGATTGGGAAGATTTTATCTGCTAACTGCAGCAGTAATTCTTCACTATGGGTCTTCAGGTGTTCTTGATGATCATCCTTCCTTAGGAGGAAACAGGTTACCTTAAAAAGGGCTGTTGGTTGGCATTACACAGACCCGATAAGTGTGGCAAAATATTTCCTTTTTGCTGCCTGTATTGCCACTGTGTAATTGGCCAGATCTTCCTCCAGTGATGCTGTAGGTGGCCCCTCTTCCACCATCTCCCTGAGCTCTTTTGAGAACCAAGGAGCTACAATGGGTGTGTAGGAGGGGACCAGTTGCTCAGGCACAATACCCAATGCTATCTCACCTTCATGGTGCAGCTGAGGACTGAGGCAACTGAGGGGCCCATCAGATCTTTGGAAAACTCCCCAAGTGCTCTCTGAAATCCATCAGGATCCATTAGGCACCTGCTCTTTGCCTTTCAGCATTCATGATCAAACCAAGGGCAAGAATTTCCTTTTAGAATGGCTTGATTTGATAGTGGATAGCAGTGGCTGAAGTAGGTTGCCTAGTTGGTTAAAATGATCAAAGCAGTTTTATCTGAAATGCTATCCATGTTTCTCAGATAAATCTGTTTGATTGAGTCTGATGCACATACATTGGCTACTGCCACTTTCTTTTGAGATGGATGTTTTATATGGCAATGGCAAGGACTGTCAACCAAAACAGGATTAAGGCTGGGTAATGACTTGAATTAGCAACCCTGAAATATGTTATTCCTCTTATTTCATTCTTTGTGTTTATTTTGTTTCTGTGATTGTTGTTGAAATGATTTATTGGTTTATAATTTTTATGATTCAGATTTCATTTGTTATGTTTAACGTGCTATGGGTGTTTTAATTAATTCTTCACATCATGGAAGCTTCCATGTGTCTTTGGATTGTGCTGAGACATAAATGTGAATGTAAATAAATGAACAAATAAACACATACATAAATAGATGTAGAAGATAGAAGATATCATACCTGGAATGTAGTTTTCTATGGTGCCAAACTCTGAGCAATGGCTGTGTAATCAGTAACTGAAGGTTGAACAGTATGTCTTTAAGAAGTAGTAAGTTTAATTTAAAGAGGGGTTGAACCATAATTAACCTTCTAGGTTTTCCTGCCATGTTTTTGGACTACCAGTGGAGAAGTACTAAAAGCTGTGTACTGTGAATGCTTTATGAAAAAACTTGAACTTCTATCCCAGCTTGAAGACTGCCCTTAGGGTTACAGCTGGGAGTAGATTGACAATTTTGCACTGTATCTTTTGCATTATTCTTGGGTGAAATAGATTCCCACCATCCTCTGCAGGAACAGCATTGTTATGGAAGTTAAAAATGATGACTGAAGTTCCTTGATCAAACTGAAGTTCCTTGGAACGTAGCATAAAGATATGCTGTTACCTGCAGTCCAAGTTCAATTGCTGGTATAATCCTTATCTTAAGTAAAGACTCTTAAATATTGACTGGCTAACAAAGCATTTATTCTGGTACACAGCGACTGTTGACTTTTCTGATAAATAGACAATTTCTCCATTATTTGGAAAATAGCAGGAAATCAAGAATCAGGAACCACTGATGGCAAAATCCAGCTGGGTGATATTTTGTGCCCATAAACAACATCTTGAAGCTAGCAGAGAAGGAAGAGGAGGACACCGATCCCTTTACCAAGGGAGTGGCACCATTTGCACAGGCATTAGGCTCCTGTGTGGCTAGCTAGGAAATGGGAATCCAGCCAATGTGGTCAGTTTATGATTAAGTTGGGCAAGCCCAGAAAACTGGAGCTTCTAGATGTGGGCTGCATTTAGCATTTTCTGAATCTCTCTACTGCCATGTAGTGGTCATCTGGATTTTTGCAGGCCAAGCCCAGTGGCTTCAACCCCTCCCACCTACAAGCGACCCCCATGAGGCTTAGTCCCCAAAGGGTGGAGGTGTTGTTCAAGAGAAGTTAAAAATATTGGTATACCTTGCTGGGAAGCTCTGATAACCATGGGCTTTGAATGTGGTAAACAGGACACATTCATAGCTCCACCGGATGGAGGTGGGCAAAAAAAAAAAAATAGACTCAGATTCTTTTAAAATGTGCGTCATTACTGCAGGACTCTGACTTTAAGCTGCAAATCCTAACTTATTAGCTGTCAATATCCTGATGAATCAAAGAAGCTTTTCCCTGGTCATGAAGATGACAACAATATCTTTGATCTGTACATACAGAGCTGGGGATGACTTATGTTTAACTATATAATTTTTGAGCTGCTGTACCCTGTGATTTTAAATTAGGAAAATTTAAAAATCAGACATCATATCTGTATAGCCTCATATGACTCACATTTGGCTTCTGTGCAGGGAGCTACAAACACATATACATGTTGCTTGCATTAATAGAGTAACTTTAAAGAGGTTGGAATTTGGAAACTTATCAAAATGGTCAATTTTGAAAAAGAAGATCTGCTTTAAAAGTCATACAAACTCTTGCCTTTACTCCTATGTCTTATGGCTGGCAGAAGACACTGCTGCTCTTTCCCATTTCAGAACACATTGTTAATGGCCCAGCGTTATCCTGGTCTACTGAGTATTTCAAGCAGGGCGTCTTCATCAATGCTTACTAGGAGAGTTCACTAATTGGCTGACAGCACTGAAAAGTAGGAGCATGGCTCTTTTGCCTGATATCTTTGTTTCTGGAAGAACTAAGACTAGTATTTTTAACAACCACTGGGAATTGGGGGACTTTGGCTTTTTCAGGGAATTACTGGCCCTCTTTCCCTCCCTTACTGGCACCCAGGAACTGTGGTGTCTCCTTGCAGAATAAGGCAGAAAGAATTCTGTGGCCTGCACGTTTAATTGAGAGGCCAATTATTCTAGATGCATAAGAGAATTCCAGCTGTGCATAGGTGGCTTATACAGTTACTCTGCAGTCATATAAGGGGACATCAAACATATCTAATGGCGTTTGGATGTGTAAATGATTACAACAGGAATGACTTCAACTCTATTTGTGCTGCCTACAAGGCAGATCCTAGAAGTGGATTGCTAAGGAGACTGGGGGGCTTGTTTGTATGACTGATGTTATATTTTAATCCAAATACCATTACCAAGGAGTTGCTCTTTGACTAGAGTAATGCAAAATCTCTAGTTAAATTATAGTTTTATAATTTAAATTTCAGTATCTGAAATTTGCACTATAGGCAAGTGTAAGGGAGACAAACAGAAACGTGTCCAGTAAGATAGGATTGCAATAGGTATGTGGGTCAAAACACATATAAAGTATGCAAATTGTTTCTCAGCATACCTTTCCCAGCAGCAGCTCAGCAACATAGACTGATTTTACAGGAATTGAAGTTTTTTGCTGGATTGCGAAATGTTGTGTATTAAAGTTACTATTAATCTCAGTTTCTAAGCCAGCCTTTCTCAACTTTTTGGTCCTAGATGAACTCTTGAAATATTTTAATATTTTGCAAGCCTCAGAGAACACTTGCATGTTCAGGCTCAAATATAGGCCAGAAGTTACAGAATAATTATATTTGTTTCCTGTGTAGGCCTGTATATATGCATTAACTGTGTTCTTAAACTAAAAATAAAGAATGAAACTCACCTCTTTAGTGTGAAGTTGCCTGAATATGAAATAATTTTTTAAATAAATCATGATCTCCCAGGGACCCCCTAGTGACCTCTTGCTGAACCCTAGGATGCCACAGAATCCGGGTTGAGAGACCCTGTTCTAAGCTATAAATCCCAGAGGCTGTAATTTCTGATGTCATTGAGTTACAACATTTAAAACAAATATTAACATAGTACCACCTGGTCAGTTGATGAAGGTACTCAGTGTGATGTCACAGAAATTGATTTTACTTTACTGGGATTGTAAAACATGGTTTGTTGAGGGTGGTGCTGTGGACACTTTATAAATGATTCCTGGGTTTTGGAAGCTGTATTTTCTGAAGACACTGCTGTTTCAAGAGGCAGAGTGCTTTGGTTTCCATGGATCTCTCTGTCAGCACCACCCTCCTCTTGACGATCTCCTGCTGCCTGTGGAATACAGAAGCCCGAAGTTACAAATATGTGCTCACTGTGCCAAATGGGGGGCCCTGGGGTTCCTGGGGCTCCAGTGAGTTATGCACCCAGGGCTATGCTCACGGCTTCTCCCTGAAGGTAAAAGCGTATTTTCAGATGCTCCTTTATTTCTGAATATTCCTTTGAAATTAGTTCTAAAACTCAAAAAGGAAATGTTTGAGGGGGCAAGGGCCTTATAGCACTCTTCTGCTACTTTTCACTTTGTCTTTCAAGAAAGGCCATCAGGAAGTGGTTCCCATGATATTTAACCCTTTTGATTCTATAATCAAAGAAAGGCATCAAGTTTTCTGTGTAATATGGGGAGTGAGTAATCGTTAGCACAGTTTGAGAAGGTTTTACCATTAGGTGTTAATGACTGAATTCCAGGCAAGTTGGTATCTCTTCTTTTAGAAGCCCATTAGCTGTATCCATACAATACGCTTAGCCAAGCTGTTGATGCACCTGATGATGAAAATCCCATCACAGGCAAAGTTGGCTTATGGGTTTTTCTGTAGCTTAATGTGCCTTGAGGATTCTGCCTGCAAGACTTCTTTCTGAGATTATCCACAGAAATGAATTAGTTCAATGACCATGTTAAGCTGGTTGTTTGAACATAACCAGTGTGTGTGGCAGATCTAGTCTTGATCCAAGTCATGGTCCCATATTTATGGGTCCGTGTTGGACATTCTGAGAATTGAAGTCTGAAGGACACCAGGGGCAGAAAGACTGATCTACAGCTTTATCAAAGTCTCATTTTCTCAGGTAGAGGGAGTCCAAGGAAAAGGCGATGATACAGCTCTGAATGGAATCCGCTTGTACTGTAGCGATGGCAGAACAATTGAGTCTACAGTTGGACCGTGAGTACCTGACTTTCTTGTCATATTTCATTTTCTTGTCATCCAGAGCAGGGGCAGAGATGATTGTTGCTTAGTTCACTGCTGATCCAACCCTGAAAGTGAGCTTTACTGATTTCAGAAGGGGAGAGCAGGGCTTGTGTGGGGAGAATTTGGAGTGAGCAGTCCCATTGGTAGAGGGAGGCATATAGGCATTGGGGAACACGGCAATGAGGGTGCACCCACCTCCTCAGTTGCTGTAGGACATGCTGCCAGAGGGAGCCAAAATTGGGGAGAGAGACAGGAGGAGTGGAGAGTAAAAGTTTGTTGCAGAAGGGGAAGGAGAATTTGGAGAGAAAACGCTGCAGGAGAATGAGGAGAGCTGTTCAGGGCAAGTGACAGTTCCTGTTTGGGGTGAGGAGAAGACCCAGAGGGACAAACTGCACCCAAGCCCCAAGACCCTGGAGGGCTAGAAGGGATCTGGCTGGTTCCAGGTAGCAGCTTCACCCAAGGTCCTGGAGAGGAGAGAGGGGACAATTGGCTGCCAGAAGAAAGCCCTGGTTTGGGGGGAAAAAGTGGGCAGAAGACCTGGAAAGAGGTTCTTCCCGTAACACAGAAGTGGATGGTGTTTTGGCTGAGCTGGGAAGAAGTCAACTAAAGCTGAGTATGCTCCAATAATCCAAGCCCTTGGCTTGGCTTGCCTTGCCTTCCCTTTTTTTCCTCTCTCTTATCAAGAGGAGGAAAGTTGCTGATAGGCTGATGTGGGAAGTAACCTGACCCCAGCACTCCATTATTCACCTGGTTGTAGGTACATTCTGTATATAGTAAGAAAGCCTCCAATGTTTTGTGGCTCTGTGTCCATTGCTACCTTTGCTTCATAATACAGCTCCAGTCCAAAAATGAAGCCCGTCACACTGTGACAGGGTGCCATAGCAAACGTATCTCCATCCTTTTGACACCCCCCTCGTCTCTTTCCCTACATGCATTCACTCCAACAGCACCCCTCATGGACTTTAGTCTCCCACACACTTCCCTCATTGTGCAGCTCAGGTATTGATCTGGCATTCCTATAACTCTCCTTGTGGCGAGACAAAGACTGCCCTGCTGAGCTACACGTTCAACTGAAGGACAGCTGTCTGGTTGTTCTGAATGTCATACACTGGAATTCCGGGCAAATCTCTTCCAAATCAAATCCCAGTCAATTCAGTCAGAGAACTGGCAGGGAATAGTTTGATTTCTGTATTAAACATGGGATTGCATTGTTGGAAAATATGTATTATTTGCATACATACCTATTGATGAGATTGGAAAACAGGGCCTCTGCAAGCAAAATGTCTCGAGGCAGTATTAGGGCAGGACTGGGGCATATGAGATATCTGTTCCAACTTCCTTTATTGCAAAGGCCCCTCTCCCAAAACAACACCTCCAATTTTTTTCCCCTACAACCACCGCCCAATGAGGCAGACTGGGTGAGACTCAGCTATTGACGCAGCCTTCTTTAGTGAGTTTTGATAGCCAGAAGTAGAGTTCAGCCTGGATCCCCAGTCTTAGCCCAGACCTTAACCATCACACCTGAATCTCTTGGACTGCTGAAAAGTGCTTGATCTAGACACCAAAGAGATGTTCCCCCAACATTGTCTTTTTTTTGGGCAGGTGGGGAACCTGGACCGAGACCCAGTATTGCCCGTCGGGCTACCTGGTTTCTTTTTCTCTGCGAGTAGAACCACCTCAAGGAAAGGGTGATGATACATCAGCCAACAACATCCTATTCACCTGCAGTGAAGGTTCTGCTCTGGTGGGCCGTGGGCTGAACTGGGGTAGTTTTGATGCATGGAGCCTTCGCTGCCCCTCGTACGCCATATGTGGGATCCAGACAAGGGTGGAGGGTCCCCAGGGCAAAGGTGATGACACATCATTCAATGATGTGAAGTTTTTCTGCTGTTAGTTAATACATGTTTTCTTACCTAACCCTAATTATAATTAAATATGAACATGAGAACAGGATGTTTCTCCACGTACTGCATATATTGGTCTGAGGTTATTTACTCTCTCACTGGGCATCTTTTACTTCGGAGAATATAGAACTATTAAGGGAAAAAAATATGCCAGTTTTGGTTAAGAATCAAAGAAGGTTCCTGCTAAAAATGTTTTGAGTCTTTTATGGCAGCCCTGATAAGTGGAAGATGAGGTGCATGAGAGGTTTGTTTCTTGAACAAAACCTCCAACTGACCACGAATTCCCATGATCACTTTTCTTTAAAGAGTTACATAAAAGTTTTTTTCCTCCAATCCCATGGCTTTGCACTTCATGTGAATTATTAATTAATCAATTTATTAAATTTCTACTCCACACAACTGATCAGGCTCTGGGTTGCTTACAAATAGGATAAAACACTATTTGTTTTTTATCATGAAAACCAAAAGAAAAAATGTAACCAAAACCATAAACATAAGGAACAAAACCATCTGCTGTCATGACCCAAACACCCTCCAGAAATGGTCTGTCCTCAGCTTCTTCTGGAAGGATCCAAGGTGGGAGCTGATCTGATCTCAAGCAGAAGGCCATTCCAGGGGGCTGGCACTGAACAGCAATACCTCTGAGTGTCAGCCCCCTTGACCTTCCGAAAATGGGGAACCATCAGCTGCTTATCCCAACGCTGCTGCAAGGGACAGGCTGACACCAATGGGGAGGTGTGGTTCTACTGATAACCTGGAGCCAAGCTGCAGAGGCCTTGAGAGGTTAACACAAGCACTTAAATTGTGCCCGGAAGCTGAGTGTCAACCAATGCAAGGCCAGTTTCATATGTTTCCACGAGAAAGTGCTGGTGAGCATCTAGGCTGTGCCTTTTGTATCAACTGAAGCTTCTGGATTGCTTTTAAAGGCAACCCCTTTAATGTAGAATATGTTACAGTAGTCTAAACCCATGGTCTTCAAGGGCAGCTCCATGGACAGCACATTGTATCCATGAGGTGACTAGGACATAAGTGACAATCTCGAGGCCTGCCTGATCCAGGAGTGGGCATGACTGGCACACTAGATGGAGCTGTTCCACCTGCTCTTCAAGAGTCATTGTAGAGTTGGGCAGCCTTTAAATCTAATAGATTTATATATAAAAAATGATGAGGGCATGAGTCATTGTAGCAAGGTTCTCTCATCCCAGATAAGGCCACAGATAGCATATTAGCCAAATCTGGGCAAAGGCACCCCTAGCTGCAGCTTCCACCTACTGCTCCAGCAAAGCCACAAGTCTAGGAGGCCCCCAAATCATGGACGTGCTCTTTTAGAAGTAGTGCTTCCCTATCCAATGTCACCACTGGAACCAAAAGAGAACCCCAATGTATAAACCCCGACTCCACCTTGTTGAATTCTGGCCTGATTTCTCCCACCTAGACCCTCACAACCTGCAGGCATGAGACAGGTTTTTGAGACCAACTCCAGCATGGCCTGGGCTCATGATATAAAGCTGGATGTCATCAATTTAATATGTTGATTATACCAGTATTTAACTCCTTAGGAAAGAAGAGAATGCCCACCCCAATTCCTCAGAGCCATTTCAGACAGATACTATGGTCAATGATATCAAAAGCTGCTGAGAGGTCAAGGACAACCAGAGAGTTGTTTTCCTCTGGGTCTTATCTCTCCAAAGATTAGTTTAGTTTTGATGCTGAACTCTGGTCTGATACCTGCTTGCTACAAATCCAGATAATCCACTTCTTCTAGGGTCCATTGAAGTTTCAACACCACCACTTTCTGTACCACCTTCCACCAAAAAGGAGGTTGGAAACTGGTCTAGAGTTGTCCAAAAGAGTTGGATTAAGTGATGGCTTCTTGAGCAGGTGATGCAGAGGAGATGAAGACTACTCCTCACCTCAAGAACCACTGATCAAGAAAAATAGCAGACCTCACTCTATAGAGAGCCTTATTTATTTCACTCACTTCTTTTCACTCAAAGTGATCCCAGAGGACTTCACACAATGAAGTCATCTCCAATACAGAGAAAATCTGTAGCTCAGAGTTGAACTGTGGAGTCCTTGGCACTCTCTGGGCTTAGTTGTTTCCTTGCAGACGTTTCATTATCCAAGTAGGTAACATCTTCAGTGCTAGTGAGTGTGGGTTTGCTCCCTGTTTATATACAGTAGCTTGCCCTGCCAGTGTTGGTGAGGGTGCAGTTTTCTCCTTGGTAGTTCCTAATTAGGACGTTTTCCTGCCATGTTTTTGGACTACCAGTGGAGAAGGGTGCAAATACTAAAAATATGTGTACTCTCGATGCTTTATGAAAAGACTTGAACTTCTATCCCAGCTGGAAGAACAAGGGTGCCCTCAGGTTTACCCTTGGGAGTAACTTGAAGCTTTTGCACTGTATCTTTTATATTATTCTTGGGTGAAATAGATTCCCACCATCCTCTGCAGGAACAGCATTGTTATGGAGGTTAAAAATGATGATTGAAGTTCCTTGATCAAAGTGAAGTTCCTTGGGACGTAGTATAAAGGTATTCTGTTACCTGCACTCTGAGTTCAGTTCAAAAGACAGATGTTGTCATGACCTCGTTGAAAGGCACAAAGAGCCTCACAACGTAGATCATGATCATAAAGGAATAGAGGAAGAAGATAATTAAATCAGAGATTAAAACAAGCACCCAAAGCACCCACACCCATGGACTCATATACAGCTGAAAAGAAGGGCTTCCGATAAGCAGAGATAAGCCGCACCTGGTGGCCTGGACGACACACCGGAATCAAGAGGACAAGGGAAGACACCGGGAAAACGCCCACGCAACCATCAAGGCACCCATCAAGAGGGATTAGGGACAATGAAGGGTGGAGAAGCACGGGACCCCGAAAGAGGGTATAAACAGGGCGCTTCACCACCACACCCCCATTCCTGTTTTTCATTCTGTCAGGTACCATTCCAATAAACCGCAAATCCTTAATACCCATTAAGTGAGTCCATGTCTTATTGCGAAGCGAGCCTGACCCTGACAGATGTGTGTTCATGAACAGTCTGAATGACTGGTCATTGCTATGGACCATCTCCATGAAAGCACCCTGTTGTACAGATGACTTGGAAGATGATTAAACCCTCCACTCCAGGTTTGCAGTAGCCCAACCCTCTCCCACCACATGATAAAGCTGTTTTTTCCACTAGCTGGTGACATTCTGGGTTAGGGAAGGAAACCAGAGAAATCCATTAATTGCTGGAATAATCCTTATCTTAAGTAAAGACTCTTAAATATTCAGCATACGCTGAAAAGAACACTCTGTCTACAGTTAAGCATGGTGGTCGCTTGGTGATGCTCTGGGGCTGCTTTGCATACTCTGGTAATGGAAACCTGCAGCGTGTGGACAGCAAGATGGATTCATTGAAGGATCAGGAAACCCTAGGAGAAAACGTTATGCCATCTGTAAGGAAGCTGAAGCTTGGGCGTCAGCGGTCCTTCCCACAGGACAATGATCCCGGGCATACCTCAAATTCCACTAAGGCTTCAATGCAGAAGTAGTCCTGGAAGATTCTTCAGTGGTCATCACAGTCACCTGACTGGAACCCCATAGAAAATCTCTGGTGGGATTTGAAGAAGGTTGTTGCAGCACACAAACCCAAGAATATTACTGACCTGGAGGCCATTGCTCATGCGGAATGGGCTAAGATTCCTCAGGAACACTGCCAGAAGCTGGTGTCTGGCTATTCATCTCGTTTGCAGCAGGTAATCACAGCAAAAAGGTGCTCTACTAAGTACTGAAGATGCTTGCCATGAAGGGGTTGAATAATCTTGAGACTGGAGAAGTCATGATAAGTTGCATTTTCAGTTGAATTTGGGGACCCCACTTGAAGCATTCATTGTGTTGAGCTATTTCAATTGCTTTTGTTTTATTTGTTCATTGGAAACAGCTGAAAGTCTATACATTTTGGCAATCAACCTGATTTGCAATGGGGGTTGAATAATTTTGATTGCAACTGTATGGCAAAATCAGGCTGGGTGTTATTGTGTGCCCATAAACGGCACCTTGAAGCTAGCAGAGAAGGAAGAGGAGGGCCACATTATTGAGGGAGTGGCACCATTTGTAAATCAACAAACTTTATTTTGGTACACAGTGATTGTTGACTTTTCCCATAAGTAGACAATTTCCCACATTATTTGGAAAATAGCAGGAAATCAAGAATGAGGAACCACTGATGGCAAAATCAGGCTGGGTGTTATTGTGTGCCCATAAACCGCACCTTGAAGCTAGCAGAGAAGGAAGAGGAGGGCCACTTTACTGAGGGAGTGGCAGCATTTGTACAAGCATTAGGCTCCTGTGTGACTAGCTAGGAAATGGGATGTCATGTTCCCCGTTGCAAGGCATAAGTGCATCACAACGGGGAACATGCACATCAGGAAAGAGGAAGGGAGAACCATCATCCCTTAAACACACACATCATCCCTTAAGCACCCAAACCCATTAGTAAATCACCAGGACAATAGAAGGGCACCTCAGACTGGACCTGGTAACCATCAGCAGATCGGGGGAACTTCCACCCATTACCCCGGGGGACGCACCTGCACTGGATGAAGGCAAGAAGACAAAGAGAATCATTGGAGATCGCCCAAGTCCCCCATCAGCGAACCCATTACCACTCTAATCACCCATCCGGACCTGGCTTGGGGGACAATGGGGGGTGGAGAAGGACAAGGTCTGCCACTGGGGTATAAACGGGATGCCCTGCCACCACTCCCGCATTCCTGTCTTTTTCTCTGCACGCATTCCATTTCAATAAAGCTGGAAATCCTTTGACCCCCTAAGTGAGTCCATGTTTTATTTGAGGTGAGGCTGCCCTGACATAAAGACGGGAAACCAAAAAATTTTTTTTCCACTAGCACCAGTCCAGATCCAATCTGTGAGGGAACCAAGCTAGCAATGGAAGATTTCATCTCACGGCGAGCCAGCTACCCAGCGACTGGCAGCGGAACTGCCATACCCACGAACGGAAGGTGCCCGGGGCCCTGACGGCGCGAGGTCCAGGAGAGCTTGGGATCGAGTTCGGAGGGGGAAGCCATGACGAACGCCACCCGTGAGTCCTATGGCACGTGGGCCACCATCGAGACGGGGGGATCCTCACCTGGATCGCCCGGAACCCCGGAGGAGCGGCAGGACGTCCCATCATCCACGGCGTCTGGAACCGAAGGTGAGCGGAGGGATGACCGCACCAAGAGGAGCTCTCGAATGGCGGCGAGGCTGAGCGCGGTCAAGGAGAATCTGGAGGCGATGCAGCAGCTGATCCAGAGGTTAGCAGCGGTGTACTAGTCCCACAGCCGGGGCGCGGAGGGGCCAGACAACAGATGCCTGACACCTCTTACCCCCCCCCCTTGGAGACGCACCAGCCGGAGAGACGGAGGAGAGGTCCAGAGGACGACGCAGTGCCAGGCAGAGTCAGTTTCCAGGAACCTGCCAGATGGACTGTACCCCACCCTCCCACCCCGATGGCGTGACGACCGGAACGAAGTGGGAGCCGGCAAGAGAGGGCACCAACACCACCCGACGCCTGACGGAGGGAATCCCCACGTCAAGACCACAGAGCCCCGACTGCCCGAAGCACACCGAGGTGCCGAGATGTGTCTTGGAGCCCACTGAGAGCAGCGATCAAGGACTTCGGCATTAAGTTCGATGGGGACCCCACAAAACTCTCCTTTTTCCTCACCAATGCGAGGAACTATATGGAGGAATGGGGTCCCTACTTCCGAACAGAGAAAGGCAAGGTAAATGCCTTAGCAATAAAATTAAAAGGACGGGCCGCCAACTGGTACGTCCAGTTATGCCAGGCAGGCGCCCCGGAACTTGAGGACTGTAACAAGTTCTTATGGGCAGTGGAACTGCATTTCAGGGACCCCCTGGAAAGGGAGAGGGCGAAAAGAGCCCTAAAAGCCCTCAAACAAGGACAGAGTTCCGTGGCAGATTATGCCATGGAGTTCCAAGCCCTGGCCAGTAAGGTCGAGGTATGGTCGCAATCCACCCTCATTCAGCGGTTCAAGGAGGGTCTCAACCTAAATGTACTCAGGTGGGCACTCTGCAGAAACAACCCCAACACTCTGGTAGAGTGGATCCGGCTGGCAGGAGAGGCAGAGGACGCCCAGGACACTTTCCTCCAAGCGAAGAGGGAAGCGCAGCATGCAGTGGCGAGAGGACCCCACACAGCTGCAGGACTGGCAAAGTCAAGACCCCAGCCATGGAAGGAAGAAAGAGACCGACGGTTCGCAAAGGGTCAGTGCCTTAGAAAGCAAAGGTGAGGGGCAGCTCATGGAAGGCACCAACCAAGCCGACCCCAGCACCCAGGAAAATGCCAGTAGCGATGGGTGAAACCGCAGCAAAGGACCCCCCTTACACCACCGAAGAAGATGAAAGCGACGACGAACTGGTGGGAAACGCCAGCCACCTGCTCTAAGGAGCGCCAGAGGACAGGTGGAAAGAAACAAGAGGCGCGACAACTTCGGGGTGAGTGAAAATTGTCCCACCCTATATGTGAAAGTCACCCTAACCCACAGGGAACAAACGGAAAAAGTGTGGGCACTAATTGACTCTGGCTGCTTGAAGTGCCTTATGCACCCAGACCTGGCGGCTGCGCTAAACCTCCACTGCTATCCACTGCAGCACCATATTGTGTTTACACAGTTAGATGGATCAGCAGCGGGAGGGGGCCCGGTCAACCAATACATGGACGAAGTCGCGCTGCGGCTTGGTAGCCACAAAGAAAGACTGCCCTTCATCGTGGCACTGGTGGGCCAACCTCTAATCATCCTAGGGATCCTGTGGCTGGTGCAGCACAACCCCCAAATTAACTGGACAACCAGAGAAATCACGTTTTTGGACGGGCGCTATCAAGCACCCACAGGGGATCGGGTTACCTGTGCTGCAATGGGGAGGGCGGTGTCCACCTCGATGCATCTGGAGGCAGCGACGATGGAGGGCCTGCCAGCCAGATATGCAGAGTTTGCCGATGTATTTGGCGAAAAGGAGGCTGACAAACTCCCACCCCATAGAAAAATGGACTGCACCATAGAACTGGTCCCTGGTGCACCCCTACCAAAACCCAAAATCTATGTGATGACCCAGAAGGAGCTGGCAGCATTAAGAGAATTCGTCGATAAAAATTTAGTGAGTGGGTTTATTGAGCCCATGAACTCACCAGTCGGAGCCGCAGTCCTCTTCCGAGAAAAAAGGACAGGTCGCTGAGGCTCTGCACTGATTACCGCGGCTTGAATGCTGCATCCATTTCAAATAAATATCCCTTACCCATAATAAAGGACATTCTAGCCCACCTGGCAAAGGGCAAAATATTCTCAAAACTGGACCTGAGGGAAGCCTACTTCCGAATACGAATAAAGGAGGGGGATGAATGGAAGATGGCTTTCAACTGCCCGCTGGGGTCATTTCAATATAAAGTCTTACCCTTTGGGCTGGCGGGGGCACCAGGAGTGTTTATGCAGCTAATTAATGAGGTCTTGCACGACCACTTATTTAAGGGGGTGCTTGTCTATCTCGATGACGTTTTAATATATTCAGAGACTGAAGAAGAGCACGAATGCCTAGTAAAGCAAGTGCTCAGGAAACTCCGCAAGGCAGAGCTATACGCCAAGCTCTCCAAGTGTGAGTTTCACAAAGATCAAATTGACTACCTGGGCTATAGAATCTCGGCAAGGGGAATCGAGATGGACCCAAGCAAGGTCCAAGCCATAATGGTGTGGGAGCGCCCATGCATGAGGAGACAACTCCAAAGTTTCCTCGGTTTCACTAATTTCTACAGGGGATTCATCCAGGGGCTAGCGGAGATTGTGCTGCCCCTAACTAACCTACTCCGGACAAAGGGCCTGAGGGACACACTTAAATCACGGAACCCAGGGGCACTACTGAACTAGACAGCTGATTGTCAAAGGGCTTTTGAATGCCTCAAAAGCCTATTCACAGCAGAGCCAGTACTGCAGCACCCCGACCCCACCAGACCCTTCATTGTGCAAGTTGACGCATCCGACTTCTCCATCGGAGCACTCCTGCTTCAGCGGGAGTTTGACAATCAGCTGAAGCCCTGCACGTACCTTTCCCGCAAGTTCTCCGAAATGGAACGGAGGTGGCACATGTGGGAAAAGGAGGCGTTCACAGTCAAGGCAGCCCTAGAAACATGGAGGCACCTCCTAGAAGGGGCCTCCTGCCCCTTCGAGGTCTGGACAGACCACAAAAACCTAGAGGCTCTCAGCACTCCAAAATGCCTCAGCCCAAAGCAAGTACGCTGGGCGCAATTCTTCAGCAGGTTTAACTTTAAATTAAAACTCATACCGGGGAGAAAGAACTTCCTTGCAGATGCTCTTTCCCAATGGCCTTAGGATGCCAGCCAGGCATCGGACATTGTGGGGACTGTGTGGACCGATACACAGCTGGGCTGCCCTGCTGTCACGCGCAGCCAGACAAGAACCCAATGCACCCCAGCGCAAACACCCGCGAACGGAGGGAGACGTAGGTCAATTTCACCGAACTGGCAACAAAGGCTCGTTCAAACCCTCAAGACAGATACATGGTTGCAAACCAACCAACACCATGTATCTATTACAAACGGTCTAGCCTGGAGAGAAAAGAACCTGTATGTGCCAGAGTCATTGCGAGCAGAAGTCTTAAACCGCTCCCACAACGACAAGACAGCTGGGCACTTTGGGTTCATTAAAACACTACATCTAATCAGGTGACAATTCTGGTGGCCCACCCTCAGAAAAGATGTTAAAGAATATGTCGCTGCCTGCCCCACATGTGCCACATCAAAACGAAAGGTGGGGAAGCCCCAAGGACTGCTGCAGCAAGTAGCAAGCCCCTCCCGCCCCTGGGAGGAGATTTCCATGGACTTCATTGTAGACCTACCACCCAGCCAAAGGAAAACAGTCATCTGGGTGGTAAAAGACTACTTTTCCAAGCAGGCACACTTCATACCCTGCGCGTCCATTTCCTCCGCGCAACAGCTGGCACGCCTATTCCTTAACCACATCTATAAACTCCACGGCGCCCCCTCTCATTTGGTGACTGATAGGGGCACACAATTTACTTCCAGGTTCTGGAAAGAATTCTTAAAACTCATTGGCACCAAGCAGGCACTGCCCACAGCTTGGCACCCCCACACAGATGGCTCTACGGAGATCCTCAACTCCACCCTGGAGCAATTCCTACGGTCATTCATCAACTATCAACAGGACAATTGGGTGGACCTGCTACCTTTTGCGGAGGTAGCCTACAACAATGCAGTGCAACAAAGCACAGGTCACACCCCATTCAAAGTAGTCTATGGCAGAGACTTCGTGCCAATCCCGGAACTGCCCCAGCCAGACACCCCACCCTGCTCCCCAGATGACTGGGCGGCACAACTGGCCACGGTTTGGCCCGTCATCCAGATGGCTCTCGCAGACGCGCAAGCCACATACAAAAAGTTTGCAGACAGCCACAGGGTGGCGCAACCGAACTACAAAGTGGGAGATAGGGTCTACCTCTCCACTAAGTTCATCAAGTCCCCACAACCCTCAAAAAAATTGGCACCCAAATTCATTGGACCATTCCAAATCACAAAAATCATCAACTTTCAAATTGGAGTTACCCCACAACTTACGGCGCATACACCCGGTATTCCACTGTGCCCTACTGAAACCAGCCACCCCTTCAAAATGGCACAAGGAACCCCCCCCCTCCACCCATCATGATAGATGGACAACAACATTTTGAAATTAAGGAAGTACTAGACTCCAGGAGGCTAAGGGCACCCTACAGTACCTCGTCAAATGGAGGTATTTCCCACACCCAGAGTGGGTCCAAGTGCAAAATGTTTCAGCAAAATGGCTGGTCAAAAGCTTCCACGAAGCATACCCAAACAAACCAGCACCTTAGAACTCTTTAGGGGGGCAGCATGTCATGTTCCCCGTTGCAAGGCATAAGTGCATCACAACGGGGAACATGCACATCAGGAAAGAGGAAGGGAGAACCATCATCCCTTAAACACACACATCATCCCTTAAGCACCCAAACCCATTAGTAAATCACCAGGACAATAGAAGGGCACCTCAGACCGGACCTGGTAACCATCAGCAGATCGGGGGAACTTCCACCCATTACCCCGGGGGATGCACCTGCACCGGACGAAGGCAAGAAGACAAAGAGAATCATTGGAGATCGCCCAAGTCCCCCATCAGTGAACCCATTACCACTCTAATCACCCATTCGGACCTGGCTTGGGGGACAATGGGGGGTGGAGAAGGACAAGGTCTGCTGCTGGGGTATAAACGGGATGCCCTGCCACCACTCCCGCATTCCTGTCTTTTTCTCTACATGCATTCCATTTCAATAAAGCCGGAAATCCTTAGACCCCCTAAGTGAGTACGTGTTTTATTCGAGGCGAGGCTGCCCTGACAGGGAATCCAGTCAATGTGGTCAGTTTATGATTAAGTTGGGCAAGCCCAGAAAACTGGAGCTTCCAGATGTGGGCTGCATTTAGCTTTTTCTGAATCTCTCTACTGCCATGTAGTGGTCATCTGGATTTTTGCAGGCCAAGCCCAGTGGCTTCAACCCCTCCCACCTACAAGCAACCCCCATGAGGCTTAGTCCCCAAAGGGTGGAGGTGTTGTTCAAGAGAAGTTGAAAATATTGGTATACCTTGCTGGGAAGCTCTGATATCCCCTTGAATGTGGTAAACAGGACACATTCCTAGCTACACCAGATGGAGGTGGGCAAAAAAATATATCTAGACTCAGATTCTTTTAAAATGTGCATCATTTCTGCAGGACTCTGACTTTAAGCTGCAAATCCTAACTTATTAGCTGTCAATATCCTGATGAATCAAAGAAGCTTTTCCCTGGTCATGAAGAGGACAACAATATCTTTGATCTGTACATACAGAGCTGGGGGTGATGTACCTTTAACTATATAATTTTTGAGTTGCTGTACCCTGTGATTTTAAATTAGGAAAATTTAGAAATCAGACATCATATCTGTATAGCCTCATATGACTCACATTTGGCTTCTGTGCAGGGAGGTACAAACAGATATACATGTTGTATTTCTCCAAAGAAAGCCTTATCCCAACCCAATCTGAGACTTTTGAAATCAGCTGCATATAAATATTTTTAATTAAATCTTCACAAAGATCCTCACACTAGGGAGAAGGACAATATCATTGGACTGCTCGACAGGGATGTGATCCACCCCCCACTCTATGGACAGAAAATTGTGGGATCATGCATAGTCTCTTAGGATTTTGCTTGCATTAATAGAGTAACTTTAAAGAGGTTAGAATTTGGAAACTCATCAAAATAGTCGATTTTGAAAAAGAAGATCTGCTTTAGAAGTCATGCAAACTCTTGCCTTTACTCCTATCTCTTGTTGGAAGAACATTTGGTGGGGTGTGGTGTGGTTTTGTGCTGGTTCACCTCCTTCCTCCGGGACCGGTCCCAATCAGTGTTGATAGGGAGCGAGAGATCTGGCCTGCATCCCCTGCTTTGCGGGGTGCCACAGGGTTTGGTGTTCTCTCTGCTCCTTTTTTAACATCTACATGAAACCACTGGGTGAGATCTTCCATCTCCACAGGATGAGGTATCATCAATATGCTGATGATACCCAATTATACTTCTCCAACCCGGGAGACTTAAGTGGTGCTGTGACCACCCTGTCTCGGTGCCTGGATGTTGTAGGGGTTGCACTGCCTCAGACAGATCCAGTGCAGAGCCTGGGGGTTGTCCTGGACTCACGACTCCTGCTTGAAGAGCAGGTGGCAGTCATGGCCAGGGGAGCCTTTGTACAACTTTGGGTTGTCTGCCAGTTATGCCACTTCCTGGATCGGGAAGACCTCTGGTAAGTCACTCATGCTCTAGTCATCTCCCACATAGACTATTGCAATGTGCTGTACATGGAGCTACCCTTGACAGCATCCAGAAGCTATAGCTGGTTCAGAATGTGGCCACGTGAGCAGTTTTAGGAGCCCCAAGGATGGCGCATATAACACTTTTGCTGCATGAGCTGTGTTGGGTTCCAGTTTGCTTCTGGATCCAATTCAAGGTGCTGCTTATCACTAGGGTGAGAATTTCTATGACCTAAAAATGTTAGAAATTTGGAAGCATTTATGACCTTAAAACTATTTAATATGACCAATTAAACCAAAAATATGACTTTTAAAGCAAAAATATTTGTCCTGTTCAGACTGTGAGACAGCCAGGCAGATTTATTATCAAAACACTCTTTATTAAATAACTATGTACAATAAATAAGTCCTTAAGGTCAAGAGATAGGCTGGTTCCGATCAAGACCAACTGGGTAACAATCAGGAAACTGGCAAGATTGCAGGAGAAGACTGTAATAAAACAGCTGAGCAGGATTCACTGGTGGGAACTGGAAGACTGGAAGGAAGCAAGGCACAAGGCACTGAAGAAACTGGAGATGAACATCCGTGATCTTGAACACCACTCAAACTGGACTGACACTGGGAAGCTGGGCAAGACTGAACTGGACCCACTGGAAAAGACTTGGCTCTAGCAATGGAACTGGACTGGACTCAGTGACTCAGACTGGACTGGATAATCTGGACTGGAGACTCAGAACAAGGCTGAGAACTCGAGGCAAGGCTAGACTTGGCTGGAGATACTGGGCTGGACTGGAGACTAAGCACACCACTAGTCTGGACTGGAGATTCTGGACTAGGCAAAGGGCTTGAAACATGACTGGACTGGGCCACAGGTGACACAGACTGGGCCACACTCTGATTCATGACAAGATAGACATGAAACTCCTGAACAATGATGGGCAACCAGGGCACAGCTTAGCTGGGCTGGAGATCCAAGACAAGGCAGAAGGTTGAAGGCACAATGACGCTGTAATGGAGACTTCGAATGAGGCTGGGAGCTGGAAGCGCGACCAGGCTGGACTGGAGATCCAAGGCAAGGCTGAGGACTTGAAGCATGATGAAGCTGGACTGGAGACTCTGGACATGGCTGGAGGCTTGAAGCAAGGCTGGAAGCATGATTGGAACATGCACAATGGCGACAAAGAGATCCAAAGCTGGACATGAGGCTGAGGTTACTGGGTTTGGCAGGGAGAAGATCTTCTGTGGCAGTGGTTGCAGGATCCAATTCCTCTCTGATAGGAAACACTGCTGCTGATTTCCTTCTGGCTTCAGACTATGTTTCCGATGTGGGTAAGGATTCTTCTGCTGGAACCGTGAGCTTGAAGGATCGGTTGTCTCTGGCAGCTTGCTCTTTGCACATCTGCCTTTTATGCCAATCCTTTGCGTGCCTATTCCCTCCTGCAGCCAATCGGGCTGCCTTCTCCTTCATGTGCTTTTCTGTATGTCTTTCGTGCATGTGGATTGGAGGATTCAAATCTTCCTCCAAAGACTGACCAATCAGCATCTGTGAATTCTCTCACGTTGCTGAGTCATCTCTGAGTTTCGCTTTCCTGGTTTCTGTCTGGTAAGTTTCTGTTTCCCCCTCTGACTCAGAAAGAGTTTCATTTTCTGAGTCAGAGGTTGGCTGGAACCTCACACAATTTTCTGAAATTAGCACCCAATTTTAAAAAATCTGTGCTTACACACACACACACACAAATTAAGGGGTTTATTCTTCTTCACTTCCACATTTTGAGAGTAAAATGGTCATCCCTGGATTAGTTTTCTTTAACAGTTATCAAACTCAAAACTCCTTCTGTTGTCCACCAGTATGTTCTTGTATCTGGAGAAACTCTGTTCGACATCACAAGAGGTTATAGGAACAAATTTGAAAAAAGCAGACTCATCTGGAGAAAATTCTGGCTTGAAGTCTTCAAATTTTGCTTCGAGTCCATTTAGAATATTACATATTTTGCAAAGTGTTGAATAACCCAGATTAGATTGCAGCACTCTTGGCAATTTATCACTATTTTTTTCAGCCACTTTCCCCTTTGCTTGCTTTAAATCACTCTCAGTTTGTTTCACAATGTTCAGTGCATCCCTAAGTTCCATTCCTACAATTTCAAGGTGGGTGATTGCTCTTGATAATCCACTGAAGTTAGATCCTATATATGCTGTTTCCAGCCAAGGTTTCAGAAAATGAATTTTGCACAATCTTGATGGAGGAAAATTCACAACAGTCAAATTCTTTAACTATCCGCTGCAAGGAAGCATAATTTGTGAAATAATACATAGCCGCATCCAGCCAAGTCCCCCAACGTGTCACGACAGGTTAGGGAGGGAGAGCCAACGTAGGAGCAATTTCTTTGAATTTTTGTACTTGAAGTGGAGCTTTAATGAACATTTTTTTTTCCCATTCAAAATTATCTTATTGTCAGGGTTGAGTTGGAGTCTGACATGGAGGAGGGGGAGTCAATGGTGGACACAGCAGTTGAGCTGACAGTTGCAGAGGGCATGAAGGTTGAACAGGAGCCAGAGCTGCCAACTGGGGAAGACTCAGAAGAGGAGACACAGCAGCCTATCAGTGTGTGAGAATGGAGGGCGGCAAAAAGACCCCTACAGCATGAGAGGCGATTGGCTCCCGTCCACAAGCAGTGGGAGATTCAAAGCAATAAAAGTCTCCCAGGACCAGAGCTGGTTGTCAGAGACAACTGTTCTCTTCTCCCTGCCTTGCCCTTGAACCATGCCTTCTCAGCCAGCCTCCTTACCTTGTCTGCCAATTCCTCCAAGCTGGATCTCCACAATGCCAGGTCTCCTGTCTCCACTTCCTGCCTTGCTGCCGTGCTGCTGCTTGCAATGGAGCATTTGCTTCCTGTCAAGTTGCTTGCCTCTGCCTCCTGCCTTGCCACCACACCATCACTCGCAACAGAGCCTTCGCTTTCAGAAGGGTTGCTTGCTTCTGTTTCCTGCCTTGCTGCTGCATTGCTGCTCACCTCAGAGCTGAATCCACTGCCAGCTAGCCTTGCTGCTGTGTGATCTCAGCCTTCCAATCAAGTCTTGCTGTACCTTGCCTTGCTTCTCTTGATCCCAGCCTTCCAGTCCAGCCTTGTTCTACTCACCTTGCTGTGGTTTGATACCAGCTGTTCAGTCCAGCCTTGCTCCACCTTGCCTTGCTGCTGTGTGATCCCAGATTCCAGTCCAGCCCTGCTCTGCTTGCCTTGCTGCTGTGTGACCCCAGCCTTCCAGTCCAGCCTTGCTCTCTGCCACGTACCAGACAACTCCTGTTCTTGACAGCAGCCTTGCTGTCTTGAAAATTGCTTGTTCCTGATTAGCCATTGCAATTGTTGTGTTTAACATTTGCAATAAACAGAACTTGTCTGCACCTCTTCCATGTCCAGTCTAGTTGGCCAGAACAGATTGTCTCTGACCACAAAACTCTCCACCAGAGGAGAAAAGGAAGAGGTCACAACTGTGCTAAAGTCATGGAACAACTGGCACAGGAGAACATGCAACTCAACCATCAGATAGCCCTCCTGATTCAGCAACTGGCGCAATTTCAAGCACAACAAGCAGTGGCTCCTGTGGTGGCCACTCCAAGACACAAGTGTCCTGTACAGGTTCCAGAGAGATTCGATGGAACCCTAACCCAATTTCCTGCCTTCTTTTCACAATGCTCACTGTACCTGAACCTGCGAGGAAGAATTCCCAATGGATCGACATAAGGTGGGCTTCATCATCAGCCTGTTGCCAGGGACTGCTGATAGGTGGGCCTCCCCTCTGATCAACAAGCAGAGCCTGTTACTAGACAATTTCAATGAATTCTGCCAGCAACTCCTGTCCATGTATGAGGACCCAGGAAAGACCCAATTTGCCAGTCTACGATTGCGAGAACTACAGCAAGGCTGTAGGCCAGTGGCGGAGTACATCAGTGGCTTCCAGCTGATCATGCAAGATCTCAAGTGGAACGAGGAAGCCCTCCTGGACCAGTTCCAGGTAGGACTGTCAGCCAAGATTTTGAACGAGCTGGTGTGCACTGATTGCCCACAGACCCTCCCAGGGGCTGATGCACCTCTGCCTGAAGATTGATGGATGATTCCAGCAGAGGAGGGCCCAACACTGAGCCACAGTGTCCCAACCTATCACCATGCACACCTTGACACCCCGAGCCTTTGTAGAGGAACCCATGCAGATTGGAGGGGCATGGCCTTGTCTCACTCTAGCTGAAAAGGAACACTGCAGATGGGAGGGCCTATGTCTGTATTGTGCTGACTCGGGACACATGGCTGTCAACTGCCCTGCCAAGAAGGTGGCATTGCCATCAGGAAACGGTCTGTGCCCAGCCTAAACGGGCAACTAGGCTGGGTTAGTTTGGCTGCAAGCCAAGTCCACTTGCCTTGTCCCACACTCCTTGGATATCTGGCGGTGCTGGTTCACCTTGTGAGAATCCAGCCAGCCTCTGACTCAGAAAACGAAACTCTTTCTGAGTCAGAGGAGGAAATAGAAACTTACCGGGCTGAAACCAGGAAAGTGAAACCCAGAGATGAGTCAGCAGTGTGGGAAGAGTCACAGGTGCTGATTGGCCAGTATTCGGAGGAGGATTTGAATCCTCCAATCAGCACGCAATGTCATGAGCACTGATGGTGAGCAGGAGGGGGGCCCTATCCAGGGGGGAAAATGCATACGTAGTAGTGAAGAGTTGAGCAGTCATTCAAAGAGACACAGAACAGACCCGCCTTGACTTTTGGGGTTTATCTGTATGGGTTTTCTCACACTTCTTCAGTTTGTTAGGATTTTCTGTCTAATGTAGCAGTAATAAAACACTAGAGACTTATTCCTCATCTCAGCGTGGTTCCTGACTGTTAGGACACGCGCCAACGACAGGCAGAAAAGGGCGTGAAGGAGAAGGTAGCCAAGGGAATAGGTGCATGAAGGATTGGCATAAGAGGCAGATGTGCAAGGAGCAAATTGCCAGAGACAACTGATCCTACAAGTCTGCAGCTTCTGCCATAGAGTCCTTACCAGCATTGGAGACAGTGTCTGTTACTGAAGAGGATCAGCGCCAGTGTTCTCCACCGAAGAGGACTTGAATCCTGCATCTGCTGCTCGAGGATCTTCTCCTCACCAAGCTCAGCAATCCCAGTTTCGCATCCAGTCTCGGACCTCCGCGGTCACCTTGTATGTGTTCCAGGTGTGCTTCCCATCCCATTTTGAGGCTCCAGCTGTGTCCAGAGTCTCCAGTCCAGTCTTGTTGTGCCTCAAGTCCACAGCCTTGTCCTGAGCCTTTGGTGCAGCCTTGCAACATTTCTAGCTCACAGCTTAGTTCCAGGTCTCCAGTACGAATTCAGGGTGCCCTTGATCTCCAGTCTCGCTGTGGATCTCTGGTCCAGTTTAGATGTGCTTTGGGTGCTTGACATTGTTCAGGAGTTTCACACCTATCTCGTTATGAACCAGATTTGCAAACTTGTTTAGAATTTGTGATTCAGTCCTACTGTTCCTTGAGTTTCTTGCTAGTCCAGAACTTCCAGTCCAGTCTTGTCTTGTACTGAGCTTGCAGCTTAGTCCAGAGCCTCCAGCCAAGTCTAGCCTCGCCCCAAGTTCTCAGCCTTGCTCCGAGTTTCTAGTCCAGAGTATTCAGCTTAGTCCAGTGCCTCCAGCCAAGTCTGGTCTTGCTTTGAGTTCTCAGCCTTGTTCCGAGTCTCCAGTTCTGAGTCTCCAGTAGAGCCCGAGTCATCAAGTCCAATCCAGTCCAGTCACTAGAACTCAGACGTATCCAGGGAGCTCAGTCCAGCCTCGCTCAGCATTCCAGTGCCAGCCTAGTTTGAGTAGGATTCCAGTTTGAGGTCATTCAACTTCAGTTCCAATAGCGTCTCATGCTCCAACTTCTCTCAGCCTTCTAGCCTCCATTAGAGAGTCCTGCTCTGCCGCATTGCTGCGGTCTCCTCCTGCAATGTTGCTGGTTTCCTTGTTGCTGCCCAGTTGGTCTTGATTGAAACCAGTTCTTTCTTCATTCTAATGACTTATTTATTGTAAATAGTTATTTAATAAAGAGTATTTTTGATATTTAATCTGCCTGGCTACCTCTAAGTCTGATCAGGACACACCTGCAGATCGCAGATCACACTATTGAGGCTCAAGCTATGGTCAACTCTGGGGCCACAACCAACTTTATAAATGCTGGCTTTGTACAAAAATGGAACATCCCTCAGCAGGAGGTGAACCCTCCACTGATCATAGAGACCATCGATGGTTGACCACTCTGATCTGGCCCTGTGGCGTCTGCCACCCAATGCTTAATTATGTGTATAGGAACCCATTTGGAGTAGATCAAGTTCTATGTGGCTGCCATGCCCCACTTCCCTGTGGTGTTAGGGCTTGAATGGCTCATGTTGCATGGCCCACAGATTGAATGGACCATGGGACAAATAACCTTTCCAGGCCTGTTATGTGCTCAGCATGGGCCGAAAAACCTTGCTTCTGGTCAGCTCCTCAGAGCCACACCACAAATTCCTCTGCCATTTCAAGTGAAAAGGAAGTGGAATAACTACCACCACACAGGGCCTATGACTGCCCTATCGATCTGGTGCCTGGTGCTAAGCTTCCGGTGGGGCACCTCTATTCTTTGACAGAGTCAGAGCAGACAGCTCTCCAAGACTTTCTGGACACTCATTTAAAGAAGGGTTTTATCCAGCCTCCTACCTCACCCCTAGCCACTCCTGTACTTTTTGTGAAGAAGTCAGGAGAATTACAACTATGTTGTGACTATCAGAGACTGAACGAGATCACCATTAAGAATCACTACCCCATTCCTCTAATCTCTGAGTTGCTGGAGCATCTTTGTGGAGCCGGAGTTTTCACCAAGCTGGACCTGCAGGGGGCTTACAACCTTGTATGCATCTGGGAGGGTGATGAATGGAATATGGCATTTTGTACCTGCTGCAGTCATTTCAAATATACTATGATGCCCTTCGGACTATCCAATGTGCCCAGGGTATTTATGCATTTTATGCATGATGTATTCTGGGATCTGTTGGATCAGTATTTGATTGTGTATTTTGATGACATTTTGATATTTTCCACCTCTAAGAGTGAGCACATTCATCATGTTCACACATTCCTGCAATGGCTGCAGAGCCACTGTTTGTTCGCCAAGCTGGAAAAGTGCCATTTTGCTCAGTTGTCCATCGACTTCCTGGGACATCAAATTTCTATTACTGGCACAGCCATGGAACCATACAAGGTGGAGGCCTTGCAATCATGGCAACCACTGCATCAGGCCAAGGACATGCAATGACTCCTAATTATTACTGCAACCTTATCCCATGTTTCACTGAAATCACCACCTTGTTGTCTAATCTACAGTGAAAGAGAGCTAAATTCAGCTGGGGAGATCTCGAGCAACAAGCTTTCAAGCAGCTAAGAGACACCTTCATGTCTGAACCGATCCTCAGACATCCGTACCCAAATCACCCATCTGTGAACATGGCCATCAGGGCCGTTCTGCTGCAAGTGGACCCTGAGATGGGGACTCTGTGTCCGTATGTGTATTATTCGCAGAAGTTGGTGCCTGCTGAGAAGTCCTATACCATCTGGGATAAAGAACTCTTAGCCATTAAGGCTGCATTTGAAGTTTGGAAGCACCACTTAGAGAGGGCTCACCACCAGATCAAAGTCCAAAATCTAGAGGTCCTGAAGACCACAAGGAACCTGAATCAATGACAGTGTCATTGGTCCTTGTTCTTTTCATGGTTCAACTTTAGAGTGACCTGCATCCCTAGAGGGCAGAACCAAAGAGCAGACACTCTATCAAGGAAACCGGAGTATGACAAACCAGGAGAAACCTTGTCACCTCAGCCTGTCATTCCACTTGAGCGCTTTGCAGCTACCAGTGAGCCTTGGGATCTGCTCCACCAGATGAAAGAGAACCAATGGTAGGATCCATTTGTAATTGCACAAAGACAAAAGCTATTATGGACTTCAGCAGATCAAACAACCCCATGGACTTGGACCCACAATGCCTTGTGTTTTCAGGGTTGCTACTATGTCCCTCCAGGAAGACTGTGGGAGATGACCTTGCAACTTTGTCAGGATAACCCAGTGGCTGGCCACTTTGGGTTTTTCAAAACCTTGAATTTGGTGTCCAGAGAATTCTGATAGCCCTGCATCCAGAATGATGTCAAGCACTATGTAATGTCCTGCTAAAGATGCCACAGGGCCAACCACCATCTCCCAAATTCTTGGGGTGCCACAACCATCCTGACTGTGGTGGACTCCTTGATGAAGATGGATCACTTTGTCCCCTGTGCAGGGCTGCCAACCATTCAAGAAACAGCCTGTCTATACTTTCACAACAATTTCAGGCCCCACAGCTTAGAGAAAAGTATGGTGTCTGATTGGGGAACTCAGTTCACTGCCCAGTTCTGGATGGCACTGTTAAAGAACCTAGGTGTTCAGGGCCGTTTGTTGTCCACTTACCATCTAGAATCAGATGGGGCCACGGAATGTGTGAATACCATTTTGAAGCAACACCTCTGTAGTTGCTTCAAATCTCTTCAGCCACTGTGTAAACCATGTGCAAGGCATGTGATATGGATCATTTTTGGATAAAGAAGTTTAAGTTCCTTGGATGCTTTAGTCATGTATGGAGTAGCATCTGTTACAAAGATCAGGATATTTGTCCTTTTTACACCATCTGGCCAGAGTAGTTTCATAGAATCGTCAAAGAGCATAGCAATAGTGGAATTGTTTACTTTTTGTAGAGTTTCACATGTTAGAAGAAATACTTCACCAGGCTTGTCACATTTGAGAGTGCCAATAATAACACTGGCTACATATCTTCTGTTTATATCACTTGTTTCATCTATTGAAACCCATATCTTCTTGTTGTCAACAGCAGATCTTATCTTTTCTAACACATCTTCATAGCAGGCAGAGATGTAATTTTTCCTTACAGTGATTCATTTGGAATCAACTGACTGGTGTACTTCTCCAAAAAATGCCTGAGGCTACCACTACCTAACTTCTTTAATGGAATATTTGAAGTAACCATCATTGTACAGAGATCCTTACAAAATTCTGACTGGATATTTGATGAACCTGCAGTTGAAGAAGCTCTCTTGAAAAGGAGACATTGCCTGTTCTCAGTGAAGGTAAATCTTGCTAAACAACTCTTGTGTTTCATGGTGTCACAATGTTTTTGAATATTAAAATGCTTTTGGGCCGATACCTTAACTTCACACAATTTACAAAACAAAATATCACCATTGCTACTGAAAATCTGCTCCCCAAATTCTTGAAAAAGATGCTGTAATTTCACACTCATTGAACATCTACTTTTAGGCATGTTGAAATCAGATTGCAGCTCTCATGTGACTCCACCACCTTGAACACACACACACCTGAATTGGGGGGCAAATTCTCACTCTTTTTTTCAGGCCTGGTCAGGGGAGAGGCCTCTGCCTGCTGACGTCATTTAAAAAAAAGGTTGCTCTCCCTCTCTCTCTCTCTCTCACACACACACACACAGAGCCCTGAGTTGAGGATTGAATAAGAAAAAGGAAAAACAGGCAAATTATCACCTTTTTTTCAGGCCTGCTCAGGGGACAAGCCTTTTCCCCTTCCCTCCCTCCCTCCCACACACACATCCCTGAATTTGGGAGCAAATAAGAAAAAGAAAACAAAACAGGCAAAAACCATTTTTTTCAGGTCTGGTCAGGGGAGAAGCCTTTGTTCCCACCTCTCTCTCTCTCTCTCTCCACACATACACAGACACACACCCCTCCCTAAGTTGGGGAGCGAATAAGAAAAAGAAATAAAACAGGCAAATTCTCACTTTCTTTGCTGGCTCAAACTTGCTGGCTTATCAGAAGGGTTGCCAATGACCAAAATATGACCAAAATATGACATTTGCTTCAAAATTAAGCAGAAATATGACATAACACCTTTAAAAAGTCAAAGTATGACTTTTCAGGCAAAATAAAAAGCATCTAATTCTCACCAGATTACTCTAAAATATTTTTAACTTACTTATAAATTCAAATAAAGGTTCCAGAAAAAATATGACATGTCATAGAAATCCTCGCCCTAGTTATCATCTTTAAAGCCCTACACAGCATGGGTCCAGGTTACCTGAGGGTATGCTACATACCCTGTCCATGAGAGATTGTTGAATGGCACGATCCAGGAAGAGGAACTTCTCTGCTGTGGCCCCTGCACTGTGGAACACGTTACCCTCAGAAGTGAGGCAGGCCCCCATTCTCCCAGCCTTCTGAAACGGAGTGAAAATCTGGCTTTGCCACCTCGCTTGGGGTGGGAGGGGGGATAGACAATCATGGGGGTGGTCAGCGACATGATGCAGCTCTGAGGAATTTTATCGAGATTGTTTCTTTGTCCATCCAGGATTTTATATTTTATATTTATATTTTTATGATACACTTGTTTCTATGATTTTAATCTCTTGTTATTTTAATTGAATTGTAAACTGCCCAGAGTAACTTGGTGAGATTAGCAGTGAGAAAATGTAATAAATAAATAAATAAACAAACAAATAAATAAATAAATACTGCTGCTCTTTCCCATTTTGGAACACATTGTAATGGCCCAGCGTTAGCCTGGTCTACTGAGTATTTCAAGCAGGGCATCTTCATCAGTGATTACTAGGAGAGTTCACTAATTGGCTGACAGCACTGAAAAGCACATGAAAAGCATGGCTCTTTTGCCTGATATCTTTGTTTCTAGAAGAACTAGAGACTAGTATTTTTAACAACCATTGGGAATTGGGGGACTTTGGCTTTTTCAGGGAATTACTGGCCCTCTTTCCCTCCTGTACTGGCACCCAGGAACTGTGGTGTCTCCTTGCAGAATAAGGCAGAAAGAATTCTGTGGCCTGCACGTTTAATTGAGAGGCCAACTATTCTAGATGCATAAGAGAATTCCAGCTGTGCATAGGTGGCTTATACAGTTACTCTGCAGTCATATAAGTGGACATCAAACATATCTAATGGCGTTTGGATGTGTAAATGATTACAACAGGAACGACTTCAACTCTATTTGTGCTGCCTACAAGGCAGATCCTAGAAGTGGATTGCTAAGGAGACTGGGGGGCTTGTTTGTATGACTGATGTTATATTTTAATCCAAATACCATTACCAAGGAGTTGCTCTTTGACTAGAGCAATGCAAAATCTCTAGTTAAATTATAGTTTTATAATTTAAATTTCAGTATCTGAAATTTGCACTATAAGCAAGTGTAAGGGAGACAAACAGAAACGTGTCCAGTAAGATAGGATTGCAATAGGTATGTGGGTCAAAACACATATAAAGTATACAAATTGTTTCTCAGCATACCTTTCCCAGCAGCAGCTCGGCAACATAGACTGATTTTACAGGAATTGAAGTTTTTTGCTGGATTGAGAAACTTTGTGTATTAAAGTTACTATTAATCTCAGTTTCTGGTTTCTAGGTATCACCCAGGAACCCTCTAAGCCAGCCTTTCTCAACTTTTTGATCCTAGAGGAACTCTTGAAATATTTTAATATTTTGCAAGCCCCAGAGAACACTTGCACATTCAGGCTCAAATATAGGCCAGAAGTTACCAAATAATTATATTTGTTTCCTGTGTAGGCCTGTATATATGCATTAACTGTGTTCTTAAACTAAAAATAAAGAATGAAACTCACCTCTTTAGTGTGAAGTTGCCTGAATATGAAATAATTTTTAAAATAAATTGTGATCTCCGTGGGGACCCCTAGTGACCTCTTGCTGAACCCTAGGATGCCACAGAATCCGGGTTGAGAGACCCTGTTCTAAGCTATAAATCCCAGAGGCTGTAATTTCTGATGCCAGTGAGTTTCAGCATTTAAAACAAATATTAACATAGTACCACCTGGTCAGTTGATGAAGGAACTCAGTGTGATGTCACAGAAATTGATTTTACTTTACTGGAATTGTGAAACATATTTTGTTGAGAGTGTTGCTGTGGACACTTTATAAATGATTCCCTGGTTTTGGAATCTGGCACACTAGATGGAGCTGTTCCACCTGCTCTTCAAGTGTCATTGCACCGTGACTTCTGGTGGGGACATGGTGGACTGCACAGCTGTGCTCACAGGCTCCATGGACAGAACTGACAATGCGGTAATTTTTTTCAGGCTCAGGCATGTTTTTCCTGAAGCCCAGGAGCATTTTTCCAGAGAAAGGAAAATGCTTGGAATCACCCCATCTGTCTTCTGGATGGCGGCTTGTAGCCAGAAGATCGCAAACAGCATTCATGCTTGACTGGTAGGAATAGCCGGGAGGCTGGGACATCACCATTGTCCAAGCCACACCATAGCCTTAAAGAGACATTAAGACCAGCCACCCTATTTCTAAATCACCCAATTTATATTTTTTTAAAGGCATATGTACCTGAAGTGAGGCTTTCTACAGCAAGGAGAAGAGAGTTCTCCTGGTGCTTATTGTTATTTTTGGGATTCATTTTCTTTTAAAAAAAATATTTTTACGTTTTGGCTTGTTTTCCATGTAAATATTAAGGAGGATTGAGAATAAATAATTGTATCCTTGTTATTAAAATACATTTGAAGGCTATCTAACTGAACTCTATGGATGCAATCTAAGATGCAGCCTGTAATGGATGAAAATATGGACATTCAGATTATATAACATATAATATGTAAAATATATAAGTATCTAAAATTGCTGCAGCAATGAAGATTTGTCCGACCCTGATGGGCTGATTTTGTAATGTATTTTATATAATAGTAATTCATCTAAATGTTTATAAACAGGGTCGGACAAATCTTCACTGCTGCAGCACAAAACCTAGCTACCTGCGCTGTGACGATAGACTTTTCATCTATAAGCAGCATTTGGGTATAATCAGAATTTGTGCGACCAGGATGTTTACTAATCAGAGGCAAAATAAGTTTGGCTCGGATATCTCTGTAAAAGATGCAGTGAAGAAGAACGTGGTCTATAGTTTCCTCCTCTCCAGAGTCACAAGGACAAAGCCTTGCGGTCGGTGGTATTTTTTTATATTTGCCCTCCAATACCACAGAGGGGAGAGTATGACATTGAGAGAAAGAAAAAGCTCTCTGATGGCTGGGTATTTTGAGCTGTGTGAGGTATCTAGTGGCAGTAACTATGTAATTATTGTGTGTTGGAGACAGGAAGGATGGAACCTTCCCTAAATCTTCTTGCCTCTCTATATCCTTTATCTTTTGTTTCAGCTCTTGTTTTGCCTGGTTGAATTCCATCTCAAGAACTGAAGATGGAGAATAGCCTAGCTTTAAAAGATTAGAGACAATGGCCTTAATCCATGTGGACTGAAAATTATGCTGAAGAATGCTAGGTCCTTGGGGTAGAAATTGAGCTTTAGCCAAAGCTTTAGCCAGGCTAAACACACTCTTGACTCAATTTTTGGCATCCCAGTTTCAAGTCGTAGATGTGCATCTGAAACACCTCGAGGCATCTGGAGTACTGCTCTAATAAATTTAAATTGTATTCTTTCCAGAGGTGTGAAACATGAGGATGGAGATCCAACTAGAATCCCATAGAGAAACTGCACTAATGACTTGGCCTGAAAGAGTTTGAGTGTGGCTGGAACATAAGGTCTTCCCTTACAATGGAAGAATTTTAAAATAGTGTTGGCAGATCTTTGTCCAGAGGCTGCAGCATATTCACAGTGAGCTTTCCTTGAGCCTGTGGCATGGATGACTACACCTAAGTACTTGAAACTGGTCACTTGCTCTATTCTATGGTCACAGATACTCCATGAACAGAGTTTCGGTCTATTGGCAAAAGCCATTATCTTAGTTTTCTGGTAGTTTATTTCCAGTTTATCGTTGTCACAGTGCTGGGCCAAAGTTTTAAAAGCTCTTTTAAGGCCTATGGGAGTTCTAGAAAGAACTACAGTGTCATCTGCATAGAGTAAAAGGGCAATGCTATGATCCACTAGTTTAGGGGGATGAAAGTCTGGATTTTTTAAGCAGTTCACCATTTTGTTGATATAAAAATTGAAAAGTAGGGGGGGCAGAATACATCCCTGTTTCACCCACTTTTGAACTTTAATCAGCTTTGAGAGCGCCCCTTGCCTATTATACCTGATCTTAAGGGTCATATTGGTATATAGGGCAAAGCCTGCAGTCAATTGATGTAGCTTCCAGCTTCTCCCACAGTGTGGTCCTAGATATTGAGTCAAAAGCTGCCTTAAGATCTATAAAGGCAGCATACAATGATGTTGTTTTATTGGTTGAATATTTTTCAATCAAATGCTGTAGGACCAGACATTGATCAATAGTACCTCTACCTTCTCTAAAACCAGCTTGCTCTTCTGCTATCAGGTTTCCCTGATCCATCCAATCCTTAAGTTTTTCATGAAGATGTCTGGCGTAAAGTTTACTAATTATATTTAACAGACTGATTGGCCTATAATTTGTAGGATCGTCTCTCTTACCCTTCTTGAAGATTGGGACTATAATTGCCAGGCCCCAGTCCTTGGGGACACACCCAGTATTGTCAATATGGGTGAAGAGTGATGCCAAGATTGGAGTCCACCACTCTATGTTATTCTTTAATCATTCTGGAGGAATAAAATCAGCCCCTGGGGCCTTCCCCTTTCTGAGTTGGCCAATAAGTGGCTTAATTTCAGCTGCTGATACAGGAGGCCACTCAGGCAGAGCTTCCTTCTTTCACATTGCTGTCTGGTTGCAGGACTCTTCATACATCCTCTTAAAATGTAATTCCCAGGCTTCACGCAGTATGTATGTGTCTATTGTGGTGTGTCTATTGTGGTAGAAGTTCTAGACACCTGGTGGGATATTAAATGCCAGAAAAGAGAGGAGTTTTTTTGATTTTGCTGCTTCAGAAAGTCATTTTCAGGTAGCTATTATGTCTTTCTTCTTATCAGTCACTAGATGCTTATACTGTTTTTTGAGAGTAAGCAGATGTTCAAGGGTCTCAGTGTTTATATTGTTGTCCCCTGACTCTGATTTATACAAATGGTAAGCAGTGATGAGAGCTTTCTTAGCTTCTAGGCAGTCTTTATCAAACTATGGCTTTGATGCAGTTGAGGATCTTTTAATCGAGAAATTGGGGTCACAAGCTAACAAGGGTTGTAGTTTTTACACTAAGGTTTTATACAGATTCAGAGGATCTTGAGTGAAATTAGTTGATATGAAAGTCATTTGACATATCTGCAATTTATTCTCTGCCAACACCTTCTTCATCTTTTGGTCAAGCTGCAAGGTCCATTTAGCATGGCATCTTGCTTGTTCTGCTGGGGAAATTGCAGAAGTAAAATAAGCCTCAAGATGTACTGTACTTGTTGGGTAAGAGGCTTCAAAAAAGAGTGGGAGATGATTGCTATCTAAATGGAGTAATACTTTGAAATTCTCCACATAGTATAATAAATTCATGGTAATTATCATGTGGTTGATAGTGCTTGTCCTAACCCCTGCCATAAATGTAAGTTCACCAGGGTAATCTCCTTCAGTGGATCCATTTAGTGTGAGTAGATTGAATTTGTTCACCAATTTTGCAAGGCAAAGACCTGCGTAGTTAGAACTATTGTCTTTGAACAAACGCTGGAAAGGGGTGCAGACTGAGTTATTCTCCAAAGCTGGTGGATACTGCTGGAATTTAGTGTATAATGTAAAAACATCAGGACCCATCCTAGCATTGAAATCACCCCCAAGAATTAGCACTGCCTTGGGATGCTCCAAAGGAAGATCACTGATATACTACTCTAGCTCCACCCAAGATGTGCTGACCTCAGCTCTTCTTTGTAGCAGCAGGAGATAGATGTTAATGATTAACAATAAGGTGTTGCCCAAGTCAAGCAGTAAGACCAAAGCTATTTGTCTTAGTGGGGGCATAGATCTGGGTACTGACCTTAAAGAGGTAGAAATGAGAACACCCAAACCACCTTTCATCAGCCCTGGTCGTCTGCCCAGAATTGCTTCAAGTTTATATGAATGATATCCATTTAATAGGAGGTCATCAGCTGTCCATGTTTCCTGCAACAACACTATATCCCCATCATACAAGGGGTTGAAGTGATTGAGATCTCTATTGCAATACCAACCACCTATGTTCCATGTTAGGATTTTTAGGGCATCTGCCTTGCATTGGTCCTCATAATGTCATAACTTCTGTGTTATAGGCCCTGGACTACCATTGTCCTCCTTATGATCCTGCTGGACCCCACCAATACACTTATCTTCTTGAGATTTGGATCCCACCAATACACTTATCTGTGATGGTTGCCTTATTCAGAAAAAACACAGACTCACCAGCCAGGGCTAACGATATTTGGTTTATTAAGAATAGAATGCAGACATGGAGAAAGACGGGAATGAGCACATGGCGTGCGAGGTAGCTGGTAAATACCCGTGGTGCGGACCTGATCCTTCCCCACCCCCCATTGTCCCAAAGTCCTGATCGACGGCGAACCCGGAGTCTCAATGGGCGATCAGGGGGTGATTCCGGAGTCTCGATGAGCGATCAGGGGGATTAGCGCTGATTACCTCTGTCCTTTTCCTGTGTCCGGAGCAGGTGTGTCCCCCATGGTAATGCAGAGATGTCAGGGAGATAGGATGATGGTTTCCCGGGTCAGGGCAAAGGAATGGCTCCTTTGTCCTTTATCTGTATTGTCCTTCAGTGTTTATGGGATTAGCACTGATTCTTTCCTACCCCCTTCCCTTCACCGGAAAGGCATGTTCCCTGTTGTGATGTATGTATACATCGCAACTGGGGACATGACATTATCTTCTTGAGATTTGGATCCCACCAATACACTTATCTTCTTGAGATTTGGATCCCACCAATACACTTATCTTGAGATTTGGGCTTGAGATTTTCAGGGGGCTGCTCATGAACCTGCACAACTACAAGAATTTTTGGTTTTGAAGCTTCTAATAGTTTCAGAGGACTATTAGGATGTGAGTTAAGCATGGAGAAGTCCTCCATATCAGGCGCTACCTTAAAATTTTGTAGATCTTGATTTTTCATGTCAACTCTGAGAGTGCAAGAGGGTTGCTCCTGTCCAGGAGTGCACTCACATTGCTGCTTGTGATGGGAATTATCATCCTGTGTATTTTGTAAGTAAAATTTCTTAATGCCTTGGCTGTTTGACAGGTTGTCATTAGGGACTCTCTTAGATCATCTAGTCTCTTATCAGCCTGTCTTGTGTCCAACAAGGCACTGAAGGAGTTAATCAAACTTTCTTCTAGTGAAACATTTGGCAGCTGTGTTGATATGGCTTGAACAAGTTGTTTACTTACATTTTTCCCTAGTGGAGGCTCTGTTGATAAAAAGTCCTTGGGATTATCTGAAGAAGTTTTGCTGTTGTATATTAAAGTGCCTGTACCCTCTTGGCTGCACTGAGCCATAAGTGAACTAACTTCTTCAGAGTGAAAAGCATGAACTGTAAAGATTGAAAAGGTGCTCAAGAAAGGTTTCATTTTAAAGAGCATGCTGGGTACCACAGACTGTCCAATGTCAACAAGACTTGACTATAATTGCCTCTAGGTGGAAGCCATTCTGCCTTTTAAGTCTATGAATTGTCTCTCAAAGCGTAATAGCTAGCTTAAGGACTGAATAATGGCTTTTTTTGATCCCCATCTGCCTCTGTTTATTCTCTTGTTTAAAATTTGCAAGGTTACCTTATTAGTTTGTAGGAGACATTTACCCATTGAAAGCTTTTCATCCTTTGCTCCTTTCTCTGTAAAACTGCTTATCTTTTCCTTTTCCTCGCTGACACCTCCTGTTAAAGGTTTAAATTTAGAAGAGGAATCTTCCTTTCCTCTGTCACCTGTTTGTAAATCACAATTTGAGTACAACTCATTTAATCGGGTAGGGTGGGCAGTGTGATTTGGCTGGCTCTCAATAAATGTCATGAAGGGTTCTTTTAGGGAGTCAACTTTGTTTTTAACCGTAGTCAGCAGCTCAAAAATTAAAAAGGACATTCTATGCAGTCAATAGGCTGTGCCTAGTTATAAAGTCTAGTGCATTTTGTTCTTTCAGGGATTTGGAATTAAAGTTCATGTCTTCCTCCTGCATTGGTCATTCAGTGGCCGAGCTGGCAGCAACTGCCTCGGGGGAGGGGACAGTCCCTATCAGAGATGAGGAAAGCTCTAAAAGTTGCTGGTTTCAATCTCAGTCTGTAGATCCCACTCGAGAGGGTCATAAGTATCAGATAGATGAAGCAGAGGAGCATTACTTACAGGGGAGGCCTGCTTGCTTGTGACAACTCTGTCAACCTTCTGCTGTCTCAATGGCTTGGATGATGGTTGAGTTGTAGACAGTTTCTTCTGTCACTTCTTTCTTTTCCCCATGTAGGCAGTGATAATAGCTGTAATTTGTTTTTTGTTTTTCAAATAAGATAGTGGAGGATGCTTGTTAGCACATTGGATTATCATTTAGGGAGCTCATTACAAAGGCAGCAGCTTCATCGCCATCTTGGAACACCTCCCACCTCTTTTTGTCATTTTTTAAAAAAAAAATTCTTGTGTTTCCACACTTTTTTAGTTTTTTCTTTTTCTTTGTAGTTTTTTGCTTTTCTCTAGTTTTTATCTTTGTTTGAAACTTAATAAAAATTTTATTAAAAACAGAGTCACTGCACAGTTGGGCAGCCTTTAAATCTAATAGATTTATATATATATAAAAAGACGGGGGCATGAGTCATTGTAGCAAGGTTCTCTCATCCCAGATAAGGCCACAGATAGCATATTAGCCAAATCTGGGCAAAGGCACCCCTAGCTGCAGCTTCCACCTACTGCTCCAGCAAAGCCACAAGTCTAGGAGGCCCCCAAATCATGGACGTGCTCTTTTAGAAGTAGTGCTTCCCTATCCAATGTCACCACTGGAACCAAAAGAGAACCCCAATGTATAAACCCCGACTCCACCTTGTTGAATTCCGGCCTGATTTCTCCCACCTAGACCCTCACAACCTGCAGGCATGAGACAGGTTTTTGAGACCAACTCCAGCATGGCCTGGGCTCATGATATAAAGCTGGATGTCATCAATTTAATATGTTGATTATACCAGTATTTAACTCCTTAGGAAAGAAGAGAATGCCCACCCCAATTCCTCAGAGCCATTTCAGACAGATACTATGGTCAATGATATCAAAAGCTGCTGAGAGGTCAAGGACAACCAGAGAGTTGTTTTCCTCTGGGGTTTATCTCTCCAAAGATTAGTTTAGTTTTGATGCTGAACTCTGGTCTGATACCTGCTTGCTACAAATCCAGATAATCCACTTCTTCTAGGGTCCATTGAAGTTTCAACACCACCACTTTCTGTACCACCTTCCACCAAAAAGGAGGTTGGAAACTGGTCTAGAGTTGTCCAAAAGAGTTGGATTAAGTGATGGCTTCTTGAGCAGGTGGTGCAGAGGAGATGAAGACTACTCCTCACCTCAAGAACCACTGATCAAGAAAAATAGCAGACCTCACTCTATAGAGAGCCTTATTTATTTCACTCACTTCTTTTCACTCAAAGTGATCCCAGAGGACTTCACACAACGAAGTCATCTCCAATACAGAGAAAATCTGTAGCTCAGAGTTGAACTGTGGAGTCCTTGGCGCTCTCTGGGCTTGGTTGTTTCCTTGCAGACATTTCATTATCCGAGTAGGTAACATCTTCAGTGCTAGTGAGTGTGGGTTTGCTCCCTGTTTATGTACAGTAGCTTGACCTGCCAGTGTTGGTGAGGGTGCAGTTTTCTCCTTGGTAGTTCCTAAGTAGGACATTTTCCTGCCATGTTTTTGGACTACCAGTGGAGAAGGGTGCAAATACTAAAAATATGTGTACTCTCGATGCTTTATGAAAAGACTTGAACTTCTATCCCAGCTGGAAGAACAAGGGTGCCCTCAGGTTTACCCTTGGGAGTAACTTGAAGCTTTTGCACTGTATCTTTTATATTATTCTTGGGTGAAATAGATTCCCACCATCCTCTGCAGGAACAGCATTGTTATGGAGGTTAAAAATGATGATTGAAGTTCCTTGATCAAAGTGAAGTTCCTTGGGATGTAGTATAAAGGTATTCTGTTACCTGTGCTCTGAGTTCAGTTCAAAAGACAAATGTGTGTTCAGGAACAGTCTGAATGACTGGTCATTGCTATGGACCATCTCCATGAAAGCACCCTGTTGTACAGATGACTTGGAAGATGATTAAACCCTCCACTCCAGGTTTGCAGTAGCCCAACCCTCTCCCACCACATGATAAAGCTGTTTTTTCCACTAGCTGGTGACATTCTGGGTTAGGGAAGGAAACCAGAGAAATCCATTAATTGCTGGAATAATCCTTATCTTAAGTAAAGACTCTTAAATATTCAGCATACGCTGAAAAGAACACTCTGTCTACAGTTAAGCATGGTGGTCGCTTGGTGATGCTCTGGGGCTGCTTTGCATACTCTGGTAATGGAAACCTGCAGCGTGTGGACAGCAAGATGGATTCATTGAAGGATCAGGAAACCCTAGGAGAAAACGTTATGCCATCTGTAAGGAAGCTGAAGCTTGGGCGTCAGCGGTCCTTCCCACAGGACAATGATCCCAGGCATACCTCAAATTCCACTAAGGCTTCAATGCAGAAGTAGTCCTGGAAGATTCTTCAGTGGTCATCACAGTCACCTGACTGGAACCCCATAGAAAATCTCTGGTGGGATTTGAAGAAGGTTGTTGCAGCACACAAACCCAAGAATATTACTGACCTGGAGGCCATTGCTCATGAGGAATGGGCTAAGATTCCTCAGGAACACTGCCAGAAGCTGGTGTCTGGCTATGCATCTCGTTTGCAGCAGGTCATCACAGCAAAAGGGTGCTCTACTAAGTACTGAAGATGCTTGCCATGAAGGGGTTGAATAATTTTGAGACTGGAGAAGTCATGATAAGTTGCATTTTCAGTTGAATTTGGGGACCCCACTTGAAGCATTCATTGTGTTGAGCTATTTCAATTGCTTTTGTTTTATTTGTTCATTGGAAACAGCTGAAAGTCTATACATTTTGGCAATCAACCTGATTTGCAATGGGGGTTGAATAATTTTGATTGCAACTGTATGGCAAAATCAGGCTGGGTGTTGTTGTGTGCTCATAAACGGCACCTTGAAGCTAGCAGAGAAGGAAGAGGAGGGCCACATTATTGAGGGAGTGGCACCATTTGCACAGGCATTAGGCTCCTGTGTGGTTAGGTAGGAAATGGGAATCCAGCCAATGTGGTCAGTTTATGATTAAGTTGGGCAAGTCCAGAAAACTGGAGCTTCCAGATGTGGGCTGCATTTAGCATTTTCTGAATCTCTCTACTGCCATGTAGTGGTCATCTGGATTTTTGTAGGCCAAGCCCAGTGGCTTCAACCCCTCCCACCTACAAGTGACCCCCATGAGGCTTAGTCCCCAAAGGGTGGAGGTGTTGTTCAAGAGAAGTTGAAAATATTGGTATACCTTGCTGGGAAGCTCTGATATCCCCTTGAATGTGGTAAACAGGACACATTCCTAGCTCCACGGGATGGAGGAATCTCGACTCAGATTCTTTTAAAATGTGCATCATTTCTGCAGGACTCTGACTTTAAGCTGCAAATCCTAACTTATTAGCTGTCAATATCCTGATGAATCAAAGAAGCTTTTCCCTGGTCATGAAGATGACAACAATATCTTTGGTCTGTACATACAGAGCTGGGGATGACTTACCTTTAACTATATAATTCTTGAACTGCTGTACCCTGTGATTTTAAATTAGGAAAATTTAAAAATCAGACATCATATCTGTATAGCCTCATATGACTCACATTTGGCTTCTGTGCAGGGAGATACAAACACATATACATGTTGCTTGCATTAATAGAGTAACTTTAAAGAGGTTGGAATTTGGAAACTCATCAAAATGGTCAATTTTGAAAAAGAAGATCTGCTTTAAAAGTCATGCAAACTCTTGCCTTTACTTCTATGTCTTATGGCTGGCAGAAGACACTACTGCTCTTTCCCATTTCAGAACACATTGTTAACGGCCCAGCGTTATCCTGGTCTACTGAGTATTTCAAGCAGGGCGTCTTCATCAATGCTTACTAGGTAAGGTAAAGGTAAAGGTTTCCCTTGACGTAAAGTCCAGTCGAGTCCGACTCTAGGGGGCGGTGCTCATCTCCGTTTCTAAGCCTTGGAGCCGGCGTTGTACATAGGACACTTCCGGGTCATGTGGCCAGCATGACGACACGGAATGCCGTTACCTTCCCGCCGAAGCGGTACCTATTGATCTACTCACATTTGTATGTTTTCGAACTGCTAGGTGAGCAGGAGCTGGGATTAACAACGGGAGCTCACCCCGCCACGCGGTTTCAAACCGCCGACCTTCCGATCGACAGCTCAGCGGTTTAACCCGCAGCGCCACCGCGTCCCATACTAGGAGAGTTCACTAATTGGCTGACAGCACTGAAAAGTAGGAGCATGGCTCTTTTGCCTGATATCTTTGTTTCTGGAAGAACTAGAGACTAATATTTTTAACAACCACTGGGAATTGGGGGACTTTGGCTTTTTCAGGGAATTACTGGCCCTCTTTCCCTCCCTTACTGGCACCCAGGAACTGTGGTGTCTCCTTGCAGAATAAGGCAGAAAGAATTCTGTGGCCTGCACGTTTAATTGAGAGGCCAACTATTCTAGATGCATAAGAGAATTCCAGCTGTGCATAGGTGGCTTATACAGTTACTCTGCAGTCATATAAGTGGACATCAAACATATCTAATGGCGTTTGGATGTGTAAACGATTACAACAGGAACGACTTCAACTCTATTTGTGCTGCCTACAAGGCAAATAGTAAATAGTAAATAGCATGATAAAATGAAGATTTCAATCAATGGTCTCCGCTCCTTCAAGATTAGACAGCTTTAATCTCTGCTGCTTGATTTGATTTTGGCATTGGAAGGCCAAACATATCATTGGGACCTGTTTAATTATAGTTTTATAATTTAAATTTCAGTATCTGAAATTTGCGCTACAGGCAAGTGTAAGGGAGATAAACAGGAATGCGTCCAGTAAGATAGGATTGCAATAGGTATGTGGGTTAAAACACATATAAAGCATGCAAATTGTTTCTCAACATACCTTTCCCAGCAGCAGCTTGGCAACATAGACTGATTTTACAGGAATTAATGTTTTTTGCTGGATTCAGAAACTTTGTGAATTAACTTTGTGTTCCCAGGGACCCCCTAGTGACCTCTTGCTGAACCCTAGGATGCCACAGAATCCGGGTTGAGAGACCCTGTTCTAAGCTATAAATCCCAGAGGCTGTAATTTCTGATGTCAGTGAGTTACAACATTTAAAACAAATATTAACATAGTACCACCTGTCTAGTTGATGAAACAACTCAATGTGATATTATGCAAACTGATTTTACTTTACTGGGATTGCAAAACATGGTTTGTTGAGGGTGGTGCTGTGGACATTTTATAAATGATTCCTGGGTTTTGGAAGCTGTATTTTCTGAAGACACTGCTGTTTCAAGAGGCAGAGTGCTTTGGTTTCCATGGATCTCTCTGTCAGCACCACCCTCCTCTTGACGATCTCCTGCTGCCTGTGGAATACAGAAGCCCGAAGTTACAAATATGTGCTCACTGTGCCAAATGGGGGGCCCTGGGGTTCCTGGGGCTCCAGTGATTTATGCACCCAGGGCTATGCTCACGGCTTCTCCCTGAAGGTAAAAGCGTATTTTCAGATGCTCCTTTATTTCTGAATATTCCTTTGAAATTAGTTCTAAAATTCAAAAAGGAAATGTTTGAGGGGGCAAGGGCCTTATAGCCCTCTTCTGCTACTTTTCACTTTGTCTTTCAAGAAAGGCCATCAGGAAGTGATTCCCATGATATTTAACCCTTTTGATTCTATAATCAAAGAAAGGCATCAAGTTTGCTGTGTAATATGGGGAGTGAGTAATCGTTAGCACGATAGTAATCGTTTGAGAAGGTTTTACCATTAGGTGTTAATGACTGAATTCCAGGCAAGTTAAAGATAAAGGTATCTCTTCCTTTAGAAGCCCATTAGCTGTATCCATACAATATGCTTAGCCAAGCTGTGAAAATCCCATCACAGGCAAAGTTGGCTTATGGGTTTTTCTGTAGCTTAATGTGCCTTGAGAATTCTGCCTGCAAGACTTCTTTCTGAGATTATCCACAGAAATGAATTAGTTCAATGACCATGTTAAGCTGGTTGTTTGAACATAACTAGTGTGTGTGGCAGATCTAGTCTTGATCCAAGTCATGGTCCCATATTTATGGGTCCGCGTTGGACATTCTGAGAATTGAAGTCTGAAGGACACCAGGGGCAGAAAGACTGATCTACAGCTTTATCAAAGTCTCATTTTCTCAGGTAGAGGGAGTCCAAGGAGATGGCGATGATACAGCTCTGAATGGAATCCGCTTGTACTGTAGCGATGGCAGAACAATTGAGTCTACAGTTGGACTGTGAGTACCTGACTTTCTTGTCATATTTCATTTTCTTGTCATCCAGAGCAGGGGCGGAGATGATTGTTGCTTAGTTCACTGCTGATCCAACCCTGAAAGTCAGCTTTACTGATTTCAGAAGGGGAGAGCAGGCCTTGTGTGGGGAGAATTTGGAGTGAGCAGTCCCATTGGTAGAGGGAGGCATATAGGCATTGGGGAACACGGCAATGAGGGTGCACCCACCTCCTCAGTTGCTGTAGGACATGCTGCCAGAGGGAGCCAAAATTGGGGGGAGAGACAGGAGGAGTGGAGAGTAAAAGTTTGTTGCAGAAGGGGAAGGAGAATTTGGAGAGAAAACGCTGCAGGAGAATGAGGAGAGCTGTTCAGGGCAAGTGACAGTTCCTGTTTGGGGTGAGGAGAAGACCCAGAGGGACAAACTGCACCCAAGCCCCAAGACCCTGGAGGGCTAGAAGGGATCTGGCTGGTTCCAGGTAGCAGCTTCACCCAAGGTCCTGGAGAGGAGAGAGGGGACAATTGGCTGCCAGAAGAAAGCCCTGGTTTGGGGGGGAAAAGTGGGCAGAAGACCTGGAAAGAGGTTCTTCCCGTAACACAGAAGTGGATGGTGTTTTGGCTGAGCTGGGAAGAAGTCAACTAAAGCTGAGTATGCTCCAATAATCCAAGCCCTTGGCTTGGCTTGGCTTGGCTTGCCTTCCCTTTTTTTCCTCTCTCTTATCAAGAGGAGGAAAGTTGCTGATAGGCTGATGTGGGAAGTAACCTGACCCCAGCACTCCATTATTCACCTGGTTGTAGGTACATTCTGTATATAGTAAGAAAGCCTCCAATGTTTTGTGGCTCTGTGTCCACTGCTACCTTTGCTTCATAATACAGCTCCAGTCCAAAAATGAAGCCCGTCACACTGTGACAGGGTGCCATAGCAAACGTATCTCCATCCTTTTGACACCCCCCTCGTCTCTTTCCCTACATGCATTCACTCCAACAGCACCCCTCATGGACTTTAGTCTCCCACACACTTCCCTCATTGTGCAGCTCAGGTATTGATCTGGCATTCCTATAACTCTCCTTGTGGCGAGACAAAGACTGCCCTGCTGAGCTACACGTTCAACTGAAGGACAGCTGTCTGGTTGTTCTGAATGTCATACACTGGAATTCCGGGCAAATCTCTTCCAAATCAAATCCCAGTCAATTCAGTCAGAGAACTGGCAGGGAATAGTTTGATTTCTGTATTAAACATGGGATTGCATTGTTGGAAAATATGTATTATTTGCATACATACCTATTGATGAGATTGGAAAACAGGGCCTCTGCAAGCAAAATGTCTCGAGGCAGTATTAGGGCAGGACTGGGGCATATGAGATATCTGTTCCAACTTCCTTTATTGCAAAGGCCCCTCTCCCAAAACAACACCTCCAATTTTTTTCCTAGAATCACCACCCAATGAGGCAGATTGGGTGAGACTCAGCTATTGACACAGTCTTCTTAGTGAGTTTTGATAGCCAGAAGTAGAGTTCAGCCTGGATCCCTAGTCTTAGCCCAAGACCTTAACAATCAGTCACTTTGTCTCAGCCCAACTCCATGCAATGTACTGTAGGGTAGCCTCCTCATGATGCACCCCGGGCAACGTGACTTGTCACGGCTAAATAGTCTACACATCTGGCTGCTGGACCTCACAAGGATTTTCCAGCAAGAAAAGCAGCATGAACACCGAAATGCTATGCCATATGATAAAATAAAAAACCTTAACCATCAGACCTGAATCTCTTGGACTGCTGAAAAGTGCTTGATCTAGACACCAAAAAGATGCTCCTCCATCATTGTCTTTTTTTTGGCAGATGGGGAACCTGGACTGAGATCAAATATTGCCCGTCGGGCTACCTGGTTTCTTTTTCTCTGCGAGTGGAGCGACCTCAAGGACAGGGTGATGATACATCAGCCAACAACATCCAATTCACCTGCAGTGATGGTTTTGCCCTACTAGGCTATGGGCTGAGCTGGGGTAATTTTGCTGCATGGAGCCTTCGCTGCCCCTCGTCCGCCATATGTGGGATCCAGACAAAGGTGGAGGGTTACCAGGGCCATGGTGATGACACATCACTCAATGATGTGAAGTTCTTCTGCTGTTAATGGTTGATAGATGTTTTCTTTTGTTGTTGTTTATTCGTTTAGTCGCTTCCGACTTTTTGTGACTTCATGGACCAGCCCATGCCAGAGCCTCCTGTCGGTCGTCAACACCCCCAGCTCCCCCAGGGATGGGTCCGTCACCCCTAGAATATCATCCATCCACCTTGCCCTTGGTCGGCCCCTCTTCCTTTTGCCCTCCACTCTCCCTAGCATCAGCACCTTCTCCAGGCTGTCCTGTCTTCTCATTATGTGGCCAAAGTATTTCAGTTTTGCCTTTAATATCATTCCCTCAAGTGAGCAGTCTGGCTTTATTTCCTGGAGGATGGACTGGTTTGATCTTCTTGCAGTCCAAGGCACTCTCAGAATTTTCCTCCAACACCACAGTTCCAAAGCATCGATCTTCCTTCTCTCAGCCTTCCTTATGGTCCAGCTCTCACAGCCATATGTTACTACGGGGAACACCATTGCTTTAACTTTGCGGACCTTTGTTGTCAGTGTGATGTCTCTGCTCTTAACTATTTTATCGAGATTGGTCATTGCTCTTCTCCCAAGGATTAAGTGTCTTCTGATTTCCTGACTGCAGTCAGCATCTGCAGTAATCTTTGCACCTAGGAATACAAAGTCTTTCACTGCTTCTACATTTTCTCCCTCTATTTGCCAGTTATCAATCAAGCTGGTTGCCATCATCTTGGTTTTTTTGAGGTTTAGCTGCAAGCCAGCTTTTGCACTTTCTTCTTTCACCTTCATCATAAGGCTCCTCAGTTCCTCTTCGCTTTCAGCCATCAAAGTGGTATCATCTGCATATCTGAGATTGTTAATGTTTCTTCCAGCGATTTTAACTCCAGCCTTGGATTCCTCAAGCCCAGCTTGTCGCATGATGTGTTCTGCATACAAGTTGAATAGGTAGGGTGAGAGTATACAGCCCTGCCGTACTCCTTTCCCAATCTTAAACCAGTCCGTTGTTCCGTGGTCTGTTCGTACTGTTGCTACTTGGTCGTTATACAGATTCTTCAGGAGGCAGACAAGATGACTTGGTATCCCCATACCACTAAGAACTTGCCACAATTTGTTATGGTCCACACAGTCAAAGGCTTTAGAATAGTCAATCAAACAGAAATAGATGTTTTTCTGAAACTCCCTGGCTTTTTCCATTATCCAGCAGATATTGGCAATTTGGTCTCTAGTTCCTCTGCCTTTTCTAAACCCAGCTTGTACATCTGGCAATTTTTGCTCCATGAACTGCTGAAGTCTACCTTGCAGGATCTTGAGCATTACCTTACTGGCATGTGAAATGAGTGCCACTGTTTGATAGTTTTAACATTCTTTAGTGTTCCCCTTTTTTGATATGGGGATATAAGTTGATTTTTTCCAATCTGATGGCCATTCCTGTGTTTTCCAAATTTGCTGGCATATAGCATGCATTACCTTGACAGCATCATCTTGCAAGATTTTGAACAGTTCAGCTGGGATGCCGTCATCTCCTGCTGCCTTGTTATTAGCAATGCTTCTTAAGGCCCACTCAACCTCACTCTTCAGGATGTCTGGCTCTAGCTCACTGACCACACCGTCAAAGCTATCCCTGATATTGTTATCCTTCCTATACAGGTCTTCTGTATATTCTTGCCACCTTTTCTTGATCTCTTCTTCTTCTGTTAGGTTCTTGCCATCTTTGTTTTTGATCATACCCATTTTTGCCTGGAATTTACCGCCAATGTTTCTAATTTTCTGGAAGAGGTCTCTTGTCCTTCCTATTCTATTCTCTTCTTCCACTTCCGCCCATTGCTTGTTTAAAAATAATTCCTTATCTCTTCTGGCTAACCTCTGGAATTTTGCACTTAATTGGGCATATCTCCCCCTATCACTGTTGCCTTTTGCTTTCCTTCTTTCTTGGGCTACTTCTAGTGTCTCAGCAGACAGCCATTTTGCCTTCTTGGTTTTCTCTTTCTTGGGGATGTATTTTGTTGCCGCCTCCTGAACAATGCTGCGAGCTTCTGTCCAGAGTTCTTCCGGGACCCTATCTACTAAGTCCAGTCCCTTAAATCTATTCTTCACCTCCACTGCATATTCCTTAGGAATATTAGTGAGTTCATATCTAGCTGATCTGTGGGTCTTCCCTAATCTCTTTAGTCTGATCCTAAATTGTGCAAGAAGAAGTTCGTGATCTGAACTACAGTCAGCTCCAGGTCTTGTTTTTACCGACTATATAGATGTCCGCCACCTTTGTCTGCAAAGGATGTAGTCAATCTGATTTCAGTGTTGTCCAACTGGGGAAGTCCATGTATAAAGCCGTCTCTTAGGTTGTTGGAAGAGAGTGTTTGTTATGCAGAGTGAGTTGTCTTGGCAAAATTCTATCAGCCTATGTCCTGCTTCGTTTTGTTCTCCCAGGCCATGCTTACCTGTAATTCCAGGTGTCATTTGACTGCCCACCTTAGCATTCCAGTATCCTGTGATGAAAATAACGTCTCTTTTAGGCGTGTTGTCCAGTAGGTGCTGCAGATCCTCATAGAACTGCTCTACTTCAGCTTCTTCAGCATTTGTGGTTGGGGCGTATATTTGGATCACTGTGATGTTAGATGGCTTGCCCTGAATTCGAATTGAGATCATTCTATCGTTTTTTGGATTGTATCCAAGCACTGCTTTAGCCACTTGACTATTAATTATGAAGGCTACTCCATTTCTTCTGTGGTCCTCTTGTCCACAGTAGTAGATCTGGTGGTCATTTGATGTGAAGTGGCCCATTCCAGTCCATTTCAGTTCACTGACGCCCAGAATGTCTATCTTTAATCATGACATCTCACCAATAACCACATCCAATTTGCCCTGGCTCATAGATCTTACATTCCAGGTTCCAATGGTGTGTTGATCCTTAGAACATCGGATTCGCCGTTCACCACCAGCACCGTCGGCCGCTAGCCGTCCTTTCGGCTTTGAGCTAGCTGCGTCATCACGTCTGGGGCTAGTTGAGCTCATCCTCTGTTCCTCCCCAGTAGCATTTTGACCACCTTCCGACCTGGGGGTCTCATCTTCCGATGGTATACCGACATATCTCTGGTTGTACTGATCCATTTAGTTTTCAGGGCAAGAATACTGGGATGGGTTGCCATTACCTTCCCCAGGGATCGCATTTAGTCTGACCTCTCTGTCATGACCTTCCCGACTTGGGTGGCCCTTCACAGTTTAGCTCATGGCATCATTGAGGTGCTCAAGCTCCAGCACCACGATAAGGTAATGATCCTTTGCTGAAGAGATGTTTTCTTACCTAACCCTAAATATTATTGAATGTTAACTTGAGTACAGGGTGTTTTCTCATGTATATATTGGTCTGAAGTTATTTACTCTCTTACTGGGCATCTTTTACTTTGGAGAATATAGAACTATTAAGGGAAAAAAATTATGCCAGTTTTGGTTAAGAATCAAAGAAAGTTGCTGCTAAAAATATTTTGAGTCTTTTATGGCAGCCCTGGTAAGTGGAAGATGAGGTTCATGAGAGGTTTGTTTCTTGAACAAAACCTCCAACTGACCATGAATTTCCATGATCACCTTTCTTTAAAGAGTTACATAAAAGCTTTTTTCCTCCAATCCCATGGCTTTGCACTTCATGTGAATTATTAATTAATCAATTTATTAAATTTCTACTCTACACAACTGATCAGGCTCTGGGTTGCTTACAAATAGGATAAAACACTATTTGTCTTTTATCATGAAAACCAAAAGAAAAAATGTAACCAAAACCATAAACATAAGGAACAAAACCATCTGCTGTCATGACCCAAACACCCTCCAGAAATGGTCTGTCCTCAGCTTCTTCTGGAAGGATCCAAGGTGGGAGCTGATCTGATCTCAAGCAGAAGGCCATTCCAGGGGGCTGGCACTGAACAGCAATGCCTCTGAGTGTCAGCCCCCTTGACCTTCTGAAAATGGGGAACCATCAGCTGCTTATCCCAACGCTGCTGCAAGGGACAGGCTGACACCAATGGGGAGGTGTGGTCCTACCGATAACCTGGAGCCAAGCTGCAGAGGCCTCGAGAGATTAAAGCAAGCACTTAAATTGTGCCTGGAAGCTGAGTGTCAACCAATGCAAGGCCAGTTTCACTTGTTTCCAACAGCAGCTGCTGGTGAGCATCTAGGCTGTGCCTTTTGTACAAACTGAAGCTTCTGGATTGCTTTTAAAGTCTAAACCCATGGTCTTCAAGGGCAGCTGTAATGATTGCCTACTCTAATAGACTCAGACTCACAAGCAGGAACTTAATGATATCTGATTTATTAAAGAATAGTATGCAAATACAGAGAAAGCTGAGAATGAGCAAAAGCGCGCCAAATACAAACTAAAAACCTTCGGCTCAAACGTAATCCCTCCCCTTGCCCTGCCGTTGCAAACTCCCCCCCCCCCCCCAGGTGCTGGTAACCGTTTCTGCTGATGTCCTGGGGAAGGAACCTTGAACACATGAGATAACCCAAACACATTCCAATCCAGCTACTAACATATAACAATCCCACGAGATAGAATCCTCCTCCCCTCCCAGATGAAACATTCATCAGCCAAATGACATGCAAAACGTTACGATGTACCGGCAACATTGGAATGGTGAACATGACATACTGCCCCCCAAAAAACATTAAGGAGCAGGTTTTAGAGGATAAGCTAGATGAAAGCAGCAAACCAAAAGAGGAGATTATACATCACAGGCAGACACCCATTCAGGGTGGGGAAAGTGCTTCCAGCGAATAAGGTACTGTAGAGTGCCATGTAGGCGGCAAGAATCAAGGACCTCCTTCACCTCAAAATGTTGTTGTCCATCAATCATGATTGGAGCAGGAGGTGGGGGTTGTGGATGCCAGTGATCTGAGTGGTTGACAGGCTTGAGTAAGCTGCAATGAAAAACAGGATGTAAACGTTTCAGATTGTGTGGCAAATCAGTCGAAACATGACAGGGTTAACAACTCCCACAATGGGAAAAGGTCCAACAAACTTAGGAGCCAACTTCTTTGAGGGCTGAGGGGACTTAATGAACTTAGTGGAAAGGTAGACCTTATCACCAATTTTAAAAGCAGGTTGAAGGGCTCGTCGCTTATCGGCGTGCAGTTTATAGGCAGATTGGGCATCAGCCAATGCCTTTTGAATCACTGGCCACAAATCAGCCAGTTGAGCAGCCCAATCAGAAGTGGAGCAGGGCTGTGTGGAGGGTTGAGGCAACTCAGGAATGGGAACAAAGTCCCGGCCAAACACAGTATGGAAAGGGGTGTGCCCCGTACTCTGATGGACGGCGTTGTTATAAGCCACCTCAGCAAAAGGTAGCAGATCAACCCAATTGTCCTGCTGATAGTTGACAAATGCCCGCAAAAATTGCTCCAGGGTCGAATTAAGAGCCTCTGTAGATCCGTCAGTCTCCAGATGCGACGCAGTGGACAACGCCTGCTTGGTACCCACCAGCTTTAGAAATGCCCTCCAAAATTGGGAAGTGAACTGTGTCCCGTGGTCCGTGACCAAGCGGGAGGGGCTACCGTGGATTCGGTAGATGTGGATTAGAAAAAGGCGGACCAATTGCTGAGCAGACGGAATAGAAGCACATGGAATGAAATGGGCTTGCTTGGAAAAGTAGTCCTTTACCACCCAAATCACAGTCTTTCTCTGACTAGGAGGCAAATTCACAATGAAGTCCATAGAAACCTCCTCCCAAGGACGGGAGGGGCTGGCCACTGGCTGCAGTAGCCCTTGCGGTTTACCCCCCTTCCGTTTTGACATGGCACAGACAGGACAAGAAGCAACATAACTTTTTACATCATGTCTTAAAGTGGGCCACCAAAATTGGTGGCATACCAGATGCAAGGTTTTGACAAACCCAAAATGACCAGCCACTTTATCATCATGAGACCTAATCAAAATTTCCCTTCGCAAACTGTCAGGGACAGAGGTGGTTTTGCTTCCAAGCGAAGCCTCTGTCAAATGCAACATTGTCTCTATTCGCTTGCAACCAAGTGCCAGATTTCAGCTCTAGCAGAAACTGTTGCAATTGCGAGGAAATTGGCGTCCTTCCCCCAGCCGGTGAAACCAAAGCTGGGGGCAGCTGTGCACGAGTCTGACTGCGTGTGACAGCTTGCAACCCCAATTGGGATGCTGTCCACACTGTACCCACAACGTCAGGTGCCTGGACCGAATCCTGGGGCAGGCAGGAAAGTGCATCAGCCAGGAAGTTTTTCCTACCCGGAATAAAGTTCAACTTAAAGTCAAAGCGACTGAAAAATTGAGCCCAGTGGATCTGCTTAGGACTGAGCTTACGGGGCGTGCTGAGTGCTTCCAAATTTTTATGGTCAGTCCAAATTTCAAAAGGACATTTAGCCCCCTCTAAGAGGTGGCGCCATGCCTCCAAAGCAGCCTTGACTGCAAAAGCTTCTTTCTCCCAAACATGCCATCGCCTTTCCGTCTCGGAAAATTTCTGGGACAGATACGCACAGGGCTTCAGGCGGTCATCAGCATCCGCTTGCAGCAAGAGCGCTCCAATTGAAAAATCGGAAGCATCCACTTGAACCACAAAGGGTCTAGTGGGATCAGGGTGTTGAAGAATGGGTTCAGCAGTGAACAGGCTTTTGAGTTTGTTGAAAGCCAACTGGCATTCAGGTGTCCAACTGAGCAATGCCCCCAGGTTCTTCACTTTGCGTGTGTCCCCCAACCCCTTCGTATGTAACAAATCAGTGAGAGGCAACACAATTTCTGCGAACCCCTGGATGAATTGACGGTAATAGTTGGAAAATCCAAGAAAACTTTGGAGCTGCCTGCGGGTACGCGGGTGCTCCCACCCCAAAATAGCTTGAATCTTCGCAGGATCCATTTCAATGCCCTTGTCAGAGATCCTGTACCCCAGGTAGTCAAGCTGAGTCTGATGAAATTCACACTTAGAAAGTTTAGCATAAAGCTCAGCCTTTCTCAGTTTGCTAAGCACCTGTTTCACCAAGCGCTCATGTTCCTCCTCAGTTTCAGTATAAATCAAAACATCATCCAAATAGACCAGTACACCCTTGAACAAATGTTCATGTAACACTTCATTGATCAATTGCATGAACACCCCTGGTGCCCCCGCCAAAAGGCAAAACTTTGTACTGAAAAGAACCCAGAGGACAATTGAAAGCAGTCTTCCATTCATCCCCCTCCCGTATGCGGATATGGAAATAGGCTTCCTGCAAATCCAGCTTAGAGAAGATTTTCCCCTTAGCCAGATGTGCTAACATGTCTTTTATTAATGGCAGAGGATATTTGTTTAATATCGAGACCGCATTTAATCCGCGGTAATCTGTACAAAGTCTCAATGTCCCATCCTTCTTCACTCAAAACAAGACGGGGGCGCCCACTGGCGAATTTGCTGGTTCAATAAAACCCCTGGCCAAGTTTTTGTCCACAAACTCCTTCAATGCCGCCAGTTCCTTTTGCGTCATGGCATAGATTTTTGGTTTGGGCAGTTGAGCGTCGGGGACCAACTCTATCACACAGTCAGTTTTTCGATGGGGTGGAAGTTGGTCCGCTTCCTTCTCACCAAATACATCCGCAAAGCTTTGGTATTGCTCTGGCAAGCCCTCCAGTGGTGTGACAGCAAAATGCGGGGTTGCTGCCACCGCCCTCCCCACTGCAGCCTCTGGAGCGTCGTCCTCCCCAGGGGCTTGATAGAAACCATCCCCAAAAGTCAAAGTCCTGTGCACCCAATTTATATATGGGTTTTGTTGGACCAACCAAGGAATCCCCAGAATGACTAAGGGACCCCCCACAGGCGCCACCACAAATGGCAGCCCCTCACAGTGGCTGCCCATTTGCAACGCCACCATGCCCGTGAAATGGGTGACTGGTTTCCCCCCCGCCATAGAACCATCCAGCTGGGTGAAAATCATGGGACGTTGCAGTGGAAAGCTGGGTAACTCCAAAGCAGCTACCACATCAGGGTGCATCAAGCAACGCGAACACCCTGAATCGATCAATGCCCAAACTTCAATGGTTCTTGTGCGGGAGCCTAACTTCACTTTAACGGTCAGTGTGGGATAGTTGGCACTCACCGAGATATGTTCGCGCCCATCCTCCACCACCTGCCCACAGGTGCTCTTTAAAGCAGGTGGCTGGCGTTTCCTGCCGGCTGGAGTAGATCGGGCTCCCCCTTGCCCCTGAAGTAAGAAATCTCCTCCACTTCAGTTTCAGCCATGGCTGCCTTCATTTTCCTGGGTAGAGAGGGAGATTTCCCCGACGGCTTCCCCGAATGATCATCAGTCTTTCCCTTCGGGCACGCCGCCGCTCGGTGACCTTCCTTCCCACATCGGAGGCATTGCCCTTTCGCATAGCAGTGCTCCCTCTCCTCTTCCCAGGCATGTTGACCGGACTTTTCAGTGTGCTCAGCAGTGCGAGAACCCTTGCTGAACCCAGCATATCTCATCACCTTCCTGTGAACGAAGGTCTCATGGGCATGCTCAGCCTTCCCTGCCAGCTGTATCCATTCAAACAGGGTATCTGGGTCATCCCTGCCGAGCGACCACCTCAGGACCTCCGTATTCAGACCATCCTTAAAAAGTTCTTTTAATGTAGATTGGGACCAATCCTCAACCTTCCCAGCCAGAGCCTTAAATTCCAAAGTGTAGTCTGCCACCGATCGTGGCCCCTGGCACAGCTCCCTCAGCGCCCATTTTGCTCTTTCTTTAGCTAACAGGTCTTCAAAATGTAGTTTCAACGCCCACAGGAATTCTTTGAACTCCTCCAGCTCAGGGGCATCCGATTGACATAACTGCACATACCAATCGGCAGCCCGCCCCTTGAGCTTAGTGGCAATGGCATTAATCTTGGCTCTTTCTGAACAAAAATACTGCTCCCATTCATCCATATAACTCCTTGCATTGGTAAGGAAGAACGATAGCTTAGTTGGATCTCCATCAAATTTAACGGTAAAGTCCTTAACCCCCACTCTGGGCGGTCCCTTTACCACAGCTGGGCAGTCGAACTTCCTTTTAGCTCCCAGGGATCTCCGCTCTGGAGGAGGGGACCTTGAAATTCTCACCCTTGGTGCCCTTGCTTCCTCTCTGTGCCGGGTCCTACTCCTTTCCTCCAGGGAAGGTGGGGGCAAAGAAGGAGTCGAATGCCTATTACTAGACTCCTCTCTCCTCCTCTCCTGGGGACCCCAGTCCATGGACATTTTCCAAAACATAAATTCTAGTGACTCCAATTTGGCCTCCACCAGTTTTATATGATCAGGGGTTTGGGAATCCTCCTTTCCGTCCTGCCTCACCACCGTTGGGGACATCGGGTATCGCTGCTTCCAAGATGTTTTGGACGTCCCTGGTAGGGATCCCTGTGTTTCATCCCAGGTGATCAGCTCGCCTGGCGACTCACCGGTTGGTTCAGGGGCTCTTTTACCTCCAACCTCCTCTTCTCCTAGGCTGGAGCTCGACCCCTCTTGCACTTCTGACAGCTCTCGAGGAGGGGCTCTCTCCGTTCTTATCACTGTGGAGTCGGGTTCCCCCTCGCTTGATTCCTCGCTTTCCGTGGTTTGGGGATTGGACACCCTGGAGAAGATGTTGATGCTAGGGAGAGTGGAAGGCAAAAGGAAGAGGGGCCGACCAAGGGCAAGGTGGATGGATGATATTCTAGAGGTGACGGACTCTTCCCTGGGGGAGCTGGGGGTGTTGACGACCAACAGGAAGCTCTGGCGTGGGCTGGTCCATGAAGTCACGAAGAGTTGGAAGCGACTAAACGAATAAACAACAACAACAACAAAGCACTTCTCCCTCACAAAATAAATCTGGAAAGGGGCTAACGGAAATGTTTTTGGATTCTCAGCTTTATGTAATGATTGCCTACTCTAATAGACTCAGACTTAATGATAATCATTAAGGAACTTAATGATATCTGATTTATTAAAGAATAGTATGCAAATACAGAGAAAGCTGAGAATGAGCAAAAGTGCACCAAATACAAACTAAAAACCCTCGGCTCAAACGTAATCCCTCCCCTCGCCCTGCCATTGCAAACTCCCCCCCCCCCCAGGTGCTGGTAACCGTTTCTGCTGATGTCCTGGGAAAGGAACCTTGAACACACGAGATAACCCAAACGCATTCCAATCCAGCTACTAACATATAACAATCCCACGAGATAGAATCCTCCTCCCCTCCCAGATGAAACACGCATCACCCAAATGACATGCAAAATGTTACGATGTACCGGCAACATTGGAACGGTGAACATGACAGCAGCCCCACGGACAGCACATTGTAACCATGAGGTGACTAGGACATAAGTGAGAATCTGGAGGGCTGCCTGATCCAGGAGAGGGCACAACTGACACACTAGATGGAGCTGTTCCACCTGCTCTTCAAGTGTCATTGCACAGTGACTTCTGGTAGGGACATGGTGGACTGCACAGCTGTGCCCACAGGCCACACGGACAGAACTGATAATGTGGCAATTTTTTTCAGGCTCAGGCAGGCTTTTCCTGGCACAACTGGCACACTAGATGGAGCTGTGCTACCTGCTCTTCAGGAGTTGCTATACAGTTGGGCGGCCTTTAAATCTAATGGATATATGTATATACTATATATGTATGTATATGATAAGGGCATGAGTCATTGTAGCAAGGTTCTCTCATCCCAGATAAGGCTGCAGCTGACATATTAGCCAAATCTGGCAAAGGAACCCCTAGCTCTACGTTCTGCTCTACGTTCTGCTCCAGCAACAGCTGCAAGGAGCTTGGGAGGCCCCCAAATCATGGACGTGCTCTTTTAGGGGTAGTGCCTCCCCATCCAATGTCACCACTGGAACCAAAAGAGAATCCCAATGTATAAACCCCAACTCCACCTTGTTCAGTTTCTGCCTGATTTCTCCTACCTAGACCCTCACAACCTCCAGGCATGAGACATGTCTTTGAGAGTAATTCCAGGGTGGCCTGGGCTCATGAAATAAAGCTGGATGTCATCAATTTTACTGTATATGATGATTATACCAGCCCCCAAACTGCCCCACTCAAAGCTTTCACCCATTTCTGCCAAAAGCACTTACTGATAATTCATGTCCAGAAAACCAAAGTGGTGGTTTTGGCTAAAAGACCCAAAAGATTTAATTGGGCCACTGAAGGGAAGGAAATGGAACAAGTTAAACACCTCAAATATTTCAGGGTAGTGTTCTGGTCTACAGGTGCCTGGAACATGCACATTGACCATGCTGCTTCATGAACACTTTATGATCTTTTTTCAGACAAAGGGTAGGGAATGCATAGAAGCAGCTCCGAAATGTTTTGCAGCAAAACCCTTGTATGGCACTCAGCTGGGACTATAAATCATTTGTAGCTATGCTCATAAAGTTTTTGTGAAACATTTTTCAAGTGCCTAGATGTGTTTCCACTGCAGTGCTCTGAAGGGAAGCAGGGCAACAAAAAGTAGAGGTGAGAACATACTTATTGGTTAAAATGCCACTTTCCCCCATCAGGACAGATTCCATTAGTCCTAACAGAGCAATTTCAGTCTTCATGACAACAAGCAATTATGGCTTGCCACTCAACTACTCCTTCTGGAGTATACTTAGGCCCAAAGAATGGTTAGAGAAAAGGTCCTAAATACAGGATTCCAGAATGAGGTCAGCTATGGTCCAGCCACATTCAAGCTCTCACAACTTATTCCAGATGGGAACTGGGCAGATACTTTAGCCTCCCCTGCATGGCAAAGTGCCACTCTCGTAGGCAAGCTCAAAGGTTTACCCTTCACATTTCTTAATGGGAGATTTCTCAAAGTCCCCACGTCTATGAGAACCTGTCCATGGAGCAGAAATGCCATTGAGACCATCTCATATGGGCTTTTACACTGCCCCATTACCAATGTAGTTGAGAAACTTTCATTCTTCCTTTATTGACACATGTTAAAGGTAATAATAAAAGTTGATTTTCTTCTGTCAGACAAGAAGGTGGTTAATACATACAATGTGGACAGATTTTGTCTGGCAGTAATTAAAATTTGCAAATGGATAATTAAGGGTATTGAGCATGGTTAAAGTTGCGAATTCTTCTTTTATTTTTATTTTTTAATCTTTATTTGTTTCGTATCCTTTTTATGGACCTCCAGGCCCTCTCCACTTTATTTCACAGTCTTAACTATTAAAATTAAGATTTTTTACAGAGAGATTTTAGTGTTTTAATATTATAGTATTGTGTTAGTAATCTTAGCTTTTAGTTATCTTTTATAAGTTTCAGTGACATTATTGAAATGGATGTAATATTTCCTGATTGTATTTTATGGTGGTCTGTGACTGAAATAAAGATTTGATTGATATCCAAGCTTTATCTGAAGCAACACTTGTGATTCCCAGATAAAACATTTTGGCTGAACCTGATGCATATATTTTGGCTACTGCAGCTTTCTGTGGGGTTGACTGTTTTATATGGGTAGGACAAGGAGTATTATTCCAAACAGGAATAAGGCTGAGTAACAAATGGATTGAGCCAGGTACCTTCAAACATATGTTATTCTTCCTTTGATTCTTTGTCTTTATTTTATTTCTGGATTGTTGTTGAGACGACTTATTTGTTTATGATTTAGATTTAATTTTTTATGTTCCATGTGCAATGGATGTTTTAAATAATTTTTCATATCATGAAATCTGCTAAGAGTCTTTGGATTGCAGCATGTAGACATGAGCCAATAACTAAATAACTAACTTAGTAAATAAAGCAAACACACCTGGAAGATGGTCCCTTTCTGGGCCATGTTCTATAGCAACATTTTGCAAATATGGTGCCAAATTCCAAGCAACATCAATGTAATCAGTTACTGAAGAATGATCATCATGTGTAGAGCAATTAAGAAGTTGTAGGTTTATTTAGTGGGGAGGGGGGCTCTGAATCCAAGTAACCCTCTCACATGTCCTGCCATGTCACAGTACAATAATGTTATCTTCTGAATTATTCTGGGGTGCAATACATAGAAATAGAAATAGACATGCAGTCCTCTGCAAGAAGGGGGTTGTTATGGAAGTTAGAATGATGATCAGAGTTTCTTGATTAAAACTGAAGTTTGTTGGGGGGAGCCTAGTATCAAATTTTCTGTTAACTACAGTCTGAGTTTAGTGCTTGTTTAAAAGAGAGTTAGACACATATTCGGAACAGTCTGAGTGCTGCCACTATGGAGCACCTTCACGTCAGCAACTTTCACTCAGGTAACTTGAAAGATGACTCCATTCCAGCCCAACTCTGCCCCATGACTTGTTAAAGTTGTTTTTTTTCCACCAGCTTGTGATATTGTGGGAGGGGAGATGGAACCAGGCAAATTCACCAATCACTGTGCTTAACCTGTTCAGCATCAAAGTGTGTATCACCTGTCATCCTTCAGCTTGGTCACAGAGGCTGTAGAAGTTATTGTACCATACTCTCCTGCCAACCTAGGGACTGGAGAAATGAGCATTAATGCAGCTGAGAGGAAGAGTCCTAAGCCTTAAGTGTACAGGTGAATATATAGGTGGATCCATATGGAAATTCCAGCGATTGAATACATATCAAGTTCCTGTATCATCATGTCATGCAGGACCACAAATTGTATCCAGTGACGGCTTGGAGTTCTTGTGAGACTAAATAACCAACCTATGGCTCAACATATCTACAATCTTCAACCAGGCTTCCAACACCCAAGCAGACAGGCAGACTGGCACAAACATGCCCACCCACTCACCCATACACCATACATACACATCGTAACTCAATACCAGCTATCTAATCAGTAAGCCACCATATTATCATATATTGAATGTAAATTCCAGTTGTGGGCCATACTAATCAACTGCAGACTGAGAAAAAAATAGGCAATTGTTTATTTATTTATTTTATTCAACATATTTCTACCCTGCTACAATTACAAAAAGACTCTTTATGGCTACATAGAACACTTGTTAACCTTCAGGTTTTCTGGAGTATTGTCATCCTTGTGAGGTAGTCCAAACAAAAAGCACACACAGAAGAAGTAGATCTACTTTATTGTAAGGCTACATTAACAGAATCTGGCAAGTCTGAAAGTACATCTCTCCCCAGTTGCCTTCACAGCCTAAGAAACTAGGGAGGGTCCCTTCTGAGACGTTTGCCAAACCCACATTCCTGCTGAAGGCTCAGCTGCCTTTCATTTGACTGTTGTACTGGCTCCAGCTTTTTCCCCGTCTCCCAAGGTCATTCCCACATACCATTACAGGTATGTCCTTTTTAAATTGGCCCTACTAACTGGAATATGAGATGTTAAACAGCTTGTTTATTCCTGGCATTTCCCAGCCCAGTTTTCTTCTTACCAGCAGTCAGATGTTATGGATCCAGGAGTGCCAGCTTAGTCTAATAGTTACAGTGTTGGGTCAGGACTATGAAGAACAGATGTTAGTCCATCCTCAGCCCTTGGAACTTGGTGATTTGGCTCTGGTTATGGGAAGAGGGTCATGGGTGTGGGAAAAAAACCAAGGGAGATCCCTCTGCAAGTTGCCTTGCATTCAGAGAGGGAAAATAGCCTGTGAATCTAACAGAGGAACAGATATGTGACAGTGCCAGGCCCGTGAACAGGGATCAGAGGAAAGCATGAGAGCAAAGAGAGAATGAGCATGAATAAGTGATGATGAGACAGAAGGAGACACGTTATCTTTATGTAGAAACGTATACAGAGACATCCTGCTAATGAAAGAATAAGAGAAAGAGATCTCTTAAGAGAAAAAGGTGGATAAGCTGCCGGAGAACCTTCATGTGAAACCACTTCAGTTCTGGGGACCTTGCATTCCATCAGCCAGTGGTGAGGAAATTCTAGAGAGGATATGATTCAGAGAGGGCATGTTGTGGGTCCTGTCTATGAAAGACTGTTGATTGGCAGGGCCCAGGAAGAGAGCCTTCTCTGCTGTTGCCCCCATCCTATGGAACACTCTTCCCCCAGAGGTGAGGCAGCCCCCCTCAGCCTTCCAGAAAGGGGTGAAGACCTGGCTCTGCCATCTTGCATAGGGTGTGAGGAGGGGTAACCAACCCTGAGGGTGGTTAGCACCCTGAAGACACACCCTGGAAATTTAATTAAGAACTTTTTACCATCTACCTCTTGGGATATATTCTTTATTTAAGAAGACTATTTTAATTGTATTGTTTTATTGTTTTGTTGTATTTTAACTAATATTTTATTCCTGTTTTATTGTAAACCGCCCCAGAGTCGCTCTCTGAGTGAGATGGGCGGTGACTCAATTTGATATATAAATAAATGTAAATGATTCACATTTGGGAAAGGTCCTAATGTAGGAGTCTTAGTGAAAGGTGTGACAACCATGAGATGAATAAAACTCATTTTCCCAGCAGGAACACTGTTGTTTACTTCATCACAGTTTATTGATTCAAGCACAGCTATCTAGCATTACGCCACTTGCAAAAAAAGCCAGTCAAGCCATATGCACAATGGGTGAAAAAGGCAGTGTCCCCCCATCACAAAAAAAGCTTCTGGTTACTATTAAATGTTGCACTTCTGTCCCATTTAACAAGTCAGTTGAAAACCAAGTACAAGATTAGCTTAACTTTTCTTGTATATGTTGAAGTGAAATCAAATTCAACAAAGCAATACTGGTAGGTACATTTATTAGCAGGAAAACAATTCCAGGGGGTCCAGGAGGGACAAAAAATGGGTTTCTGGGACAGGATGTCTGAAGGAGTAATAATGTCAACTTTCACATTAGCCTTCCCAAGCTAACCATTTTGGATTTCAAAACCATTCCTCTAAGCGTGACGAACTCTGGATTGAATCCATGATCTCTGAATTGTTTACAAAGTTAGTTTAGGTGATATTGTTAGATGTCAACATAGCAGGTATCGATCCACCACATTCAAATTATGCTATGACATAAAGCATTCACATGAGTTCCTAGAAGCGAATTCTTCTATAAAATAGGAGATCAAAACATGGTGGGTTTTTTATTTGTTTTTTTTTTTAGGACTTTCCCTTGGATCTCTTGCAGAAAAAAATTCTGGCAGAACTTAAAAAATGTTAACAGCGAAGAAGGAAAAACAGTAGATGCATAATGCTTATCTTAAGTAAAGACTTTGCTTAAATAATGGCTGGCCCCATCAGCAAACAGTTTACTCTGGGTCATGGCGATCATCGGCTTTTCCCATAAACTGACAATTTCACCTATTCTTTGGAAAGTAGCCAGGCACCATGAATTTTTATTGGGATTGTTTGGGCTTTTTGCTGTTTTTATTCTCTTGTGAGATGCCCAGGGTTGTGGTTACAATATGGGCAGCTATATAAGATTCTAAAATAAATAAATAACAAAAATCAAGAATGAGAAACCACTGATGGCAAAATCAGGCTTGGTGACCTTTTCTGCCCATAAGCAGTGCCTTGAGGCCAACAGAAAAGGAAGCAGAGTGTACTGAACCCTTTACCTAGGGAGTGACCCCATCTGCACAGGACACTAGGTGTCAGGATCGTACAATCAAATGGACTCAGTGCATTTGATTGATGAATCCTGCCATTGTCAGTTAGACCGAGAAGCCTTGATGCATGTCAGGATTGTTTATGGGAGCTGAAGGGTAGGGGGAATTCCAGCAGTAGCCAAAGCTCTGGGAACCAAGGTCACTGCAATGGCTTGAGCCAGGTGCAGGAGGGGGAAGATGAACTCACTGAGAGGGGAATGTTTTAATTAGGATTTGCGTGCCAATTTTGACAGTTACAGCTTTTTCTTGGACTGCTTGCTTCAATCTTCAAATAAAAAGCTTTCCTTTTCTACAATGGAAATCTGTGAAGTTACTATGTTTGGGACCTGAGCATAGCAATCCTTACACTAGGCTCCTGTGTGGTTAGCTAGGCAATAGGAATCCAGCCAATGTGGTCAGTTTATGGTTTGGGGTAAGATACCATCAATATGCTGCTGATACTCAGCTTTATATCTCTACCCCAGACTGCCTGAATGATGCCGTGGATGTCCTGACCCAGTGCCTGGAGGCTGTAAGGGCCTGGATGGCTTTGACTTAACCCAAGCAAGACGGAGTGGCTTTGGGTTTGTGGGCCTCCTGGTGCTAAGGTTTTCCCACCTTTGGTCTTGGATGGGGTTGCACTGCCCCAGACAGACCCGGTGCACAATCTGGGGGTCCTCGTAGACTCACGGCTCCTGCTCAAAGAGCAGGTGGCAACTGTGGCTAGGAGGGCCTTTGCACACCTTCGGGTTGTGCGCCAGCTGCGCCCATTCCTAAACCGAGAGGCTTTGCTCACAGTCACTCATGCCCTCGTGACCTCCTGTCTGGACTACTGTAATGTGTTCTACATGGGGCTGCCCTTGAAGAGCATTCAGAAGCTTCAACTGGTGCAGAATGCAGATGCATGGATAGTAAATGGTGTCAGGTACTCGACACATGTAACACCACTACTACATGAGCTGCATTGGTTGCCGGTGTGCTTCTGGGTGCAATTCAAGGTGCTGGTTGTCACCTTTAAAGCCCTTCATGGCTTGGGGCTGGGTTACCTAAGGGACCGCCTTCTCCCAGTTGTTTCTGCCTTCCAATTCAATCTAGTAGGTTGGGTATGCTGTGGGTCCCATCAGCCAGGGAGTGTCGGTTGGCAGGAACTAGAAGGCGTGCCTTCTCTTCCATAGTGCCTGCCCTCTGGAACATCCTCCCTCCAGAAATTAGGATGTCCCCGACCCTGTTGGCCTTTCATAAGACTGTGAAGAACTGGCTTTGTGCTCGGGCCTGGGGCCTTGGGCATGTGGATGGTCCTGTCTCTTGGCTGTATTAACATTCATGCATTGCTCGCTTGGCAGCCATGTATATTTATTTTGTATTTATTTTATATTTTAACTGTTTTAATTGTAATTGTTTTAATTGTTTTACAGTTTTATTGTTGTAAACCACTCAGAGTCACTCACTGAGATGGGCGGCTATAGAAATCAAATACATACATACATACATACATACATACATACATTGGAAACTTACCCCCCTCAATCACTTTTACTGGAGTCATCTTTCATCATAAATACTATTGTTGGACACTAAGGTAAAGGTAAAGGTTTCCCTTGACGTAAAGTCCAGTCGTGTCCGACTCTAGGGGGCGGTGCTCATCTCCGTTTCTAAGCCTTAGAGCCGGCGTTGTCATAGACACTTCCGGGTCATGTGGCCAGCATGACGACTCGGAACGCCGTTACTTTCCCGCCGAAGCGGTACCTATTGATCTACTCACATTTGCATGTTTTCGAACTGCTAGGTAAGCAGGAGCTGGGACGAGCAACAGGAGCTCACCCCGCCGCGCGGTTTCGAACCGCCGACCTTCCAATCGGCAGCTCAGCGGTTTAATCCGCAGCGCCACCGCGTCCCTTGTTGGACACTAGAGGGAGCTAATATATTAAAATCTAAAGCACTGAAGTATTGAAGTTTTAAATATATCTATCTATCTATCTATCTATCTATCATCTATCTATCTATCTATCTATCTATCATCTATCTATCTATCTATCTATCTATCAAAAAGGGGGGGGAGAAATAGAAATTATGGCCACTAGAAGACTACAAAGGCAAGGCTCTGGTGAATTTGAGGGGTCAAAGTGCATGTTTGATGAGTTCACAGCTAAATATACACAGTCTATTGCCCAGTCTGTTGCCCAATCTTTTGAGGTTCTTGAGAAAAAGGTGGATACAAGATTTACTGACTTTGAAAAAAGATTAGAGCAAAAATTAGAGAAAATGCAAGGAGATGTGAAACAAATAACCAGCAGAGTTGATGTATTGGAAAGTGAAAGGGAGAAAGAGCTTGACAGAATTGCACTGCTTGAATTAAGGGATAAAGAATTTTGCTTAAGGCTCAGGAGGATTCCTGACACCAAGGAGGAAAATCTCAGAGATGAGATTTCACAAGCTTTGGCAGTTTCAGTTGAATGGGAGGATGACAGAATGATGAAGGAAATAGAGAAAGTCTTTCACATTAACTCAAGGTATGCAACTATAAACTAGCCAAGAGATGTTCTGGTCCAGTCTGGTAGGAGGAAAACAAGATAATTGGTCTTACAAGCTCATTTTAATTCTAAACTTAATATTGACAAAGTGGATATAATTGTACTGAAAGAAATTCCTGTGAGAATTTTAAGAAAGAGAAAAGAATATAAAAAGAATATAAAAAGAATATAAAAAATGGGAAGGGGTAAGTTTTACTTACCTACAACAAAAGTGTAGACTAACTTCAATCCTTAAAGCCAAAGATTTCCTTGTCAAGCATGGAACTAAGTTGGAACAGGATGCAACTGAACAGGATGCATTTGGAACTAACAAATGGATTCCACAATACAAGAAGAGATGGGTGCTACATCCAAATACTTATGCTTTCATAAAAATGGCCTTGAACTGTCTTACATGGAATATAAATGGGACAAATGCTCCACAGAAGAGAAGAAAAAGTTTTCACTATTTGAAAAAATTGAAACATGATGTGATATGCTTATAAGAAACTCATATAAAGAAAAAGATACAAAATATTTAATAAATAATCTGGGACAAGGATTTATTTCAGCAGGTTTGAAGAAAATTAATGGCCTTGTAATATATGTTAAACCATATTTGAAATCACATTTATTATTAGCTGATGAGCATGGTAGATACGTAGCAGTTGAAGTGGAACTTTATGGACTTAAATCTATTATTGCGGGAGTATATATACCAATTGAAGATAAAAGTAAATTTGTTATGCAACGCTTGAATGAATTGTCATCTTTTTCATATCAAAGTTGGTGTCTAATGGGGGATTGGAATGGAGTTATTTCCCCATTGATTGACAGAATATCTGAGAAACAAATTAAAATTAAACAAGGGAAATTACCAAAATTCTTTTTTGATCTGATGAATAATTTGGCATTGGTGGACCCTTGGAGATATAAAATGGACTGGCAAAGTATTATATTTTTTATTCAGAGAGACATAAATCTTTTTCAAGAATTGATATGATATGGATTTCAAGGGACTTGGTGAATGAAGTTTCTAAAGCAGATATTTTACCAAACCCTTTTTCTGATCATAATCCTGCAAGTATGACAATAAAGAAAATTTTTAGGCCATATAGATGGAGACTGAACAAATCTATTTTACAAAAAGAAAAGGTTGTGGAGGACTGTAAGAGGAAATTAAATGATTTTTTAAATATTAACTTGGATAATGAAATAGATTTAAAAACTGTGTGGTATACCAGTAAAATGGTTGTGAGGGGGCATTCTATCTATCATAACCGTAGTCTTAAGAAGAAATCTCAACAAAAGTTACAAACGGTTTTGGACCAGATTAAGCTGAAAGAAACTGAGTTACAGAAAAAAACCATCAGATAACAATATTGTGTACCAACTTAAGTTATTACATCAGCAAATGTCAATGCTGATTGTGAAAGAAATAGAAACAAAGTTAAAATATGCTAAACAGAGACATTTTGAATTTGCTAATAAACCAGGAAGATAGCTAGCATATAAATTGAGAAAAGAGAGAAGAAAATGATATTAAAGATTCAAGAACGAAATGTGGAATTATTGGATAATGAGAAGATTAAGAAGGCATTTTACGGTTTTTTTCTCTAACTTGTATAAAAAACAAGTCTCCTTGGAGAAGATAGATGAATATCTGAATAAACAAGATTTACCAAAACTATCACTGATGGCTGAAAGTGAAGAGGAACTGAGGAGCCTTATGATGAAGGTGAAAGAAGAAAGTGCAAAAGCTGGCTTGCAGCTAAACCTCAAAAAAACCAAGATTATGGCAACCAGCTTGATTGATAACTGGCAAATAGAGGGAGAAAATGTAGAAGCAGTGAAAGACTTTGTATTCCTAGGTGCAAAGATTACTGCAGATGCTGACTGCAGTCAGGAAATCAGAAGACGCTTAATCCTTGGAAGAAGAGCAATGACAAATCTCGATAAAATAGTTAAGAGCAGAGACATCACACTGACAACAAAGGCCCGCATAGTTAAAGCAATGGTGTTCCCTGTAGTAACATATGGCTGCGAGAGCTGGACCATAAGGAAGGCTGAGCGAAGGAAGATCGATGCTTTTGAACTGTGGTGTTGGAGGAAAATTCTGAGAGTGCCCTGGACTGCAAGAAGATCCAACCAGTCCATCCTCCAGGAAATAAAGCCAGACTGCTCACTTGAGGGAATGATATTAAAGGCAAAACTGAAATACTTTGGCCACATAATGAGAAGACAGGACACCCTGGAGAAGATGCTGATGCTAGGGAGAGTGGAAGGCAAAAGGAAGAGGGGCCGACCAAGGGCAAGATGGATGGATGATATTCTAGAGGTGACGGACTCGTCCCTGGGGGAGCTGGGGGTGTTGACGACCGACAGGAAGCTCTGGCGTGGGCTGGTCCATGAAGTCACGAAGAGTCGGAAGCGACTAAACGAATAAACAACAACAACAACATCACAGTCACAGAAAGTAATATTGAGTAATCCTATAACTACTCCTGAAATAGTTGAAGCCATAAAAAGAACTAAATTGGGAAAAGCACCAGGACCCATTGGTTTATCTGCATTATATTATAGATGTTTTGAAGATCAGATTCTTCAACCTTTTAAAAGATGGATGAACTCTATTTTGTTAGGTTCTGCAATGCCAGATTCATGGAAAGAAGCTAACATTGCACTCTTACAAAAGGAAGGACAAGACCCTCTTTAATTAAGAATTATAGACAAATTTCATTGCTGAATAATGAGTATAAAATACTTGCTTCAATACTGGCTGAAAGAATGAAGAAAATTCTACAGGAATTTATTCATCATGATCAGTGTGGGTTCTTACTCAAAATACAGTTAAAAGACAATGTAAGAATTGTTCTGGACATTATAAAATATCTTAATGTGTGTCAGGCAGCTCTTATCTTCTTAGATGCAGCGAAAGCCTTTGATAATTTGAACTGGAGTTTTACGTTTAAAGTCTTGGAAACTATGGACTTTGGAGAATATTTTATCCAGGGAATTAAGTCAATTTATAGACCTCAAAAGGCAAGCATCACTGAGAACAATGCATTAACTGAACCATGTCACATACAAAAAGGAACAAGAGAAGGATGCCCTTTGTCACCTTTGCTCTTTATTTTGGTGTTGGAAGTTTTTAATAGAGACATTAGAGGACACAAACAAATAAAGGGCTTAAAGATTAAAAAAGAGGTCTTTAAACTGAGGGCCTTTGCTGATGATTTAGTTTTGATATTACAGGACCCTTTGGACACTGTGGAACATCCGATGAAGAAACTGAAAGAATTTGGGTCATTGGCAGGTCTTAAAGTAAATAAACAAAAAACAAAAATGTTAACCGAAAATATGACCTAGTCCGATCAAGAACTGTTGATGGGTAAGACTGGTTTCAAGATTGAAAAAAAGGTTAGATGTTTTGGGGTGATTTTATCAACTAAGAATAGTATGTTGTTTCAGAATAATTATGTTAGAATTTGGAATGATGTGAAAAAAGATCTGTTAAGATGGGAAAAATTACAATTGTCTCTCATGGGGAGAATATCTGTGATTAAGATGAATGTTTTGCCTAGGATGTTGTTTCTTTTTCAGACTATACCAATTTTGATGACAGATTCACCATTTAAACGATGGCAGAGAGATATTTCTAAGTTCATTTGGCAAGGCAAGAAACCAAAATTAAATATAAATTGTTACAAGATGCCAAAGAATGAGAGATTTGGGTTTACCTGATTTAAAATTGTATTTTGATGTCTATTGTTTGCTTTGGATGAAGGAATGGATAACTTTGAAGAACAGGAAGCTACTACAACTTGAAGGACATGAACTGAGATTTGGGTGGCATGCCTATTTGTGGTCTGGCAAAGTTAAAGTTAAGAAAGATTTTAAAAATCATTTTGTTAGGAGTGCCGTAATGAGAGTTTGGAATTAATATAAAGCATGATTGTCTCCTAATGTACCATTATGCTTGTCACCTCATGAAGCATTTGTTAGAAGAGAAAATGTGGGAGTAACACGTTGGTTAAATTATAAAGATTTGTTAAATTTTGAAGAGGGTGAACTGATGCTTAAAACAAGGGAAATGTTAGACTTGGAAGGTTTTACATGTCATTGGTTCACATATAGTATGTGCAACTGTTAGAATGTTCTAAAGTGGATAAAAAGAATTTTAAAACTGTTAATGAAACAACTCAGTTTAAAATGGAACTCTACAAATGATGAACATGTCATTACAAATATGTATAAACTGTTGTTACAGATGAATTTAGAAGATGAACATGTTAAAGAATGTATGATTAAATGGGCTAAGAATTTTGGATATAATATTATGTTGGAGCAATGGGAAAACATGTGGAACAAAGATTTGAAATTTACTTTGAATTATAATTTAAAAGAGAATTTTTATAAAATGATGTATTGTTGGTATTTAACTCTTGATAAGTTGTCAAAAATGTATAATGGAGTAATGAATGTTTGTTGGAAATGTCCTCTTGGTGAAGGAACTTTTTATCATCTTTGGTGGACTTGTGAGAAGGCCATAAAATGTTTGGGATCAAATATGTGCTATTATTCACAGAATTTTAAAGTGGACTTACAAAAAACCCCAGAAATGTTCCTTTTGGGTTTGATGGAGAAGCAGCTTGAGAAACAATATGGACTTTGCTTTTATATATGATTACAGAAGCAACACTCTTATATGCACAACGATGGAAAGATTCACAAATACCTACAGTAGAAGATTGGATTATTAAACTGATGGAGTTGGCCCAAATGGCTAAGTTAACAGTGTAAAGAAGAGAAAATACTCTTTCTGGATTTATTTTTACTTGGCAACCACTTTTAGACTACTTGCTTGTCTCAGAAAAAATGAAGCTTTGATTTTGGGTTTTAGTGATTAAATGGTTTGTTTTGGTAGAGATAATGTTACTAAGGTTTAACTAATGGTAAGAGATTATATTTGTAAATTTACTCATATCTGTATTGGAGAAAGTCGGAAGTCATTTTCTGTTTCTGTTTTCTGCTTCTGTTTTGCACTTTTATAGCTTTCTCTTTTTTCTTTAGTTCTATACTCCAGCTTTTCTATATTCTATATTTTGTATTTTAACTATACTTCGAAAATTAATAATGTTCTTATATAAAAAAAGATGCTTTTAAAATGTGCATCACTACTGCAGGACTCTGACTTTAAGCTGCAAATCCTAACTTATTAGCTGTCAATATCCTGATGAATCAAAGAAGCTTTTCCCTGGTCATGAAGAGGAGAACAATATCTTTGGTCTGTACATGCAGAGCTGGGGGTGATGTACCTTTAACTACATAATTCTTGAGCTGCTGTACCCTGTGATTTTAAATTAGGAAAATTTAGAAATCGTACATCATATCTGTATAGCCTCATATGACTCATATTTGGCTTCTGTGCAGGGAGGTACAAACATATACACATTGCATTTCTCCAAAGAAAACCTTATCCCAACCCAATCTGAGATGTTTTAAATCAGCTGCATATAATTTTTTAAAATTAAATCATCACAAAGATCCTCACACCAGGGGGATGAGGACACACACACACACCTTGCTGGGAAGCTCTGATAACCATGGGCTTCAATCCCTTTGAATGTGGTAAACAGGACACATGTGTTTTTGATCTGACTACTGTCATCACAGAGTATAAAACTCAGTTGTTTTCTGATTGAAACAAGATGGAAGCTCTTAATTAGTAACAATAAAATAAATCAATAAAATAAATAATTCAGTCAGTGGTATCCTCTCCTTCAAGACCAGACTGCTTTAATCTCTGCTTCCAAATTTGCTTTTGGATCTAAAGGTCACACATGCAGTTCTTAGTTGTTAAAAGATAGTTTATCTTTTCTTTCAATTTTTAAAATTTACACTGTAGACAATGTTAGAGAGATAAGTAGAAATATCCAGTAATATAAGGATATAATACTCATCTATGTTCAATACATTAAACACAAAACAAAACAAACACACATAATTGTTAACATTAATACACCTTGGTCAGTTGTACCCAGCAACTCAGTGTGATTTTACAGGAATTATTTTTTTCCAGGACTGAGAAATATTGTGTATTTAAGACTGGTATTGACATACTGACATCGCCGCCCAGATTCATTGAGAATTGGGCAGCATACAGGTTTAATAAATTATTATGATTATTATTAACAGTATGGAAATGATAAAGATGGTGTTTAACCCTTTTTATTCTAATCAAAGAAGGGCATTAGATTTGGTATGGAATATGGGAAGACATTGTCAGTTAAACTTTACAATCACGTTGTCGCATATTGCTGTGACCATACAACTTGCTTAACCAAGTGGTTGATGGACCTGATGGCTGCACTTGGACTGGCGAAAATTGGTAGTGGTGATAGGTTGTGTGTGTGTGGCTTAATGTGTATTGTGAACTCAGCCTGTTTGATTTGTTTCTTGTTTGTTTCTTGTATTCTGCAAACACAGAGAATAGTTAACCAGATTAAGTAGGTTGTATAAACACAGCCACTGGTTTTGATTCAACTCAGCATCCTTTACTTATGTATAAATGAAAGCTGGTTGAAAATTCTAGAACTGAAATCTAAAGGCTACCAAACTGAGAAAGTCTCTTGTAATACCAGGTAGAGGCAGAACAACACCAAGGTGATGATACAGCTCTGAATGTATCTGCCTATACTGTAGCAATGGTGCAAGAATTGAGTCTGCAGTTGGACTATGAGTAAACTGACTTTCACTTTATTGTTTCCAAGAATGGGAGGAGAAACAGTTGGTGCTTTGTTCAGTCAGTGCCAACTCAAGATACTACTTCAGACAATTATGAGCCTTGAAAGAAAATCACTGCTTCACTTTTCTTGGCTTCAAGGAGAACTTCAAGGAGGATCCCCTTCACTGCAGATCCAAGCAGTGAATCAGAAGGGGAGAGCACTTCCCTATCTGTTTCTAATTTTGGGGCCACAGCAAATATACCTCCCTCCTTACCTCCCTCCCACATATTCATTCTTTCCAAGAACATCCCTTAAGTGTTCCAGTCTCTCTCACATTTCTTCCACTGTGTGGCTCATGCATATATAAGCCCTCGTCAAGATTCTCCTGAAGGCTAAACAATTATTTAAAGATGCAAATATTTAATCACGTTATTTGCAAACACATTGCAAAGGAAATGCTTCTGAGTTGGATTAGGGTAGGATTGGGATTAATTATAAAAATAATCAGCACCTTGAAATGCACATGGAAGCAAACTGGTAACCAGTGCCAATCACATAGACCATATCACGACTGATTTACTACTTAGAAAATGACCCAATGCTTTATTATTATAGGATTGGTTGGACTGGGAGGTATTTTCAGCGGAAATGGTGCACACAAAAATACAACATGATTGCCCTGGAGCTCCTGTTCCACCAACTCTGAGTGTATGTATGTGTCAGGCTCTGCCTGCTACCCAGTAAAAACACAGATGCTAGCATAGGCTTAGGTTCTGGATTTATTTGAGTAATAGTATGCGTGCCCTTTAAGAAAGCTGAGAGTGAGTGGAGCGCGCTGGAACAGGATTTAAATAGCCCACGCCGGTCAGCGCTCCACCCCTCCTTACTCCGGGTGCGCCCCTGAGCCCCGCCGGTTCCGTCATCGGTAGGTGAGGGGTCATGGAGCCCCTCCTGTGCTCCGGGCGTTTCCTCGATTGCTTCCCTGGCCGGTGATGGTTCATTGCCAGGCGATCAGGTTTATAATCTCTTTGACAGCTCCGGCGCGCCTCTTGGTCTGGTCTTGTCAATTGCTTTCTTTGCAACATTGTATCTTTCTCTTCCATGCTGCCGGCTAGAGTTGATACTTTGTTGCCAGAACCTGTTGCTCTCTTTTGTTACCTAGTTGCCTTTTCCCTTAATCCGCCAGGGACCCATTTCCCTGCATTGTCATGCGAGCTGTTGCGATGTCACAAGCATTGCAATGGTGATCATGACATGCTGCCCCCCTTTGAGAAGGTTAAGCTGCAGGTTTGGAGGGATAGGCGGTATGGAAGGTGCGGATCAGGTCTGGAGCCTGGATGTCATGGGCAGCGACCCACTCAGGGTGCGGGAATTGTTTCCATTTGATTAAGTATTGGAGGGAGCCCTGTAGCTTGCAGGAGTCAAGTACCTCCTTTACTTCGAAGTGTTGCTGCCTGTCTATCATCACTGGTGGGGGGGGCGTGCGTGGGTGCCACTGGGAGGGGTCACTTGCTGGCTTGAGTAAGCTGCAGTGGAACACCGGGTGCAGTCTCTTTAAATTATGGGGCAGGTCCAAGCGCACCGTGACTGGGTTCATGACCTGTGTCACCTGGAATGGCCCAATAAACTTGGGGGCCAGTTTTTTGGATGGTTGCGGTGATTTTATGAATCTGGTGGATAGGTAGACCATGTCCCCCACCCAAAATGTTGGTTGTTGGCGCCAGTGTTTGTCCGCTTGTATTTTGTAGGCGGTTTGTGCCTCTTTAAGCGCATCTTTGATGATTGGCCAGGAATCTGCAAGTTTCGTACCCCACTCACAGGCAGCTACTGCTGGGGATGGGGGTTGGGGTAACTCAGGGATGGGGACAAACTCCCGACCCGACACCACCCCAAAGGGGGTTTGTCCCGTGCTTTGATGTATCGCGTTATTGTATGCGTCCTCTGCAAATGGGAGTAAGTCCACCCAATCATCCTGGTGGTAATTGATATAGGAGCAGAGGAATTGTTCCAGTGTGGCATTAAGGATCTCGGTAGATCCGTCCATCTGGGGATGCCAGGAGGTTGACAGGGCTTGCTGGGTACCTATCAGTTTTAAAAAAGCCCGCCAGAACCTCGAGGTAAATTGTGTGCCCCTATCGGTCACCAAGTGGGAGGGGCAGCCATGTAGGCGGTACACGTGGACTAGGAACAGTTTCGCCAGCTGTTGTGCTGATGGGATTGAGGCGCAGGGGATGAAGTGGGCTTGTTTTGAGAAGTAGTCTTTTACTACCCATATGACCGTTTTCTTTTGGCTAGGCGGTAAGTCCACAATGAAATCCACTGAGATTTCATCCCACGGGTGGGAGGGTTCAGCCACGGGTTGCAGCAGCCCCTGGGGTTTGCCAGTCAGCCGCTTGGCCATTGTGCACACTGGGCAGGACGCCACATACTGCTTGATGTCCTTCCTCAGCAAGGGCCACCAAAACTGCCTCCGAGTTAGATGTAGGGTTTTCAAGAACCCAAAGTGACCAGCCTGTTTGCTGTCGTGCGATCTGTTGAGGATTGCCTGTCATTGAGAGTCGGGTACGTATAACCTTCCTTCCGCCCACGTGAGGTCCTGGTCCATGGTGACCTTGTTGGGGTTGGCAAGGAGCCAGGGGTCTGATTTTAACACCATTGCAAAATTGGACCGTAACCCACCTGGCATTTGCGGTTGCCTGCTTCTAGGGGTGGGTTGTGCCAGGGTTGCTTGTGAGGGGGGGCCAGGCTGTCCCAGAGCGCGCCCCCGGGTGACCGCCGCCAGACCCAGATGGGAATCAGAGAGCACCATCCCCACGATGTCGGAGATAGGCTCCGCATCCTGTGGCAGTTGGGAGGGTGCATCTGCCAGGAAATTATTTTTCCCTGGGATGAACTTCAGCTGGAAGTTGAACCGGCTGAAGAACTGAGCCCAGCAGATTTGTTTGGGGCTGAGGCGTCGGGGCATGCGGAGCGCCTCGAGGTTGTGGTGGTCTGTCCAGACCTCAAACAGGCAGGTTGCCCCTTCCAACAGGTGGCGCCAAGCTTCCAGTGCTGCTTTAACTGCAAAGGCTTCCTTTTCCCACACATGCCAGCGCCTCTCTGTCTCTGAAAATTTTCTGGAGAGATAGGCATATGGCTTCAGGATTCCAGCGGAATCCTTTTGCAGCAGGATGGCCCCTATGGAGAAGTCGGAAGCATCCACCTGCACTACAAAAGGCCGTTCGGGGTCCGGGTGGGATAGAATTGGCTCCGCTGTAAAGAGCGCTTTTAACCTGTCAAATGTGGTTTGACAGGCGGGAGTCCAATTAAGCGCGGCCCCTGGGTTTTTTACCTTGCGTGTCTCCCCGACACCTTTGGTTTTCAGTAAATCAGTTAAGGGCAGGGCAATTTCCGCGAACCCCCTCGTGAAGGACCTATAGAAGTTTGCGAACCCAAGGAAGCTTTGAAGCTGGCACCTGCTGTGTGGGCGCTCCCAGCTCAAAACTGCCTGAACCTTCACTGGGTCCATCTCTATGCCCTTGTCAGAGATTCTGTAGCCTAAGTAGTCCAAGCGCGACTTGTGGAACTCGCACTTGGACAGCTTGGCGTAAAGTTTAGCTTTCCGGAGTTTAGTGAGTTTAGTGCCTCACTAACCTCTCGAGTTCCCTCTGCGTCCTCGTGTAGATGAGGACATCATCCAGGTATACTAGTATGCCCTTGAACAGATGTTCATGCAGTACCTCATTGATGAGTTGCATGAAGACCCCCGGGGCCCCCGCCAGACCGAAAGGCAGTACCTTGTATTGGAAGGAGCCCAAGGGGCAGTTGAACGCCGTTTTCCACTCATCCCCCTCCCTGATGCAGATTCTGTAATATGCCTCGCGGAGGTCGAGTTTGGAAAACACCCTTCCCTTTGACAAGTGTGCCAGCATGTCCTTTACGAGGGGTAGGGGGTATTTGTTGGATAGGGAAGCGGAATATAATCCGCGGTAATCAGTGCATAGTCTCAGGGTGCCGTCCTTCTGTTCACGAAATAGGACAGGTGCTCCAACCGGTGAGTTTGCTGGTTCTATGAAGCCCCTGGAGAGGTTTTTGTCCAAGAATTCCCGCAGTGCCGCTAATTGTCTCTGGGTCATGGGGTAGATCTTGGGCTTGGGTAATGGGATGTCTCGGAGCAGTTCAATTGTACAGTCTGTCTTGCGGTGGGGGGGGGTAATTGGTCCACCTCCTCTTCTCCAAAGACATCTGCAAAGTCCATGTATTGCTCCGGCAGTCCTTCGGGGGGGGGGTCGTGGGTTTTGGTTGACGACCTCTGCCCTCCCCACCGTCAGAGCAGATGATTTGTCTGGCGTCGGTGCCTGGTAGACCCCGTCTTTGAACGTGATGGAGCGTGTCCTCCAATCTATGTGTAGGTTGTGGCGTGCTAGCTAGGGGATCCCCAGCACTGCTATGGGTTTCCCTACCTGGGTTACCACAAAGTCTATGGATTCCTTGTGGGTGCCCATTGTCAGGGTAACCTTTCTGGTCCCCTGGGTGGCCGGTCCCCCCCCCCCCCCGCTGTAGAGCCGTTGAGTTGTTGGAACACCAGCAGTTTAGGGAGGGGGGAGCAGGGCAGTTTTAGTGCAGCGACAATGTCTGGGTGGATCAGATTTCTGGAGCACCGAGTCCACCAGAGCCTCAACCGCGATGGCTCTAGGGCCATACAAGAGTTCAATTGTCCCTGCCAGGATGGAGCAATCGTCACTCACCCTGGGGTTGTTGTGCCCCTTCTTCACCACCTGCCCAGCGGCGCTGCTTAGAGCAGGTGGGGGGCATTTTCTGCTGGCTGTTCTTGGGCATCGATCATGTCCCCTGTGAGGTAGGCATCCGCTTCCTTGTCCAGGGTTGCTAGCGCTCCTGTCAGACGTCTGGGGGGGTTGGATGGCTTGTGCGGTGTCTTCAGTGTTGGTCTGGGCGGGCGATCCATTGTCCTGTCTTTGAAACAGTCCGCCGCTTGGTGGCCTGTCTTCCCACACCTGGTACATTGCCCACGGGCAAGCCTCCGTTGTTGGTCTGCATCCCAGGTTGGGCCTGACTGTGGGACTGGTCCTCTTGTGCTGGGAGGGATTTTGTCATTTGCGGTCGTGAGCAGGAACGTGAGCTGAGCGTGCTCCGCTTTTCCAGCTAGGCAAATCCACCCGTGAAGGGAGGCTGGGTCATCCCTGTAGAGTGCCCATTGTAGCACCTCCCGGTTGAGGCCACCCTTGAACATGTCGATCAAGGTGGCCTCAGACCATTCCAGGATTTTGCCTGCGAGGACCTTGAACTCAAGGGCGTAGTCAGCCACCGCTTTTCTTCCTTGGCCAAGCATTTTAAGTGTGCTCTTGGCCCTTTCCTTTGCCAGGGGGTCCTCGAAGTAATGCTTCAGCTCGGCTAGGAAGTCATGGAAATTGGCCAAGGCTGGGGCTCCGGACTCGGACATCTGCACATACCAGTCTGCAGCCCTGCCTTTGAGCTTGGTGGCCACTGCCGAGATTTTGGCTGCTTCTGTGCTGAAGGAATGGCTGTATTGGGCCATGTAGTTCCTCACATTCATAAGAAAGAAGGACAGGTTCATGGGGTCTCTGTCAAATTTTACGGGAAAGTCTTTGGCGAACCCCCCAATTTGCGGGACCCCTACCTGTGGGTGGTGAGGGATGGCTCCCACTGGCCTGGGGCCACGAAGCCCTGCAACAGAGTCTTGTGCTTGGCCCCTTCCATTCAGGGTTGTTGACGGGGTGGGTAGGGTGCCCCAATCCCCTCTTGCCCCCTGTGCCGCCTCAGTCTTTGAGCGCTCACCTACTATCGATGCCAGGGACTGGAGCATATGTTCCAGGTCTCGTACCTTGGCTTCCAGGGCCATGACCCTGTCTGGCGTGCCCTGGTCGTCCGACGTTGGTGCTGCCAGATGCTATCCGGTCTGTAGTCTTGCGCCTTCCTGCTCGGGTGTTTGGGGGTAGTGGAGCCTCCAGGTGGAGTAGGGTGTTCCCGTCCAGGGTCCTGCTCCGCTGGCCCATGTGAGGATTTGTTGGCCCCCGACTTCGTCTTCCGTTGGGGCTCTCCCATCTGGGCTAGAGCTCCAGGTCTGGAACTGGGGTGCGATGTGGGCAGGGAGGGTGCCCGTGTCCCATCTCAGGTGTGCCGCCTCCAGCAGCTGTCGGGTCATCTCTCCCTCCTGCGGGCTGTCCTTCACGCCTCTGGTGCGAAGTGCTGACTCCATGGCCATCCCCAGTTCCGTTATCACCAGTGGATCTCTCCCGCGGAAAATTTTCATCTGGTGGAGCTTGGCGAATTTGGTTTGGTGACTCTCAACTTTATGTCAGGCTCTGCCTGCTACCCAGTAAAAACACAGACGCTAGCATAGGCTTAGGTTCTGGATTTATTTGAGTAACAGTATGCGTGCCCTTTAAGAAAGCTGAGAGTGAGTGGAGAGCACCAGAACGGGATTTAAATAGCCTGCGCTGGTCAGCGCTCCACCCCTCCTTACTCCGGGTGCGCCCCCGAGCCCCGCCGGTTCCGTCGTCGGTAGGTGAGGGGTTGTGGAGCCCGTCCTGTGCTCCGGGCGTTTCCTCGATTGCTTCCCTGGCTGGTGATGGTTCATTGCCGGGCGATCAGGTTCGTAATCTCTTTGACAGCTCCGGCGCGCCTCTTGGTCTGGTCTTGTCAATTGCTTTCTTTGCAACATTGTATCTTTCTCTTCCGTGCCGCCGGCTAGAGTTGATACTTTGTTGCCAGCACCTGTTGCTCTCTTTTGTTACCTAGTTGCCTTTTCCCTTAATCCACCAGGGACCCATTTCCCTGCATTGTCATGCGAGCCATTGCAATGTCACAAGCATCGCAACGGTGATCATGACAGTATGTTAGGGGAAGGCTTGAGAAAGAAGGAAAGAGAATGTTTGGAGGCTTTATAAACAGTGCTATTTAAAAATTGTGTTTATTTGATATATATCTCATCCTTCTCCAGAAGCTCAAGTTAGCACACATGGTACCACTTTCCTCCATTTTTTTCCCACAATAAAACCCCAGTAGGTTGAGGGAGAGTGACTGGTCCAAAGTCACCTAGTGTGTTTGCATGATTGGGAGTGAAGTTGAACCTGGTTTTCCCCTAGTTCAGGGCTTTAACAACTAGACACATTTGAATGGATCGGAATGCTGGCAAGAGCTTAACCTCTTGCCAGAGTCCAGAGAGATGCTCATCCATCATTGTCTTTTGTTGCAGATGGGGAACTTGGACAGATGATTAATTTTGCCACTCAGTGATTTCTTCTTCTCTGAAAGTGGAGTCATACCAAAGAAATGGTGATGATACAGCAGCCAGCAGCCAATTCACCTGTAATGTTGGATCTTCATTGGTGGATTATGGTCAGAAGTGGGGTGATTTTGGCATGTAGAGCCATCAATGCTACTCTAGCAGCACCTGTGGGATCCCACATGTGGAAAGTTCCCAGGGCAGTGGTGATGACAGTACTTAACAATGGTTTCTCTGCTGTTGGTAGTTGATATCAGGTTCTTTTCCTATGAATGTTTTCCTATGCCTTTACAAAGAATTGAAAAGTGACTTAAGAGCAGTGTGTATACTTGTTTGTGCACACATATATTGATCTGAATGTGTTTACATTTCAGAGAATACGGAATATATAAAAAGAATACGTTAAAGAAGAGAAATTTTACATTTGCAAATGCAATTCTGTCTCTTCTGCAGCAAGACTAGTCCTTTTACATGCTTGATAATTATTAATGTTTTTATCAGTTTTCCTAGAATAATAAAATAATCAACCTGTAATTAATATTATGAGCCTGTAATTCCTGGATCTCCTATCAAAGGCTTAACATAAACATAGCTGGTAACTTCTCATGTCTAGCAAAATGTTTAACTTTAGATCTTTCTTTCAACATCTGTTCAGGGTAGACTTATCCTTGCTGAAAAATTGTATGTTCCAGAATGGAGTGAAGATCACAGAAGGTCTTCAGGTTCCTGAGTGAAGGGAAGATCACCAAAGATGGAGAAGAGCCAGACTCTGAGGGATCAATCTTCTTCTTCCAGAGAGAGAAGAAGCTTTTGATTAACTCTAAGGGGAACTTAATATAGTTAGATTTTAAAACAACTTGCATACATAGTGATATAGTAGCAGAAGCACTACTTTGCAGGAAGGGAAATGATTAATTGCTGTAATGCAGAGCAATTAGCATGGGGTGATTTACTGTTTGTACTGTATTCTAAACTTTTAATGGAAGAAGTCAGGAGAAGGGAGGGTGGAATTGAAAATCTGTCTTTTTCTTTATCTGCAAAAGTTAAACTATCGGAAACACTGTGAAGTTTTTCTATCTTGCTATGTCATGAATAAAGAGACATATTGAACTGGTTCACAAGATGGTCCTTGTGTGCTGTGGTTTTGTCTGTCAGATCTTGAGCACAACTGAGAGACCCTGTGACAAGCTAGCTTCCCTATATTGCCAGTTGCTATTGTATGCTTTCATTTTCCTTAACTCTGGATCTACTGATACCTTCCATAAATTCTGTGAGCCTGGAAAAAATGCTTGTGAAGCAGCAATATAAGGACCAAGAAGGCAAGCAGACTCAACAGAAAACAAGCAAACAAAACGTCCTCAAGATGGTGGTCACAGCAGTGCAGTCAAAGTCCCATTCCTTTTGTACATGTGTCAGTGAAATTGTTTTACCCACTCCCATCCCCCACAAGCAGATGTCACTCTGCTCACTGTCTTTCTCTGAAGAGGATTCCATATCAATCAGGTTAACAGTTGTGCTTTCAGTGTAATGGACCAACTTCAGGGTCACCTTTATTACATCATAATGTTTAGCCTCTGGGGATGGGTTTTCTTTAAAATATTGGGCAAACTCTTGCAAAGTCTTTATGTTCTTTATGGTTAAATTATTTTTGTTTGTCAGGGAAGTTTCCGGTGATGAATGGTGAACTGGCATTCCGTGGATGTGGGAGGCATTATGGCTGAAAAGGCAGCTGGATGCTGGATCTGGACTGCTGAAAATTCTCTCCAGACCAATGAGAGATCTTGAGATCAACCATATGTACTTTGGACAGCTGTTTTGTGCATGTCTGTGTGTGTGAGCAGATGCCAGAAACAGATGTTTTTGCGGTCTCTTGCAATCAGTTGGGAGTCATGGGATTCAGTTGAGCTCAGAGCTGTTAATGTAGCCTTTTATGGATTCAATTTTGACAAAACCTCATATTTTTAATCACTTTGGAGTTTATTTTTTTAAAGATTTATTTTTTTAAAAGATTGAAAATCTTCAGAACTGCAGGTCTGTTTATATTCACTAGGTGAGTTCTTCAATTTGTTCAGAAAGAAAATTATGTGTTTAAAGTTTTATAAGAATCTTCCTTTTGGATTATACAGCAAAATGGTGACTACAGTGTTCATCTTAGAAAGTTTTAAATAGATTAAGTGTTCAGATGGATTGGAATTAAAGAAAGACTTTGAAAGACTAAAAGGATCCTTTCTCATGGGGAAATTCCTTTTGTTTATATTTTGAGCTGATAAGATGAATTTGAAGGTTGGACACTAGAGGGCACCAGATGGCTACCTTATAAGAAATGTTTGACATCTGGGTCCAAGAAGTTTTCAACCTATTTAAATCTATAGTGGAATCAGAAGGTGTTATTGAAGAGTAACAAATCCCACTGTTACTTTTTATAAGTCCCATAAAAATGAAATGGACTTATAGGTGGATTTAAAATTAGAGCCTACATGAAAGAGATGGAAATAATGGATTTACAAATGGAATTGGAAGATGGTTTAAAAATTAAAAAAAGATATACAAACAATAAATCAAAAGAGCTATGTGGATTATTCTCCTATATTGGATTTACCAAAGGGATTTACTGGAGTTGGTACACTGGAATTACAGAAGGATCCAGACAACTGACACCATTAGTCCCAATATTGACCCAACTCATGCACAATTGAAATATGCAGAATTCAGGTTTATTGACAAGTGTACAGAACAAAAGGAAGCTGCAATTAAAAAATTCCTGCCTAAACTCACTCATTAAAACTTTCTAATGCCCCCCTCCCCCCTCCTGTCTTTCTCACCCAACCTCTAACAGTCAGCCATACCAGCCACAGATGTCTCTGGCAGTACAACCTTGACTCACCCTTTTCCAGCCCAAATGACAGTGATTCACACACCTTGCAATTCCCCCTTCCCATCTTCCTTCTTGACACACATTGATCCATCATTGCAGATGAACACGATCAAAAGATTCAACAATCCTTTGATTGTGGAGTCTGACAACAAAGATGACAAAAACTTTGAGAGAAGAGAAAAAGAGAGTGAGAAAGCAGCTGTTAGAACTTTCTTTGTGGATTTTAAAGATTGCTGGGAGAAAGAAGAAAATTACAGAAATTGGTTTATTTGATCATGGTTAAAATAATGGGTTGTTATTTTTGGTAGCATCTAATGGTTTTCTTGATTGGGACTGGATGATGTTGGTTAGTTTTGGTAATGTCTAATTGTTTGTTTGTTTTTTTGATTGGGATTGGACTTGGACTGTTTGAAGAGAAAGAGGAGATTTGTTTAAATAGAAATGGACATATAAATATAAAAGAAATTATTCCAGTTCGGTAAAATGGATATAATTTGCAATAGTTATATTGTTATTTTTGATGTACAAATAATGGGTTGCTATTTCTGGTGATGTTTAATGGTTTCTTTTGATTGGGACTGGATGATGATGGTTATTTTTGGTAATGTTTAATTGTTTTGTTTTACTGGTATTGGACTTTGACTATTTGAAGAGAGGAATTAGGAGGCATTTGTTTAAATTGAAATTGAGATATAAATATAAAAGGAAGTATTCAAATTAGGTGTAATAGATATAATTTGTAGTACTTATGTTGTTACTTCTGATAACCCTTACTGGACTTTTGCTGATTAATATGGAGACATGAAGATCTAGAGATGATCTTATAGAGAAAGGGGTGAGGTATGGAATTGAAGAAATGTATTTTAAGAGACAGTGATAAGCTGTTAATGTTGATTATATTTGCTGGGGATGAAGGGGGAAGTAGCTTCTTCTATCTTCTTCTTTCCTTTTGTTTTTTTCTCTGCACTTTTTCAATTTTTTTAAATTAATGTATTTTTGTATTATGTAGTTGTATTAGTTTTATTTGTTTAATATAATCTTCAATAAAGTTATTAAAAATTATTCCTCTGTGTTGAAGAGGAATCTATTCTGGTAACCTTAGAGCCAGCTGTTTCTGTCTAACAATCCCTGATAACATAACATGATTACCAAGACTTCATAATTATGTTCAGTATTATGTGTTCAAGGCCAGTCTTTGCTGTAGTTCCTCTGTCAAATTTCTGCTTACCTCTTTTCTTACACAGAGGGAGACTGACACTCTTTCTGAAAACTCCTGTAGTATAAATTTGATATGACATCAAATGCTTATGAATACAAAAAAGTTGTGATGGGATTTCTTTCTGGAAGAAGGTCATGACCAATCATTTATGACCAAGTTTACATCCCAGAGCCGACACAGAGTTTGTACATTCCAAAAGAATATTTTTTGACATAGCAGCTTGCTTAAAGACTGGATAATAATTTTATTATTTTAAAAAATTGCTCCAGCAATTACAGTTCAGAAAAATGTATTCTACACAAAGAGTGATTTTAGTTAGTTTGTAGGCTGCGAGTGTTTTTATTATGCTTAAAACAAGCACTTACTGATGTCTCACTGGGAATCTTAGTTGAAAAGTAATAGTCTGGGCTTCCTGTGGTGCAAATTCATTACAGCCATGACCCATCTGTTTTTTGGGTAATATTCCACAAGCAATTTTCACTGTTGTTTTTAGTCATTCCAGCTTGTAATGCAACTGATAAAGTTTAATAATGTTTCAGGTATTAAAAATTGTCATGATGGCAAGAATTTCTATCAGATTTGCTTTCGCTGAGTCCTTCTGGAGCCACAGCTTCTTCAGGGGTTGATAGGTTGGTGAGGAGTGAATTAAAACTGAATTTGTTTGACTTTCTTTGCAATTTAGCTTAGGGCTGATACTTCACACTCCAGGATAGAGTATTATTATTATTATTCATTATTTGATGAGAAGTTCATTACAATGCTCTTGGCTCTTTGTTCAAAGAATACTAACCTCTGGACCCTTTCTGTCCTGGAGAAATGTGATAATATTTCTTATTGTCTATTCTCACCACTGTAATTATCAGCCTAAAAATTAGGAAAAAAAGAGAGAAGGTCATAATAATAATGAAAGAAAAAAGAAAGGAAGAAAAAAGACTATTGATTTCTGTCTCCTCACTTTTTATTCATTTGCTAACTTGTGATATGTGTTAGTATGCAGGCCCCCTTAAAAGCCAGACTGTAGGCGGTTATATTTAACATACTGCGTGATGTGTTGTATGTATGGGAACCATTCTTGCTTAAATTGTTAAATTTCTATTGTGTATATATATGCTGTTAGTTTTGCCAACCCTGCAAATTCTCCAAATTTAAGTTCTCAGATATTGTCGGGATTTTATTTTTATTTTTTATTTATTTTATTAATCAAATTTATCACTGCCCATCTCCCCCAAAAGAGACTTTGGGTGGTTTACAATAAAACATAAATAAGAATATAAACCTATAAAATAATATAATGCATAATAAAAATAAATATGGTGGGAACCAGATGGCTAAAAGTTCTCTATAATTCGCAAACAGAGCAGGGTCCTTCTTAGAGACTAGCCATCCCCAGAAATGCCTATTTTCCCTCCAGCCCCAGGCATGATGACAGAACCAGGTCTTCAGCCATTTCCTAAAGTCCAGGAGGGAGGGAGCCAGTCTCACTTCTGGGGGAAGGATATTCTAAAGGGTGGGAGCTGTTGCTGAGAAGGCCTGCCTCCTGGACCCCGCCAGATGGAGTTCTCTTAGAGACAGAGTCCGTAGCATGCCCTCTCTGCATGACCGGGTGGGATGGGTTGATGTGATAGGGATGAGACAGTCCCTTAGGTAGCCTGGACCATGCCATGTAGGGCTTTGAAGGCAATAACCAACACCTTGAATTGGACCCGGAAGCATACTGGCAACCAATGCAGCTCGTGGAGCAAAGGAGTAACATGTACTGATTTTGAAGTGCCTAAAATTGCCCTCACGGCTGCATTTTGCACCAGCTGTAGCTTCCAGATACTCTTCAAGAGTAGCCCCATGTAGAGCTCATTGCAGTAGTCTATATGGGAGATAACCAGAGCATGAGTGACTGTTCAAAGGGCCTCTCGCTCCAGGAAGGGGCATAACTGGCACACAACACGAAGTTGTGCAAAGGCCCTCCTAGCCATGGCTGCCACCTGCTCTTTGAGCAGGAGCTGTGAATCCAGGAGGACCCCCAAGTTACACACCAGGCCTGTCTGGGGCAGTGCAACCCCATCCATAACTAAAGATGACAATTTCCCAGAAATCAAGAAGCCATTAATCCACAGCCACTCCATCTTCCCCGGGTTCAGCCGCAACCTGTTGTCCCCCATCCAGGTCCCCACAGTCCCCAGGCACTCAGAAAGGATGGTCACAGCATCACTTCACCCAGGATGGAGATGTATAATGGAGTATCATCTGCATATTGATGAAACCTCACCCCATAGTGATGGATGATCTCACCCAGTGGTTCATGTAGATGTTAAAAGGGAGCGGAGAGAGTACTGAACCCTGTGGCACCCCACAAAGTAGGGGCCACGGGCCGGATCTCTTGCTCCCTATCAACACCAACTGGGACTGACCCTGGAGGAAGGAGGTGAACCAGCATAGAACCACGCTGCCCACCCCCAACTCCTTAAGTTGGTCCAGAAGGATACCATGGTTGATGGTATCGAAAGCCTCTGAGAGGTCAAGAACAGCAAGGATGGATGCACTGCCTCCATTCCGCTCCTGCCAGAGGTCATCCATAAGCGCGACCAATGCTGTTTCTGTCCCATAACTGGGCCTGAAACATGACTGAAAGGGGTCTAGGTAATCCGTTTCCTCCAGGATCCTCTGGAGCTGCAAAGCCACCACTTTCTCAACCAAAAAGGGAAGGTGGGAGACTGGGTGAAAATTGTCCAGTATAGTAGGGTCCAGCAATGGTTTCTTGAGGAGAGGGTGCACCAGCACTTCCTTAAACACCCCCTCTCTCAAGGATGTATTTACTATCGCCTGGACCCAGCCACAGGTCACCTTCTGGGCTGCTTTCACCAGCCAGGAGGGACATGGATCTAATTGGCAAGTGATAGCATTTATAGTCCGGAGGATCCTGTCCACTTCCTCGGGTTCAACAGGATTGAACTGGACCCAGATAACCTGGTAAGTACATTCCCTGGGTATCTCCTCTGACTCTGTCTCACACTCAGAATCCAACTTGGACCGGATCCGAGCGATTTTATCCTGCAGGTGCCCTGAAAATTCCTCAGCATAGCCCTGTAGATGGATATCTGACTCCCCTTTCCCCAAAAGCGATTGGGTAATCTTAAACAGGGCCGCTGGGCAGCATTCTGTGGATGCAATAAGAGCAGAGAAGTATTGATGCTTCGCCGCTCTTATCGCCACAAGGTAGGCCTTAATCATGGCTCTAGCTTGTGTTCGGTCGGGTTCAGTTTTAGTCTTCCTCCAGTGGTGCTCTAGGCATCTCTTAACCCTCTTTAAGACCCTCAACTCCTCTGTAAGTCACGGGGAGTGCCAGGTTTAGGTGGGCAAGAGAGGCCACACAGGTGCAATCCTGTCCAAGGCCCCGGCTGCCTCCCTATTCCAGGTGGCAGCTAGGGCCTCCGCTGGACTGTGCAGGAGAGACTCAGGTATAACCCCCAGCTCCCTCTGAAACCCTGACAAGTCCCCCAAAGCCATAAGCCTGGGGAACTCTACTGCCAGATCTGAGATGGCCTCCAGCAGCTCAGGCAGGGAGGTTGCTAAGCAGCAGGGAGGCTGGTACAGTAGCAACACTCCCAACTCTTCTCGGGAACCCAGCTTGAAGAACAGGGTCTCATACCTGGCCACTTGTGGAGCAGGGCCCCTGACGGCCACTAGGGATTTGCGGATGACAACAGCCACCCCTCCTCCCCTGCCCTGAGGTCGTGGCTGATGCCAGATTTTGTTATTCTTCCAATGTTAAGCAAAATTTTCACTGCTGTAGGCCTATATCTCATTAAATTATGATATTTCTTGTTACTTTTTTTCTGAGATTATACCTAGTAAGGACAGTTGTGGTATCATTTCAAATTTAAATTCCAAATTTTTCTCCTTTATACTATGTATGTCTTTCCAATACCTTTGAGTTCTTTTACATGTCCACCACATGTGATAAGATGTTCTTTCTATATCATGGCATTTCCAACATTTATTATTGTATGATTTGTCCATCTTAGGTATTTTTGATGGAGTTATGTACCATCTATAAAAGATTTTATACCAATTTTCCTTTATGTTATAATTTGGTGTAAGTTTATAGTTTTAGTTCATAGTTCTTCCCATTGTTGTATTGTAACCCTTTCTTTAATTATCTTGTTTTCTAGGCTCACACAATCTTTCCATAGATCAGCTGTGTTTTCACAAAATGGTAAGCAAAAAAAAAAAACCCCTAACTAAATTTAATACCCAAATTACAGTAGTGTTCAAATCTACCTGCTAGATCTTTAGTTGATCTGGTTAATCTTGTTAGGAAAAAAACAGCTGTTGAATTTAGGACAGGTATCTGCTCAGTGCGTTCTTCAGTAAAAGTGAATGCAATGAGTCACTTAAACTTTTTGTTGTGTTGCTGTTATTGTTATTCTTTATTACTTCTTTATTAGGCAATAAAGAGTCACTAGTTTGAGATGGGTGGCAATATAAATTGAATAAATAAATAAATAAATAAATAATAATACTCTTGGGGTCTTCTTTGGAGTGCTCATCCATAGCTTTTCAGTTTTCCACACACTCTGCTAAGTCATAATGTGTTGCTTGATTATTGTCTTAGTGTATTGTATGAACCCAACTAACTGTGGCTTATTTCACAAATAGGCAAGAAAGCCCTGACTCCTCATGATGCGAGTACCAGGTTCTTAGTGATCTCTGCTCTCCCTCTAATTGCTAATTCCTTCTCCAATCTCAAGAAACCTCACTAGCATAGATCTATCAATTGGAAGTTTTAAGGCCAAACACTACATCACTAGAGCAGGGATTCTCAGCCAGGGTTCCGTGGAAACCTGGGGTTCCGCAAGAGGTCGCTAGGGCTTCCCTGGGATATCACAATTTATTTAAAAAACTATTTCAAATTCAGGCGACTTCACATTAAAGAGGTAAGGTCCATTCTTTATTTTTAGTTTAAGAACACTGTTAATGCATATATACAGGCCTCCACATGAAATGAATATAATAATTTGGTAACTTCTGGCCTATATTTGAGCCTGAATGTGCAGGGGTTCCCTGAGGCCTGAAAGATATTTCAAGGTTTCCTCCAGGGTCAAAAGGTTGAGAAAGGCTGAACTAGAAGCTTATTAGCTTCATCCTGTATGAATATATATATGCATTTAATATACCATTTCCTATGCTGGAGCTGCTTGCACAGCAAGCAGATTGATACCACCACAGAGGACTCATTATACTAATCTCAGTGTGCATGAAAAATTGTCGTTATCCTATACCTGTCCAAGAGAGGGCATCATTGGTCCAACCAAAATTAGCAATAGGTACTCCTATTACAGTGGAGGTCACTTGGGCCTCCAATAACAACCATGACTGTAGAAGCACTCCCAATAATTTAGCCTTGATCATTTGTACTGAAAGCATTTATCCATTCCTAATGTTAGATGTGTAGTATTTCAACTATGAGTATCAGGACCTTTGCTGCAATCTCTACTTTGTTTTGTAGCCATTATACCAAACTGGCTTTCAATATTCTCCATTAGATAAATTAAATCCATGTTTTTGTTTTGTGATAGGGCACATTTCTAAACAGCGTCTATTTTTGAGTGGCAATGATATTGTAGCTGAATCTTAATTTAAAGTGTTGGTAGCACCTTGACTTCCCTTCCTTTTTGGTTTTGATCTTATCATGGTGATAGGATGAGATTAAATTGGCATCCTCAAATGTCAGAGTTTGACAGGGCAACCCTAAATGTATATGCAACTTCATTCATGGTAAGTTTATGTAGCTAATCTCTCTTTCCAATTCTAGCCTCAGACAAACAAGGAGACACCTGGGAATAGACAAAGCGCTGGCTCAGAAGTTGCCACTTAAAATTTATCAGATTGGAAATTCCAATGTTCTCATTCCTTTTCCTCCCAGACTGATGTAACTGGATTTGATAATCTGACAAGCTGATTACAGACATCATTTCTGAACTTTCCAAGGAAAAGACCCTGGAGAGTGAAGCCTGTTTTCATGAATGGGCTGTGCATTGCACAGATTTAATTATACCATCATTTCAGTTCTTTTTCTCCCATTATGCATTCTGTCTTAAGCCCTAGAGTGATATGTGAAGCAGGCCACTGTGGTTTAAAAAATCATGCTTTAAGACTTAATTAAAATGAACCTAGCCAAATCTGCCTTACTCAACAAACTGTTAAATCAAGCCATGGCTAAACACCAACTGTGAAAACTGCCAGTGCCTGGTTCAAAGTGAGCTTTGTGACTAACTGGCTGTAGATCTTGTCCTCTCTTTCACTATTCTCTAATGCAAGCAGTATTAATTCCCTTCTTACAGGTATTCCCAGATGATCCTCCTGCCATGGCTGTAAAGTCATATCAGGTGGGAGAGCACAGCACTACGGGAATTGTCCAATGGGAGGACATTAATCCTAATCCTAACCCTTTCACTTCTCTACTCCAAAGGGCCCTTTGCAGTCATATACTTCCAAACACCTTTTAATGCAAAATAAATAGAAATATTGTACCCACTTGTAGAGGAGCACAGAGATGACCTTGGAGAGAACATATGATGACTTTTAGAAAAATATGAGCTCAGTCTGGGAAAGCAAGAAAGCACAAGAAAGAAGCTAAAAATTACCCAGCTTTAATTCTCTTGGTTTAAGAGGCAGAGGAGGGAAAATGCTGTTAAGCTCTCAAGATTCTGTTACTGTAGCCTACAGGTAGTCCTCACTTAACAATCATTCATTTAGTGACAGTTCAGACTTACAATGGTGTTGAAAAAAATGACATATGACCAGTTCTCACACTTACGACCGTTGCAGTGTCCCTACAGTCATGTGATCATGATTTGGGTGCTAGGCAACTGGTTCACATTTATGACCATCGCATCATGGTCTTATGATTACCATTTTTGACCTTTCTGGCTGGTTTCTGGCAAGCAAAATCAATGGGGAACTGTGATTTGCTTAATGACCACATGGTTCACTTAATGCTCATTGTGATTCACTTAACAACCACTGCAAAAAAGGTGGTAGAATCAGGTCAGATTCACTTAATGACCAGTTCACTTAGCAACCAAAATTCCGGTCCCAATTGTGGTCGGTAAGCAAGGACTACCTGTATATCAATAAACTAGAGTTCTAGTAATTCTGGTGGTGGTGGTGGTGGTGACCTTGACTAGATAGTTCTCAGGATCTGGAGAACCTGATTATGACATAATCCAAGAGCCTGGGAAGCTATATAGATAAGCTAGTGTTAACATAAACAATCTTGGGGTTTCCTCTTCTCCCCCACTTTCAAGCAAGAGTGAAAAACAAGCAGGTTAAACAGTTCAGAATGAACTCTAAACTTCTATAATCTTCTTAATATGAAGGAGTAATCAAAATATGTTACTTAAACTCCTTGAAATACAGTGGTCTTCCACATTGCCACTACAGTATGTGAGTGTGTGTGGGGGGGTGTCAAATGAACATTTTGCTTTCTGATGCCTCAGTACAGGGCCGCAACCGGGGCGGGGGGAGCAGGGTGTGTGCCCCTGGTGCTGCTCTGGGGGGGGGTGTGTGCCAAAATGGGCATGGAATCTATGTTTGCCCCGGGTGACACAGACCTAGTTGTGGCCCTGCCTCAGTATTTTCAAAAGATCCAGCCTGGTCCTATCCCTTCTATCTCACTAATAGTAGTTTCCCCCTTAATTGAAACACACATTTTATTCCTCTTTCCCTTATACACCCTTTATATATGTTTATAGCCTTTTCAGAAACATTTCTTTTTTTAATGTAAAGTAATCATGGATAAGATATTATGTCTCAAATATGGAGAAAAGGAGAATACTACCAAAGCCAATCCATTGGAGGAATCTTGATTTGGTGTCATCTTAAGAAATGCTCTTTTCAGATTCCATCAAGTAATAACAAACTGATGTCTGGAGTAAAGACTTTATTGTCTACCCACCAGTTAAGCTATTAGCTAAGTTACTGCTCTTCCTGAGAGATATGGGGATAATGATGACATCTTGATTGACAGACTAGACAATAAGAACATGTTTTTCCACTGAAGTCAATGGTCCTGAAAATAGGCTATAGGATGCATGAAATACTGAAATATTCCAACTGGTTTTGTGATTATTCACTGACCAGGGTTACTGTCCTGAAAGACAAAGGATCTGGTTAACTTGGATGCTGAAATATTTTGGCTCTTACATTTTTGTCATATTTTAAATGACAGTCAGTCAAAATGGCTTTTTGTTCTCCTATAAGTGATAGTGATAGATAAGTGATAAGATGATACCAATCCCTGCTGTTGCAAATGATGACTCCATTCATTTGACATACTTTAAGATTTTTGATTCGATTGTCATAGTCTTTCCATTTCATTTCCATTTAACCTTACCCTGTTACATTTTTCTTCTCTTCAGAAAAGAGCAACCAGAACGACTAGGGAGTTACAGAAGCTCCCATACAAGGAAAGCCTGGATCATCAGGTGGTTTTATCTTAAACCAAGGGGGTGGGGTACAGAAGAACAGAAGAAAAGTATATAATATCGTGTATGGCTGAAAAATAAGTACAGACAGAAGCTTTTCTTCCACTTTCACAAGTAATCTATTGAAACTAAACAAATATTTTCTTTAAAAACAACCCCAACACATTACATTGTGGAATACATTGAGATTAGATGTGGTGGTGGCTGCCAAGTTAGCTGATTTTGAAGAAGACTAGCTGCTACTGCGGCATGCCAACTCTTGAACCACAGGAAGCCCACCTTAGATACTGTCTCGGGGATAGCAGCTCATGCCTGGATCTCCACTAGGCTGAACTTACAACAAACAAACACACAAACAAACAAAATGTAACAAGAGATTCCTGTGAGGCACTTCAACTACGCCCTGAGTGGGACACCACAAGGATCTGCCCTGGGCTGTTCACTGTTCAATACTTTTAATATTGAGTTGAATGAAGAAGTGAAAGGAAAGCTTATCTTATTTAACACAATACTGGGAGAAATAGCTTTTAAGAGGCTCATGGTGGCCCATAGACTGGGTTTGACCACATATATTTTAAGTTGTATTCAAGCCTGTTGAATTCAAGTTTTTAAAATTTATTTTATTTTAATTTTATTTATTATATCTATTAAGCATTTTTGAAAAAAGAAAAGAAAAAAGGTAGGCAAACAAAAGAAAAAAGGAGAAGGAAAAAGGAAATTAAAACAAAAACAAACAAACTGAATTTATAAGCATCGGGTTAACAAATAAGTTAAAATTTCCAATATTTCATTAATTATTTTAAAGTAATTTAATGCATTATATTATAGTTTTGAAAACTACAGGTCATTGTTAAAATTTAGACATACATAAATCTCAATAGTAGTAGTCAATACAATCATAAAATAAAATTAACACTAAATTCAATCCAAGCTACTGAAGATCTATTCTGATTAAATAGATTCATGAGATCCGTTGAATTCAAGCTGATATTGCGCCATCAGAACAGTACACTTGACCCAGAACACCACTTTGTAGCTAAACAAACAAACAAACAAACAAACCCAACTCAGCAATCCCATTGGACCAAAAGGCTGTAATGCACAGAGATCTGCTTTTCATTCCAAAAATAGCATGATCAGGAACTGAATTTTCTAGGACTTTTAAGGGTACATGGAATTTTGCTCATAATGGGTAATGCAGCAAGGTGTCTATGAAAGCATTGGATCATTCTTCCATCACAGTATTCTAAGTACATATGTAACAGATGAATTGAATTGGTAACGTTGCTTGGTAAGAGGTCAGTCCAGACTGATTTCAGGAGATACAGATTTTTGCCTGGCACTGGTTGTGGAATGTGAATTTGGTTGCTTTGTCTACTGGGATGTGGGCATTCCAGGCAGCACAGTATTATTACTCTAGATGGTGTTTGAAAGTTGAGAGTTTAGTATTGGAAGGGTTAATCTCCTTAAATATTGTCCTATTTAATAGATTTCACTCTGCATGGCCTTCATTCCACCTCTTGGACCTTCCCCCTCAGGCAGGAGGTGCTGCTCATAATAAATACCAATCAACCTAACTGTTCCTCTGCAGTGCCATGCCCACCTGCCCACCTTCATATTTCCCTGCTCAACCCAATTTCCCCCTCATTCTACTGTAGCTGTATTGAGTTCTGTGTAAGAGTAAGTAGAACTTATCTGTTTTATTGTCAGCAGTCTGCTAAAAAGACAAGAATAAGGGAGGCAGGACGGGCAAGGATCACAAACTGAACAGAATTATACAGGCTTAATCAGTTGTCCAGACTGAATTCAGGAAAGTTGGGGGGGGGGGGAGTGATCTCCAAGGGAACTGCTCTTTCTGGAACTATTTGGGGTTCATATAAGGGGGTAGGAAGGGAAGCTTTCTACTTTTTTTCAATTGCATCTAAATATACCCCCTTTCCCATTTCCATTCTTCCAACAGAAAAAGCAGAAAGGTTCTCAGATGCAACAAAGCAGGCTTTCTATATTTTGCAGGTGCTGTAATATATGTTGCTGCCTAAAGAGGAGAGTCCTGCATGAGGGCTGAACCCAGAAATTAAAACTGCCTATTGCTCTACCACTTAGGGAAGGAAACGACTCAGACAGAGCTCCCTGCGCCAGGAACTGTTTGAAGTGAAATACGTTTGCATTTTTACTCAAAGTACTGTCAGATGTCTCTGTTCTCCAGAGACATGAACTGGCTAATTTTTAATTTTGAAAAATATAATTTAGGGTTCCTGAAGATGCCATCTGAGGATATTCCCTGTAAGAGATCTAGGGTAAATATTTCAAAATAAATACATTTTAGATGTATAGGGTTGTACATCTTATTCTCTTCACATAGTTCCTCTTCTATTTCATTTCTGTTCTTAACATTCTAACAGTAGTATTGTAGAAAAACTACAATAGGATTTAGGTGATGGGCAAATGAATTAGAAGCCAAGTCACCAACTCATGCAGTTCTTGCTATGTGTGGATCAGTTCTAAATTCTGAAAAGAGCTCACCTCCATTTCCTAGCTACTCTGACTTGCATTGATGTCTAAAGAATGCAATCTTTTTAAAAAATGGAAGACCCACCCACCACCATTGCTCTAAAGTACTTTAAAAAAAAAGCTGGAATTATTCTGATTCAGTTTTCCAGTCACTCTCAGTTCCTTAGAAACTTCCTATGGTGATAAGAAAAGCTTCTGAATTACCTTACTCCATCAACCAAAAATAACAGCATGTCCCTCTAATGCCAAAATCTGAAAAGCAGGATTTTCACTAAAGCAGAGGAGACTCAGCCAAAATGTCGGGGTGGGGGGTGGGGAAAGGGGGATGGAGCAAGGTGTTCAGACCATTCTTAAACAATGCTCTTCTTTCCTAAGATTCCTGCTGCTAGATCCAGAAGAGATTCATGGACCTCACCATTAGCATTTGGGTCTTCTTGATCCTCTCCTACTGCCTCTGTGATTCAGAAGCCCGAAAATATGAAGCTATCCTCTCTGTGCCAAATGGAGGACGATGGGGCACCTGGGGACAGAGAGAATTTTGTCCCATGGGACATGCTACTGGCTTTGCACTGAAGGTATTTTGCTTCTGCCACCCTACTGCTTTTCTAGTTTACAGGCATATTCCTCCAAATACAGAATAGGGTATAGGGTATAGGCATACAGTAGGGTAGGTAAAGGTAAAGGTTTCCCTTGACATTAAGTCCAGTCGTGTCCGACTCTAGGGGGCGGTGCTCATCTCCGTTTCAAAGCCGAAGAGCCGGCGTTTGTCTGTAGACCCTTCCATTTTTATGTGGCTGGCATGACTACACGGAACGCCGTTACCTGCCCGCCGAAGCAGTACCTATTAATCTACTCACATTTGCATGTTTTTGAACTGCTAGGTGGGCAGGAGCTGGGCCTAGCAACGGGAGCTCACCCTGTCACGGGGATTCGAACCTCCGATCTTCCGATCGGCAAGCTCAGCAGCTCAGTGGTTTAACCCGCAGTGCCACCGCGTCCCTATATACAGTAGGGTAGCTAATTGAAAAAAAAGTTATGTGGGGAACAAAGGGAGGAGGAGGATTTGGAGGAGGAGTTTCCGTATTCATGAATTTTTGGAGTGTTGAATATACTGTTGCAGAATAGTTGTGCTCCTTTTGATGTAGGTACAAATTCACATTTGTGTCCAGAGTTATCTGCATAATTATGTATATATGATTCAAAAACTCATGGTTCATTCTTGATGTAGCCTGGCTATGGTACTACCATCAGAATCAGGCATGTAAGAAATTTCCATTGACCACATTTCCTATTTTCCACCAGGTGCAACCACCCCAATCAGTGTGGGTTGACGATACGGGTATGAACGGTATTCGTCTCAAATGTACTGATGGGACAACCATTGAATCTAAGAGTGGACGGTGAATTGGATTTGCTTTCATTTCTTTTGTTGAGTTTGTTTCTTGGAAATCGATAGTGAGAGTAGGTTAGAGGGAAAGCAGCTTTGATGATTGAAAAACAAATGATACTAGTTCCAGTTCTTTCTGATTGCTTTTGAATTCCTGGAGTCCGACGATGATGGTTTTAGAGTGTAGGTATTCACGGCTGCTGTTCATTGGTGAAATGACTTCTGAGTAATGTAAGAAAATGAATATGTGCTGATGTTCAAAGCATAACTGAAACTGAACTTGGCCACAGAAGTCACATTCTTATCCTACTGCCTGTGAGCAATGGAGACAGATGGTCATGAGCACTGATGGTGAGCAGGAGGGGGCCCCTATCCAGGGGGGAAAACGCATGCATAGTAGGGAGGAGTTGAGTAGTCATTCAAAGAGACACAGAACAGACCCATCTTGACTTTTGGGGTTTATCTGAATGGGTCTTCTCACGCTTTTTCAGTTTGTTAGGATTTTCTGTCTAATGTAGCAGTAATAAAACACTAGAGGCCTATTCCTCGTCTCAGCGTGGTTCCTGACTGTTAGGACACAAATGCTCACAACCAATAGTTAACTGCCACACAGATGACAGTTGATACCCTTCCTCCCTATTTAAATGGTTCAGATATTTATACATGTCTGTTGGCCTTCTAATAATTCCAAGGAAATATCACCGAAGCATAGAGTTGGAAGAGACTCCACAGTCTTAATTTCATGTTTGGTACAGGATCTGAGAATGGATTTTGGACAGATGGCTATCTAGCTTCTGTTTCAAAGACCTCCAGCGAGAGAGAACTTACCACTTCAGGAGTCAGGCTTTTCCACTGGCTGATAGCTCTTGCCATCAGGACGTTTCTCCTAATATCTTACCTGAATTTACTTTCTGATACTTTAAATCCACTGGTTCTGCTCCTGCCCTCCTGGGTTGCAGAGAACAAATCTAGTCCCTAAATGCCACTGTTTTAGATTTTTGAAGGTTGCTGTCATATCTCCTCTCAATCTTTTCTGCAAGCTAAGCAGACACATTTTCTGTTCAGGAATGTCATCTGCATTTGGCAACAGCTGATTCCAATAATGGGTTCCAGCTATTTTTCTTCTCCTGCCACCCCATTTATTTGCAACAGAACCACAATATTTCCCCTAACACCTATCCTCCCTGTATAAATATGGGGCTGAATAAGATTACAACCCACCATGGTGAGGTGTTTTGTGCAAGCTAGATATCAGGTATGACAAGTTTGTCACGGATCTTTCTTATCCACTTAAGAAGGTTAGGAGATATAGAGGCAAGACTGAGCATGCCTCTTGCTTTCATCACTCACTCACACACACACAGACACACACACAGACACACACACACACACACAGACGTATATTTTTTTTGCACATGCCTGAAGAACCATAAAGAGGCTCAACCAAAGTTCAAAAGCTACTTATTTATTGGTTGGCACATTTATTTGTTTGCTTTCTGCTTTGCCTTATTTTGTTGGTGAGTACTCCAAGTACCTAATAAAAATTAAAGAGCACAACACAGTGTACAATAGAAAGGTAGAAATATGAAAGAACAGTCAATTTGTAAATGTAATCCTAAAACCAATCAACCATTAAAAGCCTAAGAAAGAAATACAACTTTACAGTGAGATACCTGAATCCCATCGCTTGAGAACAATGCAGGAGGAGCTCTCTCCCTCATGCCAAAATACAGGCGTCCCACGGATGTTAATGGCTGGACAAGTTGCCAAGTCATGTCCCTTAGATAGCCAAAACTCTTAAGGCTAGTACTAACATTCAGTATTATTCCTGGAAACTAAGTGGGCGATCGGTGCAGATCTTCCTGCACGAATCCCTCTCTCTTCTCCCAGGTCACTGCAAACATTAGCTCAGTCTTGCAGAGAGATCCAACAGACTTAGCCGTGGTCATTCTCCCTGCATTGTTGTAGGTCATCCACCAAGGCTATCAAAGTCGTTTCAGTACCATATCCCAGCTAAAGGCTTGGTTGAAAGCCATAAAATAATCAGTATAATTCAGATGCGTCAACGTGTTATGCAGTGGTTGGACAACGATAATGTGGGGGAACAATCATACTTGGAATAAAAAACTAGACATATCAAAGTTATGCAATTTGTTTTCTACTTTGTCCTGGAATGGCAAAGAGTACATGAAAATGTGAATTGTGTGGATGAATAGAGTGCTGAATGAGAACTGGGGAACAATTTCCTCTAATAGAGAATACTTACTTACTCACTTTTGAAAAGCGTTTCCTACCCCATCTCTGTTTTCAGCTGAAAGAAAAAATTCTAGGATAGAGATAAATATATTTAAAATAAGACAGTCCTTGTGTCTGGACCAGCCTTTCTCAACTTTTTGACCCTGGAGGAACCCTCGAAATATTTTTTCAGGCCTCGGGGACCCCCTGCTCATTCAGGCTCAAATATCGGCCAGAAGTTACAAAAGTATCATATTTGTTTCATGGGTATGCCTGTCTATCTGCATGAACAGTGTTCTTAAACTAAAAATAAAGAATGAAACTTACCTTTTTAATGTGAAGTTCCCCGAATTTGAAATAATTTTTTAAAATAAATTGTGATCTCCCAGGGAACCCCCAGTGACCTCTTGTGGAACCCTAGGGTTCCACAGAACCCTGGCTGAGAATCCCTGCTCTAGATGTATAATGAAGAAAAACACATAATACAAAATGGAATAGGAGGGAAAACGTAACAACTAGTCACTAGTTCTGAATATTAATACCCTGATCTTGGTTTGTGCTTCATTTTCATTTATATTTACTACCAAATATAATATAACACTAGATATACTATTAAAATTTTCATTTTTATTTCACTACTGAGAGTTACATACTAAGGCATGATTAAGGTGAAGAGAAACTTGTCATAACAGTGAAAAGTGCATTCTTTTCAGGCCTGCTCAGAGAAGGTGGAAAGTCAGCAAACAAGCACAGAGGCCACCCAACCCCCAGAATTGTCTCCCCATCCTCTGATGCTGCACTCCCTCAGATATAGGCCTCTTGCCTTCACACATGCAGCTATACCCAGAAATGCCTACGCACTTTCTGATGGTTACATTGGGAGTGAAACTCTTGGATGCAGCCTTGTTCCATATTTTCATATTTTCCATATTTTCAGCCAAATCTTTGAAACTGACTTTCAGAAAGAGTATGTTGTCCATTGTTAAGCTCTAGAGATTAGGAAGAGCTGAACCACATGTTCCTTTACCATTTATGTGTCTTGATGATTCACAGATTCTTGATCTTAACCCACTCTGAAATGAGCAATGTCTTTCTTTAACAGATGGGGAAATTGGACAGAATTTCAGAAATGCCCCAAAGGCAACTTGGTTTCCTTCTCTCTGAATATGGAAGAACGTCAAGGACTACTTGATGATACAGCAGTTAATAACATCCAATTCAGCTGTGGAGATGGGACTGCACTAATGGGCCGGGCACATATCTGGGGTAGATATGGCCCGTGGAGCAAACTTTGTGCTGCTGGCTCCATATGTGGAATGCAGACAAAGGTTGAGGAAGACCAGGGCTTTGGAGATGATACATCTTTCAGTGATGTAAAGTTCTTCTGCTGTGCTTGAACCAAAAGCATTTGGCCCTACTGAAACACATCTCTCTGTGTTCTACTGGATTTTTTAAAATATGAATCTTAACACAATTAAATCTTAAACTAGGAATTTTATGTGGTTTTCAATAGTTAATTGTTAATAGCATGGTAAATTACCTTAAAAATGATTTGTTTAGTTTTTATCTGTAACATATGAATATGGAAAATGTTAAAGAGTATATATCTTAAACTCATTATGCATCTGGGATTTATTTTCAAAGCCATGTAGTTTTAATAATTATTCCACAATCATTATTCTAAATTACACAGGTCTATTCTTGATAGATTGTCCATGTGACCATGGGAATTGGCCTAAAAGGGACTTATATAGAAAATGGAGGATGGGTGTAATCACCAAGGTAGCATAATAGGCTAAAGCACAAAAATACTTAGATGGTCAAGGGAAGCTAAAGAAACAACAAAAAGGGCATTTTTGACTATACCATGAGGAAAAGAAGAGAAAAGAAGAGAAAAGAAGAGTGGTTCTGATGCTTTCAGAAGATGGCAGGATAGTAACAGGTGAGGGGGACAGGCAGAGCTCCTGCTTTGCTTCTGTCTTTTCTGCAAATGTTGAAATGAAATGAGTTGAAATGAACTAAGCATAACAACTGATACTAGTAGGGTGTAAATGACTTTGTCTGGAGGGACCCAAGAAGGGAGCCCTTTCTGCCATGACACCCGCTCTTTGGAACATCATTCCTCCTGAGGGAAGATTGGCCCCAACCCTGCTAGCCTTTGGAATGCCCTCCAAATTTGGATGTACCATCAGGCTTGGGGATCCCATGGAAGTGTGGAGCCCACAAAATGGTCGCTCTGTGTATAAGTTTAGACTGCGGTCTCCCCTGTCTTTCTGCTATTGTAGTTCTGAACTGTTTTTAATTGGCTTTGGTGGTTGAATTTTGTGATTGTTAAGTTGTGTTTTAATTGTATATGCCACCCAGAGTCATATGCAAGTGAGATGGGCAGCCATATAAATTCAGTAGGAAAGAAAGAAAGAAAGAAAGAAAGAAAGAAAGAAAGAAAGAAAGAAAGAAAGAGATCTAAAAGCCTTGAAAGAGCTTGCAGATATAATCTCAGAGCCCCTTTTGGTGATCTTTGAGAAATCATGAAGGATGGGTGACATGCCAAAATAATTTGGATGGATTATACTACCACCACATGGATACAAAGCTGGTTAAACAATCACATCCAACCTGTGTATGTCAGTGGCTCAATGGCTTCACATTGAGCTAGAAGGAGTGTCAAGTGGCATGCTGTGGGGATTTATTCTGGGTCCAGTACTCCTCAACATAATGGATGACAGCTTAGATAATATGATCATCAAACAGCAAACATCTTTGAGGACTCAATCAACATTCAAGTAAGATCTTGAAAAGCAATGATGTGTAGAAACCAGCAAGATGAATTTCAGCTGGGAAACTTGAAAGTCCTTCACTTTGGTAGGAAAAATCAAAGTATGGTATAGAATGGAGGAAACCATGCTGGGCAGCAATGATTTGAGTCCCTTGGTGAAGCTGAAAATGAGCCCACAGAGTGATCCAATTGCAAAAGAATGTAAAAGTCCTGGGCTGTGTCAAGATCAGAAGAAGTCATAATCCCTTCTCTATTCTCTGCTGGTCTAGCCACTCCTGGAACATTGCATTCAGTTCTGGGCACTGCATTTTAGGAAGGCCATTGAGGAACTGGATGTACAGAAGAAAGCAATTAAGATGTTAAGGGACTGGAAGCAAATAGATATGAGGAATGATTGGAGTCACTGAATATGTTTAACCTACAGAAGAGAGAATTATGGGACAACATGGTTGTTGCCCTCAAGTATTTTAAGGACTGATATGCAGGAGATGGGGAGAGCTTGTTGGTGTCATTGTGGAAGATGATACTGGGCATAATGAGTTCAAATTAAGAAGAAGATTTTTGGTATATCAGGAAGAATTTCCTAATGAAAAATGAAACAGTAATGGAACACTTTGCCTTGAGCGATTGTAGCTCCTCTTTCACCGGAGGGTTTTAAACAGCGGCTGGATGGCCATTCTTCAGGGATGCTATAGTAATCCAGGCAGGGAACTGAACTAGATACCCTCCAGGGACCCTTCTAAGAGTTTATATAGCCTTGGTACTCTTAAATATGGCTTACATTTCCAAGGTCTATTTGTCAACACAGAGGAGAGGACTGTCTCCTGAGTCATTCCTAAGCTGTGGAAAGAATCCTCAGCAGTTGCTCATAGCTCCCACCTTTGCTGCTTTCAGGAAAGAAGGCTGGACTTTCCATTCAGCCAGGACTTTTCAGTGGGAATTAATCCATTTACTAATAGTATAAAGGCTCTTAACTATCTTTTAAATGCTTATTAGCAGCTCAGGTATCCTTCGGGTATACAGGCAAGATATGAAAACAAACCAAAAAGCAAACACAGAAGTATAACAATATTCATCTGAGTAAAAAACAAAATATTAAACAAATAAATTACACACAGACACATACACACACACACGTGTGTGTGTGTGTGTGTTTATTTATTTAAAATGACATTTGTATGCTATACCTGAGCTTACAATACAAGGGGACAAAATGGCCAACCGTGGCTTTATTTGATTTTAAGTTGTTACCTATAGTGGACACTGCCTATTTAAATGTCTACTTTGGAAGTTGAACAAACACCATGGTGAAGATCCCTAAAGTGTTTTTCTTTTCTTTTCTTTTTTTCAGTAGACTTTGGTCTAGGGGTGACCAAGTTGTAGACTAAAGCCAGACAGATATCCAGTTTTTTTGTGATGTCAGTAGAGGTAACCACAGAGCTGGTAAGGCCTGTCACTACTAAGGCAACTGACATCTCTATGCTTGACACAAAGACAAAACACTGATTGTAGCAGTTACATAAACATTTTCTCTGCTGTTTCAGTGGTGAAAATTGAGGATTCTGCTTTGGCTGCTCAATTAACATATTTGCAACCTATATAACACTGTTGTTGCTCTTCCTCGTGATTAACAATTCATGGTTATTACACCATTATATATCGTAATTCACTTAGGACCATCTGAAGAATGCCTTGCCATGTGATTCTAGGCTCCTAATGTAAACACTTGGGTCTCAAGATCTTCTTGTGTAAATGTCAGGAGGAACACTTTCAGCTGGGCCTACAAACAGATTATAAAGCACTGGCATAATAAAGTCAGATCATCTAGAACTTGTTAATAGTCTTAGAATTTATTTTGAAACCACATTTGTGATCTGGGAGCAACTTTTGGGAATTCCATCTACAACTACAGAAAATCAGAGGTAATACATCCTGCCATTTTGTGAACAAAATCACCTGAAAAGTATAATATAAACCATGACCCCAAAGAAAGGAAAAAAGCAGGAGGGGAGGAGGGAAGGAAAACTGCTAACTCCATTTTTAAAAAAAATAACCCTCACCCTCCCACATTCCTGCCAGAGGTATATTGAGGAGGTTTTAGAGGATCACTTTTTAAAATTTGGGGGTGGATTATTGGGGTCCATTGTTAAAAAAAATAGTTTGATCAGATTTGGCATTGTGACCTTGGAGAACCAGGAGATAATACAGAGAGGAGTGCTGAGGAAACCACCTGGTGATGTCCACAGGAGTGTAGGAGTTCAGGCAGGTACTACAATGACTGAGCGTGATCCAAGATAAAGGATGCAGAAAGAGAAAGTGCTTGAGGAAGATCCAAGAGGCTTGGTTTGCACACTGCTGTTTGACAGCATTAATTACTCTTATTTACTCAAGTAGTTTCCAAACAAACAGTAGGAAATAAAGGAAAGCACTAGAAGCAGAATGCCTTGGTTTTTCTGGATCGTGAAGAAAATGCTTCTCAACCCTTCCCATCCCCTTGATAACAAATTAGCAGCACATAGTCCTGGTCCCACATACTTTGCACCCTCCTCACCTGTCTGTAAGATGTTCTAGTGATTGTCTGCTCTTCTAGACTAACATAATTGCTAGGCTGTTTTCTGCAGAAGTCCATGCAGTCCAAACACAAGAGATTAGGACATGGTCCTAATACTGCCCACTGTGACATTCATAGTATGGGTTCTCACAATATGTTGAACAAGAAACATCTAGAATATACAAAACTAAGTCCTACTCACTTTGCATCATCATCAGGCTTAATATGTGGCTTACTCTCCCCCTCCCACTGCCAGATGTTGAATGTGGCCCATGGCTACTGAAAGACTGTCCATACCAGTTTGTATAGGTCAGCATCTTTAATATACCACAGTGAAACCAAAGCATCAGCTTGTATTGTGGTCTAAAGCAACATGCAGAAAACTAGACCTGATATCTTGTTTTCAGATAGCAGCCAAGGTCCTATTTTACTTCCTGGATCAATCCAATGAAGGCAACAGAAGGTGCTCAGGTTTCATGATCCTGCCCCTACTTGCTGTCCTGCCTACAGTCAGTTCTCAATATAAAGTCTTTCCCACTCTGGCTGTAGGAAAATTCACCTTGTTGAGATAGTAAGTGGAGCTGTCAGGAGACCAGGGGTTGCGATTGAGTCTCAATTATACCCCCCTAGTTGTTTTGAAGAACCTGGCTCAGAGTGGAATCTGGATAACAATTTCTGCTTTAAATATTAGGGTGAACTGAAAAGGGAGAGATGCCTTCCATGATTCAGAAGGAAGGAGAGGCTGAGAAATTGAGGCAAAGAAAAAGACAGGGATAAAGAGCAAGGATAAAGGGTATCTAGAGTGTGAAATAGCAAGGCTACGGAGTAAGAAAAGAGAAAAGGAGAAAGGAGAAAAAGACAGGCAATCTTTTGGGGTGGACCGATTTGGAATGTTGAGACTGGCAACCTGCAAACCCCATGCTTCTTTCACTGATTTATTGACAACATTGCCTTTGGGCCCTATCACAATGCCTAGAAGGCCAGTCTGGGAGTCTTCCCTATGTACAAAGTGATGGCCATGTGTGCATGGCCAATCCCAAAACAGCCATTTGCCAGAAGGCAAACTGGCCTTCTAGGCATTGTCATAGGGCCCAAAGGCAATGTTGTCAATAAATCAGTGAAAGAAGCATGGGGTTTGCAGGTTGCCAGTGTTCCAAGTGATCTTCTGAGACAGAGAAGGGTCTGCAGATCCCATTTTTTCTAGGGTATCATGTTACTTGTCCCTGGATTATAGGTGCAGAAGGGAAACAATGAGGCAGAGGCTGAGAACAAGACTGTGATAAAGGGTTACAGACCAAAGTCAACGTTTGGAAGAAAGAGGGGGAAACAAGCAAGGTTAAGAGGGAAAACAAAGAAAAGTAAGAATGAAGGAAGAGCAACATTGATAATTGGATGGAGGGGAAAGGGGAAACCATTGTCTGGGAAGGGAAGAATAAATGTGGGTTGGAGGAAGGCTGGCTGAATTTACAAAATAATCTAGAACAGCTAAAATGTCTGGGCTATACATTTTTAAGGCTCTGATTCTTTTATTAAGTTTCTCTTACATTGATCTACGCAGAATTGTCTGACAATGGACTTCCCTCTCAGCTCTGCGGTGTTCCTGATCCTCTCCTGCTGGCTCTGGAATGCAGAATGCCGAAAATATAACTCAGTCCTCACTGTGCCAAATGGAGGAAAGTGGGGAACCTGGGGGGACATGGCTTTCTGTTCAGAAGGCTATGCAAATGGATTCTCCCTGAAGGTAAAAGTCTCCTGTTCTTATCCTGTTCAGACCTCATGGTGCTAAGGCACTCTCACAATCCTCTCTCTAAAGGACCCCCCATTTTGAGGGCTGCTTTAACTTCCCTTCCCAAACAGGCTTAGGAAAACCAAACCATGGAACTTGAGGTGATAGTAATAAAAAAGGAGAGAGGTAAAAGAAAAGGTAACAGCTTTTGATTGAAAGTCACATGGAATATCTTGCTACAAATATCTAGATCAGAAAAAGCTACAACTAAACACCAACCAAAACTGGACAAAGGCCCTCCTGACCATCACGTCCACCTGCTCTTCAAGCAGGACTTGTCCAGGACACACAGATTGCAAGCCATCTTTATCTGGAGGAACACAACCCCATCAGTGGGCTTCAGAATTAACAGCCCTTTCATATGTGTTGAGTCTGAGTTTGTTTCTAATCATCCAGGCCTTGACAGCATCTAGACACCTGATCAGAACATCTACTTCCATTGGGCCATGAGGGGGGGGGGGGAAGAGAGAGAGAGAGAGAGAGAGAGAGAGAGAGCACCTATCATGCATTAGCCAAATCAGCCTGTCTATTCTATGTGCATTTAAATAACCATGAAGAGAAGCCCCTCCAGACTTCCTTGCCCAACATAAGGAGGTAGGGGATATTGGAAGTTGGCCTGATGTATGCAGTTCTGTTTCATTTATTCATTCTTTGTACCTAATTCAGACCTAATGCTGCAGTAGGTCTACAGACTATTCAAGATGTTCTAATTTATTGAATACTAGTCATTGCTTCCTCATTAATGTTGCTTTTTTCACTGTTCTCTGGAAGCAATATTAAAAAGTAGCTCTCAATATTTTATACTATAATGCCCATTCACTTGGCCAATATTATTCTGTTATGTTTAGTCAGTTCACTTTAGCCAAGATTCTCTGCAGTCTTAATTAGTAACTTTATGCTCAAGGAGATTTTGCTCTCTTTATTTATTCATTTATTTATATGAGCAGGATGGAAAACTTGTGATCCATAGGCTACTCATGATCCTGAGCTTTATTTTTTTTGCATCCTCCAGAGATCAGAACCGTCAACATTTGGTGGCATACTATGAAATTGCAGAGGCACTATTTCTGAGCATAACATTAAGATTACTGAGTAATAGCCTCTTAATTACCCTTTTCATTGCTTCACATCAGATTATCATTTTATGGCAGAGGAAGGAAATTTAATAATGTATTTCCACTGTTTTAGTTGATTTTAAAATAGCATGTTTAAGTGGAGAAAATAAACATGGAAACTTCAAGTGAGATATATTTGATTAAAGACACAACCATTCTGAAAAATCTTGATCCTTTTTTGTCAATCCCTAAAGGACAGCATTACACTTCACAGTACTTTAAACAAAAGAAAATCACCACCGATCAGGACTTGGTGTTAGCCAGGTGGGAAAGGGCAGTAGAAATGCCTTGCAATTTCCTCACCTCCCCCTCCCTACAAAAGAGATCTCAGTTCCTGATTACACTGAAGCATGAAGTAATCCAACTCAGATATGATGTTTCATTGCAATTTTTGGGCCTCCAACTTCCTGCAGAGTACAAAGAAACAGTGTGAGGTTGGGTGTGTCTTGACAGGGCATTAGAAGGTTGAATTCTTCCTACTGAGTTTGCTTACAAGGGTCCTACTGAATTTGAGATCACAGAATCAGCTTCATCATAGTCCTGTTTTTTCTTTTGCATTAGGTTCAGCCACCTCAAGGTCTGGAAGATGATTCATCTCTGAATGGCATCCGTATTCACTGCACAAATGGTGAAGTAGCTGAGTCTGCTTGTGGGCCGTGAGTATCCTTTGGATTTCTCTCCCTGTTTGACTTTCTATAGTTGGCAGGAATATGTTATGCTACATGAAACCAGGTCTGAGAAAGAAAAATGTCAAATTCTAGCTGTCTCTCAGAATCCAAGAACAATTCAAACAATTCAAGATAATGGTGTGCCAAAGTCTACCTTGCAATTTTTTCCCGAAGAGGCTTTCAGTTTTCTACCTTTTCTGAGGGTGCTTGAGGGTTATTTTGAATTTCTCTTGGAAATATTTTTGAGCTTTCTTTACTACTGAAAGTGGTGGACAGTGACACTGCTGATATTATTTTCTGTTACGTAACTTTCCCTGGCTGTTCATAGTTTCTAATCTGAGAAAGCCCAGTAAGAGGATGATTTTATGGTGTTTTTTCCTTAGGGTTTAATGGAAGGGCAGAAAGCCAGAGATATTGCAGACAAGTTGATTATACATTGATTATACAGTAAATATAAGATATTCTTGACCGCCTCATCACTGAATAAGAGCAAAGATATCACCTGTCAACTATAAGAATTTCTCCAAATATCTTTTTTCTTTGAAAAAGAATTCTTAATTTTTTTTTAAAGATATAGACACTCTCGAGCAAAGCTTGACTGCTAGTACTTGCATTTATGAAGTTTTATCAGCAGCATGATGGAAGTTGTTTGCCATTAGCTTCTTCCAAAATGTTTCTTTGGCCTCTTGGCATAGCCCAAATCCTTAATCATGGATTTCCAGAGTTCCCATCCAACTACTAATTATCACTAATCCTGCTCAGTTTCTGTGGTTAGCCAAGGTTGACTAGGAGCTGCTACCTGCTGAGACCTAAAACAATATATTTTGATGAAATATGTAATATATTTCATCAAATTAAACATGAACTGATGTGAGAAAATAGGATACTTTTTATTCATGGCATTTTCTGGTCTGGGATGATTTGATGAGTCCAAAGTAAATAAAATAGAGAAAGCAAGAATCACTGTCTTCTTCACCTTCCGGTGTTAAACTGCTTCTCAGAGCTGGAGCTGAAGTTATTCCTGACCCACAAGAACAGCTGGTCACACAGAAACGTTTGTTTATGACAAATCATGAGCTCTCACTCATGATGTAAATTTATACAGATAAAAACTTCAGTGGAGAAAGTAAAACATAGCTTTGTGGAGAAGAAGCAGGTATTTAATTTTCTAAATAAGAAAAAAATGGTAGAGTTAAAAGCTTTAGTCATTGATTCACACGAAGAAAGAATAATTCAGCTTGAAAATTCTGCTGAATAATTTACCATAGATATTGAAATAGTATTAAAAAGTTAATAAAGGTGTTCAAGATGAAGTTACCTGTTTTCAGGATCTGATTCACAGAAATAATTTATAATTCCTAAAGATTACATACAATGCTGAACAAGGTCACTTTTAGCAGTATTCATGGAGAAATTCGTTTTTTTTTTACAGCAATAAGATTAAAAGCTGGAAATTGAAACTGCTTATCATGTGAATTTCTGTTTTTATTTGCTACAGAAGCCCAGTCCAATTGTTAGATTTTTAACAGTACAATACAAAGTCATTTTATAAGTTTACCTTGGCAAGTGGGATCTTTGGGACGGAATGAAAATAAGACAATTATTTTTCTGCAAATTTCAGAAATGAAAATAAAGCACATTTGGTAGTAAAACAAAAGGGAATTAAATATTTTTTTTTCCTTTTCCAGAGATGTTTTGTTTATCCTTGGATTCTGAAATGAAGAATTTTATTGATCTAGAGTTTGCAGCTTCAGCAAAGGATCGTTACCTTGTCATGGTGCTGGAGCTTGAGCACCTCAATGATGCCATGAGCTAAACTGTGAAGGGCCACCCAAGACGGGAAGCTCATGACAGAGAGGTCAGACTAAATGCGATCCCTGGGGAAGGTAATGGCAACCCACCCCAGTATTCGTGCCCTGAAAACTAAATGGATCAGTACAACCAGAGAGATGTCGGTATACCATCAGAAGATGAGACCCCCAGGTCAGAAGATGGTCAAAATGCTACTGGGGAGGAACAGAGGATGAGCTCAACTAGCCCCAGACATGACGACGCAGCTAGCTCAAAGCCGAAAGGACGGCTAGCGGCCGACGGTGCTGGTGGTGAACGGCGAATCCGATGTTCTAAGGATCAACACACCATTGGAACCTGGAATGTAAGATCTATGAGCCAGGGCAAATTGGATGTGGTTATTGGTGAGATGTCAAGATTAAAGATAGACATTTTGGGTGTCAGTGAACTGAAATGGACTGGAATGGGCCACTTCACATCAAATGACCACCAGATCTACTACTGTGGACAAGAGGACCACAGAAGAAATGGAGTAGCCTTCATAATTAATAGTCAAGTGGCTAAAGCAGTGCTTGGATACAACCCAAAAAATGATAGAATGATCTCAGTTCGAATTCAGGGCAAGCCATCTAACATCACACTGATCCAAATATATACGCCCCAACCACAGATGCTGAAGAAGCTGAAGTAGAGCAGTTCTATGAGGATCTGCAGCACCTACTGGACAACACGCCTAAAAGAGATGTTATTTTCATCACGGGAGACTGGAATGCTAAGGTGGGCAGTCAAATGACACCTGGAATTACAGGTAAGCATGGCCTGGGAGAACAAAACGAAGCAGGACACAGGCTGATAGAATTTTGCCAAGACAACTCAATGTGCATAACAAACACCCTCTTCCAGCAACCTAAGAGACGGCTTTATACATGGACTTCACCAGATGGACAACACCGAAATCAGATTGATTACATCCTTTGCAGCCAAAGGTGGCGGAATCTATACAGTCGGTAAAAACAAGACCTGGAGCTGACTGTAGTTCTGATCATGAACTTCTTATTGCACAATTTAGGATCAGACTAAAGAGATTAGGGAAGACCCACAGATCAGCTAGATATGAGCTCACTAATATTCCTAAGGAATATGCAGTGGAGGTGAAGAATAGATTTAAGGGACTGGACTTAGTAGATAGGGTCCCGGAAGAACTATGGACAGAAGTTCACAACATTGTTCAGGAGGCGGCAACAAAATACATCCCCAAGAAAGAGAAAACCAAGAAGGCAAAATGGCTGTCTGCTGAGACACTAGAAGTAGCCCAAGAAAGAAGGAAAGCAAAAGGCAACAGTGATAGGGGGAGATATGCCCAATTAAATGCAAAATTCCAGAGGTTAGCCAGAAGAGATCAGGAATTATTTTTAAACAAGCAATGTGTGGAAGTGGAAGAAGACAATAGAATAGGAAGGCCAAGAGACCTCTTCCAGAGAATTAGAAACATTGGAAGTAAATTCCAGGCCAAAATGGGTATGATCAAAAACAAAGATGGCAAGGACCTAACAGAAGAAGAAGAGATCAAGAAAAGGTGGCAAGAATATACAGAAGACCTGTATAGGAAGGATAACAATATCGGGGATAGCTTTGATGGTGTGGTCAGTGAGCTAGAGCCAGACATCCTGAAGAGTGAGGTTGAGTGGGCCTTAAGAAGCATTTCTAATAACAAGGCAGCAGGAGACGATGGCATCCCAGCTGAACTGTTCAAAATCTTGAGGGATGATGCTGTCAAGGTAATGCATGCTATATGCCAGCAAATTTGGAAAACACAAGAATGGCCATCAGATTGGAAAAAATCAACTTATATCCCCATACCAAAAAAGGGGAACACTAAAGAATGTTCAAACTATCGAACAGTGGCACTCATTTCACATGCCAGTAAGGTAATGCTCAAGATCCTGCAAGGTAGACTTCAGCAATTCATGGAGCGAGAATTGCCAGATGTACAAGCTGGGTTTAGAAAAGGCAGAGGAACTAGGGACCAAATTGCCAATATCCACTGGATAATGGAAAAAGCCAGGGAGTTTCAGAAAAACATCTATTTCTGTTTTATTGACTATTCTAAAGCCTTTGACTGTGTGGACCATAACAAATTGTGGCAAGTTCTTAGCGGTATGGGGATACCAAGTCATCTTGTATGCCTCCTGAAGAATCTGTATAACGACCAAGTAGCAACAGGAAGGACAGACCACGGAACAACAGACTGGTTTAAGATTGGGAAAGGAGTACGGCAGGGCTGTCTACTCTCACCCTACCTATTCAACTTGTACGCAGAACACATCATGCGACATGCTGGGCTTGAGGAATCCAAGGCTGGAGTTAAAATTGCTGGAAAAAACATTGACAATCTCAGATATGCAGATGATACCACTTTGATGGCTGAAAGCGAAGAAGAACTGAGGAGCCTTATGATGAAGGTGAAAGAAGAAAGTGCAAAAGCTGGCTTGCAGCTAAACCTCAAAAACACCAAGATGATGGCAACCAGCTTGATTGATAACTGGCAAATAGAGGGACAAAATGTAGAAGCAGTGAAAGACTTTGTATTCCTAGGTGCGAAGATTATTGCGGATGCTGACTGCAGTCAGGAAATCAGAAGACGCTTAATCCTTGGGAGAAGAGCAATGACAAATCTCGATAAAATAGTTAAGAGCAGAGACATCACACTGACAACAAAGGTCTGCATAGTTAAAGCAATGGTTTTCCCCATAGTAACATATGGCTGCGAGAGCTGGACCATAAGGAAGGCTGAGAGAAGGAAGATCGATGCTTTGGAACTGTGGTGTTGGAGGAAAATTCTGAGAGTGCCTTGGACTGCAAGAAGATCAAACCAGTCCATCCTCCAGGAAATAAAGCCAGACTGCTCACTTGAGGGAATGATATGAAAGGCAAAACTGCAATACTTTGGCCACATAATGAGAAGACAGGACACCCTGGAGAAGATGCTGATGCTAGGGAGAGTGGAGGGCAAAAGGAAGAGGGGCTGACCAAGGGCAAGGATGATATTCTAGAGGTGACAGACTCGTCCCTGGGGGAGCTGGGGGTGTTGACGACCGACAGGAAGCTCTGGCATGGGCTGGTTCATGAAGTCACGAAGAGTCGGAAATGACTAAACGAATAAACAACACAGAGTTTGCAGAAAACTTTATAGGTCTGATATAAAGGGCTAGTAGTCTTTTTAAATATCTCTTTTTAAGAAACATTTTTTTGGAGGGAGATGGGTTGACTTGGGGAAAAGTCCCTGTACTTTATTTCACTACATCTCTTCCAGAACTACGTACTCTAAGTTTTTTTAAGTTTCTTTTTTACATTTTTGCCTTATATTTTAAAATCTATTTTTAAAGTTCTTTATTATGTTTTTCTATTTGATGTTTTAATTTTTTAAAATTATTTGTAGTTTTACTTGCTCTTTCTTTCTTTTTTTTTTTAGTTTATCAGAAGGCTAAGTCATGAAATGAAAATGCTTTTTTTTCTCCTTGACCTACAGGTTTTTAATGTGCAGTTTTCAATTTATAGCTACTTAGTAGTGTCTTGAACATAAAAGTCCTTGGGTGTCCTTTTAAGACAGTTAAAATTTTAAGTTGTTTTTCTTCATTAAAGGAACTCAACAGTTTTCCAGTTGAAAGTATGGTTAAGTCTGTCCATATGTCATTAGATTAATCTCAACAAAACATCTCTGGAAACGGAAAAAAATAATAATTCCCTTTTGTTTTACTACCAAATGTGCTTTATTTTCATTTCTGAAGTTTGCGGAAAAATAATTGTGTTATTTTCATTCTGTCCCAAAGATCCCACTTGCCAAGGTAAACTTATAAAATGACTTTGTATTGTACTGTAGATTTTAAAAATCTAACAATTGGACTGGGCTTCTGTAGCAAACAGAAACAGAAATTCAGATGATAAGCTAGCTATATCTCCCCTTCTTGACATTGTATTCCCTGACAGGTCTGGAACATGGACGGAGGTTAAGAAATGTCCCAGTGGCAGTTTAACGTCCTTTTCTCTCCGGGTGGAAGCCCCTCAAGGAATAATACGAGATGATACAGCAGCCAATAATATTAAGTTCACTTGTGAAGAGGAGATTGTGCTGACAGGTTCTTCAAACAGTTGGGGTAATTTTGGTTCATGGAGCAGTCTCTGCGATCCTGGTGCCATATGTGGTATCCAGACAAAGGTTGAGCCTAATGTGGCTAAAATATTTTATGATAACACAGGACTTAATGATGCGAAGTTTTTCTGCTGTGATTGAAACCTAGGTGTTTTATCATCCAGCTATCTGAATTCTAATGTTTCTTGATATGTGACTGAACTATACGTGGATAATATAAAAGTATACAAAAAAATTAAAAACGAACAGTTGAATCTTAAAGAAAAGTTGCATGTTTTTTTTTTAAATCACATTTCCTGAAGCCTCCTGGGATTAACAGACTTCCCTTGCATTATGCTAGGGTTGTGTTCCCTGGGAACCTCACCTATAGTAAATTCATTTAAAATGAGACCCTGACCCAGTGGAAAAAAAGGGCATGGTGTCATATTTGTAAGCAAAATGCTTTTATGTGCTCATACATTTGTTGAGCCTTATTATTAAGCAATGTTACTTTTTTTTGTTTCTTGTCTCATGTTCTGTGTACAATAAAAGCATTTCCTCGATCTTTTTTCCAGCTGGATTTCTAACGTATGTGGTTATCATGGCAGACAAAGAGGTAAAATGCATCATGGCACTACGGAAATTCATTGGCATTCTTAGTTAGTTGCACACATTAGATTTGCCCGGCTTAGAAACGCATCCTGAGGATCTTCTGAAGGGCTGAGGATCCTTCACCATCTTCAGTGTACCATAATATGTCCAACTTGAGGTCCTTTCTATGTTGGGTAAGTGGGTTGGACAAGATGTTGATGGCCATTTTGATCCTATAGTAACAGTAGTAGCTATTGCAGGTATGGAAGTAAGTGGGAGACAGGATTCACAACTAGAACAACCACTCAACAGAATGGAAAATGCATGAGTGAGGGCAGAAAAGGGCTTTGTCAGGAAAATAATCAAGTGGCTTTGGTGGGAATGTTTCAAGATCTTTGGTGCAAATGACTCTCTAAGCACAAGTTACATAAAAGTGATTTTTTTTCCCCCATGAAGTGATCCCCCAAATCTCATAGGAGCAAATTTGCAGAAAGCAAATGAGCAAAAAATGAATTTGGGCAATGTGAGGAAAACCTGTATCTATGTATTAACATTTTTATACTATCCTGAAAAAATGATTCTTGGAGTGAACAGAAGAATCCCAAACAGCAATCACCCCAACAGAATAATTATGACAATAAATAGCAATAAGGAGTAAAATAAAATCAGATGACCACCCTCCATTGCCACTGGACATTAAAAATCTTCAAAAGGCCATCTAAAAACAAATGTTTTAAAAAGTTTCCTGAAGGCAAGGAGCAAAGGGGCCAAGCATCTGCCTGTGGATAGTGCATTTCATAGTGTAGCCATGTCCCCTTCATCTCCTATGTAGCTTGGATTTTAAGCAATAATTTTTGGATGACCAAGCAGTATGAGCAGAATCATTCCGCCTAAGGGAATCTGGCGCCAAGCCATACTGGGCTTTATAGGTAAAACATATTAACTGATTTCTTTGTGTTATCTTTATCTAGTTTTAGGATTTGTGTGGTGAACAGATCACGTTTTAGGTCACATTTATGCAGAAATATTGAAAAATCAAAAGGGTTCACAAACTTTTAAACACCTCTGCATAACATTCAAGCTGGTAGCAAGAATCTTTGCCACTGACATTTATAAATACCTGACCTCATATTCATTATACCATATATATATAGAGAGAGAAAAGGAATTTTCTAAACTTCTAGAGATACAAAAGACCAATTTTAATAGATAAAACAATATTTAAAAACTCTAAAAGGCATAAAATAAACCTTTACATTGTTTGAATTGGTTACCAAAAAAAAAAAAGGAGTTAACTCAGTACCCAATATTTAGATTAAAAATGTTTGGAAATTGTTGGTATTAATAAGAAAATTGTAGTGCTTTAATTATTGCATTGAAAATGCACCACTGCTGGCAATCAGAGAAGAATTTAAAGAAATGAAAATTAGAAGAGGAATTTTTTTTCACATGGACTAAAATTAAACGCGATCAACCTATGAGTTATCCAAGCAAGCAACAAAAAATTCATATTTGCTTTACACAGATGATTTGAAATTATACACAAAATTATCTAGAGACCTGAAAATTTATGAGGTCATGTATCACGTACTACAGTCAAAAAGCCCAATAGGTTTTTTGTATTTATTAAAAAAAATGGGTGGTTGTGGTGCAAGTTGGTGCAAGTGAAGCAAACAGTGGAGGGTAAAATCAGAGGTCCAAATGATTACATAAAATGATTATATAAAAGCAAGCAAAAATATAAAAGTCTGTCAGGACAACAAAACAGCATACAGAATTTTTCAGTGAATGAAAAATTGGGAAGAAACCTCTGCATGGTCAACACCTAAAAAAAATTGAAGACAAGGTGAAGAATAACAAAACTTGAAAACAGCTTCAGATTGGATCCATCAAGAATTAAACAGAAGGATAAATATTTACAGGACAAGGACAAGCTTTAGCAATAAATGCCATACAAATGAAAATTTAAAAAACTGGAAAGAACTGCAAACGTAGACTATGCAAAGAGAAAATGAGACTGTTGACCATCTATAACAGTGTTTCTCCACCTTTCTCAACCTTGGCAACTTTAAGATGCAGGGACATCAACTCTCAGAATTTCCCAGCCAACAAAACAATAAGAATAAACAAATGAACAACCAAAAGAAACAAGAATATCCCCAATAACACATCAGGGATAAGGAAAAAATAAGAAATCACAATAATACTTCACTCTACTTTACAGCCTGCTGGAAGAGGCAGCTTTTAAAACTTTATGAATGTAAATGGTTTAAAGATGATTCTGAATTACATACCAAAAAAATTGATATTCATCATTATACAAAGAAATACGGATTTATCAAGGCTGAGGCATAGCAAAAAAGACAATGTTACCCCAGATTTGTAATATTGGACTGATGAAAAGTACTTACCCTGTGCCTTTATACTGGTTATCTAAATAAGTAATGGAAAAACTAGTATTACTTCATACAGTCAAGGTGTGATGTTGTGTTTAAAAACAGAATTGATTTCTATTTGTGTGATATGTTTTAGTCCTTTTCCTTTTCCTCTTTCCTTTCCTTTTCTTTTTCCTTTTCTTACACCTTTCTTTTCCTTTATTTCTATGTATTCCTGCAATATTTCTTCTAAAAAAAGACAGTGGCTTAATTGTTTGGTGTTAATATAATTAGACAATTATATTATGAAACTGATTGACTTCACCAATAGTGTATGTGTGTGTTTGTGGTATTTTGTAACATAAAAACCACTTTTAAAAAATTAGTTGCTTCTTTTTATTCCTTTAGATCTGATTACCAATAAATTCAGTTTATCAAAGTGAATGGTATTTTCTTAAAAAACAGAATGAGAATGGGAAGTATCAAGCCCTTGATAGACCGTTAGGGATGTCCATGATTTTAAAAAAAGGAAAGAAAAGAAAAAACTCTCCGTGACTTTGCAGGCCCAATAATGTTGCTACATCTTTCACAAAAGGCCATTCTTTCTTATAAAAGGCAACTGCTGTGTTCAAAATGAAAAGCAATGTGTTTCTTTTTATCTGGAATGGATCCTCATTAAGCTAAATACATTTTATAAGCCCTTGCTGGACTTTAATTAAATGTGCAAAAATCTCAAAGGACTTGTCCATGTACAGAGGATTGCATCCATCTCCATGTATATACTTGAAGACCTCTGAAAAGCAGATTATGTGCCTATATACAGTCAACGGCTATCTGTATCTACCTTTCTGGATATTGTGTTCTTTGGCAGGTTTGGATATTGGGTAATACCTGAGAAGTGTCCCAAAGGAAATTTGGTCTCCTTTACTCTCAGGGTGGAAGCCCCTCAAGGAGCAGGTGATGATACAGCAGCCAATAATATTCACTTCTCCTGTCAAGATGGCTCTGTGATAGAGGGCTTCTCAACTGATTGGGGTGGTTTTGGTCCATGGAGCAATCGCTGCAAAGCTGGTGCCATATGTGGAATTCAAACTAAGATGGAGATGACTCTGAATGTATTTGCTGACAACACAGGTCTTAACGATGTGAAGTCTTTCTGCTGCAGCTGAACAACAAATGTTCCACAACACTGCTGTATACATGTCAGGGTTTGTTGATGGGATGCTCAACTAATGTTAAAGGGAGTATAAAAATACAATGAAAATTAAAATACAGCTTTAAAAAAGCTTTCTACTTTTTTCAATTGCATCCAAATATACCCCCTTTCCCATTTCCATTCTTCCAACAGAAAAAGCAGAAAGGTTCTCAGATGCAACAAAGCAGGCTTTCTATATTTTGCAGGTGCTGTAATATATGTTGCTGCCTAAAGAGGAGAGTCCTGCATGAGGGCTGAACCCAGAAATTAAAACTGCCTATTGCTCTACCACTTAGGGAAGGAAACGACTCAGACAGAGCTCCCTGCGCCAGGAACTGTTTGAAGTGAAATACGTTTGCATTTTTACTCAAAGTACTGTCAGATGTCTCTGTTCTCCAGAGACATGAACTGGCTAATTTTTAATTTTGAAAAATATAATTTAGGGTTCCTGAAGATGCCATCTGAGGATATTCCCTGTAAGAGATCTAGGGTAAATATTTCAAAATAAACACATTTTAGATGTATAGGGTTGTACATCTTATTCTCTTCACATAGTTCCTCTTCTATTTCATTTCTGTTCTTAACATTCTAACAGTAGTATTGTAGAAAAACTACAATAGGATTTAGATGATGGGCAAATGAATTACAAGCCAAGTCACCAACTCATGCAGTTCTTGCTATGTGTGGATCAGTTCTAAATTCTGAAAAGAGCTCACCTCCATTTCCTAGCTACTCTGACTTGCATTGATGTCTAAAGAATGCAATCTTTTAAAAAAATGGAAGACCCACCCACCACCATTGCTCTAAAGTACTTTAAAAAAAAAGCTGGAATTATTCTGATTCAGTTTTCCAGTCACTCTCAGTTCCTTAGAAACTTCCTATGGTGATAAGAAAAGCTTTTGAATTACCTTACTCCATCAACCAAAAATAACAGCATGTCCCTCTAATGCCAAAATCTGAAAAGCAGGATTTTCACTAAAGCAGAGGAGACTCAGCCAAAATGTCGGGGTGGGGGGTGGGGAAAGGGGGATGGAGCAAGGTGTTCAGACCATTCTTAAACAATGCTCTTCTTTCCTAAGATTCCTGCTGCTAGGTCCAGAAGAGATTCATGGACCTCACCATTAGCATTTGGGTCTTCTGGATCCTCTCCTACTGCCTCTGTGATTCAGAAGCCCGAAAATATGAAGCTATCCTCTCTGTGCCAAATGGAGGACGATGGGGCACCTGGGGACAGAGAGAATTTTGTCCCATGGGACATGCTACTGGCTTTGCACTGAAGGTATTTTGCTTCTGCCACCCTACTGCTTTTCTAGTTTACAGGCATATTCCTCCAAATACAGAATAGGGTATAGGGTATAGGCATACAGTAGGGTAGGTAAAGGTAAAGGTTTCCCTTGACATTAAGTCCAGTCGTGTCCGACTCTAGGGGGCGGTGCTCATCTCCGTTTCAAAGCCGAAGAGCTGGCGTTTGTCTGTAGACCCTTCCATTTTCATGTGGCTGGCATGACTACACGGAACGCCGTTACCTGCCCGCCGAAGCGGTACCTATTAATCTACTCACATTTGCATGTTTTTGAACTGCTAGGTGGGCAGGAGCTGGGCCTAGCAACGGGAGCTCATCCTGTCACGGGGATTCGAACCTCCGATCTTCCGATCGGCAAACTCAGCAGCTCAGTGGTTTAACCCGCAGTGCCACCGCGTCCCTATATACAGTAGGGTAGCTAATTGAAAAAAAAGTTATGTGGGGAACAAAGGGAGGAGGAGGATTTGGAGGAGGAGTTTCCGTATTCATGAATTTTTGGAGTGTTGAATATACTGTTGCAGAATAGTTGTGCTCCTTTTGATGTAGGTACAAATTCACATTTGTGTCCAGAGTTATCTGCATAATTATGTATATATGATTCAAAAACTCATGGTTCATTCTTGATGTAGCCTGGCTATGGTACTACCATCAGAATCAGGCATGTAAGAAATTTCCATTGACCACATTTCCTATTTTCCACCAGGTGCAACCACCCCAATCAGTGTGGGTTGACGATACGGGTATGAACGGTATTCGTCTCGAATGTACTGATGGGACAACCATTGAATCTAAGAGTGGACGGTGAATTGGATTTGCTTTCATTTCTTTTGTTGAGTTTGTTTCTTGGAAATCGATAGTGAGAGTAGGTTAGAGGGAAAGCAGCTTTGATGATTGAAAAACAAATGATACTAGTTCCAGTTCTTTCTGATTGCTTTTGAATTCCTGGAGTCCGACGATGATGGTTTTAGAGTGTAGGTATTCACGGCTGCTGTTCATTGGTGAAATGACTTCTGAGTAATGTAAGAAAATGAATATGTGCTGATGTTCAAAGCATAACTGAAACTGAACTTGGCCACAGAAGTCACATTCTTATCCTACTGCCTGTGAGCAATGGAGACAGATGGTCATGAGCACTGATGGTGAGCAGGAGGGGGCCCCTATCCAGGGGGGAAAACGCATGCATAGTAGGGAGGAGTTGAGTAGTCATTCAGAGAGACACAGAACAGACCCATCTTGACTTTTGGGGTTTATCTGAATGGGTCTTCTCACGCTTTTTCAGTTTGTTAGGATTTTCTGCTAATGTGGCAGTAATAAAACACTAGAGACCTATTCCTCGTCTCAGCGTGGTTCCTGGCTGTTAGGACACAAATGCTCACAACCAATAGTTAACTGCCACACAGATGACAGTTGATACCCTTCCTCCCTATTTAAATGGTTCAGATATTTATACATGTCTGTTGGCCTTCTAATAATTCCAAGGAAATATCACCGAAGCATAGAGTTGGAAGAGACTCCACAGTCTTAATTTCATGTTTGGTACAGGATCTGAGAATGGATTTTGGACAGATGGCTATCTAGCTTCTGTTTCAAGGACCTCCAGCGAGAGAGAACTTACCACTTCAGGAGTCAGGCTTTTCCACTGGCTGATAGCTCTTGCCATCAGGACGTTTCTCCTAATATCTTACCTGAATTTACTTTCTGATACTTTAAATCCACTGGTTCTGCTCCTGCCCTCCTGGGTTGCAGATAACAAATCTAGTCCCTAAATGCCACTGTTTTAGATTTTTGAAGGTTGCTGTCATATCTCCTCTCAATCTTTTCTGCAAGCTAAGCAGACACATTTTCTGTTCAGGAATGTCATCTGCATTTGGCAACAGCTGATTCCAATAATGGGTTCCAGCTATTTTTCTTTTCCTGCCACCCCATTTATTTGCAACGGAACCACAATATTTCCCCTAACACCTATCCTCCCTGTATAAATATGGGGCTGAATAAGATTACAACCCACCATGGTGAGGTGTTTTGTGCAAGCTAGATATCAGGAATGACAAGTTTGTCACGGATCTTTCTTATCCACTTAAGAAGGTTAGGAGATATAGAGGCAAGACTGAGCATGCCTCTTGCTTTCATCACTCACTCACACACACACAGACACACACACACACACACACACACACACACATACAGACGTATATTTTTTTTGCACATGCCTGAAGAACCATAAAGAGGCTCAACCAAAGTTCAAAAGCTACTTATTTATTGGTTGGCACATTTATTTGTTTGCTTTCTGCTTTGCCTTATTTTGTTGGTGAGTACTCCAAGTACCTAATAAAAATTAAAGAGCACAACACAGTGTACAATAGAAAGGTAGAAATATGAAAGAACAGTCAATTTGTAAATGTAATCCTAAAATCAATCAACCATTAAAAGCCTAAGAAAGAAATACAACTTTACAGTGAGATGCCTGAATCCCATCGCTTGAGAACAATGCAGGAGGAGCTCTCTCCCTCATGCCAAAATACAGGCGTCCCACGGATGTTAACGGCTGGACAAGTTGCCAAGTCATGTCCCTTAGATAGCCAAAACTCTTAAGGCTAGTACTAACATTCAGTATTATTCCTGGAAACTAAGTGGGCGATCGGTGCAGAACTTCCTGCACGAATCCCTCTCTCTTCTCCCAGGTCACTGCAAACATTAGCTCAGTCTTGCAGAGAGATCCAACAGACTTAGCCATGGTCATTCTCCCTGCATTGTAGGTCATCCACCAAGGCTATCAAAGTTGTTTCAGTACCATATCCCAGCTAAAGGCTTGGTTGAAAGCCATAAAATAATCAGTACAATTCAGATGCGTCAACGTGTTATGCAGTGGTTGGACAACGATAATGTGGGGGAACAATCATACTTGGAATAAAAAACTAGACATATCAACCTGTTGTGTTCCCCTAAAGTTAGCAATTTGTTTTCTACTTTGTCCTGGAATGGCAAGGAGTACATGAGAATGTGAATTGTGTGGAGGAATAGAGTGCTGAATGAGAACTGGGGAACAATTTCCTCTAATAGAGAATACTTACTTACTCACTTTTGAAAAGCGTTTCCTACCCCATCTCTGTTTTCAGCTGAAAGAAAAAATTCTAGGAGAGAGATAAATATATTTAAAATAAGACAGTCCTTGTGTCTGGACCAGCCTTTCTCAACTTTTTGACCCTGGAGGAACCCTCGAAATATTTTTTCAGGCCTCGGGGACCCCCTGCTCATTCAGGCTCAAATATCGGCCAGAAGTTACAAAAGTATCATATTTGTTTCATGGGTATGCCTGTCTATCTGCATGAACAGTGTTCTTAAACTAAAAATAAAGAATGAAACTTACCTTTTTAATGTGAAGTTCCCCGAATTTGAAATAATTTTTTAAAATAAATTGTGATCTCCCAGGGAACACCCAGTGTCCTACACAGAGGATATTGAGTGATGTTAAGGGTGTGAGTCACTGTCACTGATGCCTCCTAGTCCAGGTTGTCAGAGTGCTGGAAAGCGTTTGGCCCAAGAGATCAGAAAAATCACACACCAGGCATTTCTATAAAAATAAATGTATTTACAGAAAGCACAAAAACATATTTTACAAGCTGTGCATTCAAACGCACTCAGAGAGGATGGGGAAGAACTGGGCTGCAAGGCTACAAAAGTGAAACTAAACAAGTCCAGGCAGGTTCCTCCCCCAGGCAATGCAGCTTTTAACACCCAAACTGAGGACAATTAAGTTCGACCTCTTCACCCTGCCGATACTTAAGGAAGTACTCAATTACCACGGTAACCTATGGCTTGGTCCGGGCAAAAACAAAGAAATGCCAACACAGGTGAGGCTGTAAATTAAAGTGAGCCCTATGTGCTACTCAAGCAGGAGTTACAAGTCCAGGTGGACCCCACCCCACTACCTCACAGACCTGCTCCTTTAGGTGAAGTGCAACGCCATCTAGAGCTCTAGAACCAATGTTTCTGGAGGCTCAGATATTACAAACCAACAACAGCTCAAACTTGCCAGGGTTTTCTAAGCTATAGAGAACTCTGTAATATAACACTTTGGCTAAACAAATTGTCTTAATTTTCATGGCATATATTCTTCCCCCTATTTTTCAAAACAACAGGAGGGAAACTGTTCCACTTCAGCTGTTTTAAGGTTGTTGAATTTGGTATACTATTTAAGATATGATCAATCACACATATGATGGATTTTATCTAATGGGAAGGTTTTTTAATGGTACCACAAGAATGTTGCCATAGCTGCCTGGACATGAAGTGAGTATTTTAAAAAAAATCCTGCTCTTTGGTTAAATCTACGTCATAGAATTGTATAATACCTATACCAGTTTTCACAATCTGGCTTCCTTCAATGGATTCTGAACCCTGTAGTTTGAGAACTTAATTTGAGAAGGCTGAGGGTCAGGATATGATATCCTTAAAATAAATAATACCTCATAGAGGGTCAAGTTCCTGCCTTTACTGCTCCAGAGTGCAGGACAAGTGAAATGATAAAAAATCAATGATGAAGTATTGCTCAAGAAGTACCTGTTGGGTTCTTGTAAAACTATACCAGGGTTTCTCAACTTGGCAACTTTAAGGTGTGTGGACTTGCTGGCTGGGGAATTCTGGAAGCTGAAGTCCACACACCTTAAAGTTGCCAAGGTTGAGAAACCCTGGACTATACAGTACTTTTAAAATTTGTGGTGACTCATAAGAACCATGCAGGCAATGTGAAAGCTTTTATTACAGCAGAATTTATTCTGTCATATGAAGCATAATGCAATTTTCTTCCAGATCTTTACCTTTCTAGAATCTGCCAGTAAGGCACGATATTGGGGGTGGGGGTGGGGTGGGGTTTCAGAAAAGTAGCTACTTTACTAACAGCAATTCTAGCTTATCATGACAATTTTAGTTGCATTCACATATCTACTTGAATACTAGTCATTAAGGAATCGTAATTTGCTTTAACAATTTGATGTGAGCCGGCTGCTAATTTTATGCTTTAGAAGCTTTCATGCTGGTTAATGCTTTTAAAATCTAATTGATTCAATATCTGAGTTTGTTCAGATGGGGACACATTAAGAAAATGATTTCATACTTACCAGTGTTAATCTTGTAACCTGATATTAGGACATAGGAAATGAACAAAAGGAACAACAAAAGTAGTATTAACAGAAGCTGTTCAAAGAGAACATCACGTTGTGAAGATAGAAGATTATTTTATGGACTTTTGCCTCAAACATCTATGATGTCTTTACTGGCCATGATCACTCTCTCTTTCAATCTTTTGATCTACGTCTTACCTATCTCTTTGACTCTAAGAGAACAAAACATTTATCTCTCTATCTCTCTATCTCTCTATCTCTCTATCTCTATCATCTATCATCAAATTTTGCCACCGCCCATCTCTCCCCAAAGGGGGGACTCTGGGTGGTTTACAACAAGGATAAAACATTCAAATACCATAAAAAGTATAAATACAAATATAAAATTAAAATAAATACAGTATGAAATCCAGATGATGATGCGAGTTGGAAAATCGCTCACATATGTCTAAGAGGCCATTTAGGGCACTAACCATCTCCAGGAGTGATTACTCCCCCTCCCGCCCCAACTGAAGTGGCAAAACCAGGTTTTTAGTTGTTTACAAAAAGCCACAAGAGATGGAATCTGCCTTATCTCTGGGGGAAGGATGTTCCAAAGGGTGGGAGCCACTGCAGAGAAGGCCCGCTTCCTGGACCCCACCAGATGGAACTCTCTTACAGACAGGGTCTGCAACATGCCCTTTCTGCATGATCAGGTGGGACTGGTGGATGTAATGGGGATGAGGCGGTCCCTCAGGTAACCTGGCCCCATGCCATGTAGGGCTTTAAAGGTAATAACCAACATCTTGAATTGAACCCAGAAGCAAACTGGCATCCAATGCAGCTCGCGAAGCAGTGGTGTAATATGTGCTGATCTAGGAGCACCAATAATTGGTCTCATGGCTGCATTTTGGACCAGCTGTAGCTTCCAGATACTCTTCAAGGGTAGCCCCATGTAGACCGCACTACAGTAGTTTATATGGGAGATGACCAGGGCATGAATGACTGGGCGAAGGGCCTCCCAGTCCAGGAAAGGGCATAACTGGTGAACAACATGAAGTTGTGCAAAGGGCCTTTTTTCCATATTATAAGTCCATATTATTCCATATTTTTAATGTTCTCCAATATTGAATTTATTTTCTCCATCAACCATTTATTTTTTCTTTCATCTGCAGTAGCATTGCTAGCAGTTTCCTGTATAAAAGAATCCTTCAGCATATTTTCTTTTAGCTTACTGTTCCTCTTCTTTATGTGGCTGTTAAGTTTTTGCTCCTTTCTATAAGTAAGCAAATTCTAACATATCTGTAAGTAAGCTTTCTAACATATTAACACTGTCCATATTGCATATTGTCAAATCAATGGTTAATGTTTTTTATGACTATGGTGAGACTAATTCAGCATTTTTTAGTTTATTAATCCATGGATTAAAAACAAAGGACTCTGGTTATATTACACAAGTTTTATCAGTCAGTATCACTCACTCACACACACACACACACACACAAACACACACACAGAAACCCACTGACTTTGTCATGGTTAGTATAGGGGGACCTCTGAGGTCCCTCTGAGTCCTATGTGTAGTTACATTGCACCCCCAATCATGGATGTGTGTGATCCTGTGCTCCTCTGCTGCAACACTTACCCTCTAGAATAGCTTGACCCCCAACTTACTGACCTTTAAAAGAGCATTAAAAGCATGTCTATTTCCCCAGACCTTGGATTAGGGTGATGGGAGGAGGGGAATGTCTGTTTTTATCTCAATGGGTTGGGGAGAGAGTCAGCTGTTGACCCTCCAGATGACAGTGTCTTTTAGGGCTTCATTTCTTACTGTTTTTATATGTCCATCTAGGGGGCCTAGAAATGTTAAAAATGACTGACTGAATGAATGAATTCCTCCCCCAGAATACTACTACTTGCATCTAATGAAATGAGCTGTAAGCCATGAAAATAAAACTGATAGTCATTATATTGTGCAAATTCAGACCTTTGCAATGCTGTTCAGATAAAACCCTGCTCCTTGATTTTCCAGCTTCAGAAATCTGGATTCTTGTGGTTGGACCAAGTAGGTGCTCAGCCTGGTTTATGGGGACTGCAGAACTTGATTGGTCATTCCCCTGTTTCTTGCACTTCCTATCCATACAGGGAAGATGAGCCTTGGTAGCCTGCTTCCTGTGTCAGTGCCTGCCTTTTCCTTTGCAGAATTGTTCCCTGCTAGTCCCTATACCTTTTGTGTAACACATGAAGGCCTTCCATAGCCTTTAACACCCCCCACCCATCTCCTGTGACACTAACACGGACCCTTTCTTTTTTCTCTTATAGTATTTTCATTGCTAGAATTGAGGTTACTTCATTGGCTTAACAGGCCATCATTGGATCAACTGCAAGATTATAAAGGAAACAGTAAATGCTGATCAGCAGAGAGCATGAGGCAGCAACCAGCTGTTGTAGGGAAGGCGATGTGTCAAGGCTGCTACTAGAACAGAACAGAGTTCTGGAAGCCATCCACTCTGATAGGCTTACAGATAGTCCTCGCTTAATGACCACAATTGAGACCCGAATTTCAGTTGCTAAGCGAAGTGGTCATTAAGTGAATCCAATGTCATGTCCCCCGTTGCAATGCATACATGCATCACAACGGGGAACATGCCTTTCCGGAGAAGGGAAGGAAAGAAGAAGGAATTAGTGATAATCCTTTAAGCACTAAAAGACAAATACCAATAAAGGACAAAGGAGCCATACCTTTGCCCTGACCCGAGAAGCCATCATCCTATCTCCCTGACATCTCTGCATTACCCCGGGGGACACACCTGTGCCGGACACAGGAAGAGGACAGAGGTGATCGGCGCTAATCCCCCTGATCGCCCATTGAGACTCCGGAATCGCCCCCTGATCGCCCATCAAGACTCCGGATCAGGACTTTGGGACAATGGGGGGTGGAGAAGGACCAGGTCTGCACTGCGGGTATTTACCGGCTACCTCGCACGCCATGTGCTCATTCCCGTCTTTTTCTGTGTATGCATTCTATTCCTAATAAACCAGAAATCCTTAGCCCTGACTAAGTGAGTCTGTGTCTCTTTGGGAATAAGGCAACCATCACATCCAACCTGATTGTATGACCTTTTCTGTGGCACTCATTAAGTGAATCACTGTGGTAGTTAAGCGAATCACAGGGTTTCCCATTGATTTTGCTTGCCAGAAGCCATCTGGGAAGGTTGAAAGCAGAAACACATGACCACAGGATGCTGCAAAGGTCATAAATGCAAACCGGTTGCCAAGTGCCCAAATTGTGATTATGTGACCATGGTGATTCTGCGACGGTCATAAGTGTGAGCACCATTGTAAGTTGGTTTTTCCAGCACCATCATAAGTCTGAACCATCACTAAACAAATGGTCATTAAGTGAGGACTACCTGTATGATGGCTTGAGTTGGAAAACAGCAGTTTTGAACTGAAGTTGGAAAACATGGGTGCAGTGTGAATTTATCATGGGAGGAGGAGGATGTTCCTGCACTCAGGAGGGGACTAGTGGCCCAAATTGGTGATTGGTCAAGCAGAATTTGGGGCATAATGGATACCCCTAAAAACAAAGTTTCACAGTAGTTCTAGTGAAGGGCTCCATGGTCTTTTGCCTGCTGTATTGAATCGTTGACCATGGGGTGTGTTAGGGGCTGATCTAGAAAAGGAACTCCTCTAGTTCATTTCCCTGTTCCTACTTGTTTCTTTGCCTGTGTTGTCCTTCAGTATACAATGCCAGGTCTCTCTTAACATGACAGGAGGGAAATTCACTGCTGAGAGGGTGTGAGGGCCAGGGCAGAGCACAGTTTGGGCAGAAGAGAAAGGAGAAGAAGCATTACGAGGCTGGCCAGACATCAATAAGGTAATTCAAGAGAAGAAACAAATGAATCATGTCCAGCTGGGCTATTCTTCCTAGAAGTATTTGTCAACAAAAATCAGAGTGGGTGGGATTTGGAGGAAAATATTCAGCAATGTTGAAAAGTATTTCCCTCTAAATATTTTAGATGGTCTTGTGGGGGAATACACTCCAGAGAACGATTGGAAGTCCTGATTCAAGATGTCTTTTTTTTTTTTTGTTCCTTTCGGTAAGCAAAAGATCTCCACTAGCCTTGCAGGCCTATTTCTCCCACTTTTTCTAGCCCATCACATTCAACCTAATGGACCAGTGCATTTAGGAGATGGCTGCTTTTAATTATTACAATCATTTATACCAAAATAGAGGGGAAAGGAAACCTAGGAAATGTCACTGAAATGCTCCCTGTGGCAAAGTATTGTCCAATTTGATAATTTCAGAACTGATTGGTCTTTAAACCTCTGCTTTCGTAGTTTACTGAGGACCATGGTAGAGCTTTCTTTCATTAGGAGCAGGGGGAGAACAAAACCGGTCACAGAGAACCAGGTCATGGTTGTGAGAGCCAAAAGATTGAGAATGGAGGTCAAACATCTTCAGTTTCTTGAAGAGGCCTGAAATACAAGCTTGTTTTGAGAAAAATCCTAATGGGCATGACTGGGGCAGCCCAGCCAGAGCATTTACCTCCTTATTTAGATGAAACTAGGTAGCCATAGATTCTGGCCATGTGTGTTTTGTGTCCAGCAAAAAAAATTATTAAGTTCCAATGGGGAAAAAATAATCTTTTTTATTTGGATGCATTGGTCATGCCTAATGAACTGGATCAAACATCCTCAAACATAAAAATATATTGCTTCCTGATGGCATAAAATGAATTGATTCATTCCCAACATCCTTGTGTTCTAAGTAGCTTTTGGCTTTATGGCATATGTGCACATTCTGAAGCCCCGGGACTGCACATGGATGCCCAAAAGTCCTGGGTGTTATTATCCAGAATCTTTCAAAATGTTATCATCAAATAGGTTGTTTCTTCTTAATGTCACAGATAAGCTGGTCATTGAATCAAAGTACAGTGATTTGATTCAGTTTAATACAGCTTATTTGTTTAGGCATAGCACATTATGTAAACACAGTAATTGTGCTGTGTTAACCCAAGTTTTGTGGGTAAACCCAGCCTCAGTGTAGCAATTCCAAAACTGGCAAAGAAAATACTGTGCTATCATAATATATGATAGTCCAGCTGCTAACACACAGGAAAGGTCAATATCTGCCAGCTGTGGAGGCTGCTGTCACAAATTCCCAACCAGTCTTGTCCGTTAATCAAAATAGTTTTGTTGGTCTGCTTAAGGTCTACCCAAATGCCATTTTTATTTGGGATGAGGGAGAATTGTCCATTCTTTATTCCAGCATTTTTTCCTCAAAAAACACACTCTGCTTGCCTGATGTGCTTTGTCCTAGACTAAGAGAGCATCATATAAGGGCCCAGGTACTCCCAAGGAGTCACTACCAAATTACAATTTTTCATAGTATATGAGGGGGTAAATATGAAATGAGTGGCCTTGTCCATGTATATGTCCTGCTGCCGTTTACATTTCTGTCAGCTCTTCAAGGTAGGGCATGTCCAAAGACAGATACTACAAGGATTGCAGGAATGCTACTGACTGTTGTACAGTATAACCCTTGCCCTTATACCCAATTGGATCAAGCTGGTGGTGTTTTGATTTTTTTCTCCCGCGTTCCCCTTTCCTAGGGCTAAGTTACCATTTCTCCTCCCTTAATGTTTCCTGCATTCCTTCAATAAGTATCTCCACATTCCTCTACAATTTTGGATTGGGGCTCCTGGCAGAACATTCAAAGGCTAAATATAACCGTCTGCCACAAAATGTTTGCTTATTTATCCTTCAATGATGAAAAATATCTAGTCAAGGCCTATTCCTAAGAAGAGCTAAGAAAAAATTTATAGCCAAAAAGGGTGGAATAAATAAAAATTATTTATTTATTCATTTTAAAAGACTTCTATATAGTACTACTTTTATTGTAAAGCTGTAGTAACAGAATCATGCAAGATGGAATGTGCTTCCTCCCTCCATCCTTTTATCTTTGTGATAACTAGGGTGGGGTGGGATCTTGTCTAAAACGTTTACTCAGGTCACATTCCTGCCCTGGACTCAGTTGTCTGACCATTATCTCTTCCTCCTGTCCCTCAAGGCCATTCCCTCTGCTCTCTACACTTACTGGGCTCCCTATCTCAACGTTTGTGGGAACAGGCAGCTCTTCAAGGCCTTTCAGAAGGAAAGGAAGGTGGGGGCCTGCTGGATCTTTGGGAAAGTGTGTTCCACAGGGCAGGAGCAGCTATGGGGAAGGCTCACTTCCTAGGTCCCCATACATTTAAGAGAAGGGACCTTGGTGAATTGGTGAACTCACTGCAACAACCAAAAGTAATCATATTTCCCTCCAGCTGCAATTCTCAAAAACAGAATTCAGGGTTATTTTGACCAAAGGAAAAAAAAATCCCATCAAAATTCCAGATTTATAAATTCTCACAGCTGTTTTTGCCCCTCGGTGTTTTTGTTCATAGATCTAGAGTGGGCCACCTACCATGGACTTCTGTGTCAGTGCTGTGCTTCTCATGACCTTCACTTGCTGTTTCTGGAATGTAGAAGCCCGAAACTATTCTTCTACTATCTATGTGACAAATGGAGGAAAATGGGGTGAATGGGGGATGCCAGAATTCTGTTCCACAGGATATGCAAATGGGTTTGCTTTGAAGGTAAGATTCTCCTTGAGCCCTCCTTTTCACCATACCAAGTAGCTCAAATAGAAAAGGGAAGGCGGGGAATCTTTCAGGCATAGCAATTAAGAAACAAAATGCAACCATTCAGAGAAAGCTTGTGCAGCCCTCTATCATTCTCAAATCTGCAGGAATGGAAGTGAACGAGCTCCTAGAACTTCATCCAACCACACTGCTGGAATTCTTACTCCTAGAATCCCTGTTTTTTTTAGGCAAACACTTCATTTCTGGATTTGGCTATACTGCATACCATACCCCAAAATGAAATGTGGTTTCCTTCCAATAGGATTTCTTTAAGCCTAACTTAACTGTTCCTTATAACTCAGCTTCATCAGGCCTGGGAAATGCAGTTGAGTGCCTACTGTATTTCTGGAAGGGACTTACACTTTCTTTGACCCACTTCCTCCTCCTCTGATGAAGAGGCACTGTAATGCAATAAGCTTGTGCCAGGAAGAAAACCAAATTAAAAAGGGAAGACAGAGAACCCACTGTACACTAACGGATGTGCCCTCAGGGTTATTGGTATGCAAGGGTACCACACTGGCTAGATGTAAAATGGGACACTTAAAAGTCAAAATAAATATTGTAGTATTTCCAAAAACATTAAGAACATATAAATGGATCCTTGATTAATGCAGCCAATGGCCTGATAAATGTTATTTATTTCTTATTAACATTTCTATCACCGCCCATCTCACCCCAAAAGGGGGACTCTGGGTGGTTTACAATAAAATTCACCTTAAAACCTCAACATCATAAAATCACCAGGTCAACAGCTACAATGCTAAAATAATAAATAAATATTAATATGGAATCCAAGTGGGAAATTTCCATTTGGTAGGGAGAACTCTACATCACCAGCCACCCCCAGGAAGAGCTATCGCCCTTCCCATCCCAAGTGAGGCAGCAGAACCAGGTCTTCAAACCCTTCCGGAAGGTCGGGAGCGAAGGGGCCTGCCTCACCTCGGGGGGTAGAATGTTCCACAGGGCGGGTGCCACTGCAGAGAAGGCCCGCCTCCTGGACCCCGCCAGATGAAATTCTCTTACAGACGGGGTCCGCAACATGCCCTCTCTGCATGACCAGGTGGGGTGAGTCAATGTTATGGGGATGAGACGGTCCCTCAGGTAACCTGGCCCCATGCCATGTAGGGCTTTAAAGGTGATAACCAACACCTTGAATTGGACTAGGAAGAAAACTGGAACCCAATGCAGCTCATACAGTAAAGGTGTTACGTGTGCTGATCTTGGAGCACTCATCACTGTTCATGCAGCCACATTTTGGCCCAACTGAAGCTTCTGGATACTCTTCAAGGGTAGCCCCATGTAAAGTGCATTGCAGTAGTCTATATGGGAGATGACCAGGGCATGAGTGACTGTCTGGAGGGCATCTCGATCCAGGAAAGGGCATAACTGGCACACAACCTGAAGTTGTGCAAAGGCCCTCCTGGCCATGACTGCCACCTGCTCTTTGAGCAGGAGTCGTGAGTCCAGGAGGACCCCCAAGTTACGCACCGGTTCTGAATGGGGCAGGACAAGCTCATCCAAAACTAAAGATGACAACTTCCTGGATACCGAGGAGCCATCAATCCACAGCCACTCCGTCTTACCAGGGTTCAGCTGAAGCCTGTTGCTCCCCATCCAGGCCCCCACAGCTCCCAGGCACTGAGAGGGGCAGCCACCACATCACTTATTTCATCTGGGATGGAGATATATATCTGAGTATCATCAGCATACTGATGGTACCTCATTCCGTGGTGCCGGATGATCTCACCCAGCGGTTTCATGTAGATGTTAAATAGGAGAGGGGAGAGAACCAAACCCTGCGGCACCCCGCACAGCAAGGGTCGAGGGTCGGATCTCTCATCTCCTGTGTTGCTTAAAATGTTGCTTAATTACAACTCTTAGCATCCTCTTCCAATGGCCATGCTGGCTAGGCAGTTGAGAGTTGTAGCATAGTTATATACTGTATGAAGGGGTACAACAGGCAGTTGTATGGGAACCCAGTAGAAAATCCCAGGGCTTTAGAACAGACTGAGGGATCTTCTTCTTCTCCTCCTCCTCCTCCTTCTCCTCCTCCTCCTCCTCCTTCTTCTTCTAGCAGTGGCAAACTAAGCAACCAAGAAAACTAAATGGACACGTTCATATAGACATCAGGATTTGAGCTCTTCAAAGGAATCTTTATTTTTACTATATGAAAAGCCATGTTTCCCATACTTATTCACTGTGATTTTTATAAGGGCTTCAGGGAGAGATGCATACTATTCTTAGTAGAAGGAATTATTGATAAGTGGTCTGAGGAGAAAGTCTAGATGGATATTGGCCCATCCATATGGTTTTATTTGCAGCAGTGCCAAGAGTATTCATTGAATATTTTTGTACTGTACTGGAGTATGCAAAATATTGTTTTATATGACAGTGTATAAGATTTTGGTTCTATTATATCAATGTGGCTTTTAAATTGGAATAACATGGTTATTAACAATACATTTTGACAGGTAAAAATTAATTCCTTCCCTTCCCTTCTTTCTTGCAATGACTCCTCATTAACTGATAGCCATTATTCCCATTTTATGTAGAAAAAGAGATTCTACCTCAAAATCTAGAATAATGAGGGCAATATTTTACAGATCTTGCCAGGTGTCAGTACTTAGTCACTCGAGCTTCATTAATTACAACTCATAAGGATTCTTATAAATCTGTTTAATGAGCGAAGCATCTAGTACAAGGTAAAAGTTGCGAATGGCGGTTCCTACGCATTCTACAGTTTAAAATCACAAACTTCCCAAGTTCCCCCCCACTGCCCACTGAGGAGTGCATTCCTCCTGCCGTGCCAACAGATGGCCAGAACAGTCCTGCTTTTATGACCTTGGGCCAAATGTCTCTAGCCCAAACAATTCAGTTCACACTCCAATCCATCTCCCCCTCCTGCCTGGTGACTTGCAAGCTGACACAGGTCTTCGAAAGATGGATGTGCTTCCGATAAGGTGTTCTGGGGACAGTTGATTGGTGAGCATGACACCAGGGATGGTACATTGTCCAGTAGCAAAGTACTGTATATGCTTTAAAGGAAAAGTTCCCAGGTTCAATCCCATTATCATGCATCAATCTTTATGTATCAAACATAGGAGATGTCCTATTTTGAGACTTTAGTGAACTATTCTCAGTCAAACTGAATTGGTTTGTGAAGTGATCTGATGCACTATGAGATAGTTCCTGATGTTGTTCTGTTGGACGTACTCGATCTGTATTTTCCTTCCAATCTAAAAGAAGTTTGGATCTATTACTACAGCTGTATAATGTAACTGTTGGTAGGCATTCTAATTTCAATGACCTTTGAATAAGCTACAAAGCTTACCATTATAAACAGAGCAGTATATTGAAAAAAATGTTATTTTGGGTAGGGGAAGGGCAGAATTCAGTGGCAGAATTTAACTGTGCTTTGTGCTTAAATGTGACTGTTTATATCTTTCCTACTTCAGGTTCATGGTTTTCATGGTCAGGAATTGCTGGTGGATGATACGGCCCTAAATGGTATCCGTCTTCATTGTTCAAATGGCGATACGCCCATATCAAAAACTGGACCGTGAGTTCTTTCTTCCTTTGGCTTTGTTGTTTGGACAGTATTGATAGATAAGGAAAGTTGAAATCTTCACCCTACTCCTTGGTTCCAAGACCGTGAAAATAAATTACTGCTCCTTTGGGCCACTCACTCCTCAGATTACCTTTTTATTTTTCTTTCTACCTACTTTTCCCTTTCAGCAGTATCCATCTTCTCACTTGTGGAAGGAAGACTGGTTGCAAAGCTTCAAACATGCTTTTGGTCACCCTGTTAGTCTCTTAGAAGGATCAAGATTGACTTCTTAGTTTTCCCATTGTCTCTGGACTTGGCAGATTTTCTGCCTGTTCCCATTTTCAGTTTGATGGGACCCACCATTCCAGAACCGGTTATTGTAATATGGATTTCATCCTGTTATTTCACAAAAAGTTATAGGATGGTATATTTAAAAACCCAATATTAATAATGTGTGCTGGAGGGGCTCTGTTTAAATTAGAATGGAACTACACTTTGGGTGCTTAATGTCAAGAAGAGATCTATTTTAAATGAACTATGAAGAAAAGGGATGATGAGCTTTTGTATGAGTTTAATAATTCTCAGAGAATGGCAGAGAAATTGTTTTGATTGCCCCACTGGGGAAAGTTGAAACAACCATTTTATAAAACATAAATCCAGTAAAAAAGATCAAAGGGCCTCAGGAAAAAATATATACATTTAGAGAGAAACACCATGTGATGCCTACAAGATAAAATAAGATAGTTGAAATGCTTAGTTCCAAAGAAAAATGACAGAAACCAGATGAAATAGAGATAACCAGTAAGATATAGTTTATCTATTTATCTATTTATCTATTTATTTATAAGGCTTATGAACCCTTCCAATCAAAGCTGAGCAGTATATAATTCCTCATCTATGTCAATTCAGTTTAAAAACAAAACTAAGTAATAACCATAGGCCAAATCAATAGGAGAAAAAGGGAAAAAAATTAAAAATGTAGAAAACCAGAAATACAACACACAATGGACCAGAAATTAAAACAAGCAGTCATAAACTTTGCCATGTTCTAATGGATATTCTGAAGGCCAGGAGGGAAGGGACATTCTGATGTCTGGGGACAAGCTATTCCAATGAAGAGGGCTGTAAGTCAAAAGACATTTTTCCAAGGTCCCTGAAGATGGCAGTCCCTGAGAGAAGGGACCTGGAGTGACCTCACACTACCTGATCTTATGAGGTGGGCAGATGTTACAGGGAGATATCCAGGCCCTAAACCATGAAGGGCTTTGAAGATGACAATCAGCATTTTGAATTGAAACCAACTGATAGCTAGTGTAACTCTTGAAGTAAAGGCGTTACATGGGCATAGGAATGCTCTTGTTATGGTCTACTCTGATTCTTATGAGTCAGAGGCCAAAGGGCCTGATCTGAGAAGTTGTCAGCTTTGGGAGCTGGCAGGCCATCAGTGTATGAACCTGAAGCAGACCAGGGAGACAATGAACCTGAGTAGGTAAGGGCAGACTCAGATAATGTGGGGCCAAATCTTAGCAGGATACCTAGTCCCTGGATATACTGGCAACTCTGAAGGACAGACCAAAGGCAATCTACTCAGCTACTTAGGAAGCAAGGACAACATCACCCCTAATTGAGCCATGTCCATAGCTGACATAGGAGCAGCTGCCAGGAGCTTGCTCTCAGAGCTTCATTCCTATATCCTTGCTTTGCCCTCAGACTAAGCTTGTAGAACTCCCTGGTGTTTGAATCCTGGACTGACACTGACCATTCTTGTTTGTCTGCTGCTGCCTTGTCCCATTTTGCCAGATCTGTGTGTCACTGGCTGTCCACATTCTAGCTCTCTCTCTTGCCTTTTATCACTCTGGACTGGACTCTGTGGACCTCAGCTACTGCATCCCTGAACTCTCAGCCTCAACCCACATTGGTACTGCCATATCTTGTGCCCTGGCTATTAGGCAAGGTCTCACCTCTCCTGAACTTCTCCTGAAGCTTAGGTGCGACTGCTCAATGGAGCAGTTGCAAGTTTCTACTATGTGGTTGTTTGATCTAGAACAGGACACTCATAAATATTTGAGTTTCCAAATTCTGGATTACCTGTAGCTTCCAGATGTTCTTCAATATAGCATATATAGGAATTATCCAACTAACAGGTGACTAAAACACGAGTGACTGTGAGTAAAGGTTCCCACTCCAAGAAGTGTCATAACTGTACACAAGGTGGAATTGTGAAAAGGCCCTCTTGGTCACAGCTGCCACCTCAACTCCTAAGTTATGAGTTCTGTATGGGGAGTATGACCCTCCCTAGGACTAAAAATGGTATCTCCCCAGAATCAGATGGCTTATGAACCCAGAGCTACTATTTTGTGCTGGGATTAAGTGTCAACCTGCTCTTCCCAGTCCAAATCCTAACAGCTTCCAGGCACCTGGACTGTACTTTGATGGCCTTGCTTGGTTTGCCCAAGGTGGAGATGTAAAACTGGGCTTCATCAGTGTGTGGATAGATGTGGTAAAGGCATACATGTGAATGGAATCATTCTTTTGTCAAACGAACTAGAAACTCAAGGGCAAAATCCTCTACAAAAATGGGTGACTGTATTAAACCCCAAAGGTAATTATTATTATTAGAGGAAATAATAGAATTTCCTCTATGGAACTTTGGAGATCTTCTAATGCAACCCTCTCCCTAGGGCAGGAATCCTCAGACCATCCCAGACAAATGTTTCCAACTTTGCTTGAAAACCTCCACTATGGAGCACTCGCTACACCAGGAGACAGGCTGTGGCACTACTTAATGGTTGTCACAGTCAGGAAATGACTCCTTATTTCAAGTTTGGATGTCTCCACTCATTATTTCTTTAGGCAAAGCATACTCAGTTGCCTTAAACATTCCTCATAGGATTTAGCTCTCAAGCCCCTCACCGTCTATGTTGCTGTTCTCTGCATTCTTTCCAGTTCCTCAGCATCTTTCTTTTACTGTGACAATCAAACCTGGATATATTCCAAGTGTGCTAGAAATTGTAACATTTATTTGACTGCAACAGTCAAATTTGACTGTCTCTATGACTTTAGTAAAAAAATAAATAGAAAATGGACAAAATATTAAAATATTCTAGAAAACCCTTGAAAATACTTAGACCCATAATAATAGAAGCTAGAATGTATACCTTGGATCAGAAGCAACAGAGAGGAAGGAGGAGTTGTATTATATAAAAGTATTACAGCTGTTTAAAAAAATCAAAATATTTGGTGATATGATATGGATGTTGGTGATATGATATGGGCATATTTAAAATAAGTGGAAGAACAAATAATACTATCTACTATTGCCTGCTCAACCAAGGAGATCTTTCACTACAGAAATTTCAGAGACACATGAATGGTGATGGGGAATTTAATTGCTCTAACATTTATTTATTTATCAATTTCTATAGCCACCCTTCTCAGCAAGTGACTCACAGCAGCTTACAACAATAGAAACTATAAAACAATTAAATCAATTTCAATTAAAACAATTACATTACGGAATAAATATACATGGCCACCAAGTAAGCAGTGCATAGATGTTAATACAGCCAAGAGACGGGACCATCCACACGCTCGAGGCCCCAGGCCCGGGCACAAAGCCAGGTCTTCACAGCCTTACGAAAGGCCAACAGGGTCGGGGACATCCTAATTTCTGGAGGGAGGATGTTCCAGAGGGCAGGCGCTAAGGAGGAGAAGGCACGCCTTCTAGTTCCCGCCAGCCGACACTCCCTGGCTGATGGGACCTGGAGCATACCCAACCTACTAGATTGAATTGGATGGGCAGAAACAACTGGGAGAAGGTGGTCCCTTAGGTAACCTGGTCCCAAGCCATGAAAGGCTTTAAAGGTGACAACCAGCACCTTGAATTGCACCTGGAAGCACACCGGCAACCAATGCAGCTCATGTAGCAGTGGTGTTACGTGTGTCAAATATCTGATTCCATTTACTACCCATGTAGCCACAGTCTGCACCAGCTGAAGCTTCCGAATGCTCTTCAAGGACAGCCCCATGTAGAGCACATTGCAGTAATCCAGATGGGAGGTCATGAGGGCATGACTGACAGTGAGTAGAGCCTCCCAGGAATTTGTTGGAAGATAAACTCTGCTAACCAGAATTAATGCTAACAAAAGTCCTTCCAGGAAATCCCTGACTTCTCTTGTTGGCAACTTTCTTCTTCATAGAGTGGAAGAAGGTTCAGGGGATTAGCTATCACTGATTTCATAATAACCAAAAGGGGATGCTTTGCATTTTACTCTGAGACCAATTCTTCCTGAAACTAGAATGCTCATCAACAAAATTACTGCCCAGAGTTATCATATATTGGGCAGCCTTAAATAAAATAAAACATTTTAAGATATACTATTATACAGCTTTGGCAACTGATCCAAAGTCTTCCCTTATGTAAAACTAAAAATGCAGATCTAGATCTAACAGGAAAATAATATATGAAACTAACTTATTCTGTGAAAACTATCCGGAAGCTACTCTAGAATGCAGCAACTTGAATAGTTTTGGGCACCAATCTGCTTGCCCATGTAACACCACTACTTTGAGAGGAGTGCTGGTTATTAGTTGGCTTGCAGGAAAAATTCAAGATGGTTCCTGTCACCTTTAAAGTCTACATGTCTATAGACCAGGGTACCTAGAGTCTTCCATCTTCTGACTTCTGCCCAACTTCTAAGATCAAGAAGGGAAGGGTTGGGAGCATCTTCTGCAGGGATCATGGAGAAAGCCTTCTGATTCACCACTGCCCTTCTCTGGAACATCATTATTTTGAAATCATATTGGCCCCCACTCTCTTGGGTTTTTGTAAAGCAATAAAAGCTTGGGGTTTTCAGTGACCTTTGTGGTCTGATGTGTTTGTTGATTAGTAATTGGTTGTTCCTTAGTGCAGGAGGAAATTATATTCTCATTGTTTGCTATATTGTGTTAATTTTATTATTGAACTCGGGAATCTAAACTGCTCAGACTTAGTTGCCTAGCAAATACATTTAACAAATCAACCCATGTGTCTTTACCTCGACTGAGCGAAAAAATCTCAAAAAGTGCTATCTCCATGGCCCGATTCCAAAGCATTATCTTAACTCAGGTATTACACCTAGAAACTTTCCATTTAAAAGACATATTTTAGTGCTGGCATTGCACTGTCCCTCACCAAATCAGTGAAAATACTATCCTCTTTTACCTAGGCTTGTTATAGATTTTAATACAGGACTTGCTTTATTTGAAGACTGGAAACTAGGTCTATTAGCTAAAAGAAGAAATGACCAGTGCAAACAAAATGAATAGAACATCACTGACAAAAGAAAGGACTTTTTAGTCAGATATAATCTCTGGGAGGCTACATTAGTTATTGGTGATACTAATTGAGTTGGATATATCTAGCCACATGTAAGAAGGCAATTTATCTTGTGTAAGCAAACACAAAGGAACATGAATTGCAGGGTGCAATCCCATTCATGTCTCCTTGCTTGTAAATTTCCCATTGGAATGTTGGGCTAAACAGGCTTTTAGATTGACCTGGCACAGTTTTTTTTTTTAATACCTTTACAGATTGGGAGAGAGGGGGAAGCCATCTTATATATAGCATATCATGAGTATATGACAAGAGAAAAGGCAAATATACAGTATACACACAGTCCACACAATTATATATAAAACTTTTGCAGAGATACAGCAGTAGCCTCATAACTGAATGTCCAGTTCAGCTATCCAGGCGATTGCTTCTGGTGCTGCTTCATGCAGATCTTCTAAGGACCCAGGAAACGCACGTCGTGGGCAGTCTTGCACAATATGTTTAATAGTTTGCATATCAGCACCACAGTCGCAACAAGGAGAATCTTTGAAGCCCCACTGATACAGATTTGATGCAGCCGTACTGCCCCTCTGGGCATCATGGCCATGACAATGAGAAATGTAAAAAAAATCTTAGGTACTAATCCTTAGATATAATTTTAAAATATAAGTTTGAGGTTGGTAAATTTTATATACAGTAGCCATATGACTTTTTCCCTTAACATATAAGGGAGAAATAATATCTTGGACATTGCTAACTTCTACTAGTACTACTGGCCACTGGGTGTAGAAATAGGATGATTTATGTATTTCTTTCTATTAATCTCCTCCAATATGAAGGGATTCTTCCAACTCCCTTTGTATGTCTCTTCCTCACAAATTCTGCAGTCTGTTACACTCATTATTGTCTTTGGCAGGTGGGGATACTGGACAGAGACTTCTTATTGCCCGAAAGGTAACCTGATTGCTTTTGTTCTAAATGTGCAAGGAAGCCGGGGGCTCTTTCTGGATGACACTGCAGCTAACAATATCAAGTTCTACTGTGACAGTGGGACAACTCTGATAGGTAATGCATATGAACATGGTCTTTATGGAGAATGGAGTGAAGTCTGCTCTGTTGGTGCCATATGTGGAATCCAGGCAAAGACTGAAGCTAAGCACGGTGGCGCTGATAAGACAGCATTGAACGATGTGAAGTTCTTCTGCTGTGATTGAACTAGAAATGAGCTGCATTCCAAGGAGCGACCAGCATTTGGATGGTTTGTTGAAGATTAATCATAATCTTAATTATGATTAATCATGATTAAATGTGGAACCAAAAATGGTGTGAGCCATATTTCTGGATTGGAGGGCAAAAATAAATAATAAAAAAAAGGATACAAAAAGGAAATGACTCTTGTTGCTAGAGCTCAGAAGTTAAGCTTTCAGCTGGGTAAGACTAAAGACTTCCCTTCTCTCGCATCCTACTCCCCAACATGAAAAACCAGTTACATTTTATGTGAGAGCCTACTTTGTCCAGTAAATGGTGACTGGGCCAAGAGTTCTCCAGTGAAGATCTGCTGTGCTTCTCCTTTTTGCTTCCATAAAATAAGTGCCTTTTGATTGCGGTGCACACTGAAAGTGGCCATGGGATTTTTAGTTGGCACCTAAAATAGGGGAAGCTTCAGGGCACATTTGAAATGTTGAGACCATATTATGGGTGTTCTCACGAAAAGGGAACCTTGGCATCCTTGCTTATTCACTGTGCAGACTGGCAAAGAGGATCTTTAAACCTCCATTGCCAGGGAAGCCTTCTCAGCTTATAGTGGGCGTTATTTTTTTCCTGGGCAGATGGTCAAAATTCTAAAGAAAGCACTAAATTGCAGTTACCCATTATTTTCATTTTCTTAAAATGCCTGTGGGTCTTATCTGGAGATCACAGACACTTTCGTAGATAAGGATGGTATGAGTAGCTTGCATGTTGCTTGGCTGAAGGTGTACAGTCTCTTTCTTTAAAGTCAGGTAGTCAAAAATTTTCTTGGCTCCTAAGCAACTTGTCTATTGGGTACATTGATGGCCAGAGGTAACATATGGCCTTCTTCTGCCTTATACAATAACAGCTTGTTGATCTTGAGAATGCAATTGTATCAGGATATAGCAATAAATAATAGAGTTCAAGGGGGGCATATTTCCAGGTAGTTATTGATAGGATCACAATTTTAAACTTTACAAAGTTGTTTAGTACTACCAGTAAAACATGAAGAATACTTTTAATAAATGAATCAACATATGCCAGTTCTTTAATAGCTTTGATTTCATGTCTTCAGTCAGTTGGACAGACCCTACTTGTGATTTTAGTAGTAGATGCAGATCACTGGGGTGGTGAAGAGGGCCTTCTCAGTGGTAGTATCATTATTTTGGAACTTTCTCCCAAAAGCAACATGGCTGGCCTCATGCTGCCTTACTTGAAACAATGTATGCTTCATGGCGTTGTAGGACAAGAACTTAATAGGACCAGTCTGCTTTTTAAAAATGAGCCCTTGTATTTTATTGTACATTTAGCATAGGTGATATCATTGTTTTCTTGAAGACTGTTTTATTGTTCTTCTGTACATTGCTCTGGGCTTCCTTAGGTAAAATAGCATTATAAAAATAAATACATGCAATAATAAATTGGGAATTGTACTTTGATAATGGGGGCTGATGGTTCTCTATTCTCTCTGTAAGAACTTGAATTCCTGTTCACACAGGACTATGGGCTAATCTGAAGGATCATTTAAAGGGTTTCTTAAAGGATTAAAACTAATTTAAAGGATATACCAATGGATAATTCAAAGCAGTTTCAATTTAGAAATCTTTTTCTCTCCCTCTCTCTGTCCCAGAGGCTGAAGAGGTTATCGCTGATTATGTTATTAAACTGAGCTGAGGTAAAAGTTTTTACTTTTTTTTTTTCCGGGAATTTCAAGGCATTCATTTTGACTCTCAAAAACTACAAATTTCTCTGATTTGGGGGGAGCTTTAAGGATCAAAACATGTACCTTAGAGTTTCTGCATTTTGCTCCTTAAAGCAATCCCATCCCTACAAAAAAAGTGCAAAAACCAAACCTGGGTCCAAATTTTGGCATTGCTCTCTCTAGGGACTCTGTGGGAGGCATCAGTGAGGCACAGGAACCATCTGTTCCTAGCTGCCTAGGTACAGGCCAAGAGCTGCCTAGCTGAGATGCACATTTAGAAATAATTACTGAAACTTAAACAGAAATGTATCACATCACTGGGAAGTTGGTTCCAGATGGCCATTTGGCTGCTTACTCCATTATTCAGAAGCTAAACTTTGGTTGGCAACTTCACTGCTCCTGTGTGTTCTCCCTTCTTACAAATCATTCAGAGCAGATGTGCTGGTGTCAATCAAGTGATGATATGCTTCTGGGCTGTATAGCCACGGTCTAGTTTTCAGGTGGATGATGCAATCCAAAATAAAAGTAATAATAAATATAAATTCAAGGACAAAGCAACCCCAATGATAAAGTTGTTTCTTCCCTATATTGTGAAGGTTACAGACCAAATTGAAAAACTATTAGAGAAACACAGACTAAAAACCACCTTCAAGCCAATGAGGAAAATCTAAGAAATCATTCAATCACACAAGGATGGCAGAAAGCCATTTTAATTATCAGGAGTTTACCACAAACTCTGCAGTTGTGGACAGGTGTATATTGGAACCACAAAATTCAGCATTAATATTCTATTAAAGGAACACAAAGGGCGTTGTCTTTTTAGGACAGCCTGAAAAATTGGCAGTAGTGGAACATATGCTGCTTCATAATGGAGACAAGATCCAATTCAAAGACACATGAATGTTGGCAACTACATCAGACTATGACATATGATAACATATAGAAACTATTGAGATATATTACATTCCCACAACTTCAACAAAAAGAAAGGGAATTTGAAAGTCAACAAAACTTGGATCCCAGCTTTACACTATACCAACCCTTTATAGCTTTACACTATACAACCCTTAATTAATGGACAACAAAAAAATCTATAGCAGCTTCACCTGAAAGAAAACCAACCAGCAGCCTGTCTCAAAGACAGGTCAATCAGGAACTAATTCTCTTAGAATTTCCTCAAAATAGACCAATCGGAAGCTTAACTGGACAAAAAACCAATCAGGAACCAGCTTTCTCAGATTCTGGTGACAGGGTCCAATGAGAGATCTGCTCAACTGGAAAGATCAATCAGAATCCAGATTACCCAGTTAAAAATACAAGAACCCAGTCAGTCCTTGCTCACTTACCTGTGAATTGGTGACAAGTATACTATGGAGCAGTTCCCTTTCCCGAAGCCAGCCACAACATTAGGATATTGGAAAACTACACAGCAGCCATTTAGCTTGGAAACTCAGCACAACCTCATGAAAACCAGATCTTCCATATTCTGAATTCAAATCCCTCCACCCCTGCAACTCATTCCTTTCCAAAATTAAGTGCTCTCCCCCACCCCCCACCCCTTTTAATTAAAGCCAGGAATGGTAGGATTTAGGTAGCTTTGTATCCACTCTGCCTTGTTGGTAGAGGAGCAGAGCATAGTGAGTGCTGTTCCATTTTTCTGCCCTGCTCCTGCTTGTAGCACTGCCTTTTATCTTGCAGTGCCTGAAGGGTATTTGGGGAGATTGTAAGTAGGGTTTGCACAGTGCTGTTTGGTTAAAAGAGGAATTAAGAAAGCTTGACTCAGATGAAGAAAGCTAGAGGAAAAAAAAAACTCTTTTTGTAAAAAAAAAAAAAAAAAAGTTAAAATCTGAGTTGGAAGAATCATAGAATCATAGGGCAAGAAGGGACCTTGGAGGTCTTCTAGTCCAGAATCCATTTAGGTCACTGTATCCAACTTCTTTTGGGGTCTTCCATAATTTTTAAAAGTGGGAAGGGGTCTTGAGAGCAAAAGGTTTAAGAAACACTGCTCTAGGCCTACTCTAGCTAAATAAATCCACTAATTTAGTGGATAATCTGTTTTGCTTAGTGTAGGAATGCAAATCAAAGCTATTTCTAACTCGGCTTGAATCCATTCCGTGAAGGGGTACCCACCATCTTCATTCCAATATTCAGCTGCTGATAGCGCTGAGAAGTTTCTTCTAACATTTAATCAGAATCTACCTTTTTTAGAATTGATATCCATTGCTCCATAAGGAACGTCTTATAACAAAGAGACTCATCTGTATTTAAATAATCCCTCTGTTTGGCAAGAGCAGGGGGAAGCAACTTCAAAAGGATGCACAAGTAGTCCAAAGGTACTTTTTTTCCCTGAGAAAAGATTCCATATAGAAAAGGTGATTATGTAGGCAGTAAAGATGGAACACGATCTTTCCCTGATACCAGCATATCAGGCTTTCTGGCAGCTCCGTCTTTCAATATCCTTCTACTCCCTGCCTGTCTTGCTCTGCTTGCAGCATGAGATAACTTTGTCAAAGAGTAGGAGGGCTAGGCCTGGTTGTTCCATTAAGTGTGAGAAAAGGAGTGACATGCACGTATTCAGTGTCAGCATCTCCGTACTCCTTGTGGCAGATTTTCTGGGAAACTCTCAGATGTCCTTCTTTTTTTCTCCTGCTGTTGTCTCTAGATAACTTATTAATCTAGGAAAAATCCACACAGCCATGTGTTCTACAGGCTGGTACCCTGGCAGTCAAACTTATTCTTTGAAGCTAGGAGGATTGTGGGTTTACCTTTCCTTTAATAGGTTCTAAGACAATAGGAGAGCAATGTGCTGCAGCATAAATATTCCCTGGAGCAGGTAAAGAAATGGGTCACTTAAGTGGGGGCTAAGCAAGGTATAGAAAACATGGAGACCACAGCTTCTGGAATTCTCTTCAACCCCCTAATACAGAGTTTCTCAACTAGGGTTCCATGGAACCCCAGGGTTCTGCAAGAGGTCACTAGGGGTTCCCTGGGAGATCACAATTTATTTAAAATATTATTTCAAATTTGGGAAACTTCACATGAAAGAGGTAAGTTTCATTCTTTATTTTTAGTCTAAGAACAGTGTTAATGCATATATATAGACCTATACATGAAACAAATATACTGTATTATTTTTGTAACTTCTAGCCTATATTTGAGCCTGAATGTGCAAGGGTTCCTTGTGGCCTGAAAAATATTTCAAGGGTTCCTCCAGGGTCAAAACGTTGAGAAAGGCTGCTGTAATATTATAAAGGATGAAGAAGGACAGCTTAAATCAGAGGAGTTGGCAACATGATTTGCAATCTTCACATCATGGCTTTGGTCAATCAAAGCTTTCACATAATTCTTTTTATTTAGCTAGAGTAGGCCTAGAATAGTGATACTTAAACCTTTTTTTTTGCTCTAAAGACCCCTTCCCACTTTTAAAAATTATGGAAGATCCCAAAAGAGCTTTTGTATGGGTTATATTTATCGATATTTACTGTATTAAAAATTAAAATTGACACCTTCATAGAATACTTATTTATTGAATCATGTAAAAATAACCATATTAAATCCATTAGATATTAACATAAATAAAATATTTTTCATGAAAAACTCTATATTTTTTAACAAATAAAAATAATAATGTGAAGAGTGACATTGTTCTAAATTTTTGCAAATATCTTCAATATCTGGCAAATAATTTTGATTTTGTGGACCCTTGAGAGGGCCTTGGGGGACCCCCAGGGTCCTCAGACCAAACTGTAAGAAACACTGGCCTAGAGTAATGTCCTAGACTTAGTCATTCTCATGCCACCAGCAGCATTCCCTGCCAGCAGAGGGACAAGACCATCTATATGTGTTACCAGACCCTACTTTACACCAGCATGCTTGTGTTATTCTATGCAAGCTAGACACTATAGATTACTTTGCAAACCAACATACCATTCCCCTATAGTCAGGAGGCACATATAGTGTACTAGCAACCTCAAGATGTTAAATTTAAATTTACATTTAACTTAATGTAAATCAAATCAATTAATATGACTGGTCCTTTGTATTTAATATTCAATAGTTCAAACTGAAAGGCACCTTTTAGAAAATATCTTGGGCTCCTCTAAGTATCAGGTTGCTATATTAGCCCTGGAGCTCTAGATTGTGCACCCCTATCTGAAGGCATGAAAGAGTGGCTTCCCAAAAACCATGTAATGACTGGGCTCACTCAGCATGTTAAAACCTAAACCTGGGTTAACAAAACACAACTCTTGTTTGCAAACAACATACTATGGCTTATTTTTAAGCCATAATATTGATTATATTATGGCTTAATGTCCATGGTCATAATAGCAGTATAAGCTTATTATTAGATCACACAACATACTGAACCACAAAGAATCCAATCCCATTTTATTCTGTGCAGCGTGTTGAACAACTCCAGCTGATAAATTTATGGCAGAAAAGAACTGAAAGCAGGGGTTTTCTGTAATGGAATACCATTTAGAACTTAAAATGTTTTCATATTTTAAGACATGTTGCGCCTCTGAAATTCAGCTGGGTAAAACATGATTAAATAATTAATACTATTCATGTGAAATCCTCCACTGACACCATTCCTTTCTTTAATGCATCTTGCTTTTAAGGCCTGAAAATATTTTAAAATTGGTTGCAGATCAAATAATAATATTTAATTGTACATTTCATATAAATCAGCTTGAGCATTATATTGCCATTGTTACTTTAAGTGCATTTTTGAAAGCCTTCTAAATTCCCCTTGTTGCTGGATTAGTGGGGATTTTATCAAAGTGGAAGCATTTAAACCATTTGGGAGTTTTCTGTCCTAAATATCTAGCTTTTCTTTTATATTTCACAAGACAGTGCAGATTAGTCAGCTTAGATCTTTAGTAAGAATCAAGCCTGCTACCGCCTTTTATTGTTTTAATTATTTAGAAAATAATTGTTATGATGGCTGTGAAACAGTATCACAATATAGAGATAGGAAATAAAAATTTTGCAGACTTCTGGTTTTGAGTGAGACTTCATGCTGATTTTACCATGCTCCTACTAACATAACAGGCTCTTAAGAATAGCATGATGCTGTCAGCAAATCACAGCTGATCCTTTTCAGACTTTAAAGAAACCCCAGCTCCTCACAATTCTTGCACAACTAGTTTTTCCCCCCCTCCTCACACACTTCTGCTATGGATAAAACTCACCGTACAGAAAGGTCATCTGTGGATGTTTTCTTTCTCATTTGATTGAGGATGCCAATGATGCATCCCCTCTCAATGCCCCACTCACTTTCACTCAGGCAACCTTAGGAAAATACCTCTAATAGACTCTCCTAACATCAGACTTGTTCTTGTTTTATTGCTACATCATTTCATATGCTAATACACCTCATCTGCAATACTGATCTGACACCATTGAAGAAAGAAAAGTCTTCAGGCTTCCTGGTGATTTGCTGGTGTTTCAAACATTGTTCTTCCCTTGGCATCACCCTCTCCCCCCCCGCCCCACCCCACCCCAGGAGGAATGCTTTCAAATTCCCAAAGGCATGCAATTGCATGCACTCTGCATTTATTGTAAGGAACTAAAACTTATTTATTCCCCTTTTTACGAAGGAAAACAAAAAAAGATGCCATTTTTTTAGTTCATGGAGTGCTGGAAACTTAAGATTTGAGCAGTAGACTCAGCAAGTGGCAAGTTTAATTAAAAACACACACACACTGATTATCTGGCATGATCTGTCCTCAACCCTTGGCTGCCTTGGGCTGAGTAGTTATTGGCTAAAATTGCCTTCTGCAAGGTCCAGCATCACGAAGCAACACACACCAAATGCTTTTTTGATCTGAGTAGGTGAGGACCACAGGGAAAATATGAGTTGCTTTTGAAATGCATTAGAACTGATTGACAAATGGAATGGATGATGGTGTGGTAGAACTCAACATCTCTCTCTCTTTTTAATTAGCTGTACTTCTAGATGGAAAGAAATCTAGATTGCTAAAGCTTGGTTCAATTGTTTGGTTCTGGTAAGGGCCTTTCTGGAGCCTGGCTGGCTAGCCCACTCTCCTGGGCACTAAACATAAATTGATGCACTTCTTTGTTGATATTCTGTCCAAATAAATCTTAAATGGATCCCATTACATGCCCATAGAACATTGTACCCCACAGGGATCTGAATTCTACACTCATCCTGCCCCTCACTTTCTGGTTGACCTTCACCCATTCCTTTGTTTGCAAATTGCTAGTTCAAATAATGCTTGTCATGGTTAAGAATTAGTGTGATAACCTTCCCTTACTAGAAGCAATAAACAATTGTTCTAAAGGAAATACGCAATTCCACAGGTGCATTCTCAGACTGTCAAGTGGAAGAACAGCAAGAATGGTCCTACTTCTTTGATCAAGCAGACCAGAACCTTGTGTTCCCTATTGCGGACTTCATTTTAATTATTTCATGTTAACACTTTTAATGAACTGGGATTCTAAGTCTTTCCAGAGGCAAGGAACAGGATTGTAAAATAAACTGCACAGGGGAACAATGCTTGGAAAGTTGCAACAGAATGACTAAGACAGAGTCTGTTTTCATGCACATAATGGCAAATTGAATATTGTTCTAAAGGGACAATGGAAAAGCTCTGTCACATTCTGTTCAGCCAGTGCTTCTCACAAATAAAGATTTCAAATGAAAATGATATTTTCAAAGTCCTTTGTCAGGACTGCAAGATATGAGGAATATTTTATATTCCTTTTCCACCTGTATGGCAATCCTGATAATTACAAGACACCAAACTGACTTTGTTCATTTTTTAAAAATTTGCACACTAAACCAAAAGACTCACTGAATACGACATACTATTTGGCACTAGAGTGATACTGGGCATAACATGGAAGAGCCCTTAGTGTTGTTTTGATGGCCAAGTTTGTTACAGCCAGTTCAGTGGTAAAAAAGACTAGGTGTCTCACTGGATGAAATGGCCAGAAAAAATGAGGGATTGGGTCTAGCATTGCTCTGTGGAATGTCATGGAGTGAGGTATTTGGGCCTGGCATGACCTCTCACAACAGTACTTCAGAGCAAATAGAGGCAACCTGAGATTCCTTCCTCAGAGGGAGGCATGGTAGGGTGGGGTGCAGAATGTTACCTGCAGGTGAAAATATCAACTCTACCTCATGGAAGGGCTGGCCTTGTGTAGTTGGCATTAGATACCTAAAGAGGAACAACCAAAATTATTATTATTCTTATAGCATTCTTCAATGCTCTTCCCACAGTTACAGAGTGGACTACCTAATAATGGAGCTTTCCATCTGCATTGTAGTCTTCCTGATCCCCTCCTGCTGTCTCAGGGATGAAGACGAACGAGTTTACAACTCTGTCATCTCTGTGAACAATGGAGGACCTTGGGGCTATTGGGGAAGAAAAGATTTCTGTCTAAATGGTTATGCTTCTGGTTTTGTATTGAAGGTAAAGCTTGTCCTTACTCTACCATGTTTTTCTCAGACAGCTTTATGATGAACAGCAAGTTCCTCCTATTATCACTGAAATTTCAACATTATTTCTTCCCACAAAACTCTGTATGGTTTAAGAGAATTATACATTACCCAATGCTTTCAAATAGTTTTAAAGGTAAAGGTAAAGGTTTTGCTTGAACTTGAGAAATATGCACTAATATTATATAGGATTCAGAGGAGGGAAATTAGGGTAACTAGGGTCTCTAAATCAAACCCTATATAGCTGGTAAGTTTAGTCCTGAGAAGAGAAAACTGAGGGAGAATATGATAACGTTATTCAAACATTGAAAGGATGTTATGCAGAAGAAGGTCAAGTACTATTCTCTAGTGTGTCAGAGTGAAGGAAATGGAATAATGGCTTTAACAGGAAGGCAAATTCAGATTGAGTCTATGGCTGGCATCCTTTGCATAGGTTGGGGATTGATTAGAATGAGTTCACCCCAGATTCTCTACTGATCTGATAAATTTCTAGCTGGCACTTGGGAATTTTCCCAGTCATCAGGCAGGCAGTTTTGCCATATGTCTTGTTGGTCTTCGAACACAGAGACAATGACAGCATAGGAAGTGATCTAAGAGATGGTTAATGCCTCTCTGAGTGAGTGGGTAGTTCCTGCTATCCTGAAGAAGCCATCTCTCAACCTAACTACTGGACAATTTATACAGTTCTCCAATCTTACCTTTTCAGAAAAATTTTTTTGGAGAAGGTAGTAGAGCAAGAGCTGTAGAAAAAAATCCTGGATGAAGATTATCTGATTCCCTCTGAGTTGAGTTTCAGAGCTGGCTGAAGGTTGAAAACTGCATTAATCATTCTTGTGGATGACCTTCATCTAGACTTGGATGGAGAATCTGTGGCCTGCTAGTTCTATTAACTTTCAGTTGCATTTGTTGTCATCAACCATGACATCTTTCTGGACTGTCCACAAAAGTTGGAAATGGGGTGGTGCTATTTTATAGTGGTTCCATTACTCCCTAAGAAATTGGTTCCAGTTGATGAGGATTTAATGATGAATTTGTTTACCACTGCTGTGTGGGATGCCACATGGCTGGCTTTTTTTCCACTTAGTGTTGATTGACATATTTATGAAAGCACTGAGAAAGGTTATCTATTGGTTCAGCTAGAAGAATCTTTAATATGTAGATGATACCCAGTTATATATTTCCACCCCAAAAGATGCAATAAAGGCCCTTGCTCAATGTTTGATAGCTCTGAGGGTTTGGATGGGACAAAAAACCAAACCAAACAAATAAAAAAAAACACTCAGGCAATATACTAGCAAGATATTGAAATGGTTTGGCCCTTTATTGGCTCTTCTGTGAAAGAATAGGTCTACAACTGGGGATTTCTGGATTCACAGATTCTTATTTTTTCATAGAGCTTTATTAATTTTCAAGATATAATTAAAACACAAAATACAGAATATAGAACAGATAGAATACAAGTCTAAAAAAGAAACTAAAACAGTGCAAGAATAGACAAAAATATGACAGGTAGCTTCTGACCTTCTCCAACACAGATATAAAAGTACATAACAGTTAATCTCTTGCTATTAATTAAACATTTAGTAACATTATTTCTCTAAAATCAAACCATTTAATCATCAAAACCCAGAATCAGAACTTCATTTTTTTGTGCTACAAGCAAATAGTCCAAAAGCGGCTTCCAAATAGAAACAAATCCCATTACAGTATTTTCTATTATCAATGCTATCAGTTTAGCCATTTGTGCCAATTCCATTAACAGTCCTCTATTGAGGGAATTTGTGCATCCTTCCATCTTTGAGCGTATAAGAATCTTACTGCTGTTATCATATATAAGAACAGAGTCCCATGTTGCTTCCAATAGCCATGAAAATTCTGATTCCAACAGGACAGATTTGTTAAATCCCAAAAGGAAACAATAAAAATACCGCCAATTAATCCAATTAAATCCACAGTTCAGCTTTTGGTTCTTTTTGCCCAAAACATAAAGTACAAAACCAAGTTCAAGTGTTTCAAAAATAATGTAGAGGTTACCAAGAGAAATCTCATTGCTATGTTGGAAAAAGCCTCTTTTAAGCAAAGAAAAGGCAAGTAAATTGGTGCATTAAGAAATGGGGTGGTCAGTTTTAGAGTCCATTTAAAGGGCTGCAGCATGGCTTGGGAAAGGATGACACTGCACCTCCCAGCTGATCACTCACCGCTTGATCTATAAACCTCGTTTATGATCTGGCTATGTCCAGCCGTCCGGAGGACACAGGGTAATTCCTAGGGTTGTCCTTTATCCAAGGAACACTTTTGGGCTCCAGGGGATCCTGCCTGAGCCTAAAATACTGTACTGCCAGGTCTACTTGCGATGCTGTTCAAGCCACCATTCCTACCAGAAGCCTGGATTCACAGGTTCTTCTTGATCAGCAGATAGAGGCTATGGCCCGGAGAATTTTTACTGAAGGTATTTAGGAGTAATATGAATTTTATCCATTAAGTTTTATGGAATATTATACACATAGTTTTCAATGTTTTAAGGGGAAAAATAGATTAAAAAATTGTGCCTCTGAAAATCAGTAAGTATGCTATCAAATACTGGGGGCATGATTTGGGGGTATTTCGAAGGCTACAGATCAGTACTGGGGAGCTGCCTGCTGCCGGAGGGCCCCATAAAATCCCTTTCTTTGTAGGATTCTGAAAAAGCAAAATTAAAAACAAAGTAGAGTGGGTGTCTGGTTCCAGCCTGCCTTCCTAGAGGAATGGATAATTTTCTCTGCATGGTAGAAGTCTGCTTTACAGTACTATGGGTAGTATCATGATCTTTTTTTAAAAGAAGCATCTTAAAGAATGCTAGTTATTTTAATCCAGACACTTTCTCTTTTCTGCATTAGGTAGAGCCATATCAAGGTGGCAGACGCCACGAAGATGACACAGCCCTGAATGGCATACGCCTGTTCTGTGATACTGATCATACGTTTATTTCATCTTCTGTTGGGAAGTGAGTAGCGTCTTGTTTCAGAACCAGCACCAGCACTGTTTAAACTTATGTACAATCCAGTACATTGTGCCAGTCCTATTACCAATGTTTATCAGGAGTTGGTTGAACTAATTGAGAAGGAATCCCAATTACGTCAACCACATCACTGAGCTGGGTTATGTATTCAGGCCAAGCAGTGCTCTGACTATATATGCCCACTAACAACCACAGTTACAGCCCCTAGAACTATTCCACAGGTACTTTCTTCATGGTAGGAGATCACAGCTCCCAGAATTCCATCCAACTAGCCAGTGGCCATCAGGTTGACGATTTGAGGAGTTAGAATCCTGATACATCTGGCAAATATCAAATTGGGGAGGATTGTCTTACCAAAAGACAACATCTGGAAGTAGGCTTGCTCTCAGTCATCTTCATGTAAAGAGTTACTGCTGTCAGATCTTCTCTAGCTATTTGAGATCTTGGACTGGAATGAAAATAATGTTTTGCTCCTCTTAAAATTTTAATATTCAGAAAGGTAGCATATCAACAAATGAATTAGAACAGTATAGATTTCATCTGGAACACAGTGTCATTTTAAGCAAAATGGGACTCCTTTGTTTTTTGAGGAGGTACATTGAATTAATTCAATCTTGTAATGCAGAGAAGATGATTATTTTGTCACACAAGCAAACTCTTGTCTTGCTGAAATAATACCTTTTTTTTGGTCAGTTCTCATTCAATTAATTTTCTTTAAAATTTCTTAGAAAAGAATTTCAGTGAAATTCTCATGGAATATGGCAGTCTCTGGTAGACTCAGCTCCTCTAGTTTCCCATGCCTTCACTGCCAACAAAGGAAGGCTGCTGATTCTCCTCCCCTAGAGAAATGGAGAAATTCAAAGAGCTGCCTGGCCAATTTCTCTGCCCACAAATTTGGTGGAGAATTTCAAAACCCAGCTTGCTTTCTCATTCATTCATTCATTCATTCATTCATTCATTCATTCATTCATCATTCATTCATTCTCAGCTCTGAATAAAACTTCAACAATTTATAATACCCTCACATGTGTGTTTTTTGATTATCCATTTGGATTTCACATCCACACTCACCACAGACAGACAGACAACTTGTAAAGAAGCAAAAATAGTAATAAATGCTCTGCTCCTATCAGTGGCTGGTGGACTTGAACATCAAGAGTCATTTTCAAAAAAACTGCTTCCATCCATTGGACCCTGAGATTAAGAATAGATTATTACTGTTCCTGAGCTTTAACTCTCCTGTGTCTTAGAATAAAACAATACTCAGCTGATGGAACCATTTGTTTTGATCCAGCACTGCAATAAATACATTATCTTCATTAATCCCCTCTGAAGTTTCTGTTGTCATCTACTGTATAAACTGCTCAAGCTAATTCTAATGTCTTCTTTGGCAGGTGGGGCTCCTGGTCTGAGATAAGGTATTGCAGAGACAAATCCAAACTGGTGGCTTTCTCTCTAAGAGTTGAAAGACCCCAGGGACCATTAGATGATACAGCAGCCAACAACATTCAGTTCATGTGTAGTAATGAAGAAATATTGGTAGGCAACTCCCTTGAGTGGGGGGAATTTGGTTCATGGAGTTCCTCCTGCCCTTCTAAAAGTTTTATATGTGGACTCCAGACAAAGGTGGATATCGCACAAGGATTAGATGATGACACAGCACTGAATGATGTGAGGTTTTTCTGCTGTGGTAAATGATAAGGTAGATGCCAGTATAATGTACCTTTGTCAGGCAGCTGTATATGCCACTTGTCCTTCAGGAGCTCAAGGTGTCCATAGCACACCTTCTTCCAATTTCTCCTCACAATAACAATTTTGTGAGATGGGCTAGTTTGAGATAGCAATTAGTCCAAAGTTAAGTTTCTCACTTAAAGCTTCTGTGGCTGATAATAAATTTATAGTTGAATCAGAGAGAACATGGATTCTGGTCTGATGCTTTAAACATTTTACCATACTGGCTTTCTAACTATATACTGTAGATATTGAACAAATACAGTATATAGACCACAACTTAATCATTTTTAAGTTCCTTCTCCAAGCATCTAGGGCATAAATGGAAAACATGTTCCATTCTATGGTCCATATTCCTTTTTAGGTAATCATATACTAGTAGTTAGTGATCCCAAAGCTTTATCTTCATACAATTTTCACATCTATCTGCACACTGTTATGCACATTTTGTATTTTGAGAACCTATTTTATAATACAAATGTTGATGCCTGGGTATTTTCCCTTTTTCTCCAAAGGAGAATAGATTCTTTGACTAGCAAGAAAAGAAAAGCTAGAGGAGAAGGTTTAGGCTTCAGTTTTGGGGCCAGGAAGCATATTTTCATGTTTCATCCAGAGGTTCAGAGGAGACAGTCCCACAGTCCTTTCCACACTTTGACTTAATGGCTGTGTTCATACAGCACATTAAGCTGTAATGTCATGTGCTTGGTTTTGACTTAGCATATTGTATGAAAATATAAATATAAATATTGTATGAACAGTCACTCATGCCCTGGTCATCTCCCATATAGACTACTGCAATGCGCTCTACATGGGGCTACCCTTGAAGAGTATCTGGAAGCTTCAGCTGGTCCAGAATGCAGCCGTGCAGTTTATTCTTGGTGCCCCAAGATCGGCACACATAATACCTTTACTGCACGAGCTGCACTGGGTGCCAGTTTGCTTCTGGGTCCAATTCAAGGTGTTGGTTATGACCTTTAAAGCCCTACATGGCATGGGGCCAGGTTACCTGAGGGACCGTCTCATCCCCTCAACATCGACCCGTCCTACCTGGTCATGCAGACAGGGCATGCTGCAAATCCTGCCGGTTAGAGAATTCCACCTGGTGGGGTCCAGGAGGCGTACCTTCTTTGCAGTGGCACCCACCCTGTGGAATATTCTGCCCCCAGGGGTAAGGCAGGCTCCCACACTCCTGGCCTTCCAGAAGAACTTGAAAACCTGGTTCTGCTGCCTCGCTTGGGGTGGGAGAGGTAATAGCTCATCTTGGAGTGGCTAGCACCATAGATCCTTCCCACTGAATAAGAATGTTCCCTCTTGGGTTTGGTATTTATCTTATTCTTATTTATTGGTATATTTATTTTAAATATATTTTATGATTTTAATTCTGGTTTTATTGTAAACCACCAAGAGTCCCCCTTTTTGGGGGAGATGGGCAGTAATAGAAGTTTGAAAAATAAATTAAATAAATAAATAAAATAACCATAGTTATTGATTGGAGTCCATTCGAGTTGGGTGGCTAATAAATTCAAATAAATAAATAAATAGTAGTTTATAAGCCATTTTATGGCATATTCAGTCTATTGTCGTTTAGTTAGTAAACTAAGATTAAACAAACTGCAACTTAGTGTACTGTGCGAACATTGGATTATGAAAAGGAAGCTACTATGTAATACTGTAATTAAACCTTTTGATGCTTTGGGACACGACAATAAGTGAAACATGCAATTATTTATTTACTTAGTTGATTGATATTGTCATCCAACTTGAAAATTGTAACTCTGGGAGGTTAACATAGAATTAAAACCAAAACCACATAAAAATAATACAGAATAAAATGTAGCATAAACTGAGGCTAACCAACAATCTTTCAACATTTCAGCTGTTACAGACAACAAGGGAATACCAGGTCTTCAAGGCCTTATAGAAGGCCAACAGGGTTGCAGCTATCTGACTCTTGGGGTTAATGCTGTTCCAAAGGGCAGGGGCTGCAACATGGAAGGCATGTTATGTGGGTCTTGCCCGATGACACAGATACAACCAAAATACTGAGGGGCTAAGGCCAGGACATTAATGAACCTGGTATGCCTGTTGGTGTGTAAATTGTTTTGTGGTGCCTTGGTTATAGTTCCATGATTATTTTAAATTGGTTTTGCATTGCTTTACATTGGTTTTTCTTATTTATAATATTTTGCATTTTTGTTAGCCACCCAGAGTTACTTGTTTAATGTAAATATTATATATAGATATATATACACACACACACATACTTTCCAAATATAAGCTTTCCAGTATAAATTTGCCAGATAAATAAATAAATATGTTAATTTACATACACTAAATGGATCACACACTTGGAGGTCTACATTTTGCCCATGAGCTGCAGTTTTCCCACCCTTGATTCAGAGAGTCCCATTTATTACTAAAAGGATTTATTAGTAAAAGGATCTCATTCAGCTAATTCCTTGATTAGCTTTGTGGATTTGTTAACATGTACATCTATACCTCCATTCTAAAGAAGCCGAGCATCATGGGAACATATGCCATTGAAATGAATGAGATGGTTTTTAGGTAAGAATGATGGGGGAATTCAGTCTCCAATATTTATTCCTCTCTCCCATGGGGTCCTCAGTATACATATGTATACTTGTGCATATTGCTACAGGACATCTAGTAATCTTTAATCTGTTGAAGAAGGACTAGGGAGACCTAAATTCGAGTTCACCCTCAGTTATCAAAGCTCACTCCATGAATTTGGGCTAGTCACACTTTCTCAGCCTGATCTACCTCACAGGGTCATGGTTGTGGGGAGAAATGGAAGGACACGTGCTATGTTTGAGCTCCTAGAAGAAGGCAGAATAATCAACCTAACAGATAAATAATAATATTATTGATTAATTGTGTATTTCAAGGGCAACATTTAATACCATATCTCTGTATGTACAACAGTTGGGAATTTATATAGTCTGTACCAGCCTTGCCCACCTGGTAACTTCCAGATATCATAGGATATGATGCCAGGTATCTTTGGCCACTATTAGAATTCCCAGCCAGATGGTGTCTGTCTGAAAGTTATACTCCAATATATTTGAGGCTACCAGACTGGGAAAGGCTGGGATATAGGTTTCCTGACAGTTAACTCCCAGACCCTCAGTCCCGGGGTTAGACAAATTTAGGGTGAAACGAAACAGTGATCCCAAGTCCCTTACTTTTTCCTGTAGGAGCAAATTGTAACCATTTGCTTATATAACAAAATGCAATGCCATATTTCTGTCTCCATCTTTATCAAATGAAAATAAAGCTTGCTTTTATCTACATTGTTCCAGCCCTTCATTTTCAGAGGCTTATTTTGGGTTCAATTTTTTGCCCATGCTGGAATCCCACCTGCTGCAGCTCCTAAATTTGGGTATGTGAGTGATCCTTGGGCCACTCTCCCTAAGCAGACATGCTGTAGAGGTCTATGTAGATGGCCTTGAAGAAAGAATTCAGCTACCACTGTGTACACTTCAGCTTGGCATGAATAGACAGAAGGTGGTGGTGGGGGAGAGGAAAAAACTTGTGATTCCCTCGCCTTCATTTTCTTTGATATAAGAAGAGGAAGAGAGAATCTCTGTCAGGGTTTCAAGATTCTGTTATTACACCCTATAAAAATAGAGTTCCAGTAGTTCACGAGGTATCTGTTTCCTGACTGAATCCACCTTGAAGGGCTGACATCTGCCACCTTATCACTAATATCCACTCTACCTACTACCCCATATCCACTCACTTGCCTATTGTTAACAAAATACATCCCTGCCTTGAAGTAGAAGACAGATGGAGCTTGCTGTGTTTCCTCCTTGTTTTTATGACTGCTTTCATGTTAGGAGATAGCAAGTAGCAATCCAAGCAATGGAGAAGAGGGTAGCAGGGGGATCCTTGTTGGGTTGCAAGCTGTGGAAAGTGCTCAGCAATACACATCTAGGTGCGGACCCTAGAGTCAATGACATATTTAGAAACTGGATTGCACAGAGATGTTTAGCTAATATTGTGGTTATCTTGTGGTCTGTTTTCACTTTGGTTAGGATGAATAACAGTACCACTTGTGAATCATCTCTAAGTGAATCTGGATCTAACCCATTCTAGAGTTCTGAGTTTATTTGATCAGTTACGGTCTACTTGTGAACAAGAAAAGATTTTATTTTTACATTCTGCTCTCCACCTATTGTCAGCACCTGATCATTCGAGCATTCACACGATCACAGTCAGGAGGCTGGGATCCCTTTAACTGTTTTAATGAAGTGTAATGAACGGTACAGAAGGCAAGCTGTGAATAAAGACTTCCTGCTCAAACCTAACTTAAAAACTACATTCCCTTAGTTAGTCCCCTTTCCCATGAAACCATGTCACCCCACCTCCCATCCAGGTGGTATTCCTGGCATATCTCAACCCCATGTCCTTGATGTCCTCCATAGCCATAATAAACCATTTCACACTCCAACTTCACACCCCCTCCCATCTGGCGACACGGACTGCATTCCTTGGAGAAGGAAATGATGGTAGATGCTCCAGTAAGGGTTTTTGTAAAACCTTTGATCGGGGGGATCTGACACCTATAGTTTAGTTTTCAGTAGACTACACAAAGTAAACTTGGGTACAACCTGAAAGATATTATAATCCTACTTCTTGCCTGACTGCACAATGGACATGATCATGTGAAATTAAAAATAAATTGATCCTGAAATAAGATTTGAGTGGGCAGGAAAGGAACAAACAGTCCCTACTTGTGGGATTCTTGCATCTCCAGATATTAATCAGGTACAAATAGTAGTCATTTCCTCTAAGGCCTTGGCAATAACAACAACGTGTTCCTAGAGCTATTTAATTTGTGGGGAAGAATTTCATTATGATTCATCAATAAATAAAGAATCTTAAATAAATTAACTCAAGGTTATTAACCCAAAGAACAATTCAAAACAAAGGCTATCATACAAGCCAGAATGTTAATAACAGTTGTTACTATTGTTATACATTTTTATTTAAATAAATCAACATATCTTTATTAATTATGAGGTCTCAGACTAAAAAATAAGAGTAAAAATATAAGAGGAGGCAAAGAGATTCATATCTAACTAACAAGAATTTGCCTCTTAAAGAAACAATAATCTTTAAATTTTACTTCCTCTCCCTGTGCAATAAGATCCTCATAGAATTATAGAGTCAGAAGGAGCCATTTAGGTAATCAAATCCACCTCTCTGCTCAGTGCACAGATCCAGTTGCCTTTTCTGTCTTCTTTTCTAGGAACTCCCACTCATTTGGAGCTTCCCATGATACTTCACAGCCACCTTCTGGAGCCCAGAAAATGGTTTCAGGGGATGGTGATGACAAAACTGGAGAGTCTAGGGCTGTCATGCACTGCCTACCGCAGAGTAAAACACAGACGCTGATTCAAAGGAGAGCAGGTTCCGGTTTATTTCATACGTAGTGTCAGTTGTGAAAAAAGCTGAGAGTGAGGGGAGCGCGCCGGTGCGGGGTTTAAATACCCCGCGCCGGTCAGCGCCCCCTTACCCTGGGTTACGTCACCCCCCTTTGTCCTGCATGCTGTCGTGCTGGTAGGTGAAGGGTTGCGAGGCCCCAGCTGGTGCCCCCGGATCGCCCATCATCGGTTTCCTCTTTCAGCCGGTGATTGCTGTCAGCTGGGCGATCTCCGTTGCGCTTTTGCTAACAGCTTGGGTGTGCCTCGCGATCCGCCTAGTCTTTGTCTTTTCTTCTTTCTCTTTTGTGTTCTGATGGCTGCATCCTCCGGCCAGGGTCTGTGTCTGTTGTTGTGCGTGCTATGCTTATCTTGAGTCCCTTCCTCTGCTTCCTCGTTATTGTCATGTGTGCCGTTGTGCTGATGTCTTCAGCTCAACGGCACTCATGACAAGGGCTGCCCAAGGACATCTAGTGATTTTAATGGACAAGTGTGAATTTGCAATATTCCATTTCATTACACTGATCCCTACCAATGAATCCCCCCCTCCCGTGAATATGAGAAATAGCCCAAACAGCATTGCTCTCCCCTTGAAAGCACTTTATTCCAATTACATCCAAGGCCAGCTTGACACTATAAGAACTGATAGAATATCAGGCCAAAACTCATGGAATACAGTATTCGAGGTCAGCCAGTGGCCAACCAGATGTATTCAATGCTCCATAAAGAGGGACAGGATTAGTTAATATATGTTGGCTCTGATCAAGGAAGTAATACATAGCCAACAAGACTAGTAGCATTGACAGCCCGATCAATGGATTTCTAACCTTGTAAGAGGGAGAAAAAGCACACCATGACTGTTTTTATGATTCACCATTAGATTACACCTTTTGTTTGTTTGTTTGTTTGTTATTTGTTTCAAGCTGAAAAGTGTAGAAGCTGTACTCTTTCTCCACAAATTGGCTGCTCTACCTCTGTAGAGGTTGGTTCTTGATCCCCTTCCAGCTCGACAATGTCCTTTTTTCAAGTGATGACCTGAACGGTGCACCACATTCCAAATGTTGTTTCATCATAGATTTAAATAAGGGCATTTTCCCCCTATATTATTTACTGCTCACTTCCTAATGATTCCAAGCACAGAATTTGTTTTTTTTTTTACAGCAGCTCCATACTGTGTTGACATTTTCACTGAAATATCTCAATTGTCATGTCAACCATGTCAATGATCCCTTTCCTGAGCAATTAATGGCAGTGTATGTATGTATGTGTGTACATGTATGTATGTGTGTGTATGTGTGTGTATGTATGTGTGTGTGTGTGTATATATATATATATATATAAACACACACAGAATGTAGGAGGATTATGCAAATGTGCACCACTTTGTACTATATTAACCAGAACTACATTTGCCATTTTGACATCCATTAAACCTGCTTAGAGAGCTTTTTTGGGAGTTCTTTGCCATCATTTTTTTAGTTTTATTATTTTGAACAACATGCTATTGCTCCCTTTTTTGTGCATCCTTTATACCAGACGTAGTATAAGGGACGCGGTGGCGCTGCAGGTTAAACCACTGAGCTGCTGAGCTTGCCGATCGGAAGGTCGGCGGTTTGAATCCATGTGATAGGGTGAGCCCCTGTTGCTAGTCCCAGCTTCTGCCAACCTAGCAGTTCGAAAACATGCAAATGTGAGTAGATTAATAGGTACCGCTTCGGCGGGCAGGTAACGGCGTTCCGTGTAGTCATGCTGGCCACATGACCATGGAAGTGTCTACGGACAAACGCCAGCTCTTCGACTTTGAAACGGAGATGAGCACCGTCCACTAGAGTCGGACACGACTGGACTTAATGTCAAGGGAAACCTTATACCAGAGGGATATAAACAAATAAACAAATTCAAAAGCATCTGAAGGGAGAGGAGAACTGGCTGAGAGGGTGGGATTTTGGATATATCTCCAATCTGAAAAAATCTCAATTTATTCTTTTTTTTTTGTTTCTTGTTTTTAGCCAGTTATCAATCTTTGATAACTCCAGATATACAATGCCAGTTGGATCATCCCTAACCCTAACCCTATATGCCTGTTGAAACATATATAAAATCCAGAAGGCTAATGAAACAAGATATAGCCTTGCGGAAACAAGTTGATTCCTTTAAGGCAAGGTTTGTTTTTTCTATATGTTTCAATAATACATTCCGTCATTTACTCAGAATGGATTCAGAATGAATATCTATAATTTCCTGTATCCTCCCTCAATCCATTCTTAAAAATTACATTGGTTATTTCCCACTCTTTGGGATCAGATGCCAACCTAAAGAGAAAGTGCATATCAGCAGCTCAGCCTTTTCACATTTTAATTCTTTAAAATTCTTAGAATAGAATGAAATTTTGCTTGCACCATTGACATATTGGATGGTACTGCTGTTACCATTAGCAGGGAATGCTGTGTGTGCACAAGTGCTACAAAAGCTATAACCTAGACTACACCTTCTCTACCTTGCTAAAAAGACTTGATTGACCAAAGGGATTACTATGATGACTGTGGTGTATGGCAGATATCTTGGAATGTAAGAAGAATAAATGGTAAATGGAAGAAAAACAGATACATTTTGTGTGTGCATTATGAAGCTAAGAGAAAGGGGAAAATGCAATAGATTTGCATGCATGTATAAATGTTGCACCTTATTAATCAGTGATAGTTTCATGTTATGCTCTTATGAATAGTGAAAATGGAAGAAAAAGGAAAAGAGATTGGGAAAAATTGAGCAACATTCTGAATAAAAACAAACCAGAGGTTAGATAGAGCAAGAGAGAGAGACATAATGGATGAATAGAAATGACATGAGAGAAGGCATGGAAGAAGTGATTGGGTCATTCAGAGACTCAAGAATGAATGAAAATGGTGGCTGTTTAGCGTCTGTTTGTTTAGGAAAGGTCTGTTTGTTCAAATATGTGGCTTAAGGATAAGTCTATTCATACATGTACTCAGAAAAGGAATGAATAAAAAAAGATGGATCTGAATTTAAGAGAAATAGTGAAGGATAGAACAGTGATATGAACAAAACAGAACAGAACAGAACAGAACAGAACAGAATAGAATACTTTATTGGCCAAGTATGATTAGACATACAAGGAATTTGACTTCGGTGCAAGAGCTCTCAATATATTTACATAACATGAAAAAATAAACAATAGTAAAGTAATAATGTTATTTACTAATACTATACAATCAAGAAAGAAAAAAATGAAGGAAAATAATACTACGGCTATTAACTAACACACACTGATATTTAAAGGAAATATTAAGGGACAATATACTGCATCTGTTGTCTAACATATGTTCACATTTAACAGAGCATTACCGGTCACATCTTAGCAGTCATGTCTTACCATATGGAACAGGTAATTATTTGTTAGTGGATCTTGGGGGAAAATGGGCATGAAAGAACTGGGAAAAAACAACCCTAGAGTGAAAATAGTCAAGTCAGTTACCAAGAGAAGGGCTTCCAAAGACAGGAAAATCTGCAGTTGACACACAAAAGGGTTCTGTGCAAAGGCTTTCCTGGCGATGCCTACCACCAAAGAGAACTTTAAGTAGGAGTTGAGAATCAAAGAGGATCCCAAATTGCCAGCGGTTCTGCTTGGGAGGTTATATCAAGAAGTAAAAATGGTAAGTCCCTGGAAACAGAAGATCCTTGAATCCAGTCTGCTAGAGCAGGGCCTAAGCCTGTTACTCCTCATCCAGACCTTCATAGCCTCTAGACACTGGTCCTACATGGAATTGCCTGTATTGCCAGAGGTTGAGATGTAAAGCTGGGTATTATATGCATATTAATGATATCTAACACCATGCTGATGGATGGCCTCACCTATTGGCTTCATACAGATGTGAAATAAGAGTGTTGAGTCCTGTGTGAACAGGCAAAGCAGGGACCTCAGGCTCAATTTTTCACTCACGTCAAACACCAACTGAAAGTGATCTCAGAGGATGGAGAACAACTGCAACACATGAATTCTCAAGAATTGGTCTAAAAGGATACCATAATCAAAGGCACTGAAAGACAAAACAGGATCAGGACATCAACTATATGCTGGTCTTGCCATTGATCCACAAGCATGACAATGCCATTGTTGGAGTTTGTGCAGAGTGCTGGAAAGCATTTGGCCCAAGAGATCAGAAAGAAGACACCAGGCATTTCAACAAAAATAATTGTATTCAAACAAAGCATAGAACATAAACAGTTTCCTCATCCAGAGCTCTGGATGGGCTCAAAAGCTTCTTAAATACAAAAGAGCATATTTACAAGTACACTCACACACAGGCAAGTGTGCTGAGCAGAAAGAGAGGCTGCAAAGTTTTTTAAAAGGCAAGCAAGAGAGAAGCAAGGAGCTGGCAGAGCTAGCTTATTTAAATACAAATTAAGCAAGGAAGTGGAGGATGGTTTCAGTTTCCCATATAAGATCATTGAACACTTAAACCTTGTTGACCACTTGAGGCCTGACCTTTTCACCCTGCCAAACACTTAAGAAAACGATTTGTTACCATGGATACCTGAATACCTGGCATCTCTGTGACTTGCTGCCAAGCAGAACAGACAAATACCAACAGCCATCTCTGCATAATACCCAAGCCTAAAATGCAACTGAAAAGCATTCAGATAACCTAGTTCCTCTGGAGCTTTCTGGAGTTGCAGCCCCTCCACCTTCTCCACTACCATCCCCCAATCCTCTATAGCTAATACCAGCACTTGGAAGGCTATTGGGAACCAATGCAGTGTGCATAAAACCGCATTATTTCTAATTTGTGTACCTTAGTAAAGTGTAAAACTGGAAAATTAATGGAAAAATGCTAGGATGTGCAAAAGATGGTGGAAAGAGAGTGGGTAGCATGTGGTCTATTGCAAACAAAAAATATTTGTCAAAACATACAACATGAAAATTGCTGCGCATATGAATATGCTTCTCACTTTATTATATGAAAGCGAGAACTGGGTATATCAGGATAAATGTAAAAATAAGTTGAACGCAGTTGGGATGCAGTATGTGCAGTAACAAAGAAGAGATAAGGTCAAAAATGAATGGATAAATGAATGTGGATAGAATACAGAAGTGAGTGAAGTATGAAAAAAGTACATTGAGGTGGTTTGGTCATATAGAGAGACTGAATGACGATCAAAATGGAAACAAATATATGAAGCAAGAGTGACTAGGTTGAGGTGAAGGGGAAGGCTTAAGAATGTTGTGGTTGGATGGGGCTGATGAGATCCTCAAAGAGAGAGATGGAGAAATTTAAAAAACCAAAATCAGTTATGAAGCAGTGAAAGCAAGGATGGTGTGCAAAGGCAGAAATGGAGAGGTATAGCAAATTGTTTGGTGTAAATCGATTTAGCTGTATTTCCTTCCCTTTTTCTTAGCTCATGCTTTAATTCTTTGGCTTACTCCTTTTCTGAATACACTTGCTTACTCCAAAAGAGAATAGCATGTTATTGAGTATATATGTACGGGTGTACGCATGTACGAAAATCCCTTAGCTAAAGACTATTTGAAACAGTTTTAAAAAATTTCATGTTTAATTTGACAGCCTTAAATATTCATCTCTTGTTATCTCTTCTTGTCTCAGTTTGTCTGATTCCTCTTCTGACAACCCCAGTTCAGTCATGGCCATTGGTTTTACATTCTTCATAGGGAAGATAAAAAGAATTCACTCACTTTTTCTGCAATTTCCCTGTTCTCTAGCACACCTTTACCACTCCTGTTGTCTGACAGTTTAAGAGCATCCTTGGGTAGCTTCCTGTTTTGAATTTATATTTTTTTAAAAACATATATTCATTAAATATTAATGAAGCTCTAGGAGTGGGGAGAAAAGACTGACCGAGTCTAGAAGTTAGTTGAGGAGGATAGGCAAGAGTTCCCAGCAACTGGAAAACAGATAATCTACCAGCATTGTACAATTGTAAGGTTATCAAAAAACAACCAGCTTTGACCCAGTTTTAGATAAACTGATGATGAATAAAATCAATTCAGCCCTAAAAGTGAGCTGACATTAGGTGGTCAGGCTAATTTTAAAGTGGCACAAAAAACCTTGGGTGAAGGTGGCTGAAGTCTCAAATCTAAGGTCAAATTACACATATATTTTGTGGAGTCCTTGGTGCTCTCTGAGCCTTGTTGTTTTCTTTCAGATGTTTCATTGCCAGGCTAGGCGACATCTTCAAATGCGGAGAGGGAGTAGGCCTTGCTCTCAATTTATATACAGTGGCTTCTCCTGCTTGTGTTGGTGGGGGTGTTGTTCTCTCCTTGGGAGTTCTTTGATTGGGCTGTTGTTTGCTGCTTGGTTGATTGATTGAGTTAATAGTTCCTTGATTAAGGTGTATCAACACTCATATATGCAAAAATCAACACTAGGATTAACACCAGATGAACACTCAAACAGCACAATATATCCTAATCAAGAAACTATCAACTCAGTCAATCAACCAAGCAGCAAACAACAGCCCAATCAAAGAACTCCCAAGAAGAGAACAACACCCCCACCAACACAAGCAAGGCAAGCCACTGTATATAAACTGAGAGCAAGGCCCACTCCCTCTTCACACTGAAGATGTTGCCTAGCCTGGCAATGAAACGTCTGCAAGAAAACAACAAGGCTCAGAGAGCACCAAGGACTCCACAGTTCAACCCTGAGCTACAAATATTCACTTTGATTGGTACATGATGTTTCCCTGGAGCTCCTGGTTCATATTATGCTCCTGGATGAGGGCTAGGGAGATGTTAACCCTTTGTCCTCACTGCAACCCTGATTCAGATAAAGGTCCTCACATCGTGGAAAAGATAGTTTCTTCTCAGCCCATTTGTGGATGCTGATATTAATTACTTAGTAAGGAGACATGTTTGTTCATAAATTCTTAGGGTTGTTATCTTGATTACTACTATGGTGTCCTATTTCTTTTTATCCACGTAAATTATTTTCTTTGGTAATCTCTTCAATCATGTTTCCCCAGAAGTTCCTCAGAAGTCTAGGGTCTTGTCAAAAAAACATCTTCATATTTCTTACAGCAGTTAAGGGTTAAGCGTTCAGTAAATTTTATCCAGATTCTCCTCCTCCTCCTCCTCCTCCTCCTCCTCCTCCTCCTCCTCCTCCTCCCTGGTGCCAAGTTAGTCTTGACTGCTGGCGACTGCCAGGACAAGTCCCTGCAGTGTTCTTGGCTGCATTTTCAACACTGGGTTGCCATTGCTTTCTCCCTAGGGCTGAGAGAGAAAGAGAGTGACTGTCCCAGCTGGCTTTGTGCGTAAGGCAGGACTAGAACTCTAGCTCAGTTAAAGTTTTTAAAGTTGTGTAATAGTGCTGTTTCAGTATACAGTACTGAGTATCCTATTGGTAAACACACGGGTTATCATTTGTCAAATAAAAGTGGAGGAAAACCCCACAAATATTAAAAATAAATAAATGTGGGGAAAAAAAATCACCTGTCCTTTGAATTGCCCAGTTGCCCAGTTTTGCACCTTCCTAAGCTATCAGAATTTTTCTCATGATTTCTGCCCCCCAATCCCATGATGCCTGATTCTCACCTTGCTTCTTTTTCTTTCTCCTCCCCTTCATGGAAATGGTGGTAAGGCATACCATGTTTGGCTTTTCCCCCTCTTCAATATGTTGGGTTTGTCCTACTTCTCCTCATAGCTGGCAGCCTCCTGATCCTTTTTCTTGGCCCACAGACTTGGTTGTGTAAGACAGCTTCTTTTGGCAGCAACGTCAAAAGTCCCACATAAGCCTGGCTGTGGGAGAGTCTCTGGCTGTTGCCCAATTTTTCCCTCTCACATGAGCAGTCTATGATAATAGAAGTGCCTTTTCAATTCTTAAAGAAAATTAAGCCCCCAAGGAGAAGGAAAATAGGAAATGAACCAATGGAGAAAGGCAGCCAGTAATGCCTTTTTCTTTCTGTGTATGACATTTCTATTCCATCCACTTTTCGCAGCAGGTTAGAAGGAAGGCCTTCACAATTATTTACAGATAAAGCCCTCACATGGTGAGTGCAATATGTTGCCTGGCTCTTACTTGGCCCCCTGCTTTCCCTTATGGTTAGCAAGCATAAGGATGTGGGTTGTCTTGCTTGCTTTACAAATAAAGTTCATTCTTAAAATTAGAATGGATGACACTGGAGGCCTAAGCTCCACCAAGAAATGAATGTTTCAAACTGAAAACATAGCACCTGCAAAAATATAGACGACCACTCAATGGTGGCAAAGGGAGTTGGAGTTTCCTGTTTCTCTTTGTTTCCATCTAGAGGTCATTTGGATTTTTGCACTCCAGATATGGTCATCCTAGTTTTGAAAAACCTATTTTGAAAGGAAGGAGGAATTGAAAAGCTAACAAACTGTAGTGTGCCTTGGCATGTCCAGGCAAACACAAGTTGGTAAGAGGGAGACCTTCACAAGCTCTCCTAGATCATGACACTTATATAAAGAATTTAAGTTGTTTGATGGGCCAGTTGTGTTGTTTCCTGATGCCTTTTGGGCTGCATTGTATTCCTTTGAATTAAATGATAACATCTTGTACTTCTTTAAAACTAATGTGTAACCTTTCTTAGATTAAGGCCATAAGGTTAATAAAATGCTGTTTCATTAAATGTGTGTCAAAACCATTTCTACCATACTTTATAATATTTATCTATTGTCATCCTTTTACCATGCTATTTTTGTCTACTGCTGAACAAATGGAGGTTTACCTGAACAAGCCATATTGCAAAATCCTGCTGCCAATATGCATGGCTGAAGGAAAAAGACTCAAATAACTTGAGGTATGCAGACTGTCTTTGCCAATAGATAGTCAGTTGATTTACCCATTTGGTTATCTGATCCAATATAACCATGGAATCAAGGCTGACCAAGATGGGAGGGGGTAAAAAGAATCATGATGGTGCGCTACCTTCTTGACTTTATTGAGATCCCCCGCCTAAGGCTGAAATTGATATTTATTTATCATATTATTCACCCTTCAGTACCTGGTTGTGGATTTTCATTCTTCTTTTCAGGATTTAGAGAACACAGCCCAGCCAGGCAACTGTGTACCAGTCAGTGTAACTATGATAATTATGTTTATTAAACTGATTCAATTTTGGGAAAAAAACTGAATGCATAAAACCCTCTTGGATAATCAAATTGATCTGATGTTTTAATCTGAATTATTAATCCATTTTGAAAAGTCATCTCATTTAGAGAATTGATCATTTCATGTCTGAACAGAATCTGCTAATTGAATTTAATTACCTCATTTTTTTCCTGTTTTTCTTGCTCTTTGACCAATTCATAAACAAAGATCCACCACCTTATCCTATAACCCCTAAGTTTACGAATGAGCTGTTGACAAGAAATTTAAAAGCTTTTAAAGAAAAAATAGAGATATTTACCAAAACATCCCCATAAAGAAGTTTATACTTAAACTTTTTTTTCAAAGTTTATACTTAAAAAAAAATATCCTAAAAAATGGCCAGTTGGGCTTCTCTCATTTGAAAGATGTAAGACAGTTTTTTTTCAATGTTTCAGAAAACTGTAGACAGAAAATATTCTTCCAAATATTTTAAATTCTCTGTTTTTTATTGTGCTTATCACTGATCTACACAGGACAGACCTGAAATCTGTCAGTTTCTTGGATCCCTTTTTAAAGACAAATACTACATCAATTTCCTTCAACTTCCCAAGACATGTGTCAATCAGTCAAGGCATGTTGCATATTTATTTTAAAAAAGCAATATTTTCATGTTTGAATAATTTCAGAATTCTCAGTTGTATCCAAAGGTATTAATTTTTAATACTCCAGACTGCTCAAAAACTTCATATCTCACCATTTCTATTTGATTTGTTTTTCCAATTGCCTCTGACAAACTCAGCAGCTGAGAAACAGTTAACTTGCCAAGGCATCACCAATACACAATTCGCCATCATCTGGTACTTGGAGATCTAACTGCTTTTGAGACTGATTTCTTGCTTCTAACATGGAAAAGTATTTTACAGTCCTTTGGGGAGTAAATGGCTCCTATTGCATAACTGCTGATTTGTGTTTAGCTTGATTTTAGGGTTTTTATCATATGTTATGTTTTCCTGATGTAAACTGCTCAGAGTTGTTTAATGCTGCTGGCAGTATTTAGACAGGCAGTCAAGCAGAAAGATAGATAGGGTTTTATTTTAATGCCTTCAAATCAGTCTTGACTCCTGGAAACTAAACAAGTCCCTGCAGTTTTCTTGGCAACATTTTTGGAAGTGATTTACCATTACTTTCTTCCTTGGGCTGAGAGAGACTGTCTCAAGATCACCCAGCTGGCTTTTTTATTATTATTATTCAAATTTTGCTACTGCCCATCTCTCCCAAAAGAGGGACTCTGGGCAGTTCAGAACAAAACCAAGACTACAATAATAAACAATTAAGATCTTATAAAAACAATTTACAAATATAAAATACAATATAAATAAGTATAAAATCCAAGAGGTTAAAAATTCTGATCAGGTGGGAGTGGGTCTAAGGCATGAGCCAACCCCATGAACGGTTGCCCACTTTCCTGCCCCATGCAAGATGGCAGAACCAGGTTTTCAGGGCTCTCCTGAAGGTCAGAAGTGAAGGCGCCTGCCTCACCTCTGGGGGCAAGATATTCCAAAGGGTGGGGGCAACTGCAGAGAAGGCCCGCTTCCTGGACCCCGCCAGATGGAATTCTCTTATCGATGGGGTCTGTAACATGCCCTCTCTGCCTGACCCGGGTGGGGTGGGTTGATGTTGTGGGGATGAGATGGTCCCTCAGGTAGCCTGGTAGGCGGGACTAGAACAGATGGTCTCCTGGTTTCTAGCCTGGTGCCTTAACCACTACACCAGACTGGCTCTCTAAGAACCTGGACTAGTCTCTGAAGTTTTCTTGGCAAGCTTTTTGGAACTGGCTTGCCATTGTCATCTTCTTCCTAGATCTCAGAGACAGTGACTGGCCCAAGGTCACCTAGCTGGCTTTGTGCCTAACGAAGGACTAGAACTTACAGTTTTCTAGTTTCTAGCTCAGAGCCTTTGGATGGATGGATGGATGGATGGGCGATTTTTCACCAAAATTTAAAACTACATTTTTTTTTGCTTTTGTTTGCATTACAGAACTTGTTTTTGTTTCCCCAAATTCCTCTCACTTGGACATGAATTAAGTTTTTAAAAACTTTCTTGCCTATTATACGTTTGTTCCTTGTACATGTTAACCACACAAATACGTTTTTAGATGCCATTAGATTTATATTGTCCAATGCCAATTACCAGCTTTCAAAGAAGGAGGGACTAGAACTAGAATGGAAGGGACAGAATTTGAGCTGAACTCCACCAAAAATTATTTTCAAAACCACTAGGAATGCCAGTCTGTGCCCATGTCTTTTGATTCAGTACTTTGATCCCAGTGCACATCTTAGTGTCACACATTAAAAATACAGGCGAAGCTTTGATTGCACTGTCATAGCTGCCCTGTTGACTTTCTTTACCATACCCTGTATCACCCCTGTCTAAATATGATCTGTTTGCAACATGATACTTTGATTTAAGAAGAGTAGAGAGTTTGGGACAAACTGTGAAACCATGTCTCCTAAACAAATCAGTAGTTGCATGAATAAGCTTTCACTGTACTATCTGAGAAATAGATCATACTTTGTGTTACTGAAAAGAGGAAAATGAAGGCTATTGTCCAGGGGCACCTGCAGGGAGGGGGCAAGTGTCAAAAAATCAAGATGGCATTCTGACTGTGCAATCATGGTTGCTATTTTGACTTTTTTGATCCCCTTATAGATGTCCTTGATGTTGTCTTTTACCATTTGCCCTATTTTTATTTTATTATTATTATTATTTGCTGTTCAATCATGTCTGATCCTCGGCAACTGCCTGGACTAGTCCTTGCAGTTTTCTTGGCAAGATTTCAGAAGTAGTTTGCCATTGCCTCCTTCCTAGGGCTGAGAGAGAGTGACTTGCCCAAAGTCACCCAGCTGGCTTTCATGCTTAAGGTAGGACTAGAACTTACAGTCTCCTGGTTTCTAGCTCATTGCCTTAACCACTAGACCAAATGGCTCTCAACTAATTATATACAAGGAAAACAACTATTTTACTGTAGTGCCTCTGACTTTCAAATGGCATGGTGATGTACTAGCCAGATTCTTTCTAAAGGGCAATTTTTCAGAGCCCATATATTTGGCGTGCCCTATCTGAAGTTTAATTTAGTATTGGAAGTGATCCAATGGATCAATAGTTTTCATTCAACACAGAAAAAAATGAATCACTTAAATCACAGTAAAAGTTACTTTTATATTTCAGGTTACTCCACACATTCCAGATTGCTTATGCTATCAATGGACAACAGGTGATGAAGAATCATATTAATGGCTATTGCAGAAAGCTGTGCGAAGGAAGTGCGGGGGACGGAAGAGCATCCAAATAATGTCTTGTCCCTGGGCTTCTTCTAGTCTTCAAAAGGCTCTGGCACCAAAAGATGCCAACCCTGAATATTGGAGTGATTCCAGGAATGGGTGACTAAATAGAGAGAGAGATAGATTAAAAATTTGGAGGACAAATCTTATGACGTACTCATCTTTTCCCCCCTATGTTTATGAAAGAAAATGAGCACTTGCAAAATCAGGTCTTGATCTTCCTCCTCTTCTGAGCAGTACAAATGAAATGAGCAGCCTGTTGGCAATCAGCCCCCAAACTTTCAGGGCAAAAATGGTTACAGAAAGTGCAGCAATTAGGCTTGTCAAAGAAATTCTCTCTCTCTCTCTCCTACCTCTTAAATTACATAGATAGATTTGAAGATATTTGGTTGTCTTTTATTTCATGTTGTCTCCATCATAGTAACTATCACTTTGGACAAATTCCTTTTTAACCATTTTTTAATTTCATTGCAGAACACCATCATCCATAAAAATGTTGGTTTGTACAGCAAAAAATACTTCTGACCACTGAACAGCATCTGGAACATAGGATGGTCCCTTAGAATAAAATAATTGTACATCCCTGGAGGTAAATGGTGGAATCTATACCTATCCTCTGTACAGTTATTCCAGTATGCAAGCAGTAGATTATTCCAGTAATAACTTCCTCAGTAAAGGATATCCTTGCTTTCTTCTGTTGCGGAAAAGGCCATCAAAGTGATCAAGGGTCAGGTGATAATAATAGAAATATTGTTGATAATTTTAGCTTAGAAAAGATAAACAAGGAAAGAAGGAACAGAAGTATGTTGAAGATTCCCTAGGAATTGTCTGATGAAACTTGAATATATAGCACACAGTTGAAGAGCAGAATTAACTTCTACTGTGTGGAACGATGATCATCAACTTCAATACCAGCAAAACAGGATCATGGTAATTTCTGGAGGATAAGGTTATGAATCGTTACAAGTTATTACTTGTATTACTGTAAGTATATGGGGCTGTCCTTTAAAGGCACCTGCAAACTTCGATTGGTGCAAAATGTTGCACCAACAAGCAAAATCCTGGTGTTTACCGGTCATATAACACCACTGCTATGAGAGTTGCATTGGCTACTGGTTTATTTCCAAGTGCAATTCAAAGTCTTGACTGTCACCTATAAAGTCCTATATGGCTCAGAGCCTGTGTAACTTTAATAACACCTATCCCAGGTAAATCCTGCCCACCCAATCCAAGTGAATAGAGACTGCCTGCTAAAAGTTGCCTCCTATCAAGAGGCATGATGGGAGGGGGATTCTTGTTGCTGGCTGCTGTTCTTTTGGAACAGCCAGCCTGCTGAGCTGAGAGTGGGTCCTGAGGTTCTTATGACCTTCTGAAAAGTGATGAGGACCTGGCTTCTCTGGGAGGCCTCTGTGGGGCATCAGCAGAACAGGAAGATGCTTCACATTTATACATTGCAGTATTCATGCTATTATTCTTTATGTGTGTACACTAATTAGAGAAGGAATGTCATGAGTAAGGATGGCGAGCAGGGGGCTCCCATCCAGACTGTCAAGCGCATGCGTAGCACTGAGGAACTGTTCAGCCATTCAAAGAGACACAGATCGGGACCGCCTTAACCCTTGGGGGTTATATGTCTGGGTTTTTCCCACGCTTCTTCAGTTTGTTAGGATTCTTGTTAAGTACTAGTAATAAATATTAGAGACCAGTTCCTTGTCTCAGTGTGTTTCCTGGTAGTTAGGACATCAATCCTAACAAACTCATACTCCCATCGAAAGAGGGAGGAACAAGCAATTAAGGAGATACGTTTAGAAATGTCTTCAGAAAACCAAGAAATGCGGCTCGCCATCCAGCAATTGGCAGCAGCCCTACAACAACACCAGCAACAAGTAGATCTCCAGATCAACACATTACAAGCTGCCATGCTACAGCAGTTACAACAACCAGCTCCGATTAACCCACAACCGGCACCAGCAGCAGCAGCAGCCGCTCCACCAGTAATGTTGAGATCCCAGGGCAGTCTACCAGAGAAATTTGGAGGAGAAGCAGGACAGCTGAGAATCTTTCTCACACAGTGTACTATGTTCTTCGACAGCAGACCCGCAGAGTTTCCCACAGACAGAACCAGAGTCACTTTCATCCTAGGCCTGCTGAAGGGACCAGCTGCCAAATGGGCTATTCCCATGGTGGAGAACAACGACCCGATTCTCAACGACTACCAGAACTTTTTGGCAGGGTTCCGAGCACACTTTGACGACCCCATCAGAGAAGCCACGGCCAGCCGGGAAATTCGGAGGCTCAAGCAAGGTAACAAGAGGGTGGGACTCTACATTGCTGATTTCAAGTTGTTAGCAGGAGATCTGGACTGGAATGAGAGTGCATTAAAAGACCAATTCAAACAGGGGCTGGATGAGGAAATTAAGAATGAATTGGTGCGCCAGGGAACACCAGCTACTTTAGAAGCCCTATATCAGCTATCGGTGGTCATAGATGCCAGGCTAGAGGAGCTTAGGCAGATGCAGCCGGGGAGAAGCAAGACCCTCAGAGCGTTTTCAGGAATTCCAACTCTCTCTGTAGCAGCCTCTCACTCAGCACAAGAGGAGCCAATGCAGATTGGGGCAAGCAGGAGACTGATTTCCGAGACTGAGAGGCAGAGAAGGAGAGAGAGAGCCCTGTGTTTCTACTGCGGAGCCCAGGGGCACATGGTGAGAGCTTGCCCAGCGAGAGACCAAGCAGCCTTAGTAAGACCCCCCAGGGCAGGCAGCTGAAACAAGACCCATCCCCGCCTCTGTTTCCAATCAGGGAAACTCCGTTGGTCTCCCTCCAAAGAGCTCAGCAGGGAGACCATCAATCAATTGAGAAGGGCTCATTCCGAGGATTCCAGGCAAGCCTTTTACTACTTACCAGTAAAAATCCATGTCAACCCAGAGCACCAGGTCAAGCTAGAGGCCCTCGTGGATTCTGGAGCTTCAACTAATTTTATTGATGCGCAGACCGTACAAGACTGCAACATCCTGACCAGAGAATTACCATGCCCCATAGAAGTGGAGACCATTGACGGCCAGCCCCTCAAGGCAGGGCCGATTAGAAGGCTCACAGAACCGGTGCAACTGACAGTGGGAGACCACACTGAGTGGATCCAGCTTTATGTTACTGCATCGCTAAATGTGCCAGTAATCCTAGGCACGCCTTGGCTGAGGATCCACAACCTGTTGATGAACTGGACTACAGGAGCAATCTCCTTCCCAGCTGAGGAATGCCAGCACCACAAGATTCAAGCCGCTCCACGCTCTCCAGCAACCAACGTAGTCACAGTAGCAGGGGGAGTCCACTTCCCAGCCAAGTATGCAGATTTTCCAGACGTTTTCAGCAAGCAAGAGGCCACAGCACTACCCCCCCATAGGGACTGTGACTGCACCATTGAGTTGATACCAGGAGCCAAGATTCCAGCAAGGAAACAATATCCCATGTCCCCCAAGGAGTTAGCCACCTTAAAGGATTACTTGGACTCCAATCTCCAAAAGGGGTTCATCCGACCATCTATGTCCCCAGCGTCTGCTCCTACCTTCTTCGTACCAAAGAAGCCTGACCCGTTGGCACCTGCAACCCAGGAGACACCCATGAGAGTGGTCCACGACTTCAGTTTTTTAAATAAACAAACAAAGAGAGAATCCTATCCTCTGCCCTTAATCTCGGATCTGCTAGATCGCTTACAGAAGGCACGCATTTTTACCAGGTTGGATCTCAGGAGTGCGTACAATCTGATCCGGGTGAAAGAGGGGCACGAATACCTGACTGCCTTCGACACCAGGTTTGGAAAATTTGAGTACCTTGTTATGCCCTTTGGCTTGTCTAATGCAGGAGCCATATTTTCCAGATTTATGAATCACGTTTTTGCTGATTTACTAGACAAGTACATGGTCGTTTATCTAGATGACATATTAATTTTCTCTGAGGATGCCACAACTCACATAACCCATGTACATAATGTTTTGCAAAGACTAAGAGAGAACAGGCTGTTCGCCAAGCTAGAGAAGTGTGCCTTTGATTTAACTGAAGTACATTTCCTGGGCTATATAGTATCCACAGAAGGCATATCCATGGATCCTGCTAAGGTCCAGGCAATTCTCTCTTGGCCACCTCCCCGAAATGTTAAAGATATACAAAAATGGTTAGGATTCTGTAATTTTTATCGCCGTTTCATAAAAAATCACAGTGAACGTACCAGACCATTTACACAGCTCTTGAAGAAAGGCTCAAAATTCATATGGGGGGAGAGGGAGCAAGCAGCGTTCCAGGAATTGAAGCAGCTTTTTGCTTCCCAACCGCTCTTAAGGCACCCTGACCCCACGAAGCCATTCATAATGTATTCAGATGCTTCAGATGTTGCCATTGGGGCAGTGTTATTGCAATATACAAACAAGACAGAGAATACATTGCTTCCTTGTGCCTTTTTTTCACGCCTACTCTCACCAGCAGAGAGAAACTATGATGTTTTTAACAGAGAGTTGCTGGCAATTAAAGCAGCATTCCAAGAGTGGAGGCACTGGCTAGAAGGGGCGACCTTTCCTGTGAAAGTTTGCACCGATCACAAGAATTTACAGCTTCTACAGAACACCAGATCCCTCACCCCACGCCAGATCAGATGGAGCCAGTTTTTCTCCCGTTTCAATTTTGTTATTTCTTATGTGCCCGGGGCGCAAAACTGCTTGGCAGACACCCTGTCTCGATCCTTTCAGGCAAACCCCGCCACTCACCAGGAGGTACAGGCTGCTATATTACAACCTCACAACTTTGTTCAGCCGATGAGGGGGAGCCAAACAGAGAATTTAGCAGCAGGCAGACAAGCAGAGGACCTATTTTCAAGAGCCAGAGCTCAGCAGCAACAGGACCCGTATGCCAGGGCCAGGATGGATGACCTCCAGAGGGCCCCGCAAGACACTGCCTCCCCATTCAATGTGGAGGCAGGAATCCTCTGGCATAGTGGGCGATTGTATATTCCCCCTTCATTGAGGGAAGAAGTACTGAGACTGTGTCATGACCACCAAACGGCAGGCCACGGAGGCGTTTTCAAAACTCTCCATAGAGCTCTGAGAGACTACTGGTGGCCTAGGATGGTTGCAGACATTAAGGGCTACGTTGCTTCTTGTCACACCTGCAGACGAGCCAAGCCTCTCCCAGGGAAGCCCCCAGGACTCTTGCAGCCCCTACCCACCCCCAGTAGGCCTTGGGATATGATCTCCATGGATTTCATCACTGATTTACCCCCGGTCCAGGGCCTAACTTCCATACTGGTGGTGGTGGACCTTTTCACCAAGATGGCACATTTTATTCCTTGCAAGGGCCTCCCATCTGCACCAGCCACAGCGCAGTTGTTCATAGACCACGTTTTTAGGTATAGAGGCATGGTGAATCACTTGGTGAGTGACAGAGGCCCACAGTTCACTTCCAGGTTCTGGAGGGCCCTTTTCCAGTCATTAGGGGTCCAGATCCATCTGTCATCAGCGCATCATCCTGCCAGTAATGGGCAGGCTGAAAAAATTAACCAGTGGTTACAGCAGTATCTCAGGTGTTACACCACTTATCAGCAAGACAATTGGCCAGCCCTGCTGCCCATGGCAGAATTTACTTATAACAACTCTGTACAGTCATCTACCCAGATGTCTCCGTTCCAAGCGCTCTACGGGGTTAACCCTCAGGTGTTGCCCACCTCCTCCCAGCAGGGAACTGTTCCAGCCGCAGCTGATTTTCTTAAAGAGCAACAAGCCGCACAGGAGTTGTTAAAGGAGCAGCTGAACAGGGCAAAGAGTGCTTACAAGAGGGTGGCAGATGCTCACAGGCAGGAGGGGCCAGCGATTGCAGTAGGGGACAAAGTGTGGCTCTCTACCAAGTTTTTGATCTCTACCAGACCCTCCAAGAAATTGGACTCTAAGTTTGTTGGCCCTTTCACTGTGGTGCAGCAGATAAATCCAGTAGCTTATCGTTTACAGCTCCCACCATCCATGAAGGTCCATCCAGTGTTTCACAGAGCCTTGCTAGCCAAAGACCCTCCCCCAAGTAACTTGCGATCGCAACTACCCCCCCCCCACCTCCAGTAATTGTGGAGGGAGAGGAAGAGTACGAAGTGGAGGAAATTCTGGACTCTAGGAGGAGGGGAAGGGGCATCCAATATTTCATACACTGGAAAGGGTACCCTGAGGAGGAGCGCACGTGGGAGAATGCCAGAGATGTACATGCTCCAGCACTGGTTCATCGATTCCATCAGCTTTTCCCTCACAAACCCAAGCCTCGCATTTTACCCGAGATTCCTCTTTCGCCTGAGCAGGCCGAAGAAGCCCAAGCTGAGGAGTTTGTGAGTGTGTATTTCCCCCCGCCCCCGCCTGAAGCCTCGACTCCAGTTACAGAGGAGCCGGGTGAACCACAGCCCTCAACCTCGGGCTTGCATTTCCCAGGGGGGAGGGGGGCTGACCCTGCTAACTCTCTAGATGTTTTCCAGCAGCAGCCACCTGGCCCGGAGGCGTTATCGGATTGGGAGGGCAGCACTGCTTCGTCCTTGGAGGAGTTGTTCTTTGAAGACTTGCCTTCCTTGCCCAGTTCCCATGGGACTTTAGAAGCAGACAGCACATCTTATCAAGACTCTGGAGGGGAGGGGGCTGAAATGGAATGTGAATCTGGAGGGGAGGGTGATGTCATGAGTAAGGATGGCGAGCAGGGGGCTCCCATCCAGACTGTCAAGCGCATGCGTAGCACTGAGGAACTGTTCAGCCATTCAAAGAGAGACAGATCGGGACTGCCTTAACCCTTGGGGGTTATATGTCTGGGTTTTTCCCACGCTTCTTCAGTTTGTTAGGATTCTTGTTAAGTACTAGTAATAAATATTAGAGACCAGTTCATTGTCTCAGTGTGTTTCCTGGTAGTTAGGACAAGGAAGGAAGGAAGGAAGGAAGGAAGGAAGGAAGGAAGGAAGGAAGGAAGGAAGGAAGGAAGGAAGGAAGGAAGGAAGGAAGGAAGGAAGGGGGTTCTAGCTGATTGGGATCATGAGTAGAAGGGTGCTATTAACCTCACGTTCAATTTATTTGTACCTCTTTAGTATCTATCTGATTACTATGGAAACAGAATGTTGGATCAGATACATAGGTCTAATACAGCAGTGCTTTTCTTATTATCTGTGTTACCTGCATTGCTAATGCAGTGCTTATTACTTAAAGATTAGGTAACCTCTTAATAGTGTGTGTGTGTGTGTGTGTGTGTAAAATTAATGGGACTTGGAAGAAGCAGGCAATGTTAAGAACTAGAGTAGTGGTTGAAATTTCCTTCAGTGGTGCACAGAGTACAGGTAAGCATGAATGACCACAAATTTTAAAGTAAAATGCCAATGGGCCACTTCAATTGAAGAGATCAGTTGCTTCCCATAACTAGCAAAACACCGTATCATGCCACTTGGAATAAGCCCAAACCAAATTCATGCTAGAAAAAATGTTAGAACACAAAGTTCTTAGGCCCTGTACTATGTGTTATTTACAATCATTCAGCTTCATAAAGCATAAGATTAGGTGCATATATTACAAGATGTACTTCCTTAAATCTCAATATGAACCTTCTGAGTAAAGAGCTACCTCCTATCCTCTGGGGATAACAATTGGAAAGTAAGAACATGCCCCTCATCCCCTAAACCAACCCTCTACCTCCAAATGAATAAGAGTCCTTAAATTTCAGAAAAGTTTAAATGTGTTGAATATCAGTAAAGTATAAATTTGTTTTGGGGCTTATGTTGATAACATTAATTCAGCACCAACACTGTGCTCATTACAATGTCTGGGGAAGAGTAGTCCTTGATAGAGCCTGCCTAAAGCAGGACAAAGATGATGAGGCACAAGGGGGATGAGGCAGTAATAAAGAAATATAAATATTTTGCAGAAGCAATGGGATTTAGAAGAAAAATGGGAAGTGAAAAACAAGGGTAAAAAATGATGGTTCCAGGCTTTTGCCAGTATGTACTGAAAACCATAGTCTGCTCTAGTTTACAGAAGACCCTGAAAAAAAAGAGGTTACTTGGCCATCTCCCAGTTTCAACAATACTGGGAAATCACAGCTATTTATTTTTGCCCCAGTGCTGAGAAGTGACATTACCTTAGATGTAGACTGAGACTGTGTGGGGAATTCAGAATTGCAGATTATTTTCCAGCTGCTGTTAGACCACTAAATGTGCGAGTTTTTTGTTTGTTTTTTGTTTAAAGCCAGTTATTACTATCTTATCTTATACATTCCAATAGAAGAGAATATACAGTATAGCTCAGGGTTGAATTGTGGAGTCCTTGGTGCTCTCTGAGCTTGCTTGTTTGCTTGCAGACATTTCATAACCCAATTAGGTAACATCATCAATGCTAGTGAGTGTGGAGTTTGCTCCCTGTTTGTATACAGTAGCTTGCCCTGCCAGTATTGGTGAAGCTGTGGTTTTCTCCTGGGTAGTTCCTTGATTAGGGCATTGTTTTCTGCCTGATTGTTTGTCTGGTGTTAATCCCTGCTTATCTGGGTGCTGGAAAGGATGCTGGAGAGGATGTGTTCTGATCTTTTTGTTTCCTTCTTAGCTCTTTTATTGTCTCTTTTGAATAGTGTGTAAATGTGGTTTATCTCTATATGTGTCTATTGATGGCTGATTTGTCGAGTGCTGAGCTTCCAGGAATTCCCTAGAGTTTTTGGATTTGGCTTGGTCTAGGATGCTCAGTTTCCCAGTTGAAACTATGGTTGAGTCTGTCCATGTGTTGTGAGACTAAGGAGTTTTTATCATGTCTTCTGACTGCTAGTTCATGGATGCGATCTGCTGGTCTTCTGCCTTTCTGTCCTACATAGTGGCTGTTACAGTCCTTCCACTGTATGTTGCAGATGACTCCTGTTTTTTCTTCTTTTTGGTCTACTGGGTCTTTTGGTTTACTTAAGATGTTCTGGAGGGCTTTAGTTGGTTTGTGTGCTACAGTGATGCTGTATAGTTGTAATAGTCTGTTAATTGTTTCCGAGATGTTTCTTATGTATGGCAGTGTTATCCTTTCCATAGCTTGTGTTGGTTGTGCTGTAGTGACTTGAGTGGTCAGGCACTTTTTGATAAAGTTGGGCAGTATCCATCTTGTTGGCAGATGTTGTATAGGTGGCCTGTTTCCTTTTTCTGGTGTTCTGGGTTGCTGCAGTTCATTTGATGCAGTGCTTCTACATTTCATTTACCTCTGACTTTATTGTTTATAATTTCCAATCATCCAACCATGTGTGTGTTTGTTTTTGTAATGCAGGATAAACTTCATACGTTGGATAAGGTGGGTTTACCATAAAAGCCTATGCTAGTGTATATGTTGGTCTAAGATACTATCAAATTTTACAAAAAAATGATCAATTGATTAAGACTGGATTGAAAATGATGAACACTTAGTTTTAAAGGCTTAGTTTAGTCAAGCTGTAGACTAGATGGTTCACCATTAAAATTGTGAGATATTGGGTGAAACTGAAATATATCTAATTAAGGAATAAGAGATATCATATTTATTAAAAATACTTTATTTAGATTAGTTGTAATACAAATTACATTTTTTTCCTTTTTTGATAATAATTGTTGGAGGTACAAGTCCAGGGGCACTGACCCTTTGCACTTCATGACCTAAGGACCACAAGGAGGCAGCAGCGTTCCTTGGGTTACAACCGCTCAGCGACCATTCAAATTTATGATGGTGTTGAATGAGTGGTACTTATGACTGGTCCTCAAAGTTCCAACCATTGGAGTGCCCCACAGTCAAGTGATCGTGATTTGGATGCTTGGCAAGCAGCTCACACTTATACGGGTTGCAGCATCCCATGGTCACATGATCCCCCTTTGCAACCTTCTCTGCCAGCTTCCCACAAGCAAAGCCAATGGGGAAGCTGGCAGGGAAGGTCACAAGTTGCTCCTGCAATAGCTCCCACTGCTTTTTCTCCTGAATAGCCCTGCTACAGAATGTGAGATGCCAGGGATTGTACTCCATAGCACCCTCCAGCCCGCCCACACTCCATAATACCTGCCTTCAGCACACCCACCTACCCGTGGCCCCTGCCAGCCCACCCACCCTCTGTAGTGCCCATCCACAACCTCTGCTGGCCTGCTTGCTCTCCATAGCACCTACCCGTGACAACCCCCATGGCACCTGCACACCACCATGTGCTCCGTAGTGTCTGACTGCGATACTCCCTGCCCCCTGGAGCACCTGTGCACACCCCCTGCACTCCTTGCCTAGAACTCCCACCTCTTCCCACTTTATGACCCACATGGTCCTGCAGTTACGATGGCAATCAGGACCGCCAGGATTGCCACCGCTAAGCGATGTGGTCACATGGTGTTGCACTTTATGACCAGTTGCTTAGCAATGGAAATTCCGGTCCCAATTGCCACCCTAATCTGAGGACTACCTGCCATAGGATTTATTCTGTATCTCTCTTTGCAGATATACTCTGCATGTTCTTTGTCAAGAGATGGCTAATCTGAGGTCACTTCCTTCTGCCTTTCTTGAAAGGCAGAAACATACAGAGCACATATTCTTGGACTCTTTAGTAGTATGTAGCTTTGCCTAACCCAATAATGCATTTACTGTACATACCTTTCATTTCTGTCATAGTTACAAAATCTGTTTCACTAACATTGCTCAACTTAGAGTCTCATTCTTAGGAACACTCTCTTATACACAGAATGCTTCAAACTCCAAACTCCTGAAATATGCTGAATTTCTTAATGTCTGTAAGACAGCATTTCCCTTTTCCTTTTAAACAACGTTTAACAAGATGAATGAGATACTGTATGAAGTCTTTCTCAAAAAATATTAAGCCTTATACTGTTTTCAGTCAATTAAATTATTTTGCTATTTCAGATTTCCAACCATCAAACAATTTTGTATCAGACTGAGCATTCAACTGTGCATATAGGGGATTCCATCTCACATTTGCATGAATGTAATGAAAGAGCAGTACAACTCAATACTTTTTGATTAACTGAAGATATTTCACAAAGTACATGAATAGCATAATGATCTAAATCCTGCCAGTTGCAAATATTGATTTAGTACCCGAAATCCTTCAATATTGGAAAACTATGAAATGAAGGTCACAATCAAGGAAAAGATCCATTTAAGGCATAGATAGGTAAACTGGTACCCTCTGGATGTTTTGGATCATACCTCTGACAATTTCTTGCATCACCCATGATGGCTCATGAAAGCCAAAATCCAAAATACTTTTCAGAAGTTCTTAACCTTTGCCACAGTATCTAGATTGAAACTCTACATTTAGCTTAAAATGTATTCCATTCAGTAGATGGAGCTCGCTTCTGAGTGTACATTTGCAGGATTGTATTGTCAAATGGATCTTCTTTGCTTTTTCTCTTTCTCAGATTTCTGGAAAAGAGAAGCCATTCTTTTGATCAAAGTCAAAAGACAAAAATAACAGTGTTTTTAATAACCTAAAGCACAGTCTGAAAGATGTGACTGATTAGTGCTTGAATAAGAAACAGGACATAATCTTGACTGTTATGATGGAAAATAATCATGCTGTTGTTAATAATGGATGAGTACTTAATGGATTCATTGAAGTCATGTGATAGGAGATATATATATATATATATATATATATATATATATATATATATATATATATATATATGATTAGCTTTGGACTTGTGTGTCTCTCTGTGTGCACACGAATAAGAAAGATAACTGGAAAAAAAACTCACAAGTACATTTTTGGTATTCCATATATGTTTAAATTTCATTTTTCAAATGGTGAATTTGGTTTTTAATTTGAAAAGTGCACAGTGGTTGACATCAATGTTTGTTCTGATTTCAAATATGACCTCTCAGAAGATGCTATCAATCAATATGGTTCAGAACTAAATTTCAGTGCATGTCACCCATCATGATTCTATATTACCATTACATTTTAACATCCAGGTTCAGTTAGGTTTTTTAAATACTAGAATCAACTCCAAAATTGGGCAATAAAGTAAAGAGTCCCTTGAGATGAATTTGGTTCATATGGAAGTGGTTTGTTATTGACTTCTTTTGTGCTGTTTTTTCCAACTTCCCAATGTAACCTACAATCCTTGGATTTCCTGGTATACTTTCATGCAAGTTCCAACCAGAACTGCTCTGCTTAGCTTCTTAAGAATCAGCCGAGTGTGGCAACCTATTGCTCCTGGTGAATGATACATGACAAATATATGACAACAACTCAAACATTCAAATACGGTCTTTAAAAAGTGGTCCTTAGAATTTAGAGAAAATAAGAAAAAAATGGCTAAGGAACTTTAGGAGCAGATCTAAGACAGGAGTCTGAAATCAATCTGCGGCCCATGGGGTATATGCAACTCTCTAAGCCCTTTCCTGTGGCCCCATAACAATGCTTTATAAGTATTGAAGATGCTGCACAGCAAGGCTAGAGCATTGAGTGCCATGCAGATGTACAGGTTAGGCCACAGGAAATACTCCACAAATAGGAATGTAGAGTCCTTGGTGCTCTCTGAGCATGACTGTTTGCTTGCAGATATTTCATTACCTGACTAGGCAACAACATTGTTACCCATCCAGGTAACATCACAATGAGCACTGATGATGTTACCTAGTCAGGTAATAAAATGTCTGCAAGCAAACAACCAAGCTCAGACTACACTGTTCAAACATGAGCTACAGATATTCTCTTCTATTGGAACAAATACTGGAAAGCCAAGATGGAGGAGAGTCAGATACTTGCTTGACAAGGAGTGGGAAAGATAGCAAGCAAATAAGCTAGCAAGATCTCTCTGCTAGGCAAAGAAAGGCTGGACAGACTCTACTGTACAAGGCAAGAGGAGAATGAGAAAAAGACCAAAGAAAGAATGTCTTTGCTCAGGAAACAGAGAGAAGAAAAAGAAAAGCAGGGTTTGGGCCGCTGGAAGTGGGATGGGTTTCCTATATTATATCATCCTCGATATGATCTTGAAAAAAAGTTATGTATCAATCCTGTAATAAAAACAGGTATTGGCATTCAACATTGAATATCCCATATTGATTGAAAAGGCTTCAGCCAATCTGAGTTGGTAGCCACTCCATAATGAGCAGTGCCTAAGGTTAGGTTTAGGACCACTAGACAGTGAATGGCTGGGTTCACTTTGAATTAATGAAGAAATCCAGCCAATTCCTCCTAAAAATAATAATAATAATAAAAAAATCTGGTGTCCAGGGTAGAATAGAAGTTCATTATGAGGACAGTTATTAGTTTCATTCCCCTTCTCTTCTTTTTCTGTCTGTGGAGAATAGAGTTTCTAATGGTAGACAATGGAGCAAAAGCCATTCTTCCCAGAGGTTTTGTGGCTGAATTTTCTTTGAAGGTAATTTCTCATTCTCTCTCTCACTGATATTCAGATTGCCTTTCTCTTTTCATCCAGTCATTGTCCAACCTCACAGAGCATGGTTATATTATGGCCTATATTTTTTTTTAAAAAACTATTTTCAATTTTTTTCATATGCTTATATGCACAGAGCCTTGTGTGGTGCAGAGTGGTAGGCAGAAGTATTGCAACCAAAACTCTCCCCATGATTTGAGTTTGATCCCAGCAGAAGTTGGCTTCTCAGGTAGCCAGCTCAGGTCGACTCAGCCTTCCATCCTTCCAAGGTCGGTAAAATGAGTACCCAGCTTGCTGGGGAAGGTGATGGCTGGGGAAGGCAATGGCAAACCACCCTGCTCTATAGTCTGCCAAGAAAATGTCACGAAAGCGGTGTCCCCCAAGGAGTCAGAAAATGACTCGTGGATCCTTCCTTCCTTCCTTCCTTCCTTCCTTCCTTCCTTCCTTCCTTCCTTCCTTCCTTCCTTCCTTCCTTCCTTCCTTCCTTCCTTCCTTCCTTCCTTCCTTCCTATGGTCACCCAGCAATCATCCTATTCATAGAAGGGTGTGTGAAAATTTTAACATGGGCTTTAGATGGTATCCAAGGGACCACCTCCTCTTGAAAAAGTAGACAGGACCAGGACAAAGTAGACATGGCTAACCTAAATTTGATATCATTAAAATTACATTAAATGAAGAGAGAGCATGATTACTCTATCTTACTGTTTAGTTCTTTGCTTTTGTAACATTAAACATCATCAATGGCTTGGAACTTTCAGGGGGCCACTTGCAGCCCTAGGATTTCAGCTTGAGCATCTTTGCATTAACGGATATGTGATAATGAGCAATTAGACTGATGCTGGGAAGAATGATGCACAAGTAATTTTTTCAGTAGGAACGCCAAGGGGTAGCAGGAAAATCCTGTCAAAACGCTAGCATGTTGAAAGCCATTTAGTGTTTTAAAAGTAGTAATAATTTCTCATGGGCTGTGCCACACTCAATGAACCCCTTATGGCAAGATGGCAGCTGTCACAACATTGGAATATACTGAAACAGTGTATCTGGTTAAAAGCTTTATAAAGATTTTTCTTTTCTTTCAAATTTGGCCAGTACTATGTGACAAAGAAGGGAGTTTCAGTTCTTGGCAGAAACCAGATCTGCAGTGCTGAGCTATGACCAGAACTGCCCTCTTGAGTGCTACTGAAGTCCAACCCAATAATTGTCAAATAGATATTCTTGGGTTATCAGTTTCTTTATTTGATTTACACCTGCTGTAATGACTGCAATGCTCTATTACCATTAAGTCCAATTCATACAATAAATACAATAGAAATCTCTTTAATGGAAGAAGCATAAAGAATGGCAAAAAAGTTGCAAATGAAAGTTCCCACATTTTCCCTAACTTAAGCAACCCAATGAATGCATGATTCCCCCTCGTTCGCTCTGGTATGCAACTCACCTTTCATCAGTTCATGCCAGTCTCTTGACTCCCTGCAGGTGTCTTCAACGGCTCAGCCAGTTGACCTTGGGTATGAGAGATAGTCCAAACACGATGTATTCTCACTCCTGAATGTTCCCCCTCCCACTCTGCCAACTTGCAAGTCTCAACACATGTTGACTTCATTCATGCATGAGAATCCAATCAGATGTTCTGGGAAAGTTTGATCATGGAGCATGACACCTGCTGCAATTGGAGAAGCTCTCAGATGATTATAATAAATCCATCAAAATACAATAAATTGTCTAGGGTATAAAAATCAACTAATATAATAAAAATAAAACAAGACACCATTCCCTACACAAATGAATTTACAGGCTGAGACCATCAATCCATATCCCAAGGGTTCTGAGCTCCATTTTAAATAACTTGTGGAAATCAGCAGTGTGATCCCACTTAGTGGGGGAAGCACACCATTTAGGTAATCCTTTGTGGGGTGGGAGCAGGCCTGTTACAAAATGGCTGAAGGTGAGTTTAGAGCCTCAAGGGTCAATACTTGATTCCACAAGCACAATCTCTACCCTTTCAGAGAAAGAAACTGTGATGTCTTTTCTACTGTTCAAGCAAAAGATACTAGAATCTGAACTATTTTTTTCTTCTGTTTGCTTTGCTAAGACTTCTAGATCAATGTTTTTCAAACCTGGCAACTTTAAGATGTGTGGACTTCAACTCCCAGAATTCCCCAGCTGGCATGCCAGGTTTGGAAAACACTGTTCTAGATAAACTAACTGCAGTGAGTCTGCAGGAATGACAACACATATATGCAGCCTCAGGTAACTGAGCAACAATACAAGATCATAGGTGCTGTACTTTTAAGCAACCAATTACTATAAGAAGCCAGTACACCATACCAGACAATACTTCCTTTTCAGGGCAGAGGCAGAAAACGTTCCCTTTGCAGGGACTGTAGTGTTCTCTTCTTCAGTCCCTGAGGCTTGTGGACATTCATCCAGAGGTCCAGCTATCACTAACTGTGAGACCCTGGAATCTATCCTGAAGCTGCAGAGTATAAAAATGTATCTCAGCAGGCTTGGGCTTTTTTGTCACATTCCTCCATCTTTCCATCCCCTCCATTCCTCCTATCTTCTAGGAGGCTTCTTGGTTCATTCAAGAATTTCTCTCTCCCTTGATAAATTGCTCATCAAATGAAAGTATATCCCAAAATGAGTGCAAAAATATATTGCTTTTACTAGTTTTTGAGCTCATCTAACATATGCAATTTCTTACCAAAGGGAGGTCATCTGTTGGTGCAGGATGCAATATTCTGATTGTACTCAATTATACACCAGGACTTTCCGGGAGACAGACTTGGGCTCAATCCTAACAAGACCAAGAAACTATGGGTGTTTCAGTCCCTTGGTTCAATGGATTTTCCATCTCTAGTCTAGGATTTCAGGAAATTACTGGAAACCTGGTTATTCCCCCAGTGGTTGGGATAGATGGCTGTCAAGCCCTTATAGGATCTTTTTCTTGCAGAGTGCTGGAAAGCATTTGGCCCAGAGAGATCAGAAAAATCACACACCAGGCATTTCTATAAAAATAAATTTATTTACAGAAAGCACAAAAACATATTTACAGGCTTGTGCATTCACACACACTCTCAGAGAAGAGCTGCTTACTCAGCTGCAAGGCTAAAAACTAAACCAAAGTCCTGCAAGCTGCCTTCCCCTCAGGCAATGCAACTATTAACACCTAAACTGAGGACAATTAAATTTGACCTCTTCACCCGGCCGATGCTTAAGGAAGTACGTAATTACCACGGTAGCCAAGAGCAGAAAAAAATGCCAGCACTTTTAACTTCTTATGGATTGTTTTTTCCAGACATCTATGATCTATGTTCTTCTAGCTTTTAATGCTGTAAGCCACCCAGAGTCTTGTGGAATTGGGTAGCCATTAAATTAAATTAAATTAAATTAAATTAAATTAAATTAAATTAAATTAAATTAAATTAAATTAAATTAAATGACAGAGGGATCATTCTTGGTTCATCCTTAGCATGAAAAGTTCTTATCCAATGCATAGCAGTCCTTGCCTTGACACTTCCTACCTTATCTTTATAGAGAGACAAAACAATGTTTAAGATCTTCTAGCTTCTTAGTAATTGTAGTTGCTCCAAAATAGTAACCGATGTCTGAGCTATCAGAAGATGTTCTTTAACTATAAAATAGTTAGGAATCCCTTTAATGTTTTTCAGGATGTTTGCCTACATCATCTGGGAAAAAAGGGAAAAAAAACACATTGCTTCTTAGCATTTAAGAAATCGCTTCCTAAAGTATCTGGCATAAAGATACACTTTTGAATGTTGCTATTCATGCAATATTTCTGGTCAAGTGTTTTAAAGCACTTTATCACATTGCTTTTTGTTAGATCTCCCCCTTTTCATTTCTTTTGTTCTACTCAGGCAACATCCACCTGAATGACAACTTCACAATTGATCCAGTATATTAATTGTCTTTCCTGTGCAATCCTCAACATGTGAACACTTTCTGTTCAAAAGTGTTATCTCCCAAATAGAACTGCACTCTGAGTAATTCAGGGTGTTTCTTCTGAGCCTTGAAGGCCTGAAACAAATTACCACTTTATTTGTGGTCAAGCATCCTGATGGATTTTGGCTTAGCTGCTTCAGCATGAAATTGATTGTTGTAGTGCCTTTTCTGAAGGGTGATCTCCCAGAGATCAGAAGCAAGGTATCCTGAGGAGATTCAATATTCCTGCATAGATTTGGGGTATTGTTGTTTCTGATGTTAGAATTGTATCCATTTATTCTCTTGAACAGTTGCTGTTTCCTAGGAATATGTCCTAAGTACTGCTAATTACCATTCTGGATGACTGAATGATTGTTTCCTGCTGAGTAAGCAGAAAATGTAAGGGGAATATAAGGCAGCCTGGCTCCAGGGAGCAAATCATTGAGTGAACGTGCAGAGAAAGCTGACAGGAATTTGCCTAGAGATGTTCAGTGGGGGAGGGAGTTTTAAGGGTGAGTCCCAACAAATTTTCCATCCAAGTCAAAATTTTGTACTTGGCTAATGTGAGAAACTGAGGAAAAAACAACAACAAAGCTTTTTATTAGTGACACTGTAAGAAGGAAAAGTGAAAATGAATGAAGTGGAGTCTGCAGAAGTCATCTATAATGCTTGTGGCTTGCTTGTCTTCCTAGTGGGATATAGATTTCTTGAGCCATGGTCTGAATTATCTAACTCCTAACTAACAGCTATTAGGACGAACCACTCACTAGACTTGGTAACCTGTTAATGAGACTATAGGGACAGAGTTAAATTTATGTCAATGAAACTTGTGCTGTGTCATGGACTAGAGGACCACAAATTAAAAGGGCTGTCTAGTCTTGGGTTCTGGTAGTAAAATATTGCCTTTTTGTATGTCAAAAAGTGAGCAAAATTCTCCTAATCCATAAAAGGAAAAGTCAGAAAATATTTGCATACTCATGAATTCTTCTCATGTCTTGGATTGAACTCGGAGCTGGAAAACATATGGAGTCCTTTGGTATGAAACTAATAAGAGTAATTTCATTGTATAGGAAAAGTAAGAGGATGAATAAGCTCAGTAAAGGGGTAGGGAAGAAGAATTTATCCCTGTTGATGAGAAACAAAATGTAGATCCACCTTTCAGATTGGGCTTCCTGTAAGAATCCTTTTGGATATTAAGGTTCCACTTCCATTTTTCTTTCAGATGTTGTGCTTTGATACTTTCTGTAACTTCTTTTCAGATAGAGCTCCTGCCCCAGGTTCCACATGATGATGATGATGATGATGATGATTTCTTCACTTTTTCTCCTGGAGGAGTTCAGAGAATCTCAAAGAAGCAATAGAAATTCTCTTAAATAAAACGATCAGCTAAAACAGTCAGCAACCAAGTCATCATTTCGTCATTTCAACTTTAAAAGACTGCCAAAAAGGTAGTATGATTTGATAGCACTTGTACACTTTCAAATGTTAAAATGAACAAGTATGCTTTCAGTCATCATATTGAACAAGTCCATATGGATTTGGATATTGGGACAATATAGATATTGGGACAATTTTTGGCCCCATTAGGATTGGAGGAGGAGACCCCTGCAAGAAGATGAGCAAGGAATTTTCCCAGGCTTCCTTAGATTAAGTGAAATCTTTGGATTCAAGTATGTGTGTGGAGAGACCACCACTTCAGAGAGCTTGTCTATTTCTGGAAGTCATTACTTATCCCTGGGGGGGGGGGGGGAATTGAAAGCTTTCATAGGCAAAACAGGTATGTCTGCTTTTCCCAATAATGAAGACATTGATCCCTGAAGATCTGTCCATTCTTGAATTAGCTCAAATTCTTCTGCAACAAATGGAGATCTATGCTAGTTCTTAATTTAGCTATTACCTTTATGTTTTTATTTACTTTTGGTACAATTCTATGCCTTAGCAAGAATACTAAGTGTGTATACTCACTAAGTGTGTATAGCATTGCTGGGCAAAATTCTGGTAGATGACAGTTGCTGCTTTTGATGGATGAAACTGCTTTTGGGTAAAAGATGCAGTGACAAAATGATGACACAGGGAAGGGAGCTTTTTGATCATTGATTGATTTTTCTTTATTTTTAGTTTAAGAACACTGTGAATGCATACATACAAGCCTACACATGAAACAAATATAATAACTATGTAACTTCTGGCTTATATTTGAGCCTGAATGTGCAGGGGTTTCCCGAGGCCTAAAAAATATTTCAAGGGTTCCTCCAAGGTCAAAAAGTTGAGAAAGCCTGGTGTAGTTGTTAATGTACTAGACCGGAAACCAGGAGGCTGTGTGTTTTAGGCCTCCCTTAGGCATGAAAACCAGCTGGGTGATCAAATAAACCAGCTTTATATTCCTTCCTTTTATTTCTAATGATCTTGATCTTTAGTCCCTTCAAATAATGTCCTAGAATTTGATTTCTTTTCATTTTTTCTTTGTACCTTCTGACAAAATTCTTCATTTAACAAGCCTCTTTTGTAAATCCAATATAGGAAAATTATCCAGGTCACTCTCTTGGTTTGTTTGTCAGAACCAAGCCTGCCTCTGACTTGGATTCAGTTTCATTTTCCCAGAGGAGGAATTGGAAACTCATCATGCTGGAGTTGGAGAAACGAAACTCCAGCACGACTCATCAGAGTGGGAAGATTCTGCACTGCTGATTGGGCAAGATCTGGAGGGGGATTTGAAAATGCCAATCAGCGCATGCCAGAGACGCACTGCAAAGCATGCAGAGGAAAAGGCAGCCTGATTGGCTGCAAGAGACTCCAAGCACGTCAAGGAACGGGATAAGAGGCAGCAGCGCAGACAGCGTGCTGCCAGAGACAACCATTCCTCAGGACCTGCAGCATCAGAATAAGACTCCCTACTGGCTTCAGAAGTGGCATCTGAGCTTGAAGAGGAAGCAGCACCCAGCTTGACTTCTGAAGGAAGGATCTTTGCACCCACTGCATTTGAGGAATCGGCGTCGCCCGAGCCCGACAGCCAGAGCCTAGCATCCAGCCTTGAGAACTCCCGTGCCTCTCAGCAGCACGACCAAGCTGAGGGTTTTCCGTGCCACTGCCCATCAGTAGCTTACTGTAACCACCCTTCGCAAACCCCTGCAAATTTTGGGTGTTGGCGCTCGCCTTGCTCAGGATCTGATTTCATGGCAAACACGGTGCCTCCAGCCGAGTCCAGCTGAGTTTCGAGTTCCCAGCCTTGTTTCAAGTCTCCTGCCCAGTGAATCCAGCCTAGTCCAGGGCTTCCAGCTGAGTCAAGTGAAACTTGGAGTTCCAAGCCTTGTTCCAGGTCCCCCGTCCAGCGAACCCAGTCCAGTTTGGGGCTTCCAGCCATGCCCAGCCCAGTGCCAAGTTCCAAGCCTCACTCCAATTCATCTCCTGCAGAGATCCAGTCTAGTCCAGTGATTCCAGCTGAGTCCAGCCTTGTTCTGAGTTCAAATTTTGTGCCTGAGATTCAGTGTATTTCTGTTTGTTGATCATAGCCTTGTCTCCAGATCCCTTGGGCCAGCCATCTGGTGTCGTGTTATTTCAGATTGATTCCAGTTCGAGATCTGCTGCCTCCAGTGCTCATGTCCAAGTGGTTCCAGCCTTCTTTCCAGTTAACACCTAGAGTGGCCTTGCTACATTGCTTAATCTTGATTACTCCAGTCTCCTTATTCTAAGGACTTACTGATTGTAAATAGTTCTTAATAAAGAGTTTTATTGAGAACTGGTTTGGTGCATGGTCTGAACAGGACAATAAGCCACCATGGACTTTCTAGTTTTGCAGAACATGAACTGCAAAAGTTCATGAGTTAAGAGATGGTCTATCTCTGAGTTAAGAGATAGTCTTAACTCAGCCTGGTGATGCCTAAGTTATGAATTTAATTCCTTAGAGTGATAATCTCTCTACCTTTTAGTTCCATCAGAAATACACATCTTTTACAGATTTTAATGCATTTTGCCCAATGCTCTCTCCCACATGCTTGTAGTTGTTGCATTGTATAAATCCTCTTCAGCATTTTGAAAGTAAGGGCAAAAGAAAGTAATTTGAATTAATTAAAGATAAATCATCACTTCAATCACAAGCTTTCACAAGTCCGGTTTCTAAAGCTCTTGGTTGCATTCTCCGAGAGCGATAATGCTATGCCTTTGTGAACCAGCCACATGCATTAAATAAATGTGGAGAACTGAGATAGTCTGAATCTGCTTGTTTGAACAGCATCTATAGGCTTTGTGGTATTCACTCTGTTTTGGTACAACGTCCAATTATTCTAGTCTGCTTACTGATCTGTTTGTGCTAATCTTGTGCTCATTAAACATAGTTGTTTTATCCTACTGTCTAATTGAAATGTTCCACTTAAGCCCTCCCTTTTTGTTTGTTAACATCCAGCCCCTGATCAGAGGAGCTTGTCATTATGCATAATTCAGTTGGAAGGTTGTCTGGTCAGAACTTCCAGTCAAGACTTCTATACTCAATGTTATCTGTGTGCCAGGCTGAGACTTCTTGTGCAGATTGTGAACCTTTCCACTGTTTTTTTTTGGGGGGGGGGGGTGGATGGCTCTAGAAAAAGATTTAATGTATTATTTCTTGCCTTGAAGTATTAAATATTGGAGTCAATAAATCAAATTATAATAGCTTAGTTTGAATGCAACTCATAAGTTTCATTCCCAAACTGAGGTTGCCTTAAGGAAGTAGTACTGTATCTTCTGGAAAAAGTCTCTTCTGGATTTTGTTGTTGTTGTTTTAAGATACCGAGAGTGATGAGGGAAATGAGGTGGTAGAGGGAAGAAAAAATAAAGATGAGAAGGCAGAGAAAAAAACTGAATGTTCCATGAAATCAGGCAAAGAAACACAAAGATTGTGTTTATACAGCACATTAAGTTATGGCTTGTTAAACATACATACATGCATAAATACCCATCATGCTACTACTTTTTGGGATAAGCAAATTTATGTAGCGAACAGAAAAGAAGTAAGAAATAGGAAACCTAGATGAATGAATTGATGAATGAATGAAGGAATGAATACCTCCCTAACTTTCCAACCTTTCAAACCATTCTTGCTTCTACCACATCCATGCACTGCTTCATGCATTGCCTTTTGTTCTTTAAACTTTTCATCTCTCTCTTTGAAGATACCATCATCTCCATCTACTGATCAGTTTCTCATTCTTCCTGTTCCTCTTTACCCATTCACTCTTTTTTCATACATTTATTTAGCAGTTCAATCCTTGTTTATTCTGTCAACCTGACCCAACTACTTCAGAGCTCTTTTTGTGTACTTGTCACTAACTTTTGTATTCAGTCCAAATTCATTCAGCACCCATTCATTCTTGACCATATCTCTTCTTCTTTTATCACACACACTTTGAAAGTATCTCATTTCCAGTGCATTCAATCATTTTATGTTTCTCCTCACATAATCAACTTGCACTTTGATATAACCTAATGGGTGGTAGCATCCACTTATAAAAAGTATTTTCACTTCTTTCAACAATTACATTCCTCACAAAAAACAACATGCTACTTACTACCTTTCTACCAGTATTTGCATCTTAAAGCTTCTCCATTCATTTCACCATCTTTAGAAAACATTCTAGCAAAATACACAAACTTGTCTACTTGCTCTGATTTTTTTCTCTCACCGATGTATAACTTGCAATCATCAGTGCTTCATGTCGCATCACACAATCTGTCAAACATTAACTGCAAATCATTTGGGTTCTCAGGCAACAACATGGTATCAGCTGCATATAAAAGTACATAGAACACTACCAAGACCTATATGATTGTCTGGAAACAAGAGAATTCCCACACCCACCAATTCCAGTGGGCACACCAACCTATGGACCAATTTTGCCCATTATTACCACAGAAGTCATTAATGCAGTAGATGGTATGAAAATCATGAAGGCCCCAGGACTTGATGATCTACCTGTGGATTTCTGGAAGTTGCAGGAATTTCTCAATATGGGGATACATTGGCTGACCGAGTTCTTTAGTGCCATAATGAGTAATGGCTGTGCACCGACTGATTGGTCAACAAGTATAACAGTCCCCATATTTAAAAACAAGGGTGACCCAGCTGACTGTGCCAACTACCACCCAATCTGCCTCTTGTCCCATACTATGAAGATCTTGGAAAAAAATTTGGACCAGCGCATTTGTAACATTGTCCAACTCACCATCAATCAATGTGGCTTTGTCAAAGGATGTGGGACTACCAATGCCATTTTTGCAGCTCGCCAGCTTATAGAGAAACACCGAAAGAAGACCCAACCATTGCACATGGCATTCTTAGACTTGGAAAAGGCTTTTGACCATGTTCCACACCAACTGATTTGGTATACCCTTTGTGATCACGGGGTGCCTGAATTACTTATCAACTGGGTCAAAAAGCTATATAAGAACACTAGTAGTCGTGTGCGATGCTCAGCTGGCCTCTCTGACAGTTTTCCAGTGACGGTCAGAGTACACCAAGGCTCTGCACTGTCACCGCTCCTATTTATATTAGTTATGGATACCATCACATGAGACCTGCAGCGAAATGCACCTTGGACCATACTCTACGCTGATGATGTCATGCTTGCTTCTACTACTAGGAATGAATTGCAGTGGCAAGTACAGGCATGGAATGACCACCTCAGCCATTTTGGACTCCACCTGAACATAAAGAAAACTGAGTACCTAGAGACTGTAACCACCCATGGGATGCTCCAAATAAATGGAGAAAACTTAAAGAAGATGGACATCTTTCGGTACCTTGGCTCCCATCTCCAAGGTGATGGTGGCATCAGCAGTGATGTGCAAGTGAGGGTGAATGCAGCCTGGTTGCACTGGCGAGAACTCACTGGTGTGCTTTGTGACAAACAAATACCAACCCATCTTAAATCTAAGATCTATAAGATGACCATTCGCCCTGTGGCACTGTATGGAACCGAGTGTTGGGCAGCATGTTATGGAAATGCGTATACTCTGTTGGATATCAGGCATCTCCCTGCTTGATCACATCACAAATGATGCCATCCAACAACAACTAGGCATGTCATTAATTACAGAGAAGATGAGAGAAAGCCGGCTTCGTTGGTACGGACATGTCCTTAGAGTGGAACCTTCCACTGTCGCCAAAATAGTTTACTATCTTAAACTCGGTGGCCAGTGGGTGTCCAAAACAGAGATGGCAAGACACCACCAATAAGGACATGCAAATCAAGGGCCTACGCCCTGAGGATGTGGACAATCGGGCAAAGTGGCATTTCTGGATCCAAAAAGCAGACCTCATGACAACGGGAAAATGCTAGGAAGAAGATACTTTCTTGTCTCTGCACTCTCTGCATAGGGGAACAATAATAGTATTATTCCAATCCAGGCATAAATGCAGCCTTCACATTAAACAAGTTGCACAGTCATACCATATTTCAATTTCTCTAGTTAGACCATCTACACCTGCAGCCTTACAACTTTTCATCAATTTATCTTGGACCCAAACATTTTTAGCTTATGATTTAATTCCACTCTTTGACATACCAATGTCTTGAAAATATTCCTTCCAGCATAACCTCACTTTAGTTTCATATGAAATTATTCCATCACTTTATTTTTCATTGCATTCATTCTTCACATTAAACAAGTTGCACAGTCATACCATATTTCAATTTCTCTAGTCAGACCATCTACACCTGCAGCCTTACAACTTTTCATCAATTTATCTTGGACCCAAACATTTTTAGCTTATGATTTAATTCCACTCTTTGACATACCAATGTCTTGAAAATATTCCTTCCAGCATAACCTCACTTTAGTTTCATATGAAATTATCCATCACTTTATTTTTCATTGCATTCATTCTGCTGGTGGCTCCTCCTCTAACATTTTTACCTACTTCCAAAACATGCTTTTAATTTGCATCAAAATAGCTCTATGTATTCTCTGCCTCTTTAAATGTTCACTGTTCCTAACTGTCAACAACTTTCTTTATAATTCTCTCTCTCTCTCTCTCTCTCTCTCTCTCTCTCTCTCTCTCTCTCTATATATATATATATATATATATATATATATAAAATGCAGCAAGTTTCTCTCATCCTCAGTTTTTGCAGGAAACATGGATTATTTTTCCCATCTGCAGCCTTTTTCACTTCATCATTCCACCAAGCTTTCTCTTTTATAACCATTAGCATAATTCCACACAATTCTGTGGCGCGTCATAACTTAATTCTTTTCATACCCTTCCAAGCAGCTTCCTCATTACTTCTAATCCTCTTTCATACAGTACATATGCTTTCTCTTCCTGCAATCTACCTTCACTCACATTTCTTTCACACTTCCTTTTTGCACATCCATTTTTTCCCAAAGCCTATTGTTGACGTTATCCAAAATGGTCTCTCCCACTTTCAGAACCCCTCATCATCACTGTAGTTTCACTAATTCTCTCAATCAAATAAAACTTGCTTCCAGATGTAAATTCATTCCTTTGCCATATGTAGGAATGAACAAACTCATGATTAAACTATGCACTGGAAACAAACATACCATTTTAAAGCAGATACTCACCAAATAGCCATCATTCTCATTCATTCCTAGGTCTCTGAGTAGCCCAATCACTTTTTATTTATTTTCTCATCTCATTTTTACTCACTCATCCAACTTATGGATGAGAATACATCAAAGAGAATGATTCTTTAAAAAATTAGGGTAGGATATAGTTATTGAATAATGTTTTGGAGAGAAAAAGATAGCTGTGAAGAATATAGTCAAAGAGAACAAAAAATGGTTAATGGCAAAGAAATACAGAGATAAAAATTGTTCTAGAAGTGGGTGAAGAGAGCTAACAAGGAGCTTTCAGCAGAGTGAATGGAATTAAACATAAAGGTGATGAAATGAAATGAAATGAAATATCTTCCTATTTTATTATGTGTGGATGTTGCAGCTATTCTATCTTTAACCCAAGTCAAACACAGAAGGGCCCTTAATACAGTTAATCAGTTTTGCAATGAAAAGCAGCTAATTATTTAAAAAATTGTATTTTCTAAGAGCTTCCCCCTCATACAACTGGATCATAGATAAACATACAATAGAACAGTCAGCTGCTTCAAGTACTTAAAGGTAGGTTTTCAAGCTTCTAGTCACCAAGCAGCACACATCAGATACACCACTTCTGTCAGCCAGAGAAATATGATGGCCATCTTAAGATTCTTCAGGAATCAGGGTGGGTATTTTATACCCATAGTGACTAAATTGTTTGCTCCAAAAACAGTGGCACAGCTTCTCTATGATGTGCAACTGTTGCCCTATATAGACTTTCATTTATATGAAAGAATTCAGTCATGCTTTCTGAAAGCCATTTTTTATACACCAAGATGTGTCTGTAATGCTTTTCTTAGACTGGGGGCTGGACTATCTAGCATAGAAGCTAAAGCAATGTTTCTCAACCTTGGCCACTTTAAGATAGCTGGGGAATTATGGGAGTCATAGCCCACACATCTTAAAGGCTGAGAAACACTGAACTAGAGCTTGACAATTAATACCATCCTACTGCCTCAAAATCAATCTATCTCCTATATGGCTCCTCCCTCTGTCTAGCACAGGACCTCTTCAATCCAAATGGTGCAGGTAGTGCAACCAGTAAGCTGCTCCATCTGGGTATCTCTCCTGATTTCCTTTTAAGTGTGAGATTGGATAAAACTAAGGAGGCTGTAAGACAAAGACTATAAAATATGGAACTCCAAAATAACTTTGCAGTTTTACAAGGCTATATTGGCTATGAGGAAACAAGGGAATTGCAACACACAAAATGCCTATGCAAGTTATCCTATTCCAAATATCTCTGGGCCTTCTCTACAGCATGCTTCAATGTCCTTCCCTCTTCACTCATGGATGGTACATACAATCAGTCCCCCTTTTCACTCAGAAGATGCCCTTGTGCCTCTGATGAAATCAAAACACATCTCAGAACATGTATTCCTGAGGTGTAGAATTGCATTCCCAACAAATTCAACCTTTAATAGATAGACTTGAGATTTTTTTCCTAAAACATAATCACCCTGAAATCACCTACACAACTGTTAAATTCTGTGCCCAAGCCATAAGTCTTCCATGTTCAGACCAGACAAAGAAGTAGGTAATTTGCTTAATTAATGAGATGTTATTGCATTCTCAAATTGTATTTGGTTATTTTAGCTTTTATGATGTGGTCTTGGACTGTAATAAAATCTTTACTTGGATGAAACTGAGGTGAAGGAATGCTGGGAGTATTTTAGAGGTTTGTACAGGAATGATAGTGATATGTACCCTTGAAAAGTATCCGGAAGCTTCAGCTGGTCCAGAATGCAGCTGCGCGAGCTGTTTTTGGTGCCCCCAGAAGGGCAGATGTAACACCACTGCTGTGCGAGCTGCATTGGGTTCCAGTTTGCTTCCAGGTCCAATTCAAGGTGTTGGTTATCACCTTTAAAGCCCTACATGGCACGGGGCCGGGTTACCTAAGGGACCGCCTCTTCCCCATTACATCAACCCGTCCCACCCGATCGTGCAGAGGGGGCATGCTACGGACCCCGTCTGTAAAAGAATTTCATCTGGCAGGGTCCAGGAAGCATGCCTTCTCTGCAGTAGCTCCCGCCCTGTGGAACATGCTGCCCCCGGAGGTGAGATTGGCCCCATCGCTCCTGGCATTTCGGCGGAGTCTGAAGACCTGGTTCTGCTGCCTGGCTTGGGGTGGAGAGGGGAGTAGAGCTACATGGGGATGGTTGTTATAGACCACTCCTCCCACACTTGGACTGTTTTAGATGCTTCACCACTTGGATTTTTTATTTTTTATTTGTATTGCTATTTATATTATTTTTTACTGTATTTTACTTTTTGTATTACTGTGATGGTTTTAATCGACTGTTGTAAACCGCCCAGAGTCCTCCGACGGGAGGAGATGAGCGGGGATAAATTAGATAAATAAATAAAATAAATATGTTGAAAGAAATGAAAATGGCTGCATATAAGAGCGTGCTTCTGCCCACTCAGAAGGAAGTGAGAGTTTGGTATGTCAAGAAAAACATAATGTAAATTGAATAGCATGGATGTGTGTGGTAAAAGAAGAGATTGGGTCAAGAATGAATGAGTGCTGAATGAATAAGAATCAGATACAAAGGTGAGTGACCAGTATGAAAGAAATATACTGAAGTGATTTGCTCATATGGAGAAATTGAATGAAGATTGAATTGCAAAATGAAGATGGAGGAGGAGTGAATATGTTGAGAATAAGCAGAAGACTGAGAAAGCTGAGGTTCAGTGGAATTGATATGAAGGCCTACAATGCATAGATGGATGAGGCAAGGAATATTTGTTTGTGTTCTAGGTTTTGGAGATAGAGTTTTGGGATGTTACAATTTGTAGCATAAATTCTAAACTAGATTTCAGATAGCTAAAAACAAAAGGAACATCTAGTTTAGAATTTATGCTACAGATTGTAAGTTGAAATGGTAGAAACTGATAAAAAACATTTTTAGCACTGTGGTGGGACTCTTGGCTTTTGGTGGTTTCATAAACATGACCATGTAGTTTTCACGGCAGCAATGGAATTTTCATTGCCTTCTTTGGGAATGTTCTAGTCTAGCCTACAACTTTGGGATTTCTTAGTGGTCTCCTATCCAAATACTAACCAAGTCTCACTCTGCTTAGTTTTTTTAGAACAGGTAAGGTCAGCTAAGTGCTTGTTAGCCCTGTGTTACACTGAAGTCAATGTTTTTGTGAACATGAATTTTGTTTCTAAGCTCTAAAAGGACTGCCACTGCCTATCAGCCATTTAACACTCTCAGCCCAGCTCACCTCACAGGGTTGTTGTTGTTGTGGGGAAAATAGCAGGAGGAAGGAGTATTAGGTATATTCGCTGACCTGAGTTATTTATAAAAATAATAAAGGTGGGATAGAAAATAAATAAATAAACAAACAAACAAACTTTTATAAAATAATTTTGTGAGAAACAACTGATTTTTTGAGAGTCCCATTTCCCCCACCTTTACCCTCCCTTTCCCGGAACTCTACATTATTCTCCCAACATGCTGACCTCATTAAAATTAATTAACGGCCTGGAGTTTCTCAGTTGCAACCTTTCAATGAAGATATGATACTGGGGAAACGAATTATCTTCCCATCCTTGAATTCTTGTGCATCTTTGGAGTCTTGAGAAAGTGTGTCTGCTATATTCCAAAAATGACATTTTTTGGAGGTGCTTCACCTCCCGAGAGTGACTGTGTCACAGTTTCTCCCGTTAAGCAGACATCTCTCTCTCACACATGCACACACACACACAGGTTTCTATGGAAACATAACTAAATCATCCTTCTAATATAATTCTGCAGATCGGTGCAAACTGGGGAAGAGGTTGTCAAACCATTTTTATCCTTACGCGAAGAGCATCACCACACCTGTTACTTAATAGAGTTTGCCACAGAGGATGACGTACACAATGTAACCTAGCTAAAACGGCAGCTTCTAAAATTGTACTTGCAGCCGTTCTTTGGTCTCTTGCATACCGCATAATGTACGCAAAACTCTGAATAATTTACAGTAACTCCTCATCCAAGCGACCTATTAATTAATTTTACCAAAAAGGGGGTGTTTCATCCCAGATGCAAGATCAAGTGATTAAATGACAACACCAAATCAATTTAGGCAATCTCCCGTGGGTAAAAACAGTCCCATAGCTGTTAAAGTTATTCACAGTTAAAGTTATTAAAAGTCCCATTGCTCTTAAAGGATATATGCTTACTCTGGAATCTTACAGATAGATAGGACACAAAAAGTTTGTGCAATGTGGGAAATGTGAAAGTGTATAGGAAAAGCAACAACCATCTAAAATATCATTAAAGGTGCTATAGCGAAGGCAAAGTCCTAGGCTCATTAGAAATTAGGGTACCTAAATATACCCTAATCACATAGGACTATATTACAAACTCCAGCATATCAGTCAAACTAAATACACCATTCGAAGCAGGGAAAATAATTAGAAACTATTGGAAGACCTGAAAGACCAGCCTAGGGACAGATCATCATGGAGAAAATCTAGGTATGGGATCGCTAAGAGTTGAAAACGACTTGATGGCTCATAATCAATCAGTCAGTCAATCAATCAATTAGAAAACAAATGATGATTTACCAGGCTGCAGAAGGCTTGGCTTGTGATTTATTTATTTACTTATTTTTTAAAAAAGCAAGGTGATTGTGACTGGAGGCAAAGAAAGGGATTCCTTTTTAATAAAGTAACTCTACTGATTTTGTGACTGATGTACAGATGCAGAGGGAGACAGCTGTTCATGCTCTTTGTACCCACATCAGTTCCGAGACCCATTAACATGGCTGGCTGTTTCTTTGCATATGCATATGGCAGGGCATTCTTCTTTCCCAAAGGAGGCTGTTCTCCTGCCTAATGACTCTGGCAGCCCTAATGTTTTTCAAATATGCTTAAGGTCTATCCCAAATTTTACATGAAGAGTTTCTCCCTCCTTTGGGGACCATGAATAATTCTCTGAGTTGCTGAGCCTATGAATATTTCTTTTTCTTCTCTGCACAATCACCTGCCATTTATGCACTGGATTGTGATTATAGGCTCTTGAGCCTCTGCTGCTTAAATTTCACCCTCTCAGTCTCCTCTTTCAGATGATGTTCTTTATTTCCTGGCTAACTGAACAGGAGACTGTGTGAGTACCCCTTCCACCTGATGCCATAATTGAGATAATGTAATTGGAGCACTTGGACTGCTGAGAAAGCACAGTATAAATGCTTGTTGTTGTTTATTCGTTTAGTCGCTTCCGACTCTTCGTGACTTCATGGACCAGCCCACGCCAGAGCTTCCTGTCGGTCGTCAACACCCCCAGCTCCCCCAGGGACAAGTCCGTCACCTCTAGATGATATCACCTCATGGATGATATTCTAGAGGTGACGGATTCTAGAGGTATAAATGCTAAGTGTTACCTATTTTTCAAAATTAATTTTCTCATCCAAATGATCAAGGGGTTGGAATACTTTCCAGATGGCAGAAAGCCATTGTATTGGGACTTTTCAAGGGGAGGAACCATAAAGGTGGTGGTTGGGGCGCTACTTAATGGCATTTCATAAAATAATGTAAGATGTAAAGAAAGTTAATAAATTGTTCTCCCTTTCCCATAACATTAGAATTCCAAATCTTTCCATAACATTAATGGGCAAAAAACACCAGTATCATTAACTTGGGGATATATTTATTAAATTTATAGGTCCCCATTCTGTTAGGAAAGAACACTCAAGAACTGAAAATAAAGATAAATCCAAAGTACTTGTAATTTTGTCTCAAGAAGATTTAAACCGCAAACAGATTTTTCCACCTCTTTCATACAGCTTTTAATCATGATAACTAAATACAGTCTCTGTATTCCAGGGATGGGGAAACCATAGGCTGAAGTACTACCCCATCCCAAAACGAACAAAACATTGGCCCTTTGATAATGCCAGGACAGTGTTAACAGTTGTCCAGGACCATGATTTGTTTTCAAATCTAGCTTCTAGGCTGAATGGATTGGGATATTCCCTTGCTCTAAACCCCTTAACTCTTCTGATATTGGGATGGGTTTTTTTTTTTTTTTTGAGTTATTATTTAAAAAAAAACAGAGAGAGAGGCAGTTTGGTGTAGTGGTTAAGGCACTGGGCTAGAAATTGGGACACCATTAATTCTAGTCCTGCCTTAGGCACAAAGCCAGCTGGGTGACCTTGGGCCAGTCACTCCCTCTAAGCCCTAGGAAAGACACAATGGCAAACCACTTCCAAAAATTGTGCCAAGAAACTGCAGGGACTTGTCCAGGCAGTCTCCAAGAATTGGACACAATTGAATGGATTTTAAAAAAATGTAAAAATATTATTCTCCCATCCTTTCTCCAAAAGCTATATGATTTTTAGATCTACTGTAAGATTAGTTGCATAAATCTTACATCATTATTTCTATTTAATACCTTGGCAATAAGCTTTTTTTAAATCTAGGATGATAATACCCCTGCCCAAATTGAGTGCATATTTCTGAATAATTATTCTGCTTAATGTTTGTAAGCCTGCTGGAATCTGTAAATGCTTTTGTCAGAATTTCTAAGTCCCCACACTTACCTACTTACACACACAGACACACACACACACACACTCCTGAATCATTCAGATTACATCAACACATTTATCTTATTAATTTTTTAAAGCCTTTTTTTTGCCATTGCCAAGAATTTGAAAGGGGTTAATTTCATCAAAGAGAATATTGTCATGAACATATCTGCAAGAGAGGAATTACCAAAACAAACAATGTCTGGCCAATAAATTTGTATCTTTTAATGAATGATGTGACAAAATGGTAAGCAAATCTTTAAAGATGTAAATTGATCACAATAATAGATGTGTACAGAGCAAATGATATCCACAAATTAGAATATCCTCAAATGGCTTTAATGTTGATCCAGTTTACCATTCTACTGCTTAATTACTGGTTATTACAATAACACATGTCTCTATTAAAAACAGTGCAATAAGTCAATCTTATCAACTTAAAAAGATAGAACCTGTCCTCCTGTATCTTCAGAGCCTATTTAGGTTGTTATTGGAATGACTGTGAGATGCTCAGACTGAATGGACAACCATATAAACAGAATGGGTATAAGTAAATTAATAAATATTCTGAATTTTTCAATGAATGCATTGCTCAGGGCTACCTGAGTGTCTATTACTACACTTAGTTGGCAGGTTGGGAGCAACAGCATGCTGGCTTGCGAGGGAATCTCAAGGTTGCATTAAATAGGATGGGCATGTTTGAAGTAAAACTGAGCTTCAGATATTCTTGTGGGATATCAGCCAGATTGTGGCAAAACTGTCTGATACTGTGTCTTTACCATTAGCAGGGAATGCTACATATAATGTGGGTACAGCGAAAGCTGGTAATTCGGTCTATGCTTTGTGTGACTTCCTAAAAGTATTATGTGAAAGTTTCGATTGACCAAAGCCATGACTGCTGATGAAAGCCAGTATCTGTGGGTCCATCTGGTGCTTTTCTGTGCTTTGAATAATGTTGTTTCCCAGAAAGGGAATAATACGATGGGTATATAAGAATATACCCATATATATTCAGCAAAGGATTGTTACCTTGTCGTGGTGCTGGAGCTTGAGCACCTCAATGATGCCATGAGCTAAACCGTGAAGGGCCACCCAAGACGGGAAGCTCATGACAGAGAGGTCAGACTAAATGCGATCCCTGGGGAAGGTAATGGCAACCCACCCCAGTATTCTTGCCATGAAAACTAAATGGATCAGTACAACCAGAGATATGTCGGTATACCATCAGAAGATGAGACCCCCAGGTTGGAAGATGGTCAAAATGCTACTGGGGAGGAACAGAGGATGAGTTCAACTAGCCCCAGACGTGATGACGCAACTAGCTCAAAGCCGAAAGGATGGCTAGCGGCCGACGGTGCTGGTGGTGAACGGCGAATCCGATGTTCTAAGGATCAACACACCATTGGAACCTGGAATGTAAGATCTATGAGCCAGGGCAAATTGGATGTGGTTATTGGTGAAATGTCAAGATTAAAGATAGACGTTCTGGGTGTCAGTGAACTGAAATGGACTGGAATGGGCCACTTCACATCAAATGACCACCAGATCTACTACTGTGGACAAGAGGACCACAGAAGAAATGGAGTAGCCTTCATAATTAATAGTCAAGTGGCTAAAGCAGTGCTTGGATACAATCCAAAAAGTGACAGAATGATCTCAATTTGAATTCAGGGCAAGCCATCTAACATCACAGTGATCCAAATATACGCCCCAACCACAGATGCTGAAGAAGCTGAAGTAGAGCAGTTCTATGAGGATCTGCAGCACCTACTGGACAACACGCCTAAAAGAGATGTTATTTTCATCACAGGAGACTGGAATGCTAATGTGGGCAGTCAAATGACACCTGGAATTACAGGTAAGCATGGCCTGGGAGAACAAAACAAAGCAGGACATAGGCTAATAGAATTTTGCCAAGAAAACTCACTCTGCATAACAAACACTCTCTTCCAACAACCTAAGAGATGGCTTTATACATGGACTTCACCAGATGGACAACACCGAAATCAGATTGACTACATCCTTTGCAGCCAAAGGTGGCAGACATCTATACAGTCAGTAAAAACAAGACCTGGAGCTGACTGTAGTTCCGATCACGAACTTCTTCTTGCACAATTTAGGATCAGACTAAAGAGATTAGGGAAGACCCACAGATCAGCTAGATACAAGCTCACTAATATTCCTAAGGAATATGCAATGGAGGTGAAGAATAGATTTAAGGGACTGGACTTAGTAGATAGGGTCCCGGAAGAACTATGGACAGAAGTTCGCAACATTGTTCAAGAGGCGGCGACAAAATACATCCCAAAGAAAGAGAAAACCAAGAAGGCAAAATGGCTGTCTGCTGAGACACTAGAAGTAGCCCAAGAAAGAAGGAAAGCAAAAGGCAACAGTGATAGGGGGAGATATGCCCAATTAAATGCAAAATTCCAGAGGTTAGCCAGAAGAGATAAGGAATTATTTTTAAACAAGCAATGCGCGGAAGTGGAAGAAGACAATAGAATAGGAAGGACAAGAGACCTCTTCCAGACAATTAGAAACATCGGAGGTAAATTCCAGGCCAAAATGGGTATGATCAAAAACAAAGATGGCAAAGACCTAACAGAAGAAGAAGAGATCAAGAAAAGGTGGCAAGAATATACAGAAGACCTGTATAGGAAGGATAACAATATCGGGGATAGCTTTGATGGTGTGGTCAGTGAGCTAGAGCCAGACATCCTGAAGAGTGAGGTTGAATGGGCCTTAAGAAGCATTGCTAATAACAAGGCAGCAGGATACGACAGCATCCGAGCTGAACTGTTCAAAGTCTTGAAAGATGATGCTGTCAAGGTGATGCCAGCAAATTTGGAAAACTCAAGAATGGCCTTCAGACTGGAAAAAATCAACTTATATCCCCATACCAAAAAAGGGAAACACTAAAGAATGTTCAAACTATCGAACAGTGGCACTCATTTCACATGCCAGTAAGGTAATGCTCAAGATCCTGCAAGGGAGACTTCAGCAATTCATGGAGCGAGAATTGCCAGATGTACAAGCTGGGTTTAGAAAAGGCAGAGGAACTAGGGACCAAATTGCCAATATCCACTGGATAATGGAAAAAGCCAGGGAGTTTCAGAAAAACATCTATTTCTGTTTTATTGACTATTCTAAAGCCTTTGACTGTGTGGACCATAACAAATTGTGGCAAGTTCTTAGCGGTATGGGGATACCAAGTCATCTTGTATGCCTCCTGAAGAATCTGTATAACGACCAAGTAGCAACAGTAAGAACAGACCACGGAACAACGGACTGGTTTAAGATTGGGAAAGGAGTACGGCAGGGCTGTATACTCTCACCCTACCTATTCAACTTGTACGCAGAACACATCATGCGACATGCTGGGCTTGAGGAATCCAAGGCTGGAGTTAAAATCACTGGAAGAAACATTGACAGTCTCAGATATGCAGATGATACCACTTTGATGGCTGAAAGCGAAGAGGAACTGAGGAGCCTTATGATGAAGGTGAAAGAAGAAAGTGCAAAAGCTGGTTTGCAGCTAAACCTCAACAAAACCAAGATGATGGCAACCAGCTTGATTGATAACTGGCAAATAGAGGGAGAAAATGTAGAAGCAGTGAAAGACTTTGTATTTCTAGGTGCGAAGATTACTGCAGATGCTGACTGCAGCCAGGAAATCAGAAGACGCTTAATCCTTGGGAGAAGAGCAATGACCAATCTCGATAAAATAGTTAAGAGCAGAGACATCACACTGACAACAAAGGTCCGCATTGTTAAAGCAATGGTGTTCCCTATACTAATGTATGGCTGCGAGAGCTGGACCATAAGGAAGGCTGAGAGAAGGAAGATCGATGCTTTTGAACTGTGGTGTTAGAGGAAAATTCTGAGAGTGCCTTGGACTGCAAGGAGATCAAACCAGTCCATCCTCCAGGAAATAAAGCCAGACTGCTCACTTGAGGGAATGATATTAAAGGCAAAACTGAAATACTTTGGCCACATAATGAGAAGACAGGACACCCTGGAGAAGATGCTGATGCTAGGGAGAGTGGAGGGCAAAAGGAAGAGGGGCCGACCAAGGGCAAGGTGGATGGATGATATTCTAGAGGTGATGGACTTGTCCCTGGGGGAGCTGGGGATGTTGACGACTGACAGGAAACTCTGGCGTGGGCTGGTCCATGAAGTCACGAAGAGTCGGAAGCGACTAAACGAATAAACAACAACAAACATATAAGCATGTGCTCTTCAGTCTAGTTTGACCCTCAGTTTGAATGGGACATCAACTCCCTAATCTAATTTAATATTCCAAATTCACAATTATATGATACCCTTATGAAGACAAATAAAAATAAGCCTAAAATATGCAAGCGTTTGAGTTTTCCAGAACTCTACATCAGCTGTAGGAAGGAAGTCTAAAACTTTGTTATTTTTTTTTAAACCATGATGTTCACAGTAGGAAGACAGTCCCAAGATCGAGTTTATGGACAGAATGAACAGTTCTGTATCCATCTACATCATCTACATCTACATCTACAACTACATTGGAGGTTTTCCAGGTTCTTACAGTACCACTGGAATCTTTCTTATGCCTGAGACCTCTTTGTGTGTTTTCCTGGATGATTTGAAATTAAAAAATGATTTTCTTATTTAAATCCAACAAATAAATGTGTTGTGAGAACTTCCCATGGATTTTTATCATTGACTAAGCCATCCTTCTGATAAGGCATCATCACAATTCTCCCCCTTTCATGTTTAAAAAACCATATATACAAACAAGAAAGATAGGAAACAGTAATACACATCAGCGACTTGACACTAAAGAAACCTAAGCACAGTCCCTGATTGGATGTTGCATGGACATAGACCATTGGATGGTAGAATCTAAATCTAACTTTTACTCAGTGCCCATGCTTCCTGTGAATAGGATATCATTGCATGGACATGAGACACTTGCAAGTCCAGATCTACAATTCCAAACCTGGATGCAATAGAAAATAGTTCACTTGAGAAAATGAATTAAATAGCTTGGACACCCTAATTCATGAGATGTGGAAAGAAATTAAAAGAATCCTAATGGGAACCAGATTTCAATAGAACCTTTGTAGTCCCAATCATTAAGTCCATGGGAAATAACTCTGATCTGGAATATCCTTTCCAAGGAGTAATTATCAGCAATGGATAAACTCCTTCTGATTCAGTGTCTGGGTTTGTGACTGATTGATTGATTGATTGATTGACTGATTATGTGCCATTAAATCGTTTTTTACTCCTAGTGACCACATAGATAGATCTTCTCCATGACAATCTAACCCTAACCTGATCTTTCAAATCTTCCAATAGTGCACCCGTTGGCACTGTAACTGAGTCTATCCACCTTGTTGCTGGTCATCCTTTGCTTCTCTTTTCTTCCACCTTTCCCACCATTAGAGCCTTTTACAGAGAGCTGAGTCTTTGTATGATGTGCCCAAAGTAGCATAAATTGAGCCTGGCCATTTGTGCCTCAAGTGAGAACTCTGGGTTGATTTCTTTGATGATCCATCAATTTGTTTTCTTGGCTGTCCATGGTATTCTCAGGAGTCTTCAGGAGTTTGGTTAGCTTTAATCTTGGTAAATGTTTGTAGTTTAGTGCAAAGCTAGCCTGGGTTAGTTTATGGTTCAGTGTATTATGCAACCCACCCACCCTGAGTTATTTCAATGTCCTGGTTAAGCAGGTTGTGCAAATTGAATTTCTGTGTAGGACTAAAATGGAAATGCATGAAAATTTCGGATATTAAGTCTGAGCATAAGCCTGAGTGGTCCATGAACTAAAGAAACCAATAAAGCATGAATAAATTAAGGAAGCAATTACATAAATGCCAATGTGATAGCATTGCCATTGTAGCTAAATTAACTTCTCTTTTTAATGCATTTGAAAGGGCAGGAAGGCCCAATTAAAACGAAAGAATCATATATGGTAATATGAGAAAAAGGATGTAGTCTGGCAGTTCAATACAGTCTCTGCCCACAAAGTTTCTGTGGTTGAATTCCCAGCATCTGCCAAGAGGGTTTATAAAACCTCAGGAAGTCTTTATTGGTCAAACAGAACTAGTTAAATACTGTAAATGGTTTGACTTGGAGTACGGCAGTTTTGGCATGTTAAGTTACCTTGTGCCTGAGGGCCTATAGCAACTACGTATGGCTTTATGAAAGGGGACTCTGAAAGAATAAACACTTTTGTATGAAGAAGATGTCCTACCTTGTTATTTAGGGAACTAGTGCCATCCAACACACCAACAATTCACTGTTATTATGGCACGAATTTCATTATTATGCTACTTCTCTGCAGTGGCACCCGCCCTCTGGAACATTCTGCCCCCAGAGGCCTTTCACTCCTGGCCTTCCAGAAAAACTTGAAGACCTGGTTCTGCTGCCTCGCTTGGGGTGGGAGAGGCAATAGTTCCTCCTGGGGCTGGTTGGTATCATAGAGCCCTCCACAAGAATGACATCTTCACTCCTTGGATTCTGTATTTATTTTATTTATATTGGTTGTTGATATTGTAATTATATTTTTGTGGTTTTAATTGTTGATTTTATTGTGAACCACCCAGAGTGCCCCTTTTTGGGGGAGGTAGGTGGTGATATAAATTTGAATAATTAATAAAGAAAGAAAGAAATTATTTTCCATCTGAACAACCCAAACCATTCCTTGGAGAGGACTCACTGTTATGTCCTGAGTAAAGCAAACGTCTTCTTGAAGTGAAGCTCAACTCCTTGGTGACTTCATGGATACCTCCATGTAGTCTTCATGGCAACAATACAACAATGCCTTCTTCTACACTGTTTTTAAACTTCTTGATTTAGATACAGACCTAAGATTTCCAGTGGTCTCCTATCTACTATATCTGCACTTTTTTTTTCTTTCAGGATCAGACAAGGATTGCTAGGTGCTTCCACCTCCTGTAGAATGCATACATTTTGGAACAGCAATATGCCCTCCACTGATTCCAATATGTATTTATCCAAAAAGGCCACAAACCCAGGAAATCATTTGGGTTTAGAAGATGCACTGAGAAAAAACATATCTGTCTGACCACATTTCACAATCAGACTTACCATCTGTAGCATGAGGACCGACATGTGCTTAGAAACATGTGCATTTAGATATCTCGTTCATCTTTCTTTCACTACTGCTGCGCTAGAGACCATCAGAAAGCAACTGAAGTGTGCAAGCAGGTCCAGTCGTTCATGATAACTGAGCTCTGCATCAGCAGGCAGCATAGTTAGGCAAATGGCAAAATTCCAGCAGAGCCCAACATGGCATGCTAGTAATGAGATACCCTCTGTGCCAGTCAATCACTTTCTGTTTAAGCCGAGGAATCAAAACAAATTATTTTTCTAGAATTGCAAAGACAGATGCAATGTTTCTGGCTTATCATGCTAATGGTCAGCATGAGAAGGTAAGATCTACCAATGGTACCCAGGTACTAAAAGGTCTGGCAGCTCTATTTGTACAACATGCTAAGTCTGTATCTAGTATTTATCTTGGTTAGGGATTTTTATGACTCAGTATTCTGTGAACTGAGTCTGTTTGCCTATTGTGTGAATACCTTTTAATTCAGTAAGCAGGTTGAGAAAGTTGTTTGAACAAAGTCATAAGGTTGGAAATGAACTGGGTTAGAATGCAATGAAATAAATTGGTTTTAGTTAGTCATAACTAAATCCTGCCCCACAGATTTAAATGGATCTACTGTGACTAAGCCTGAATGTGACCGAGATTGACATGGACAACAAACACTATGCATTTTGTTAAGTTACAGTTACATTGATACATCATATGATACTTTGTGGCAGTAATTCAGAAATGGTTCACCATTGCTATGTATCAGAAACATTTTTTCAACTATTCAATCTAGTCTACTGGGAATTTCCTGGTGGTCTCCAGTACTAACCAAGTCTGACCCTGCTTAGCCTTTCTGAAGTCAGCCAAAATTGGCAATAATGATAAATTATTAGAATAATAAGCTACTGCCAAGAGAAATTGTACAAATTCTCTTGGTGCCATCTAGGGTTTTGGGACTAGAAATCTCAGGATTTCCGGAGTCTGCTGGATGGAAATTTTTGGAGATGTCATCCCAACCTATCTGGAGGGTTCAGCACCTACTTGGGGAAAGTTGGAATAGAGACATTTAAGATATTCATAATTACTTGCTGGACAATATCCTACTGATTGATGGTGGTCTATAATGTACATTTAAAACAATTCTGGCTGAAAGCTTACAATCCCAAGGAATAAGAGGCCCAGATATTTTCTGAAAACAGACAGTGCTCAGTTCTAGAAGGTACCAAGTATTTTCAGAGCCTCACACAGATTTTATTAGTTTAGCTTACTCTTTCAGTTCAAGCCAATATGGATTGTGTCTGCTACCAGCTTTCACTTCAGTGATTTGAAATATCTTCTTGTTCTATGAGAGGGTATAGAAAGGATCAATTTTCAGCTGTAGAATGAAATTAAAACTCACTTTTGCAGGTGGGGCTGTTTGTTGAAGGTAAAGGGGAGAGAAACTTCATTAGAGAGACGAGCTCTGCATCGTTTTCATTCTCCTTCCCCTTTATTGTAAAATCATTGCAGTTATTTATCTAAGTTACGCCTCTGCTTTCCACACACAAGGCTTATGGTGCCTAATGGCACACAAAAATGCATAACAACCTTACTGAGATTTATGATGGAGTTTTAAATGAAAGTCTCATTAGAAAATGGACTGAAGTTACTCATTTTCAAGTAGATGCTGAATTGGTTTAAAAATACTCTATAACTGAATCAATTTAATCCTGGGGGGGGGGCGGGAATACCTTGGCAATGTATTGATGTTACGCTATACCACCCTTATCTTTTTCTGGCCTAGTACCCTCCAGATATGTGAGGACTACAATTGCCCAGATTCTCAACCAGAATGCTAGAATTCCAGGAATCATAGTTCTAAACTCATCTGGAAGGTACCAAACTGGGGAAGACTGGCAGCTGAAAAATAAATGTATATGTATATGTATATGTATATGTATATATGTATATGTGTATACAGTATGTGTGTGTGTATTCAGTACAAACTATGAAGAGATTGTAAATATATGGTGAAAGGTGAAAGGTCCCCTGTGCAAGCACTGAGTCATGTCAGACCTTTGGGGGGATGCTGCTTTCATGACATTTTCTTGGCAGACTATAGAGAGGTGGTTTGCCATTGCTTTCCCCAGTCGTCACCTTCCCCAGCAAGCTGGGTTGTCATGAGTACTGATGGTGAGCAGGAGGGAGCCCCTATCCAGGGGGGAAAATGCATGCGTAGTTTAGGGACTTTGAACCGTCAGTACAGACAGAAACCCAGAACAGACCCGCCTTGACTTTTGGGGTTTATCTGTCTGGGTTTTCCCATGCTTCTTCAGTTTGGTAGGATTTTCTCTTTACAATAGCAGTAAAAAAACACTAGAGACTTCTTCCTCATCTTGGCGTGGTTCTTGCTTAGTCAGGACATGGGTACTCATTTTACCAACCGTGGAAGGATGGAAGGCTGAGTCAACCTGAGCCGGCTACCCAAGAATCCAGCTTCCGCTGGGATCGAACTCGGATCGTGGGGAGAGTTTTGGTCGCAATACTGCCACCCAGCACTCTGTGCCACACAAAGCTCTTGTAAATATATATATGTTTATATATTCAATACAAAATATGAAGAGATTGTAAATATATATATGTTTATATATTCAATACAAAATATGAAGAGATTGTAAATATCTATGGCTAGGCAGTGAACAAGCAGTTCAAAGCATATCATTGTATTATATGAACAAAACATCAAGTGGAAGAAAACAGAAGGGGTGAATATATGATTAGGCACAGCAGCTGTACCTTTAAGAAAGTGTCAAGTATTCAAATGTCGTAGCAAGCAAATTCAGAGTGAAAATAGAATATAGATTATTTTACTAGAACAAGGAGTAGATCCATCAGTGGTATATGCTTAAAATAATGTTGGCTACATTTCTGAAAAAAAAATCTTACCATGTTACCATTATTCTTTCATTGTATTGTCTCACTGGTACACCCTGTAAAGGATGAAGCCCGCTGAGTGTTTTAAGAATGCTATTTTAAACTTACTTAAAAAGTTTTTAAGTAAGCCTCCATTTTATGGTCAAAGAAAATGGCTTGCAAAACACCCTGAACTCAAGATAAATAGCAGATCTGAGCCCATGTTTGCCTTTAATCTCACTTGATAAAAGTGTCCTTTGTATGAGCATCTCTATGGCTTGTCCAAAGCTTTTACAGCTTTATCTGGTGCATTAGATAGAACTCAGTGAATGCACCAGAAACATCATTTTCAAACTGTTTGACTGTGATAACCAAATAAAAGAAGGATTATTAATTAAATGCTTTGTTTTTGAAGGGGGATTTAATAGTAAAGAGGGCAAATGAGCTGCTATTAGGCCTTCACACTGCAAAGGTACGACTATTGAATTACTGCACAAAGCTGTGGAATGCCCTGATGAATGAACATCTGTGTGACATTATTCAGTTAGGCATTGTCTCAGTCCATTCCACAGTCAGTGCCAGCACCAAATGCTTCAGAAGCTCTGAGAAGAGAAAGCTCTCACAGAATCTTCTATCAATCCAAGAGTGCGCTTCACCAGCATCCCTCCCACCCTCGCCAAGAAAAGCCTGGGACAGAGCCACATACTCTGTACTCAACATGGCATATTGAATAAACCACTATTGGCTGGATTTGCATAATAGCCTTGGCTAAGCGTGTGGTCTTCAGCAAAGGATCGTTACCTTGTCGTGGTGCTGGAGCTTGAGCACCTCAATGATGCCATGAGCTAAACCGTGAAGGGCCACCCAAGACAGGAAGCTCATGACAGAGAGGTCAGACTAAATGCGATCCCTGGGGAAGGTAATGGCAACCCACCCCAGTATTCTTGCCGTGAAAACTCAATGGATCAGTATGATATTCCAGAGGTGACGGACTGGTCCCTGGGGGAGCTGGGGGTGTTGATGACAGACAGGAAGCTCTGGCATGGGCTGGTCCATGAAGTCACGAAGAGTTGGAAGCGACTGAATGAATAAACAACAACAAAAGCGTGTGGTCTGCATTAGGAAAGCAGGGCTCAGTTGCAGCCTCTGATTCTTCACAGGTGCGGGCCAGCTTGGAGTTTGTGGACTCAATGGTTGAAGGCACAGGATCAGACTGGGGATTGACAGATGCAGGCTTCAACAGAGCTTTTAGTGAATGGTTGTCTCTGGCAACCTATTCCTGGCACTGGCGCCCTTTTCTGTTACCTTCCCGCCATTTTTCATCAGTGACCAATCGGGCTTCTTTCTGCTTGGTGTGCTTCTCAGTTCACCTTTCTTGTGCACTCATAGCAGGTAGCGAATCCGCCTCCTGGCTCTCACCAATCTGAAGCTCTGGACTTTCCCACCTTGCTGAATCATGGTCTATTTCAAAGTTCCCACCTTCATCATTATTACCAACATTCAACTCCAACTCCCCCTCCTCCAAATCAGAGTCAAACTCCATTCTGACAGGGAAGCTGTTTTGAAACAGAAATTAACAAAGGTGGCCTTTGCTTTTAACTGGGTAAGAATATATGGCAGCATTTAAAGCAACTATCAAAGGAATTTCACCCTAAATGCCTTAAAGGCCACATTGTGCATTTCAAGTGTAAATAAAGTTAATTGTTTCTGTTTATAACTTTCCTTTACAAAGATAGTCAAGAGCCCAGAAAAACTTTACAAAACTGCATATTCTAATGAACATGTCTAAAATCAAACAGTATATGTAAATTTATTTTAAAAAGACAATTCAATTTCCATATGAATTTGGTGCATTAGGACAATAAAGGACAAAAGTGAGTTTCTGAAAAATGAGTAAGTCTAAAGGACAGCTTTCTGAAATAAAGGACTGTCCTTTATAATAAAGGATGTATGGTCACTATAGTGATGTGTGTAAAGAAAAAGGGGGTAGAGCTCTGATTGTGTGATTGTGGCTACTACCGTTGCTTTTTGCACACATGTACACAACTCAGGACACCCCTGGGCAGAGTGCAGGAGGGAAAATGCTTTAGTGGGAAATGGCAAGATGGGAAAATATCTCTACCTATTGCTTTTCTAGTACCAGTTGATCTTCCCAAAGAGGGTCAGAATTAACTACTATGAAGTGGATATATGTCATGAGTACTGATGGCGAGCAGGAGGGGGCCTCTATCCAGGGTGGAAAACGCATGCGTAGTACTGAGGAATTAAGCAGCCATTCAAAGAGACACAGATCAGACCTGCCTTAACCTTTGGGGTTTATCTGTCTGGGTTTTTCCCACGCTTCTTCAGTTTGTTAGGATTCTGTTTTATATAGCAGTAATAAACACTAGAGACCTACTTCTTGTCTCAGTGTGATTTCTGACTGTTAGGACAATATATGTGTATGTGTAATGAAATGAAATGTGAAGGTGATCTTGGAAGACGGGGAGAAGACATGCCACCTAGGGAATGATCAGAAAAAAGAGAAAGGAGCCCACAACAGAATAATGGCCAGAGAAAGAAACCTAGGAAGGACCCACCCTAACTACTCAGGCAGTAAATAGGGAGGGAGGGAATAAGACATCATTGGGTGCCCACCCCCCTCCATAGCACTAATCTTTTATATATAGTTCAAAATTGCTGGGTTCACACAAGCAAGGTGTGACAACCTCTAAATTGACTCCATTCTTAGATGCATAAATAAATGGAATTTACCTTTTGTTTCTAAAAAAGTCTCCCCCATTTAATCTCATTTATACAACAGTGAAGCTAATAAAAACTAGACTGCACCTTTATAATTCCACCAAGTTGATTAGGAAGGTTTAGCCTCTAGATAATTTTGAACTTTCTGGCTGGACCAGGACAAAGAGGGAAAATTTTCTTTGACTGGACAAGCAACAGTACCCCAAAATGCCAGCTTTCACTTATCCTCTATATTCTCTAAAATTAGGTGTAGCACTTAAAAGAAAAGAATTGATTGATTTTTATTTATTCAAGTTTTGCATCCTGTAAGGTATCACAATATTCATTTATTGGTTATTTATCAGTTACACAATAAAAACAATGGATTAAGTGACATCAAGTCAGTGTCAGCTCTTAGTGACCACATAGATAGATTTTCTCTGGGATGATCTGTCCTCAACTTAGACTTCTAAGTCTCTCAATGGTACACACATTGCTGTTGTAATTCAATCCATCCACCTTCCACCATCCTCTTCTCTTTCCTTCCATTTTTCCCAGCATTATGGACTTCTCAAGGAAGCTGAGTCTCTGCATAATGGGTCCAAAATATGATGGTTTGAATTTCAATGTTTTTACAGAAAGTTCCTTTCTGAGATTTTTGTCTTTCTTGACTTTAGCTTCTGTTCTCTTCTTGGCAATTTCCACAGTTTGTTCTGACATCCAGTTTGCTTTCTTCATTTTTGGCACTCTGTTTTTACATTCATCCTTAATGACTTATTTAAGTTCATTCCATATTTCCTCTGGTTCTCTATCAATGAGACTCAGGACTTCAAAACAGTTCCTGATGTTCTCCTTGAAAATAGTGGATATATGTTCAATATCATATTGTAGAAATGTTCTTCTTCTCCTTTAGATTAGCTTTGAACTTGCACACGAGCAGTTTGTGATCTGTGCCACAGTCAGCTTCCGGCCACATCATTGATGCCATAATTGAGCTTCTCCACCTCCTTTTAGCCATAATATAATCAATTTGTTTTCTATATACCCCATCTGGTGATGTCCATGTATGGAGGTGTCATTTTGGTTGTTTGAAGACAGTGTTACCTGTGAAGAAATCATTGGAATAGCAGAAATGAGTAAGTCAGTCTCCTGCTTCATTTCGGTTTCCATACAATTCAACTACAATTTCCTCTTTCATGTTTCCAACTTTGGCATTCCAGTCTCCAATCACAAGCATCTTCTTTGCATGTTCTGTTGATTTCAAACTGAATTTGATCATAAAACTCATCAACCTTCTCTTCTTCTGCATCAATGGTAGGAAGATAAACTTGAATGATTGTCATCTTAAAGGGGTGTCCACAAAGTCTAATCAATATTATTTAGTCACTGATAGCATTGTAGCCAAGTACTGCTCTTGTTATACCCTTGCTAACTATAAAAACAACATTGTTCCTTCTTTGTTTTTCATGTCCTAAGTAATAAACAGTGTGATCTTCTGATTAAAATTGTCCAATCCCCATCCTCCTCAATTCACTGATTCCTAAGATGTAAATTTGTAGTTGTTTCATTTCATCTTCCACCATGCTGAGCTTTCTAGTGTTTATGTTTCCTATGTTTCATGTTCCTACTGTAATTCTGTCCTTGCAGTTTTGGATTTACTTTTCCTGCATGACAACATCAGCAACTAGACATCTCAAAGGCTTTAATCTAGCCATGTCATAAGTGTTGGCAGATGCTGGGAAAGCCTTTAGCCCAGGAGAGGTCAAAAAAGTCACACACCAAGCATTTCTATAAAAATAATTTATTTACAGAAAGCAAAACAAAAAAACAAAACATATTTAAAGGACTTAGCTCCCTTTGGAGCAAGCCTTGCTTGCCTACATATCGGCAGAGAGAAAAGAGGAAGTGAGAACAAGTCCGGCAGGTTTCCTCCCCCCAGGCTAATTTGCATGAAGCACGTGAGAGGAGACAATCACTTGCAACCTTTTCACCTGGCCAAAATGACTAGGCACAATAATCTATTAGTAGGAAAACCTCAACAATAAGCACCATTAGTACTCCAAAAGATCCCCATTTCTTCCTTAGTAGCATGTTGAGTGTCATCTGACATGAGGGGCCCATCATCTGGCACTATATTGTCAATCATGTTATATTTTCTATCCATGTTGTTTTCTTGGAAAAAATACAGAACTGGTTTACCATTGCCTTCTTCCACACAGTATGAATTGATGCCTTTGCCATTGTCACTAAAGTGATCATCTGCCTCTGGCATCTTCCTATATCGCTGCTGCCCAATATAGGTGCCTGCTTGCTTTAGCTGGGCAGCTGGGCTGACCTTCATGCCTTGGGTGACCCTGCTGGGAATATATATTCTTGGCATACACTCTTGAAGTTCTTTGCCCAGGAACACCACCATCACCCCTGCCATGATGAGCACTTGGGGGTGGTACCACTTAGCCTATTTTTTTCAGACTCAGAAGCTAAATTGTATTTGACTTGGGTTGGATGGGAGACCACCAGGATAGACTGAGAAATTAAAACAGAAAAACATCCCAGAAGATGGTAATGGTAAATCACTTCTGTAGTGTTTACTAAGAAAACTGCATGGTTATATCCAGTCATGAGGCCCTAAACTCCCTGCTGCATCTTTATCTCTACATGATAATTTATAACCCAGAATTAGCTTGACTGACAAACAAGCATAGCGTACTGATTGAATGCAAGTTACCACATGGTTCTTCTTAATGGCTGAATTCACATTTAGTCAAAAGACTAAAAACCTAGTCTTTGACTTAATGCAATGTGTAAATCTAGCAATTATCCAGTTTGCATACCATGGTTTATGCCACAGAACCAGTCATTCTGGTTTACTGAACAAATCCAAGTTTAGCCCAATGTTCAAACAAGCCAGCTGCATATTTCAGCCCTGAATAAACTCATGTAAAGTGGAGGATTCAAATTAAATTGCATTGTCTTCTTGTGAAGAAGACACAAGTCCCAAGCTTGAAGCAGACACAAGTGACATATCTACAAAATTCTGCCTCATTCAACAAGGCTGATTCCTTTATTGGAACATTTTCATAGATGGTTTTTACTCCCATCTCTCCAATAGCATGGAGGCATGACAGACGCACTGACAATTTAAACAACACAAACCTGGCAAGCATTATTTTCTCTAAAGATCCCCAGATAGCTTTCTTCATGGTGTGGAACATTTGTGCCATTGATGGAGCACATAAAAGCTTGCAGTTACCTTTATCTTTTCATTGTCTCTCAACTGAGCATACTTAGATGACAATGATATCCAGTGCTAGATTTTTGAGTTTTCTTTGGTCATATTCCAGGGTAAATGTGAATGCATACACCCTTTAAAACAAAGGCCAGACCAAGTGCAAGATATTAATTATATTTAGAGAAAGAGATGAATCTGTTATCTAATGAGTAGAAGAAATGTGATCTTTGAGCATAGCTTGATGTTCTCTCTTCCTTTAAAAGACTGTGATTATCTATCTATCAGCCAGCCAGCCAGCCAACCATGCAAATTAAAAAATCCACATTGAGCTTTGGATTGACACCAGGCAAGATCCTGACATATACAGAAACAAATATAGAGATTTAAAAGAAAAAGCTGCTATATTTCTTGTAACACCCTTGGATCCCTAAATCCAAGTTTTCATTCTCACTTCATAGTTAATCCTCAGGCTGTCCTGCCCTGAGACTAAGAACTTTCAGTAACAGATTCTGGATGCAATCAAAAAGTGACAAGCTGTCATTTCTTATTATTTTTGTGTTAATATCCAGGGAGATTGCCCTCTCTATTTCTGTTTCATGTGTCAAAAATACAGTATATAAGGGTAACTCTGCATATGACCTAGTTTATACAAAATGGTACCCACACTGACAGGACTCATTTCATTCATTAAAACAACTATTCAGCATATTGGTGGAAAACAGAACTTAGGGCAATAAGCTCTGTCTTCAAAACCATGAATCATTGATACTTTCATATTCATGTAGAATAATCCTTCATGTACTATTTTATGTATTAAACTATATAAATTTGCAGGTAAATATCCTTAAAACTAGATCCTATACCTCTCTCTATATTGTGCCTTCAAGTCAGTCTTGACTCCTGGTGGCTGCCTGGACACGTTCCTATGGTTTTCTTGGCAAGATTTCAGAAGTGGGTTGCCATTGCCTCCTTCCCAGGGCTGAGAGTGTGTGACTAGCCCAAAGTCAACCAGCTGGCTTCATGCCTAAGGTGGGACTAGAACTCACAGTCTCTAGCCTGGTGCCTTAACTACTTCATCAGACTGGTTCTCTAGCTTCCCATGTATCATTTTAAAAAAAACAGTCTTGGAATTTAATGGGCACCAAGGTAGGTGTCATGTTTGACATACTGGCCTGGACTAGGAAAGGTCTGCTTGGAGGTCTCATCCTGAGCAGTGGCTGCTGGTAATCTGGGATCTTAAGCAGTTCTCTCCACTTCAACTGAGCAGTCTCCATGTCATGCTTACATATTCTGCCATTCTGTTGTTTCTATTTGTGAGTGTCTTACTGGGGGAATGAGAGCAGAAGGAAAGTTTGTTGCTGGAAAACAAATAATTGGAATAATGAATTAACTAGTGCGATGGCCCCTTAATTCTCTTGCCTTCCCATTTGGCTATGATTCCGCTCTATTCCAAATCCAGCATTCTGTGAATGATCATCCCATCTGGAGAATGGGACAGGATGTTTGGGAGGAAGCTGTTTTTTTAAATCAATCAATCAATCAATCAATCAATCAATCTATCTATCTATCTATCTATCTATCTATCTATCTATCTATCTATCTATCGGATTTTACATTAAGTAAAAGACAAATCTAAAGAAAAAGATAGAAAAGGAAAAAAAAGAAGCGCAAGGAAGAAAAGAAAAATTAAAGTTATGAAATATGTCTTCCGATCTTCTCTTCAACAGATATTAACAAACCTATTGTCTCCCCTCCCTCTTAACTCTTCCAGAAACTCTTCCCAAAACTCTTCCCTTCAACCCTTTATTTAATTCTCATCTGTTTCGATCATTAAATCCATAAATTGTCAGTTTTCTTTGCTTGGGAGAACATTCTAATGCCAGTTAAATGTTGGTCAGAAGGACACTCCAGTGTTTCTGACAGTTCCAGAGCTAAGGTAAGGAGCACATTTCTATGCAAGTGTAGTAGGGATTTCATCCAACTCGTCCTTTGCTCAAAAGCCTGAAGGTAAGAGTTTGACTGAGACACGTGGACACGTTCACTGTACCAGGAAATAGCGTACCGCTAGGGGGGAAGCACATCAGACGAGATGTCATGCTTCTCAAAGAGGCGCAGAGGCATTAAGACAAGCCAAATCCTTGGCTGCTTAAATTCCCTTTCCCCAGTCAGAGCAGGCAGCACTGTAGCAGAATGTATAAAATGGCCAGAGGCCGGTCGGCATAACAGGAGCCTATGGAGAAATGGGAAAGAGAGGGAGTATCACCTGTAAACCTAATTCTCATTTTCACTTTTAATAATGGATCTGGACAAAGTGGTACACATGACATGGGAAAATAGGGATTCCATAGTAACATAAATTCATAAAAAGCCTTTAATTTCAGACACCATTAAAAAAATATATATATCCTCAGCAGCTAAAAGGTAGCATTGGAAAATGACTACAGTCTTTAATCCACTTTCTAAGATTTAAGTCTTACTGAGTCTGGTAGAGTTTATATGCAAACACAAGGTGAGCAGTGCATTAAAGAAGGAAAAAGGAACAAAAAGAAGTCCAAGATACAGCTATGCATTAAAAATATGCTGATGTTATGACTTGAAAATTCGTTTTCTGGCCTGTAGTTGCCTGATCTAGACAATTAAAATAAATTCCAGGTCCCTTCTCTGTCTGGTTGCATTTCTGACAATGAACAGATATATATTCAAGCAGTGTTTCTCAAGCTTGGCAACTATCATATGTGTGGATTTTAACTGCCAGTATGGCAGAGTTGAAGCCCACACATCTTAAAGTTGCCAAGAGAAGCACTCTGTTAGAGGGATGCTTTGTGAAGATGAGGTCCAAATGGTGTCACCATCTTCACTGCTTTTTTTTTTTTGGCAGGAGAGAAGATCCTCCTGTGCCTCTAATAGGGTTGGTTTTGACAGACTTACAGGGTTTCTATCCATGTCCTTGTCCTTTTGTTTCTTTTTATAATGTTCCACTGTGTTGTTAGGTTTATAGTTTTGCTTGGTAAAATGTGGAAATAAATCTTTATGCTCTAGACAAAGTAAAAGAAGTGGAAAGAAAGGGAGAAAATAAAATCAGCAGAAAGGAGCCAACACTTAAAGCAAGCTCACAACTAACCATGAGAGAGAGATTTTGAATTACTCATAGTAAAAGCTCTTGAATGTTGATATTCCAAATTAACATAATGAAGTTGGGAGAGAGGTGATTCACTGCATACTTCAGTAGCAACACACCAAGTATATACAGGGTTGAAGAGTTTCTTTTTCTTTTTGTTTAAATGGAATCTCAACACCCACCAACTAAAGGGAAATTAAAAGGCAAACATTTGCAGTTAAAGAGCTGTAAATTCAGGAGTTTGCTTTAAGAATGAGAATCAAACAGAACTTATGGTCCTTCTGTATCAGTATCTTCTCCTAGATGCTTAAGCATGTTCATTGTAATAGTATAATGTAGGGGAAGGACTTCATTTTGTTGTGCTATTGTTTAAGAATTGGAAATCTGAGAAACTTGCCCTTTTAGTGCAATTGGCCTGCCATAGTCAGGCACACTCAAAACAAGTAGCCAGTAATTAAACTGGAACTGCAAACAGGAATGCACAGATTGAGTCCAGAACTGGGCCAAAATTCATACATGACAGCAACAGAGAAGCACACAACTAAACTAGATTTCAAGAGCTAGGGGTTCTTCCATACAGAGAGAGAAATCAGCAACACAGCAATTTCAGAAGTAATAGAAGCTGTTTATGTATAAAGTCAGAGCTCCTAGGATTCCCAGCCATTCATGGTTTCTGAAGAACATCTCGTTTATGAATAGGTTATCCCTCTTGTGGCGGAAACTGACTTTTCTTAAAATGCAGACTATGTCTTTGTCCCTGAATGTGCAAAGTAAGAGAGCGCTCTAAGGATTGAGAAGATTTCACCACTTTCTCAGATTCAGTATGGTATGGTCTTAGCATCTCTATTTCCTGATTTTCTGCAGTCTGTTTCTATTGTGGCGGGGCTCATAACACATGCAGCTGATCATCCTTCACTTCATGACAGCTCCTTCAGCAAAGACTTGAAACACATGGACCTACCAATGAACTGGATCTTCTGCCTGATCTTCTAGCTTTGACCGTTTTCCTAGTAAGCTAGGCTATAAATCAGATGACTAACCTTGAGGCCCCACGGCTACATGTGGCCCTCTAGAGCATTTGATGTGGCCCCCAGAGATCTTCCAAATTAGTGAATTAAACCTATGGGGAGTAATTCTATTAGTTGCATTTAATTAATTAAATTTAAGATTTAATTTGGTATTTTATTTATCTATTCAATTTATATAGCCACCCATCTCAAATCAGTGACTATTTAGTCTGGTGTGACCCCAATGTGCTACTTAAAGGTAAAAAAAAAAGCAAAGGTTAGTTGGCACATGATTATACTTCAAAGCAACCTTTACACTATTTCTACCCACAAAGTATAATTCACCTCAACACAAAGTCTACTGATTTCTTACAAATGCCATTGAACTTTATGAGCACTGCAAGCAAGTAGGTGATCAGACTTTTATGGGAGAATCTCCCCAATGAAAACATTTCCATTTCAGTGTTCCAATTTCATTAGGAGTTTGATGGGGAATTGAATGTGGAAATGGCTGCAGAGGGAATCTGAAACTACGAAAGGGACCCAGCAGTTTTACAGAAAACACACAAACACATAACAAGGTGGAGGGCGGGATCTCAAAACCATACTAGCTGCTTGTTGTTGTTTATTCGTTTAGTAGCTTCTGACTCTTTGTGACTTCATGGACCAGTCGACTCCAGAGCTTCCTGTCGGTCATCAACACCCCCAGCTCCCCCAGGGACGAGTCCGTCACCTCTAGAATATCATCCATCCACCTTGCCCTTGGCCGGCCCCTCTTCCTTTTGCCCTCCACTCACTCTAGCATCAACATCTTCTCCAGGGTGTCCTGTCTTCTCATTATGTGGCCAAAGTATTGCAGTTTTGCCTTTCATATCATTCCCTCAAGTGAGCAGTCTGGCTTTATTTCCTGGAGGATGGACTGGTTTGATCTCCTTGCAGTCCAAGGCACTCTCAGAATTTTCCTCCAACACCACAGTTCCAAAGCATTGATCTTCCTTCTCTCAGCCTTCCTGGTCCAGCTCTCGCAGCCATATGTTACTAAGGGGAACACCATTGCTTTAACTATGTGGGCCTTTGTTGTCAGTGTGATGTCTCTGCTCTTAACTATTTTATCGAGATTGGTCATTGCTCTTCTCCCAAGGATTAAGCGTCTTCTGATTTCCTGACTGCAGTCAGCATCTGCAGTAATCTTCGCACCTAGAAATACAAAGTCTTTCACTGCTTCTACATTTTCTCCCTCTATTTGCCAGTTATCAATCAAGCTGGTTGCCATCATCTTGGTTTTTTTGAGGTTTAGCTGCAAGCCAGCTTTTGCACTTTCTTCTTTCACCTTCATCATAAGGCTCCTCAGTTCCTCTTCGCTTTCAGCCATCAAAGTGGTATCATCTGCATATCTGAGACTGTCAATGTTTCTTCCAGCAATTTTAACTCCAGCCTTGGATTCCTCAAGCCCAGCACGTCGCATGATGTCTTCTGCATACAAGTTGAATAGGTAGGGTGAGAGTATACAGCCCTGCCGTACTCCTTTCCCAATCTTAAACCAGTCCATTGTTCCGTGGTCTGTTCTTACTGTTGCTACTTGGTCGTTATACAGATTCCTCAGGAGGCAGACAAGATGACTTGGTATCCCCATACCACTAAGAACTTGCCACAATTTGTTATGGTCCACACAGTCAAAGGCTTTAGAATAGTCAATCAAACAGAAATAGATGTTTTTCTGAAACTCCCTGGCTTTTTCCATTATCCAGCGGATATTGGCAATTTGGTCCCTAGTTCCTCTGCCTTTTCTAAACCCAGCTTGTACATCTGGCAATTCTTGCTCCATGAATTGCTGAAGTCTACCTTGCAGGATCTTGAGCATTACCTTACTGGCATGTGAAATGAGTGCCACTGTTCGATAGTTTGAACATTCTTTAGTCTTTCCCTTTTTTTGTATGGGAATATAAGTTGATTTTTTCCAGTCTGAAGGCCATTCTTGAGTTTTCCAAATTTGCTGGTGTATAGCATGCATTACCTTGACAGCATCATCTTGCAAGATTTTGAACAGTTCAGCTGGGATGCCATTGTCTCCTGCTGCCTTGTTATTAGCAAGGCTTCTTAAGGCCCATTCAACCTCACTCTTCAGGATGTCTGGCTCTAGCTGCTAGTAAATCTTTAATTCTCAATGCATTTCAAAAACCTACCTTTCTCAAATGAACCTTGCTTAACAAATTAGGGCAATACCCAAATCACATTTTCCTTTGCATAATCCTGTGCTATACATATCAGAGTTTTGCAAAGTTAGCATTGCAGTGTTACCTGTCTCACCAAGGACTGTATTACTAGGATATATTCCTGAATAGGCATGTAACAGTTACATCTTAAGCATCAGGGTGGGAGCTTTGTGAACTTGCAAATGCTGCCAAACTAACTCCCAGTAGATCCAGACAACTGGCCAACATGGGAATCTGACTTCTTGCAGTACATAGAAACCACAAGTTTCCCAATCTGGCAATAGATAGCATAACTACCAGAATACATAATGGAGGTTATTATGGTGAACATCACCACAATAACCCCACAATAATGTGAACAATTATTAGCAATGACATTCAATGATGTGAACATCATTGCTAAAGACTGATGTTCAGTATACATTCCAGCTATTTAACCCTAGTGTGTTAAGGTGGCCCCAGCCTATGAGCTTAGTGTAGGTTCAGTGTATTCTACAAACCCCCAAATTGGGTTAGTTTGTAATGCAGATAGTCTTCCTGTCTGTGCTTCCAGTTCAAGAATCTTATTATAAAAAAATCAGTCAAATAGTTTTAATTGCTTTGGAGAAATATTCATAGTATAAGAACAGCAGTCTAATTTCAATTGGTTGCTAACAGCCTAAGGCTAAAGAAAGCATGAGGATGAGCAATTTGGAAACCCAACTTGCTGTTGCTGCTGCTGCTAAATTTCAGCAGTAATGTCTGAAAGCCTTTCTACCATGTCAAAATGAGAAACAAAAAGCTTTTCTACCATGTAAAAATTAGAAACATATTTTTAAAAAATGCATTGTAATCAATAAACAGACTTGCTGGGTTTGGACAGGTTCATCCATGGTTCACTTTACCATGGTTTACTCCAATAAACCAGTGGAGGAGGCATCACACAAGGAATAAACTAACCACAAAACATGGGTTCACACAACCTGCCAAGTTACAATATGATTGGCAAGTTTGAAGCTTAATGAATCATGAACCTCAACCGTTGAGGTTTAGTGAACACAATAACTGAGTCAGAACTACCCAATTCTATTTTAACCTGTGAATTGTTACGCCCATGTGCTTTCTTTGCAGTACAATCAGTCTTCAGAACCCAGAACATTGGCTGGGTTCATACAACAATCTAGACTAAAATGTAGTTTCAGTTCATTATGAGAACCCAGACAATGTGGTGAAGCTTATAGTTTTTTTGTGTTGGGCAACTGAGTTAATTCAGTGAAAACTGTTTCAGTTAATCATGGGTAACTATTCTTATGCAGATATGCCCACTATGCTCAATTCCCCCTACCTGGCCATATTTATACCTTAAAAAATGCTAAGTGGGATCAGAAAGGTTGGTTGTGATGGGATGTGAGAATAACCTTGGGAGACAGGAGGAAGAGCTGCAGCCTGGGCAATTGTCAGATAAAGAACATCTGAGTCCAAAGCAGGAAAGCGGGTAGAGAAAGCATCTCAGCATTTACCCTCCCTAGTTCCCTGGAACGTAAAGGCAGGGAGGGGAGAAGCACATTCAGACTTGCAAAAATCAGTTCCAGTAACCTTGCAGTAAAGGTAGTATTACTATTCATGGTTTTGGTTTCCTGGTCTGAATTACCTTAAAGGGCTGACACTATCCTTTTGTTCCAGGGAATGCTTGCAACCTACATTTTATTTTCAGTGCACAGTGCCTTCTCCAGCAGAGTCATTTACTCCACAACGTTAGCAGGGAAGGGAAGAATAAACTCCCTTTATACCTGCTGCAACCCTTGATAATTATAGCTACACTAACCACCCCCTAGCAGATGCTCTTTTATAAACCTGTTCCTTAAATGCAAAGAGGTATTTAATATCAAACGTAGACTAAAAGAATCACTCTTACTGATAGTAAAAATACAACAATGAAATAAAAAATTGAAAAGTGGAACTTCAGCATCAGTAAAAGAGTGGTAACTCATAGAAAGTGAGATTGTGTCCTAACAACCAGGAAACACACTGAGACAAGGAACTGGTCTCTAATATTTATTGCTAGTACTTAACAGGAATCCTAACAAACTGAAGAAGCGTGGGGAAAACCCAGACATATAACCCCCAAGGGTTAAAGCGGTCCCGATCTGTGTCTCTTTGAATGGCTGAACAATTCATCAGTGCTACGCATGCACTTGACAGTCTGGATGGGAGCCCCCTGCTCGCCATCCTTACTCATGACAGATTGGCAGTATTTATTCTGATTTTTCCATTCATTTTATGAGTTGGAGATACAAAGTACAGCCATAGAAAAAGGCTTCAGTGCATGACCAGTGAGTTACACATTTGCTATGTGCACAGTGAAAAAGTGGGTATGTGAATTGGTGGTTATATTTGATGGAGTTGATTCCCCTATACAAAGTCGCTAGTCCTTGAAATGAAATGTATTTGTTCCACAGGTAAGAGGGCAGGGGTGGGAGAAATGTATTGTTCTTAGCAAATGCCTTATTCTAAATGGTTTGTGCCATTTATATTTAGACTGCAATTGCATAATTATGTTTTCTAGGCTAAAGAAGACAATAGACTTCATTGGGAGTTACTCCCGGGAAACTGTTCCCAGTAGAGGTCTATAGAATTACATTATGAGTAGTACAGTATACATCGAATTATCCATGAATAAGCTTCACTGGAATCTTCTGAGCAAGATTCATACGGGAGATATCTACCTATAGATGTACACACACAATATTTAATGCCACTCACTCCGTAAGGTATCTTAGCAGTTTACAAATCTGAATGTAAAATCTATAAAAATCATTTAGAATCCAGAAATCCAGAATATTCTGTAGGAATATAAGTTACAGAAATGAATGGGTCTTATTTCTTATAGTTCTGAAGTACCCACATAAAGAAAGCTTCAATAGGATATCTGAATAAAACTGGTTCTGTGAAGTAAACTCACAGGATTCTTACTACGGAACTTATTTAGGACTGTATTGTTAGATTCTACTCCATCAATAACAAACTCGTATATGGACGGTATTTCTCCAAGAACATCTGCAAGGAATTGTATGAAACCATTGATGGGGACAGAACTCAACTCCATTGCTAAAACTGCATCTCTCAGATCTTAAGTATCTTTTCCTGGGAGTAAAAGCAGTAGCTAAGGACATAAATTAACAATTTTGTTTCCCTTTCATGAAACACAAAATCCATTGCCAAAAGAAGCCCCCTCATTCTGCTTAATGGTAGGGCCAGTCCAGGTCCCTATGCATTAAGTAGAATAGGGTTTGTGATTGCTGTCTGGTTATTAAATCAATGCTTACTTGCTGTTCTGTGATATACTCTGCTTGTCTGTCATATTTTAAAGTCATGCTATAAAGTCCTCTGAGCATCATACCAATTAAAAACAAAATGCAAAGTATAAAACCATTATACATGTGTAGTTTTGCTTTTATTACATTTAAGATTTAGTTCCTGACCTGACTTGCCCTGGACCACCCCTGGTGTGGAGAGCTTAGTCCTAACATCTTTATTTAGATGGTAAACATCTTTAGGAATACAGTAGAATTGCACTCAGTAAGTGAACATGTAGCTGCTTGCTGCCTCTTCCTCTTCTGTTGAGCATGCTTGTTAAAAAGGTGTTCCTTGTTTGTCGGAGAACCAGAAGGCAGTCCATTATGCATTGCTCCCATGTGCCAATGCTCAACTTGATTGAGGATGAATGTGGAAGGTGTGCACTAGGAACAATGAGGCACAAGGCTTCAGATAAGTTGAATGAAGTCAAGAGAAGGCCTCTTTCCTCCATGCTACAAAGTGAAGGGTGTCTGCAGCAGAAGACTGTCACTCATGCAATACCAAGAAGGTGGTCTTTCTAATTTCAGCCTTCTTCTCACCCCAAAATACTGCTTTGAAAATATGCCATCATCTATCGTTTCATCTCGTTCCTGGCTTGTAATTTGTTTAGATAAGATTAACACGACTCTGCACCATGTTCATCACTTTTCTTGTTCAGAGCAGAAGAATATTTGAAATTTAAAATTAATATTTTAAAGAGTGACATACTGGCTTCTTAGTCAGAATTTGGCCAATAACAAAAGTAAGTCTCTTATTTCATACCGGAATAAATTTTCCAGCAGTCTGCACCTTCTTTGGCATTCCATACGTCAATTAGATCTTGAGAAAAGGCATCCAAGTGTCTCAGGGGCCTATTTCAGATGGAGAAGCTCCTGCATCCAGAAGGATGAAAAGCTTGAGGAGCAGAAAGCAAGCCAAAATCCCCCAACATCTACTGTTTTGCAACAATAAAATAAGTGCATCACATTTTTCTTTGAAATGTGGTGAAAACTACTATTGAAACACACCCCATGTTGAAAAAGGCAGTCCTTCATTAGCTGAAGCTGTTCTGAGCAGCAGTGCAAAAACCATTGTAGTTTTTTTACCCATTAAAGCTTACAGCTGTAACTGCTGGCAATGTTTCATGGTGCATGCTCACCTGCCTTCCAAACGCTGCCAGTATTCTGGTGTTTGCAGAGGGAGCCACCAAGTGGATTGTCTGTGCAATTCCTGTTCTCCAATTATGGCACACAGAGTTGCATGTGTGAAGTTCCAGAAGCATTTCCCACAAATGAGACTGCCCATGAGTTGCCTATGCTGTTTTCAAAGCCTTACCAAAGGAAGGCCAGGCCAGCACCATCTAGATCTTGGGGGAATACTCTTCCATAGGGCAAGCACAGTGATAGAGAAGCATGTTTCCTGGGTCCCATAAAATGACATTGCTTAAGTGGATTCTGTCCCTGTTGGATTCTGTCCATCTGTCTGTCTGTAAGATAACTCTCCAAAAATTAAATAAAATGTGACCAATGGTGATTTGAGGGATGGAGCCAGCAAAGGCCAGACAGTTTGAAAATGTGTATATGCACCCCACCCTGGGTTTCCCAGCTGCACATGCACACAGTCATCTGGTCACTGCTAACGAAGAGGTTGGAAAGCATATAGAAGCCATGAATGCTATCCCTGCCATGTTTTTCTTAATTTTTAGCCACCTTGCTTGTTTAGGAATTGTTGGTGATTTGGATGCCTTGCAGTGAACATAATAAAACTACTTCTTCAGCAGATGCTGTGCTTATCACATATTTACATTAGCCTTTAGAATAGGTGTAGGCAACGTACAGTCCACATGAAGTCTCATTTGTGAACCCAGCAACACACTGACAATTGGGAGTGAAATGACCAAACTTAGGTGGTGTCACATTCTTGCTCCTTTTCCTACCCTTAAACCTCACAAAACCACACAACTGCTCTTTCTTTGGTTCAGTCTGGGACTGTTTGTTTGTTTGTTTACATGTTGGGAAATTTGAATGATAGGAATTAGAGCAGTTTGCCTTCCAGAATCCTCCAACTCCATTCCCACTAAATGTCTGCCTGTCTATCCAAAAATATTCAGCTCTCCCCTTTTGTGATGTCACCAAGTCATTGAATAGCTTTCTGTGCTCTTTGAAAGAATAGGAGGCTGAATTATATCCTCCGTCTGTCAAATATTGCCAACTTCTGCTTTAAGTCAGCACTTTAAAAATGGAACTAACGTAGCAGCTCTAGACACTATGTGCCATACAAGAAAGCAAGAATCACAGTAATGATCAGAAATGTTTGCACAGTCCAGAGGCTGGCAATGTGCCTGGAGGTGTTGTACTGTTTGTAAGATCCTATAAGGAACTTTGAAATTACACTTTAAAAAATGACAGAAGATACCAATGTTCTTGCCTCAAATCCAAAAACGATTTTAGGCAAGGACCTCAAAATCTTGCAGGACATCAGGTGATAACACCAAAATCTCATGAGATTTGGACGTGACAATGCCAACATTTTGTGAGATTTCAGAGAAAAAATACTGGGATCTTGAAGATTTCAGCCGCTTGAACTATTACACAAAATCACACTATGGCATTTGGCACCTGAAAAGGTTGGCAGCTACTATTATAGCTTGTACCACAATTAAGTGCTCAAAAATGAGACCAGATGGATCTATGGTAAGCACAACTTAGCCAATGTTAAGCACTATTTTTTCATCAATTTCCTTAAGAAAATATTAAGCACATGCTCAGCTGTCTCTCAATGAAACTGTAATATGTTCAACTTTGGCTTGATCATGTTTAATATTCATTAACTAGAAGGAATGAGAGTGAGTGGTTGATTGATGTGCTAAACAGCTAAGAAAAATGTTTGACTAATTTTGAATTGCAGCTTTGGACATCATATATTTTTTTTCTACTAGGTTACTGAGACATCTCAGAAGTAAAACTCAGCAGATGTTTCAACTCTTTTCAGTCCATGTTCATTGTTCTGCACAGTTTCAACATGTGCATACCAAATAGTTTATGCATATTAATCTGCCCATCCAGGCATAAATCTCCACAGTCTTGTTTTTATTATGCACTGTGAACATTTTGGCAAGTTTCACTCATGGCAGGTTCCAAGCATCTTTTCCTTACTAGCTAGACCATGTATCTAAATAAAGGACAGATCAAAATTTACATGGATCCATTTCTGATTCTTCTTTGCTTGTTTATTTAATAAATGTACTGAACTGTAAATTGGAGCTGTCTTGTGCAAGATAAGCATGATTATTTGGTTCTTCAGATGATTAAATAACAACTCTGTGAAAAGGTATATACAGTAGGTGCAACCCTTAAATCTCAATTTTCATGTATTCAGACTGGGGAGTATTAATTTTTATCAATTGCAAGTGGAATATATTTTACTTCTGGAATATAGAGCATAGGGGATCTGGCAGTTTGTCCCTCATCAAAGAGTTGCAGATGCAGATGTGCTGGTTGCCATACAGACGCCACACAAACAGGGCAACATGCACACAGTGAAACCAGGAATGAAGAATGAAAAGTGAATGCTCATTGATTAAGGGAATCCACACAGTCTCAGTCACATAGGTATAACAGAGTTTGATGGCAGAATGGAATAGAACCTGAAGGGAGATGTGGAGATAGTGGTGCAGCTGGAATCCCATCTAGGATGAAGATCTTGGAAGCAGAACAGAAATAAGCAACATTTGCATGATGACTGGAGCATGTTTTTGAATGGTTTCCTATGTATTCCATCCATGTAATACACTACAACTTGTGGGAAGTGATTATTATAAACTGTTCTCTCTAATCAGTCATCTTAATATATGTTGATTTTTGTGTTTTGCTATAACATGACAAAAACGTGTCCTCTAATGAGGCACAGTTCAGATTTTTGCTCTATGCGCTTGTTATCTAATTTGGCATTGCATACATACATACATACATACATACATATATTGTATGTATGTATGTATGTGTGTGTGTGTGTGTATAGTATATAAAAGATTTTTTATTAAAGATTTTCATTACAGTAACAAAAACTAATACAAATTAAACTCAGAGAAAGGAAGAGAAAAGAGAATAAAAAGTACAAAGAAAAAATAAGAAAGGAAGAAAGAAGAGAAAAAAGAAAGAGTGAAATAAAGAAAAAGAAAAGTTATATATAAAGAAGTGATTTCCAGTTTTCATCACAACAAGTATAAACATGTTTGATAGCTCTTCACCCCCTATAAGGTTACAAACAGATATCTCTTCTTTTCATAATCCTTTCCTTATCTATAAGCAAATCCATAAGACATCAACTTCTCAATCCTGGTGTCAGCATAAAGTCCATAAAGGGTTGCCAGAATTTCATAAAAACATGTCTTATTTTAACCTTGATTAAGTAAACCAACTTTACATTCCTTCCTTGTCGTAGGATTTGTTCTCTGTTCAATTCTTCTTTGTCCCATCGCATAGGCTTCTGTAAATCCAATAAAAAGACATCATCCAGGTCATCCTCTTGATTTATCATTTGCATTTTCCAGAACCGACCCTTGTCTTGTCGCTCCAGCAGAGTCTTGCCTAGCCTCCATCTCCAGGCCTCACCTCACCTCCATGCTGCGTCCTGCAGTCAAACCTCAAGCTTCCTCCTTGCCACACATTCTAGCCACACCTGGTCTTGCTGCTTCATTGAGAGAGTTAGCCAAGTTCTGCCTTGCTATGTTGCCACAAACTCCTTCTACACCTGATCTTGCAGTCCTGCCTTGTATTCCTCCACTGCCTGGGTGGACTTGGTTGAACTGTACTGTCTGTCTAATAAGGAATCTCTTTTGTTGGTTGTTAATAAAGAAATTCCTTTTGTAATTCTGCCTTGCTGTCTCTTAGTCTGAACTGGACGGGGTCATTCTCTTGGCCTGTCACTTGTATTGCCACTTTAAATACCTTCTCTGTCTTGTAACCCACACTTCTTTTTATAATCCAATATTTCTGATTCTACTATTTCCACATTAAACAAGATTTGTTTCACATCTGCCATTCCTTCAGTAACAACCTTTAAACACAGTCTATCCATAGAAGCAGACATTGTTATTGATATTGTTGATATTGTGGCTACTAATTTCTGGCCCCATTCTTCAAAGAACTCCTTTAATATTTCAACTGTTACAGAGTTTTGTGTCATTTTGTAATTTAAAGGTAGGTTAATTGGGGGGTGGGGGGGACTGGAATCTTTAGTCACTTCTAGTGTCCAGTTTAAATAATAGTATCTCTACTCTCTGTTATGACTTACAGTAGACAAAATAATTCTGGTTCTCACGAAAAGCTGTTTATTTTATATAGTTAGTTCCAAAGTCTTATAGTAAAAGTTTCAATATTCCAAATTTGTTTGAACCCTTAATTTGTTTATAACTTTCTTGGTTGAAAATCTTATTTAGCTTTTTGCCATTTATTTAAAATTCTTCAAGTTCTTATACTTATATTAATTTTTCTTTTGTTCAGAAATGAAGATAGATTTACCAGGTGGCTTTTCAAACTTGTTGTTCTTAAAGCTATTCTAACAGCTTTAAGATGGTTAGATAAGCAATTTCCAAAAGTGAATAGATGTGAGGTTAACAAACTTAGTGTCCTTTAAAAGGCTCCACCATGGTTGTGAGCTTGATGATTAATCCCCTTGACTTCCGGCACTCAGAACTATGGGGGACTGCTGGCCTGCAGTTTCCTCACAAGAAGCAGCCATTTGGAGCGCAGGCAGGTGATCTCCCATCCTCTCCTTGTCCAGAGAGTTCTGAAAAATCAGTCTACTCACCAGTTCTTTGGTCTTTGCTGCAGTCATTGTCTCCACTCTGCGTGGATACATGTTCAGCTTCCCATGCCTCCACTGGATGTCTCTAACTTGGCATAACTTCAGGAATGGCTTGTATATGAAAGAAGACACAAGTTGGGGTTCCTGATCACTGACACAGGAAGATTTTGTTGTTCAATGCATCTAAGAGATTGTTCTTGGACTAAGAATAATTCAGGAGGCTGTCATGTAAACAGCCACCTGCACACTTCTCCATTATTAGTGAAAAGGCCCACTTCCTAGCCAGATCACAAAAAGGCTGTTAGAAGGGAAATCAAAAAGCCTCCACCCTGGTGTACATACAAATAAATTGGTTCTCTACGGGAAATAGTTCGGTTGCTGACATTCTTGCAGTCCCATCCTGTTTTTCCCAATAACTTCTGCTAAAGAGATTTGGTGAGAAAAGTGCTTGGAAAGAATCACTTTCCAGTTTTGGCAGCTGTCAAAGAGCCTAACAACTTCTAGGTGTTTATCTTTGGGTATGCAACTACATCACCCCAGTTTACTTGCAATGTATGATCAGCAAAGAACGAAAGTGAATAGCACATCCATTTAGGTATTAGATACCTCTCTAAGCAGCATTGAGAGTTACAACCATCCTTCCTTGTAACACCCCACTCTCCATCATAACTATCACTCTGCTTTATTACTTACATTCATCTCACTGAGTGTGGGATGAAAATGTGCCCTTGAGACTGTAAACATGCACCGAAATTTAACAGCCACCTGCTGACAGAACTATAGAGCTTTTGGTTGAGCTTTTCAAATAGGGCTTGCTTAATAAAGCATTTAACAGCTTGCCCATATCTACCATAGGCTTCCAGTTGAGCGTCACACTTTTACTGTGTTGCCTGGGAATTGCAGGCTGGCAATGTAGAATGGGTGTTACAAATCGACGTCAACAACCTCATAAGTGTTAGCTGCCCCCTTGCAAATGACTTTTCCCCAGCAAAGATGGAAATTTGAAGGATGCTTACACAAGAACAAGCCTAGCTGACATGAAATGTGAGATGTACACATCAATTAGCATCCTGAGGAGCTGTGCTGTGTATTAGTGATGCATACTGTACAATGCATTGAAGTTGAAATGTTTTGAGCTTGAAAAGCTTGGCGTTGAATCCATCTCAGTTTGCAGCAGCTCTTCTAACCTTACCAGAATGGCTTCAGCACTTGTCCAACCATTCTGGAAGAACATGAAAAGGCCCTACCTTGAGCTGAACACACCTGTTTCAAACTGACCACAGGCTCTTGAAACATTTCTGGAACAGTCAGGACAGTACTGGAACAGTTCCAGTAAAGTTGAAAAACTGGTTTCTAACTTAAAACAATTTGCACAGACCCTCCTGGTTATGACTCCTTATGTAAGAAGAGGGAAGATCCACCAACACTAATGAAGCTGGAAAAACTAGTGAAGCAGTAGGTTGTATGGGAATTATTTTTCCTCTGCTAAAATTTAGGCTGTGTCAAGGCTTCTAAAATGCAATTTTCTCACCCCAATGAAGAAAACTACTGTATATCCATCTAAATCCCTGGTCAGTCATTCTCTTGCCATTCAACAACCATCATCTTGACTTTTTTGGCCCTTCCAGATACCCCTGTTGCTCAAGGAGGAAGAGAGAAAGGAGCAATTCAGCTACTCTGTAATAAAGTTGGCTCAATTCTCTTTACTTGCTCATTTATTTACTTGAATGTGTTAATGTTCAAAAGGCATGAAGAGGCTTACAAATAAGGATTTAAACTTGACACCTACATTCAAAAGCTGAACCAAATAAGCAAACAGTGTTATAAAATAAAGCATAAGAGAAATGCCTGCTAGAATCAAAGAACTTTAACAACCCATTTTTAAAAAATGGAGAGAGTGAAACTCTTGCTACCATATATTAAATACTGTTGTTGCTATGACAGCCAGTTTGGTGTAGTGGTTAAGGCATCAGGCTAGAAACAGGAGATGGTGAATTCTGATACTGCCTTAGGCACAAATCCAGCTGGGTGATCTTGGGCCAGTCACCCTCTCTCAGCCCTAGGAAGGAGGTAAAGGCAAACCACTTCTGAAAAACCTTGCCAAGAAAACTCCAGGGACTTGTCCAGGCAGTCTCCAAGAACTGGACAGAATTGAATTGAATGGGGAAAAAAATGTTGCTATATATTTATCAGCTCATGCATGTCTCTCCTTTCAGTTTCTTCATGTACTAACCATGATTAGGGATTTATGTTAGCTGGTTACTTTTTCTCTCCACCCCTTCCACATGATCATTGACCTTCCCAAACAGGCCATCATTTTGGAGCATCAGAACAGAAATACCCAGATACCCTTCTGATCTCCTTACATAATTTATACCTGTGCACAGCAGATGGCAGACCTAACGGACCTTAGCTGATCTTAAAAAGTTAAGCAGGACTGGAATAGGTAACACCTTTCATGACCAGAGACTAGCTGGAAATGTGAATAAAATATCCTGGAGAAGGACCATGCCAAGATTCCGGTGAGGAATAATGCCCACGTTTTTTCCGCTCTGCTGATCATGGAGGCATTACGGTCAAAAAGGCAGCTGGATGTGGGATCCAGACTGCCAAAAATCTTCTGGATCAAAGAGAGATCTTGAGATCACCCATACAGTATGTACTCCAGACAGCTGGGTTTTTTGTGAGTCAACAGCAAAAACATCAGTTTTTGTAACCACTTGTGATCAGCTGGGATCGCAGGTTCCATCATGCTCTGAGCTGTTAATGCATCCTTTTAAGGACTCAAGGTTTGACCAAACCTCATCTTTTTAATCACTTTGGAGTTTTATTTATTTTTTCCTAATTGATTCTTTAAAATTGAAAAACCTTCAGAACTGCAAGTTTAGCATTTCCTGGGTGAGTCTCTTTTCAAGTCTATTTAAAAAGAAAGAAAATTATCTGTTTCCAGCTTTGTAAGATCCTTATTTTTTGCAATATACAGCAAAAGGATGATTATAGTGTTGTTTTTAGTTTATAGAAAATGGGCTGAGGTATGGAATGAAGATATATGTGGTTGTATTCTAAGAGACAGTGATAAGTTGTCAATGTTGAATATACTTCCTAGGGATGAAGGGGGAAGTTTCTTCTTCTTCTTCTTCTTCTTCTTCTTCTTCTTCTTCTTCTTCTTCTTCTTCTTCTTCTTCTTCTTCTTCTTCCTCTTCCTCTTCCTCTTCCTCTTCCTCTTCCTCTTCCTCTTCCTCTTCCTCTTCCTCTTCTTCTTTTCTTCTTCCCCTTCCCCTTCCCCTTGTCCCTTCTTTTTTTTGGTGGGGGATTCTTTTTTTCTTGCACTGTTTGTGTGTGTGTGTGTATGTGTGTGTGTGTGTATGTATATGTATGTATGTATGTATGTATGTGTGTGTGTGTGTGTGTGTATATATATATATATTCTTTTTTCTTTCTTTTTTAATGTATTTTTGTATTAGGTTCTTGTGCTAGTTTTACCTGTTTAATACAATTCTTAATAAAATTATTGGGGAAAAATAGAAAAAGACAATGCCAAATAAGGTTTGCTTTGCTGTCATACTAAGTTCATAGACTCATGAGGAGTCACACTTGCCTGGAGGGAGTTTTATTTTACTTTAATTGCTATCTGATTCCCCAAGCTTCAGTGTAGAGGAAAAGGTCTTTCAAGAATTGATTTTTTGGTCCATTTTTCCCTGAAAGATTTAGACAGAAAGTTCAGAAGCAGAAGGCTGGATCTCCAGAGATGTGGATGTTCCATAGCACTTCACTCCCATATTATTTGTGAAGGGTGATGGCTTTGATGTCCACACTGAAACTCAATTTAAAATTCTGTCCAAACTTGTTCTTCTGCTGAAAATATTCAGCTGAAATGATATAGTTTTAATGATAAGGGGGGTGGGGGTGGAATCTTGTTACGAACCTATGATGTCTAAATGTTAAGAAGTAAGAACTCCACAATTTATAGCCACAATAATTTTCAGGAAATTATTTCCCGATTTTCAGTTTTCCTATGATGGAGAAATTGAATTAGCTGCTCTATGGGGATCATTTAAAACATTCCTGGCAAAACTTCTTTTTCTAAAGGGTTCCTCAGTAAAAGATAATTATGATAGGCTGCCTCCAGTCAGGTTGAAACTCCTGGTATCCCCTAGACCAGTGTTTCTCAACCTTAGCAAGTTTAAGATGGGTGGACCTCAACTCCCACAATTCCCCAGCTAGCATGGGAAATTCTGGGACCTGAAGTCCATACATCTTAAACTTGCTAAGATTGAGATACATTGACCTTCTGTACAGCACCAGCAAAATAGGAAGGAAGGGGTTTTAGCCTGAAGCCCAGAAATAATTTAACAAACCTGGTGCTAATCCTGAAACACATGGAGCAGCTGTGTACCTGTATTGCCTTGCCCATGGGGAAGTTTTCCATGTGAAATCCCTTATAATGATATCAATTGTATGGATGTAAAACTAAAATTATTGGGAAAAGGAAAAGATAGGGAAAAACAAAGGAGGACAACAAAGGGCCAGACCACATTACTGTTGAAACCCTAAAAGCACACGTGTGAAGTAGGTAGAAGGCAGAGATGGGCCTGTGGTAAGGCAGTAAGAAGCTCAATCTTCTCATTCCTGCTGTAGTCCTGGTGGACCAGGAATACAATGGTTCCCCGCTCCAGTTACAGCAGTATTGCCTCCCTTCCATACAAAAGCAAGCAAATAGAAAAGTGTTGCCCTGCAGTTCCTCCACCTTTTACACCACCTTCTCCTTATATGGACTGATTCCCCTTATTATCTGAAAGGAGGAGGACATACAATTATTTATTTGTTTGTTTGTTTGTTGTTATATCACATTTACATCCTGCCACAACTGTATGCAGACACTTGGTTGCTCATAAAACAAAAAACAGTAATAACAATAAAAACTAAAAATGCAAAAGCCAACAGTAAAAAATGCCCAAACATACATTCCAGATGTCATCTGGCATCAGCCGCTAAACACTCTCCAGAAAAGTCCAGTATTCAGAAGCTTCAGAAGGCAGGGTCAAAGGCACTACTCACCAGAGGCCATTCCAGAGGGCCAGCCCAGTGATAGAAAACCAATGGCTCTGGGCCTTGGCCCCCCAGCCTCCTGAAAATGGGGGACAAATAGCTGCTTCTCTTGGCAGAATCAAGGTGGTTGGGCTGGTTACATTGGAGATATATGGTCCTAAAAGTAGCCTTTCACCAATTAAACGAGGTGAGTCCCTGAATGGTGTGCTGAAGTGACTGTTGTCACATAGAGAGGAAATAGGTCTGAGGTTAAGGTAGAGATGGTGTGATGGAATGTGAGGGTGACCTTGGAAGATGAGAGAAGAGATACTGCCTAGGGAATGATCAGATAGAAGAGAAAAGAGCCCACAACAGAGTAATGGACAGAGAAAGAAACTTAGGAAGGACCTGCCCTAACTACCTGGGCAGTAAATAGGGAGGGTAAGAGGTTTGCAGACTTGCTAGTTTGATGTCAGCCTTCCCAGGTAAACCAGACAGGAAACACAGCTAGAGGAGCTAATTTTACTTTATTGTAAGGCTACATTAACTGTCCTAACAGTCAGGAACCACGCTGAGATGAGGAATAAATCTCTAGTGTTTTATTACTGCTACATTAGATAGAAAATCCTAACAAACTGAAGAAGCGTGAGAAAACCCATACAGATAAACCCCAAAAGTCAAGGCGGGCCTGTTCTGTGTCTCTCTGAATGACTGGTCAACTCCTCACTACTACGCATGCGTTTTCCCCCCTGGATAGGGCCCCCCTCCTGCTCACCATCAGTGCTCATGACATTAACAGAATCTAGCAAGTCTGAAAGTACGAACCTCCTACCCCATCTTCCCCCCATCTTCCAAGGCCACCCTCACATTCCATCATAGGTGGAGACTTCTGATATTCTTTATCTGATCACACCATCTCTACCTTAACCTCACATCATCTCTACCTTCATGCCACCTGCCTCACATCATTCCCTAGACAGTGAATGATGTGAGGCAGGTGGCATGAAGGACCAACTTCAGAAGATTGGGCACCTAGTCAGGTTCTAGAATACAAAGATTGAAAATGTCTGATGGGGATATCCCAAGCAGCCTCTCCATTCCATGGGCATCCCTTGGTCTACCAAGTGCCAAGAGTGATGTTGGCAACAGAAAAACAGCAAAGATGGGTATGGGTATACATGGGTATGAGCTCAGGTCTAAAAGTACCCTGTGGTGTAAGGGCAGTGAAGTGCTAATACCTCTTGGCACTTATTGCATCTGCAGAATGTTATCCCATGGCCTTATTTAATGTGCCTTATTTCCTTTTAGGGACCTCTGGCTGGAAGATCTCCTGTAAGCCAGTGTGACCAATCTGACAGATATTTAGGATGCCAGATGGGCAGGATCTCATGAGATGACAGAGATAATGTTTTATGAGATAATCTGGGACTCGTTCAAGGTTGTGACACCTGAAGAAATAGACAAGGTCCTCAATGGAATGAAATCAGCTATCTGTAATTTAAAACTGTACCCCTCCTGGCTTGTATATGTGGCCAGAGAATTAGGGGCTGCATGCAGGAACCGAAGTGGGCTAATCTACCTTGAACAGCAGCTCTGCTTTGCTAACCATGAATTCTGGGCATGCGCAAAGTGAAATGGCATGGCTATTCTACTTCATTACACAACAAGCACTTTTACGGAAGCCAAGCACTCCTCTGAAGACCTGCTGAGTTCTAATAAAGTGGAGATGTCAAAGGATCTGACACAACTCTTTCAGTCCTTAATTAATAACCTACTCCTATGATCAGGAGTCTGAGTTATTCTCAGGCAGGGAACTAAGCTTTTCAAGGATTTCTGACCTCCCTGGAGAGCACATAGTTAACAGATATGCTTGATAGTTAATTTCACAGTTCCGTTGTAAAAGCTCAGACCTAGGAGAACACTGAAAAATTTTAAGCCAAAAACTTTATTTAGCAAGGTTCAACCTCTAAAAATTAGCTTTAGGACATCTAAAAAGCAACCATCTTCAGGCAATAAGCAATAGTAACTGTACTCTTGTTATTTTTTAAATGTAGCCTAAACTGTGATTATTTCACCAGTATAGTCTTACAAGGAATATAGAAATATATGCTTAAAATATTTTAGAATGCAGCCTGATGCATTATAAATTGCAAAAATTGGTCATTACCACCTTTCTCTTTCTTCTCCTTCGAAAGAAATTCTGCCTGCTAAGAAAAATGCCCCTCAGAGCTCTAATCTGCAAGAGGCTTACTGATAAAAGAAGCATACCCAAAAAAATCTCGTTAGACAATGTTGCCTAAGCAATTTAGGCCAGCTAAGGTGGCTATTACAATAACAAATTTGATTCAACTATTTTGCCTTTACATAGACAAATTAGTTTAGCACAAGTAAGTCCAGTTGCCCGGCATACCTAGGAAGTCCTGTATGATCTTCAAAGGGCTTATTATTTGACAAATGCCCTTGTTTAAAGGAGGGTGTTCCTACATTAAGAAAATATGCCTAACCTTTGTTCTGAAATGGTCTGTATTCATAAGACGCAAGAATGAGAAACTGACTCTGGGTAAAAGTGACCTCATTTTTCTAAGACTTTTAGTTGCATAGATAACCAACACAGCCTCTAGCATCCCACTCTTTGTTCTCAAGTTAGTATTTTGGTAAGGTTTTCACTTAACATCATTCTAAAGTAACTCTTATATGTGTAGAAGATGTTTCAAGTGTTCACCACAGCATCTTCTTTTTAAAAACATTTTAAAGTTCGAGGCCCAGGATACATAGGGTCACACATAATATAATTAATTATTGTGTTTTATTAATTTGTTATATCTTTCATTTTAAAAAAAATTGAAGAAATTGGCATGCTGTAACTAAAGCTGTGTACTATAAAATGTTCAGAGCTTGAACTACTTTGAATGAGAAACTCCCCATTTGGGCTTGGTAGAGCTCAATCACCTCACCAGGAGTGTTCTGATGCTTTTCTTACCTTACAAGAAGAAATCTGATCTTGAAAGGGTCCCATTTAAAGTGCAGAATGTTTCAAACTTGAAAGATTTTGTATGTTGGAAGTGTAACTCCACAGGTAGTTGGGTGTAGATGTTTAGGGATTTACTCTGTTTCCCGCTTAAATCTTTCACTCTGCCTGCTCTTTGTTACAAAACCACTAATCTCAAGGTCTTTTCCTGCCTTTGTTCTGATGTATTTTCTTAAATAAATCTGTTATTAAACCTGTTTCATCAATCCTTGCTCAGACTAGATTCATGCTGTTGCAAATGACCTTGGTTACATAAATTCTCATTCTCCAACACTGTCTTCTCCTTCTCCTTCTCCTTCAAGTCAGTTTTGACTTCCAAGCAAGTCCCTGAAGTTTTATTGGCAACGTTTTTGGAAGTGGCTTGCTCTTGCCTTCTTCCTAGGCCTGAGACAAGTGACTGGCCCAATGCCATCCAGCTGGCTTAGTGCCTAAGGCCAGACTATAACTTAGAGTCTCCTGATTTCTGGCCGAGTACTTTTAACCACTGCAGCAGGCAGGCCCTCTGTATACCGCTAGACAAAGTAAAGCAACAGTCTATACTTTTCTTTACTTCAAAGACCAGCCAAGGGTTCCAAATAGGCCCCAGCAGCCTTCCCAAATACTACTTCTACTAACAACTACAATAACAATAATAGTCTTCCATCTTCCAGTGCTTTGTTTGGAAGGGTGTTCATCTGGCCAGAAAAAGGATCCCTCCCCCCTCAAATAGCCATAGCTCAAGGTGCTCTGAAACTGTACTAGCTTTTGGTAAGCTAAAAGGGTGGCAAGTGATAGTCAGGTAAATATATGCTTTAAGACTTGCTATGGAATCCAAGTCTCCAGCAGGAATCCAGTGAGTGAGAACACCCACACTATGCTCAAAATAAGCCCACTAGCTCAAAGTGTTTAGGGGCCTTTGGTTTATCATCAGGACAAGAAAACCTATATTTGTTTAAAATGCAAACATGAACCTGTTCAGAGGGTATCTTTTTTCAATTGGACTGGCTGGTAAAACCTGTTTTTTTTAATCTTGTCTTTTCTAATACTGGATCACAGAACCTATAGCTTGACATGTCATACCAATGTTTTTTTTTTTTTAATGTAGGCCTCAGCCCCCTCCTTAGCTATTGATGTTTTTTAGACAGCTGGAATTAATTTGGTGATTTGACATCTCAGTGACAGGGGAAAAAGTAAATGATTTGGGAATCTGTTTATGTAAAAATGTATTTATGAAAGTGTGTGTGTGTGCGTGTATGTGTGTGTGTCTGTGTGTGTGTGTGTATAAATAAAAAAATAAAATTCTGGACAGATTGTTGATTTTGCTCATTTTCCCCTTTACCCAGCCCACAGGAGTGTCTTAATGGATCCCACCTGCCAACCGGGTCTGAACTATGGAAGCTAAGCAGGGTCAGACCAGATTAGCACTGGATGGGACTCCAGCAGGGAATCCTAGGGTGATATAGGCTAGACAGAGAAGTAGGAAAAAAAAAACATTCCTGAAGAAGACAGCAGCAAATCACTTCTATAATGCTACACCAAATGCCCCTAATATATCTGGAATGTAGAAGCATTTGTAAAGTATGGAATAGTCCTATGGGAATGGGAGAGGAAGAGGGGTGTTAGCTGTGTGTTTCATGGATGTGGATATTTAAAGTCCCCTTCATCTTAGGTTCTAGCAGTTGGAGAACAAAACTATTATGGTATTGTCTTAGGACTTGTCCACATAGTCCCTGAGGCTGTGAAAGTATGTCAATGTGAAAATTGGTGCCCTCACACCAATTCTGTTTCTGTGCCTCAGGTATAAGACTGAGTTGCTTCCTCACAAGGATGGACTGTGGTTACCTGCTGCTGATGCTGTCTGCTGAGCAACAAGCAGGGAAAGGATTCTCCTTCTCTATTGCCTGTTTCTCCCCCAGTCCACTATGGCCCCTTTGTCTTTCCCTTTCCCTTTGTGGAATCTTCCCTTACTTTCATGCTTCAGATGGAGTTGGATATCTTGGCAATGAGATGGAAGCTCCATTGGGAACCTCTGTAAAAGGTAAATGATCTGCTTAGAGTCGGAGGAAGGAGGCTGTAGGGATTATCCCTTAATCACAGTCTCATTAACAAAGCATTGTACTCTAAGGCAGTGTTTCTCAACCTCAGAAACTTTTTCTACAACAATGTGTAGACTTTAATTCCCAGAATTCCCCAGCCAGCACAGTGAATTGTGGGAGTTGAAGTCCACACTTAAAGCTGCTGAGGTTGAGGAACACTGCTCTAAGGTCCTCTATGGAAAAAGTCATGTATTTGGTGATACAAAGTTTGCAGTTACAAATCATGAGGCATGGACAGGCTACTCCTAAACTAGATTTTAGATTGTGAAGACCTTAGAGCCAATGTACTGTAGTTTTTATTTCCTGTTCAGTACACTGAACATTTATATCCTTTGAATTTTGATTTTTAATATTTTTCCTCCCAACACTTTTTGTGTGTCCTCTCTAAGATGGTAGATTCTATAATGGCAAGATCTTTAGTGCAAAATTGATCTTGTCCACCAAAGAGATGCATAGGAAGGGTATCTTCACATAGATTATAATATAGTAATCTAAGATATATGTGAGCAGCAGTAGCTAGCATGTATCAGTTATGCTCTAACTGATACACCAACTAAACTGGTAATGTAGATGGTTCTGTCACCCAAGACACTTGGGTCTTCAGTGAAAATATGGGCATCCTTTCTGCACACAATGCTCTTATCCACCCCCATCTGTGCATCTCAATATTGGTTCAGAATATGCACAATCTCTCCTGACTCAGAAGTTATGGAGAAGTAATGCTGAGGATCACCAGCATATTGATGTCTTGTCCCTAAACTCTTGAGGGGTAGTTCAAGCAGCTTTCACAAAAATTACTTGTTCAGACTGTGTAGAGCATAAGAAAGATGACCTTGATGGGGATATGCAAACTCCATTAACTAAGCATTGAGGGATGAAACATATCTTAAGTTTACAACAGACTGATAATATTAGGAAGAACCTCAGACAGATACCTCCCTGATTCACAGGAATATTATAGCCAATCTCAGTAAAAGTTTTTTTAGCCTTCCTGTGGAGTTGATTTCCTGGTCTGGTCTACCACCTACCTAGTGGGATTGACAGACTGTCCCTGCAAGTAGAGTGGAACCACCGTTTCCACATCCCCAAGTCACTGAAGTGGTCCAGGAGAATGTAGTAATCAATTATCAAAAACTGTTGGGAGATTGAGAAGGATCCCTCTGTCCGTCTTCAAAGGACATCAGCCATCAGCACAACTAAAGCTGATTTGCTCCCAAAACTATGCTTGAATGCTGACTGAAAAAGGGTTAGATAATTGTATTGACCAAGAACATCTATGTGACAGTACAGTATACCATGTTTTAAAAAATGGTGCAATTCTCTGTGAATTCAGAGGAATTCACAGTCCATTCAGACGGATTGCTGAGAACAGTATGAATTAATGTTCCAGGAAAATTCTGCAAGAAAAAAAGACAAAATATAAATGGAAACAGGACTGAAAGATCAAGATGTATGCTAGCTAGACGTATGCTGGCTAGCAACTGTGAGACAATAAATCTGTGTGACAATTGTGATAGAAAAAGGAAAAGGAAGTTTCAACTAGATAACAGTGTTTGATATTGTTTTATTTGGAAAATTTAATTATAACAAAGCATATAAGTTGTCATGGTTGTTAATTATTGTTTTTGTTTATATGTTTATTTTGTTTATTTGTTTATATGTGTTTATATAGTGATGTGTGGCCATTATAAAGAAACCAATTCCACTGAAAAGATTTAGTAACCCCTGTTAAAAATGAGGATTGCATTAGAATAACATCTGAATCTCACTCTATCCCCCAATTCAGCTTAGCATTATATATGAACCATGCCACATTTATAACTAGGTCGTTTTTTTAAAAAAAATCTGTCTTAACATGAAGTATGAAACCCATCAGTATGAAGATGCCAAACAGAAAAAGGCAGAGGTAGCACAGCTATAGTTAGGAACAGAATTAACCTTTACAACAGAAGCTAGTAACCACAGATGGAAGCCACTGTGAAAGCAGCTGTTACTGGTGTCACAAAACTCACACTATGCTTCATAATTAACTGTGTGTTAGGTTTTTGTACACGGTGAACTGTAATATAGATTTTCAGTTCTTTGCTGATATGCTGTATTACAACGTTGCTGAGTGATGAATTACAGTATATGCTCATTGAAATTCCATCTTCTAATTAGATGCTTTTAATATCTTTAATTCATTTCAGAGTGGGTGCCAATTCTCTGTCTCATCTTACAGAGCAATAGTTGCACTCAAACTCAACAGAGTTTGTTGGCTGCCAATCAGAATAGGCAGTACTTGACTTAAATTAACCTGGGCTCTGAATCAGTAGTAAGGCTCAAAGACCATCTCTGATAAGAAATCCCCAAAGTCAGGATACTAAATTGCTAAGATGCTACTGGAATTGCAGATGCATTGGCATATCATGGCTTGGTTTGTCTGGAATAACTGTATCATTACCAGATTCTTTGTGGATTATTCCTATTTTTTTACTCCTGTCAACTGTCCTGAAAACAGTGTAGGAAAATAGTTCTCTTTGTTCCTTTCCTTTTTTATTCCCTTTATTCCTGAAGTCCCATCCAAATGTGGGTGTTTGGGTGCTTGCAGATGGAAACTCAAGCTGGCATTCCAAGTTTTTGGGCAACTTAGTGTCATTGCCAAATGCTGTTAGGCTCCAAACATGTCATAGCCTCTGCCTTACAGATTTCCATGCTGGGGAAAAATAAATCTGCTTAATTTGGGTCATGGTCTTACATCAGGGAAATCTACTGGCAGTACCACTCTGTCCATAGAATATTTGGGGTTGATAATGTAGCTGTAGATCGCAAAGCAGAAGGTGTCAGAATTTAACAGCAATCTTCTCTCAGCCAAAATGCGGCTAAGGCAGCATTACAGCCAGTGCTAAATAACAAATGCTCCTGCAGTACAGTACTTCATGAAGACTTTCCAACAGCAGCATTATTTATTACTAGCAAAATGATGCCACTCATTGTAATGGCTGGACTTGGTCCTGAGAGACATCTGGGATATTGAAGGAATAACCCAGCCTTCTCATGCAAGGGAGTTTCAAGGTCACCTGGTGCAACCTTCTGCTCATATTTATTTGTTAGATTTCTATCGCACTTTCCCTCCAAGAGCTCAAGGAAGCTTAAATGGAGATCTTTATTTTTTTATTTTATCCTCACAAAAATAATCTTGTGAGACAGGTTGAGCCAAGACCACAAGTGACTGGTCCAAAGTCTCATCGTGAATTTCTATGGCTGAAGTCATGTTTCCCCAGTCTCAGTTTAACACTTATACTATACGACATGGGCTCTATGCAGCATATGTACTATATTTATGTAATGTAGGATGACCCCAAAGATATAATAATTACAAAACTGTACTTTATCCTAGGTGTCTAGACATACTCCAATTTGTTGATATGTTGCTTACAATGTACTGCTTGAAACAGGCACAGTACTCCAACACATAATAGAGAGAGAAATGATTACTCTCCCAGTCCGGACACTAGTCTTCTGTTGATGCAACCTAAGATTGCATCGACTTGTAAGAGCTGCAGAGCAATTTATGTTCAATTTATGATAAACCAAGATGTCAAGATTCTTTATACATGTTCTGTTGCTAACGGAGGCCTCACTTCTCTGGACTGGTGCCACTTACTGTATTTGTACACATTTTCAGGAGCAGAAAAACAAACCCAAGGGAGGAAGAAGGAGACGCATTATTTAAAGAATATCATTAATAATTATTTATTGTGGCATATGAATCTGTAGGCTAGGCTATCAGATGTGGGCTGTGAACATCTGGATGATTACTAGGTCAGAAAATTGGAGATTTCTGTAACTCCTTGCTTGGCATCTCATGGTCATCCGGATGTTTGAGGCCAGACTCAGCAGCTCTAGTTTATCATTGCAGAGAAACATGCACAGCCTTATTGGGACTAAAAGAGCATGTTCAACAGAGTGGAGGCCAAAAAAAAAAAAAGTTCATTGTACACATGGGACCTGGGTTCATTGGTAGCACAGCTCTTCCAGAAGCCCAAGAGATACTCATGATGGATCTCACATATCAACAACACTGAATGCCAAAACAGAGCCCCCCTGTTCATGACTGTGAGTACCAACGTAAAGCAACAGTTGAAAAACCCTCTCTTCAACATACCCTGCTTAAAATCTTTGTTAATGAGTGCCTGCTGAATTATAATTTTATCTACTGCTGCATGTGGCTCTTTAAACCGAAGTTACAGGCTTCCCATGTCATGCAGTTAGTCCCCAAACAACCATAAATCCTATGCTGTACTTTAGGTTAATTGCATGTTAGAGCATCCTATTTTTTATAAAATGAGTTCAAACACATTTTGGGTCTGCAAACTCAGTTAACCTAGATTAAAAAGCAGTGCACAGTGGAGGTGGGGGTAAAATGACACTTCATTTGCTCACTACTGGATTTCCCTGTTACAAACATTTATATTGACTTTTCACTAGCCTCTAAGTGGACTCTAATCACAGACTGTAAATGAGCATACCCTGTCAACATAGTTACTGTGTTTAGCTTCAGGACAGCATATACACGTGATAAAGAGACATAGACAAAGGAGAAGGGAAGGGGTGAGGGGAAACAGAAGATTTGATGGAGGAATCATCCCTTTTCCCTCTGCCATTAGAGATCAGGTTCCTCCAGCTTTTAAGCTTTTTCCTGTTTGAAAGAGTTCCAGGTAACCGACAGATTCCTTCTCTTGTTTTCTTTTCCTAAGAAATGGGACTTTGGCAAGAGAACAGGGCCTATAAACAGCTTCTGCATTCCCTATTGTTCCATGCAATGCTCTTGACAGGGTTATTCAGAGAATGGCAAGTAGGAAGTGGATTATTAAGGGGACTGGAGAGCCAGCTTGATGTAGTGGTTAAGGCACCAACTAGAAACTGGGACTCTGTGAGTTCTAGTCCTGTTTTAGGCACAAAGCCAGCTAGGTGACTTTGGGCCAGTCACTCTCTCTAAGCCCGAGGAAAAAGGCAATGGCAAACCACTTCTGAAATCATGTCAAGAAAATTGCATGGACCTGTCCAGGCAGTCGCCAGGAATTAAGGCTGGCTTGAAGGAACCAAAAAAAAAAATTAAAAGGATTGAGAAGTCCATCTGCTACTGATTTCTGATAATAACTTTCACAAACATGAAATGAACTAATCCATCCTTGATCAAGAAAAATGTGATTGTGCATGTGTGCATATGTTGTTGTTTATTCATTTAGTCGCTTCCGACTCTTTGTGAATTCATGGACCAGCCCACACCAGAGCTTCCTGTCGGTCATCAACACCCCCAGCTCCCCCAGGGAGGAGTCCGTCACCTCTAGAATATCATCTATCCATCTTGCCCTTGGTCGGCCCCTCTTCCTTTTGCCCTCCACTCTCCCTAGCATCAGCATCTTCTCCAGGGTATCCTGTCTTCTCATTATGTGGCCAAAGTATTTCAGTTTTGCCTTTAATATCATTCCCTCAAGTGAGCAGTCTGGCTTTGTTTCCTGGAGTATGGACTGGTTTGATCTTCTTGTAGTCCAAGGCACTCTCAGAATTTTTGGCTGCAAAGGATGTAGTCAATCTGATTTAGGTGTTGTCCATCTGGGGAAGTCCATGTATAAAGCCATCTCTTAGATTGCTGGAAGAGAGTGTTTGTTATGCAGAGTGAGTTGTCTCGGCAAAATTCTATCAGCCTATGTCCTGCTTCATTTTGTTCTCCCAGGCCATGCTTACCTGTAATTCCAGGTGTCATTTGACTGTCCACCTTAGCATTCCAGTCTCCTGTGATGAAAATAACATCTCTTTTAGGCATGTTGTCCAGTAGGTGCTGCAGATCTTCATAGAACTGCTCTACTTCAGCTTCTTCAGCATCTGTGGTTGGGGCGTATATTTGGATCACTGTGATGTTAGATGGCTTGCCCTGAATTTGAACTGAGATCATTCTTTCATTTTTTGGATTGTATCCAAGCACTGCTTTAGCCACTTGACTATTAATTATGAAGGCTACTCCATTTCTTCTGTGGTCCTCTTGTCCACAGTAGTAGATCTGGTGGTCATTTGATGTGAAGTGGCCCATTCCAGTCCATTTCAGTTCACTGACGCCCAGAATGTCTATCTTTAATCTTGACATCTCACCAATAACCACATCCAATTTGCCCTGGCTCATAGATCTTACATTCCAGGTTCCAATGGTGTGTTGATCCTTAGAACATCAGATTCGCCATTCACCACCAGCACCGTTGGCCACTAGCCGTCTTCGGCTTTGAGCTAGCTGCGTCATCACGTCTGGGGCTAGTTGAACTCATCCTCTGTTCCTCCCCAGTAGCATTTTGACCATCTTCCAACCTGGGGGTCTCATCTTCCGATGGTATACCGACATATCTCTGGTTGTACTGATCCATTTAGTTTTCATGGCAAGAATACTGGGGTGGGTTGCCATTACCTTCCCCAGGGATCACATTTAGTCTGACCTCTCTGTCATGACCTTCCTGTCTTGGGTGGCCCTTCATGGTTTAGCTTATGGCATCATTGATGTGCTCAAGCTCCAGCACCATGACAAGGTAACAATCCTTTGCTGAAGATGTTTGTATATACATGATACATATATAGTTATTCTTATCCAAATAGCATTGTTTAGGAAAAAATAGCAACCCTAGGGACCAAACAACAGAAAAGTCAGGCTGCATTTTTCAAAAATATCAAAGGTAGTTACTGAAATTGGTTGTACTAATAAGACAGTACAGAAATGGCCAGAGGCTCCCTTAATTACTCTCTCTCTCTCTTTTTTTTAACAAATGATTTATTCCTATAAAGTAGGTCTCTGATGGTATAATAGATATGACAGAAAGGACATTTGGAAACTTTTGTATTATGGTTCCATAAAACAAAAGCAGACAAGGCTATTGTTTTCACTGGAGAGACATGAACATGTAATTGCTTTGTTTTCAATCTCACAAGACTATTCTTCCAACAGAAATGAAAAATAGAGAAGAAATCTCAATGAATTTATTTACATGCATTCTGAAATTAATCTACATACATTGAATTTATTGAATTTCCTTTTTTTTACTTTAGGAATTTATTGGTTGTTTAAAGTAGTTTATCTTTAAAATGTTTTGCACATTTAAATTATTGAAATATTTTCTTTTGATTTCCAAATAGAAACTGGCCATTTAGGTAGACTAGGAATCTAATTTAGTTTAATCCTGTTTCTCTAGGAAGAGAGATGAACATCACCAAGGTCAGCCATTGACAAAAAGGCAACAGGGGAATATTTATGTTAACAATGAAAAATTAATAGTTTATTAATTAATAAAAATATCATCCTTTTAATTTCTTTTGTCTACAATTCTTGTCTGGTCATCCAATAACAGAGCGTAGGGGGTAGCAATACAGCTTCAAGGGCATCTGGACCAGCAATGAGACAATTTGGTATGAGAAGGATTGTTTAGTTTATATTTAGGATTGTAACCTGAGATTATAGAATTATTCTTCTTTGAATCTTCTCAGTTCGTTTTTTAAAAGCACTATCACTTCAGCACTATCATTTCCCACCATATAATGCAACTTCTTGTTTACTCACATGTTCTGCAGTTTCCAGAAACAGTATTTTAGCACAGAGTCTTCTCAGTCAATGAAAATTTGAATTTTTCTAATCTTAGTACATTTGGCCTCTTTGGTCATTTGTGAATCATCTTTTAGTTTCTTCATAGATTTTGCAATCCCTTCCAGTTTGCTAACAATGCCTTTGAAGTGTTTTGCCCAGAAATGAGCACAGATATTGTTTTGACAGCATCATAAAGAAATATAATGTCTGAGGTTATCCTACTCAACTTCACAGATGATAAATTAGAAAATTAAAATGTCACAATAACATCTATTGTGTAAAGCTCTTGGTTTTGCCATTAGTAATTATGTTTCTAGTATTGATAGTAGCTTTTTTGAATTCTGATCTACCTTATATTCTTATTTCAGTTTTTAATACTATGATGATGATGTTACGGCTTCTGAAACCAGAAAAACATTTTAGCTGTTTGCTTAAGATAAATATAGAAAGTAATTTATGCTTTAAATTTATGTTTGTGATGTTTCTATATATTTGTTCTTGAAATACAAACTTCCTTTGCTTAAGAGCCTGGTTATTACAAGATATTTGTTCTGGGTATTTATTCATGTCTGTGTTAAAAGCCAGATTTCTACTGATTGGCAAAAAGGTCTGAGCAACTGCTTCAAAGTACATGAAAACATGCTGCTTGACCTTCTCACAGGGATTATTTTATTTCTTTAACTTTACAAATAGTGAGTTGGGAAAGTATTTAATGCACTTCTTTCATTTCACAGGAAAACGGCTCTGATTTTTTCTATTATTTCTGGGCTGAATTAAAAAAAAAAGAGTTTGGCAAATTACCTTCACTTGTAGTGTATGTGCAAGTCTATTGCAAGTGGCAGATGAAGGGGAAAAAATGGTAAATTATTTAAATTACAATTGTAACATATTTACCCAAAAGGAAGTTGACCTTGAATTTAAGTTACCTCTATATGAAAAAGGAATGATAGGGAAAAAAAATTACTAACTCAGGCAAAAAAGGCTGTGCAATAACCAGCTTCCCCATCTTGTAAACCTGAAGTGCCTGACTCTAGTTTTAAACCAATCCTGGATATTTCCTCCTTCAATAAATATGTGCATGTGACATAGTTGTATATGCATAAATGTTTGTTTATATAACTGCTAGAAGCAACAATCCAAAAATAGAGGTGAGGATAAACAAATCACATTAACTAAATGAATATCCTCTAATTAAAATTAACTGATCTTAAAATAAATCTCCTTTATAAATTCATTGATTTTCTCCATCTGCATATTCTCTTTCACACCCAAACCATACTCATATACCCAAACACACAAATACACACAGGGTCCTCCTTCTTACCAGCATAAACAGCAGCAGCAGCAAAAACAAAACCAGGATGAAGATGGAATAAGAGGCCAGGAGAAAATAAACTTGGAAAGGAAGGGAAGAGAAAAGGGAGAAACACACCAAATGGTGATGGGGTGAGAGAAGTTGTAAAGAAGAAGAAAAGAAGAAAAGAGAGAAAAGTTGTACAAAAGGGTTACATTCATCAGACAAACAGGGTTTTCAACCAACATCTCATCTTCAAAGGCATCCATGCTTTGCTGTAGTGATATCTGCAGCCAAGTGCGTCTCTTCCTGATTCTTTAGTTTTCAGTAGCTCCTTCCAGTCTTAATAGTGGAAGTAGGGGATGGTCAGATCACAAATAATCAGGAAAAAATGTCTCTGGTCTTTCTATTGGTATAAAATGGTCTTTTGATCATTGCCTTTTTAGTGCCTACTATATAAGCTACTGACATGGGCTGGTGACAGCATGCCACTATCTCTTTATTATTATCCAACCTGCCCTAGACATGATGCTGCTCTGCGCAGCACCCTCCACAGCAAACTATAATAATGCCAAAATGAAGGCAGATGTATCATGATGTCATCACACAAATATCCCAGTGTGTGACACAAGTGTGTAAATTGCAGCACTTGTATGATGACATTATCATGCATGTATGGTCATTTGTGCACCTTGTTCCCCAGCACTCATGGATGGAGGGCACAGAAGTTGAAGTTCACCCTGTGAGCCTGTTCCTTCTTGCCTTTCTTTGCTTATGGCATTTGGATGCAGGTGGATGTGTTTAAAGTTAATGTCAAGTAGGAGTTGGGAAATGGATCCAAGAGCTTGAAAATGAAGGTCCTGATCAGCTTACAGCTTGAAGAGAAAAGCTTTATGATCCTTCTTTTCTTTAAGACAGAAATGGCCCTGTGGGGCATCATTTCAGTGCTTGAGGACTACAGTGCCAGAATAACTAGTGCTAATGAGAATTGAAATTTAAAATGTCTGAAAGTCATCAGATCGCTAATCTGTCTTAAGAAAATCATCTTAAGAGTAGCATGAGACTATCTTAAAATAAGATACTCAGTTACCTGTTTGTTCTTCAGGAGAATCTTCAAGACTTGGCTCTTCCCACAAGCACTGTGGGATTCAGTGATGTTGTGGCTATGGAGAGCTTTGCTATGGAGATCCTTACCTGATCTCCATAGCTAAGCAGGATCAGGCCTGGTGAGCACAGTCTGGAAATCCCAGAGCTGTAGACCAGACTGGCAAGTAAAAACAACATTCTATCCATGGAATCACTAAGAATCAAATTCAGCTTAAGAGAGTCTTTACCTATACAGTTGTCTCAGCAAGTAGTGGCATAGATCCAACCTTAGCTAATCTCCTAATCAGGGTCAGTTCTGATTAGGACTTGATAGAGGGCTTGGATGGCTATAAAATAGACTAGGAAGTTTAAAAAGACATCTCTAAAGAAGGCAGTAGGAACCACCTCTCTACTATGCCAAAAGAACTGCATGGATTTGTCCATGTAAGTCATCACAAGTTGAACTCAACTCAATAACTTCTTTACTTTTTTACTTATACATGAGTATTCATAGTCAGACTAGATTCTGCACAAGTCAGTGGGACTTAGAACAATCATGACTAATTCACTGAGTCTGCTCTGGATCCAGCCTTATGGATATGAACAGAAATGTGTTTGCTTAAGGCTGGTGTCACAGATCACGCTAAACTATGGATTTTTAAACAATGGTTTGTGGACTATGCCACTATTAGTTGAGTTCATACATTGTGTCAAACTATACATAATAATTCATACACCTGGTGAAGCCCAAGCCAAATAAAGTAATAGGAAGGAAACATAGTTTACTATGAATGCTTTAATAAATGTTTTAAAATAATACATTAACTATAATCCACATTTTAAAAGTCTAGTTTCCTAGCTCCTCCTGAGGAATTTTATAGTAGCAAGGCTTCCAAGATGTTCTGGAGAACTGCTACATGTAGCAGTAGCATGACTCATTATGACAAGCTATCATGGTGAAAAGGTTATTCCATGGAATAATCAGTCTTATATAAATAAAGAACAACTTGAAGTATATCATGTTGATCTGAATTGAGCCTTATTGACTGAATCCACATACTGCACTAAGCAATTGTTTCTCTACCCATGTTGGTTGATTATTTGTAATAGGCATGGTTCAGATTCATGCAAAGCAATAAGCACGTTCTAAGATCCCCAAGGCCACTGAACCCCTCCAAAACTTGCCATGTTTCAGATTTCCCTCCTTGAAGTCTGGAAACAGTTAATTGAAAGAACAAGAATCCAAGAGTTTAATAATATTTACTAAGGTTGCCACACAAGAATTCCAACAGGTACCCTGATTTCAAAGATATATGTAATCAAGGCAAGGAAACTCTTGTTCATTTCCTCCTGCTTTTTCTGTACAGAGGGCTGGAAGCTTGTCTGTCTATGAAGGCTGGGCAATCTGCAGGTGTCCCTTGTTTTGTATTAGCCATTGCAATCAAAGTGCAAAGAAACTCTTACACCACTGAATTGTAACCTGCTATTATATAGGAAGGTAAAATTATTAAAAGTGTATCTGACATAATCTTTTGAAGTGAATTAAACTGAGCTGAAATGTAATGTAATGTAATTTAGTTGTTCTCCTGGATCCACCTGCTTCTTCATCCTATCTCAGCCTGCTGTTTGAGATGCAACGTCTCCCACTCCATTCCAAAGTCCAAGTGTGATCTTAGCCTAAAGAATTTTACACACTCCTGCTACAGATCACAGTGCCTGGCTAAACCTGGTGCATTGTACAGCCCCCAAATCTCCTTTGGATCTATGCTATTTCCTTTTTGGCCCATCTCTTTCATCAGTTGAGGCTCATGGAGAAGCCCATCCTTGGAGAGACTCAGCACAAAATCTTTATGGAACGGAGCTCTCTAGACTGACAAGTTTGGGGCTTAACAAAAAGCAGGTGCTGATGGACCACTGTTCTATCATCATGTTTTGTTCCCCATCACAGCCCATTTTAGAGGCCTCGGGCCAGTTCCAGGGACATTGCTAAGTGTGATGAAGAGCCTTCTTTGTGCATTGTTGTGAATGCTACATGGTGGCAGAGAGCTTTGCTTCCATTTGCCTCATTCCTTGCCTGGAAAAGCAAAGAGGCTCATTTAAATGTGCCATGCTGAACTACAGGATAACTGCTTTCTCCTTAATAGCAAGCATTCATCACTGCTTATCTCATTAGCAGCTTTGTTTAACTAAAGGGTGGCTTCCCCCCCCCCACCACACACCATTTCATTAAAAAAAGAATATCATGGCAAGAGCAAATAGAATAGGGAGCTACAAAGGGAGAGGAAAATGCTGCATCTGCCAGGTTCTACAAGGGAACTTTCATTATGATTCATGTGCAGCTTCTGGAACCTTCTTCATTTTTTTCACCAGCTCCAGGCAAAATCTAGATCAATCTGTTTTAGGTGTTTGTTTCATTGCTGATGTTTGGCAGCCTGTCATCAAGGCAAGGGCATCTGATTCTTGCGGAGGGGCAGCCCACCTGCTGCTGGATGTGTTATTCAGTCTCAGTGGATGGTGACACTACTGATGAGGGAAACTAACAGAAGCAAAATATATTCCTTGATCAATTGCATACCATTAACTCATTGCCAAGAGAAAGGATAGAAGTGGGGAAGGATATTCCAACTTGGGCTTAATTTTGATTTTAATATTTGTTACTCACAACAGGCAGGAACATTGGGAGAAAAGAGAATGGAAATGAAATTTTTATTTTCTTCTTTTTCTTTTACATATGCTTGAGAATTGAAATGAACTTTCTCACATAGTTTGTGTAATGGTATGTGGGAATGACCTTGGGGGACAGGGGGAAGAGCTGCAGTCAGGGCAATGGTAGGATAAGAGGCAGCAGAGCCCACAGAAGGAATGGGAGCATGGCAAGCATCTCAGAAGGGACCCTCCCTAGTTTCCTGGGCTGTCAAGGCAACGGGGGAGAAATGTACTTTTGGACTTGCAAGATTTTGTTAATGTAACCTTACAATAAAGTAGACCTAGTACTTCTGGGTGTGCTTCTTGTCTAGACTACTTTGTGTGGCTGGCATCAATCTTGCAAGTCTGAAAGTACATTTCTCTCAATAGGGACTTGGACCATTACAGAAAAGATTCCTGAGTTCAGGGGAGGGGGAAGCTTGGGAGACTCAGACTAAGTCCTCCATAATTATACTAGGTATAAATTGATCTGGAGAATTCATCCATCCATCCAATTTGTATGGTCACCCATCTCAGCAAGTGACTCTGGGCAGCAAACAATCTTAAAATTAATTAAAAACAAATTGCCATCATAAATACAAAAATTAAAACACACAGCAGCCAAGGAAGAGGTCACAATCAATGGTTGTTAACACAATCAGGAGATGGGACCCTTCACGCACTTGGGGCCCTGGGCCCTGGCACATAACTAGGTCTTTAGGCCCTTATAAAAGGCCAGCAGTGTCTGGAGGGAGAATGTTCCATAGGGTGGGTGCTACAGTAGAAAAGGCATGACTCCTGGGCCCTGCCAACTGGTATTCCCTGGCTGATGGGACCTGGAGCATGCCCATCCTGCAATTTCAAAGAAGATTCTTTCAAGATTCTGTTACATTACTCTAGCAATAAAGATCATTCCAGAAATTCAAGTAGTTTTAGTTTGTGAATTTGCCATCCTTGGTTTTCTTTCTCTTCCAACTCATACTCTTTTTCATCATTTCTTTCTTTCCCAGTACATGCTGTCTTTCTCTGTCGCCTTCTTTTCCCTCTTTCTCTGTCCAACTAGACATCAGAGCTCACTTTGATTCCTTCTCTTAATCTTTTTTAAAAAATTGGTGTACTGCTTGCAGCTGTTTTCATTTCTGTAGAGTCCACAGGATGCCAAAATACAATTCAAGATTAAATTATTATTTTTAAGTGGCATCAATCTTGCAAAATTGCCAAATCTCATGAGTTCATTTGACAAGATTGCTGCAATATTGTGAAAGTTGGTAATTTAAACTATGGGGGGTTGAGATAGAAGGAAGGATAATGGGAGTAATGGCCAGGAGAAACTATAGGGGAGATGGAGGCGAATAGTACCAGGGGAAGAGGGATTGGAAATCTGTTGCCAATCCCTACATAGAGGCCACCAACCTCTCTCTCTCTCTCTCTCTTTTTTAATAAGAATTTTATTAAGTTTCAAGCAAAGGTAAACGTTACAGAAAAAAACTACAAAGAAAAAAAGAGAAGAAACTGTAGAAACCCAAGAGAATTTTTTTTTCAAAATCACAAAAACAGATGACTTCTGACTTTTAACAGCAATGATATACAAAAAATTTCATAATCAATCCCTTACTCTACATTAAACCAAAATCACATTATTTCTATAAATCATTCCATTGGCACATTATAAAAATCACTAAATAAAGTTACTCCCTCCCCTTATATTAAAAGAAAAAGATCTATAAAAACCTCCTAATCAACTTCCTCCTCAAAGATAACATTTATTTAATTATTTCCTTCCTACTACTACTCTATACATTTCTGTTTACTATAATAAAGATCAAACTAAAAAAACATATAAATTGTCTGCCATTGTACTTGATAATACAGCAATTTTAATAATCTTAATCATATTAAACCAAAAATCATCCAAATAGACATTTATTTTTTATTGTACCTTAATAATCTTAAATCAAATCATTAAAGATAAATGAAATCAGCCAAACCCTAAAAGCAATCCAGATAAATATTCTTAAACCCTTCTCCCACTTCAAAATAAACCAGAACATTTACATATCCCCACAATGTGCATAGAGCTTTCTTCTTAAAAAAATTGAACAGCCCAACTGCCCCCTCAAAAACTCTGACTGCTCTTCTGAAGACCTCCCATACATAATAACCTCTTCTTTTCCATGGCATTCTGGCATTCCACCAGAAAATCAATTTCATTTGTGGCTTGCAACTCGATCTCTCCCTTAAATTTTTCCACCACAGCTATCCGATCTTCATCCAGCATTTCAACAAAAGTCCCAATCTCACTCTTAGAAGAGACATTTCTGTCACTGTTAAATTCTTCAGTTTCATCCACAACATCCCCAACCAGATGACACATTTTAGACCTCATATTTTCCACAATGTCCTGAATACTTTGTATAAAAACAGTTTCCCAGGGAAAGTAGAAGCAGAAAACTGAAAGTTCAAAACAGCCGAGGAAAATGCTAATATCTTCAAATTTAGTACAAAAATAATAACAGGGAGACAATTACTTACTCTTAATCCTCTTTAATATTTGGATGGCAAGCAAAATCCAAAACTTGAAAAGAATTTTTTTTTTAGAAAATTAATCCCAAAAATAACAATAAGCACCAAGAGAGCCCACTTCTCCTTGCTGTAGAAAGCCTCTCTTATGGTACATATACTTTAAAAAAATATAAATTGGGTAATTTAGAAATGGGGTGGCCAGTCTTCATATCCCTTTAAGGCTACAGCACAGCTTGGAAAATGGTGATGTCCCAGCCTCCCGGCTACTCTTACCAGTCGAGTGTGAATGCTGTTTGCGATATTCTGGCTGCAAGTCACTGTCCAGAGGAGAGATGGGGTGATTCCAAGTGTTTTCCTTTCCCGGAAAAAGACTCCTGGGCTTCAGGAAAGCCTGCCTGAGCCCAAAAAACTGCTGTGTTGTCAGTTCTGCCCACTGAGCCTGCGGGCACAGCTGTTCAGTCCGCCATGTCCCCACTGGAAGTCAAGCCCACCAATCTCTCCTTGTGAGGCTTGCATCCATATTGCCAGGTGCCCCATCTCAGGAGGATACCACCAGGTCTGTCTGTAACAAAACTAATCTCATCCATGATGATATTGTGGATAAGAGGATGGACCTGGCCTGTATCACCAAAACCTACCTGAACAGCGAAGGCAGAATATCCCTCAATGAGACCTGTTCACCTGGGTTTCAGGTAGGGCAGGTGCATGTAACCTGTTTATTGGGAGACCCTGGCAGTTCCAAGGAGTAAGGATTCACCAGTGGTAGGGAATGAGGCTGTTTTTTTGAGGCTGGGCCAGAGGAACAAGCTGGGGATTCTGCTATTGTACTATCTTCCCAGCTGCATAGCAGATCCCTTCCTGAGCTATTTGATCTTACTGTGAGAGTTGTAGATTCACCCAGGCTGTTCATCTTGGATGATTTTAATCTCCTCTTCCAGAAGTTCCATGGGCTTCTACCAGATCATCAAGGCCCTGAAGTACATACCAGCATCTAGGAGTGGATGAGATATGTTCTGATACTGGAGGACATTTCCATCAGTGCCCTGTAATGGACAAATCACTTCTTCATGACTCTGGGGTTAATTGCTGACCCTAGCCTCTGCAGAGAGGATCAGCTAATTTTGGTAGCTGCCCTAAACTCATCCCCAGCTTGACAAAGTGGCCATTTGCTGAGAAGCCTACTGATTCTGGGATGGTACCACTTTGGCTCTTAATAGGGTAGTATTCCCCATGGATAGCACGACCCCATGGAGGCAGCTGGGTGTCCTACTGGACTCACAACTCCTTCTGGAAAAGAGATGGCACCAGGACAGCCATTGTCCAGCTCCATCTGGTATGTCAGTTGGGCCTTACCTAGATCCCCAAAGAGGATCACATCAATTCACTTTACAGGGGGCTGTCCTTGAAGACCACCCAGAAACTTCAGCTGCAGTAAAATGCAGCAACCCCAAACAGCCTTGTAAACATTGTGAACAAACATTCTTGCTTTTCATTGGCTTATGTCATTGCTGCTGTTGTATAGCACAGAGTCCTATGAGGTTGAAACAGCTTATAAACCTCATAAATAAATAAATAATCTTGTGGGATTTGACCATTTTCCTAATTGCATCCTTGCCATCATATAAGACCATGGGATGGTGTCCTATCCCTACAAGGGTTCCTGAGTGTGTTCTCAAAAACTGGAGAGCAGAACAAGATTGCTGAATTAAAAACAACAGCATTAGAGCTACCATATCTTTGCTACCATCTAGTGATCATTTTGATTTTTACAGTCCAAAAATGATAGTTCTAAGCAAAATGACACTGAATTTGGGAGCCTCTGGCACTGTAGAATAAACCTAGAATTATATGAAAACTTCTGAGCCAATTATTTTTATTTACTGTAAGTGTCCCTCTGTTTTCTATTAATCTAATCTCTAATGAGGCTACTTAGAAAAATTTCTAGATCTTTCCACAACTTGGTATCCCAGGATACTATGCAGGGATTCTGGAGAATGCAAGTTTGCAGGAGGCAATGCAGGAGTTGACCTCATGACCTTGACAGTATGTTTTCCCTCTCCCTTTCCCATTTCTTCTGGATTTTCAACATATACCTAATAAAACTACATTAAAGAGATATATTGCTGCTCATTATGTTGACTCATAAAATACAATCAGCTGCTGTCACTTGAAGGGAAAATACAAATATATCTTTAACAACAATAACAACAAAAAGGCTAGTGAGAGAATTGAAAACTGTAGGGGTTTTGAGATTATATATCACGAATAAATTGAGATAGCAGAGTACTCAATTCATAACTCAAATGGAGTGCTTTAGAGGATGGATGCTGTGTATAACATATTGACTGCTGACAAAGGTAGTTCATGCCATACATCAAACTTTTTCAGCATGCAACCTTGCTCTGCTTCCTACCTCCACTTTCCTATACAGATCTGGTATATTTGGTGGCTGCTTTATCTAGCATTGAAACAGAAAGTATTCCTGCAGCGTAAGAGTGTACAGTCAGCAAAACAACCTTCTATCTATCAGTCCTAGCTTGTTTCTGCATAGTTTATTCTTATCCATCATAACCATATCCCCACTTTGAGGAAAAGGCAGACTGGACTCTATTTCTCTTGCTGCCCTCTAAAGCAGAACCTCAGGGGTCCAGTCTAGCCCATGCCCTGGACTATCACATTGTGGTCCTATCAAACTGGCTTGACCCATTGCATTAAAGGAGGGATGAGCAATGGGGCTGTGCAAAGCATCTGAAGGGTCACTTCACAAAGAGCGCTTGGTCTTCTCCTTGTAGCAGTGTGGCAGCTTATTCTCTGGGTGCGTCAGGGTGGCTGCTTCAAACACTTTCCTGGGTTGTCTCTTCTGGTGGGCCCATGCAAAGCCACTTTACTGGCCATCTCACAGGAGAGGTCCATACCCGTGTGTGCAGACAACTTGGGAGAGCCACTGAAGTAGCTGCCAGGGAGTGTATCTGCTTTTGGACTTCAAGGAAGAGCATTTCATCGGCACCAGAGTCCTCCATATAAATGTGCTATACTTCACATCTGAGCCCAGAAAAGTGCTTTGAAGTGGGAGTTGGCATGTATGTTGCACCTATCAGTACCTCTTGAAAAAGGGTCTTTTCCTAGCATACCTGATGGGTGTGTGATCCCAGGAAAATATCCATCTAAGTTAAGAGGGGCCAACAGCTTGCCCTTGCCCGCAACCCGAGCCCATTTTCAGCTTCGGATCCCTAAAGCTTTATAAAAGGCCCCTTCAAAGGGTTTGCAGAGGCTTGATGGGAAAGCTTTGGATAGCTAAGGACTGCATGGACATTTCCCCCCTTTACTGAGGGTCACAGGGAGCAGGCAATGATACTAGCAACCAACAGCACATGACAGTTTTATATTATTTTTAGAGGGAAACTGCACTAACTTGGATTGCATGATCAGAGGGAGGTCTCCAAGGCCAGGTGGACCTCACATGTTGCCCACTCCTGCCTTAAAGGAATTGAGTAGTGCTGGAGTTGAGAGCCTGAATGAACTTTATGGCAGTGGCTGGCCAATAGAGAAGGAAGAGGTCAACCAGAAGGGTCTCTGTCTGCCATTGGATAGGTTAGAGGAAATCAAGGCTGGCAGAGAAGAGGAATAGAGGGGAAAAGGAAAGAAGCATGAGTAGAATGGGTGAGAATGAGAGAGGTTCATAGGGCTTTTGGTTTGCTAGTTTGGTTTAAAGGACTTCGGAGACATTCACCTTGGAAGTCTTGCCTGTGAGTCAGAATCCTGTGTACTAATTGGCACATCACAGAGACTTAGAGATGTTAGTTAGTTCCTTTGGGGCTGAGCATGTTCAAGTTTAGCCCACTTTGTTTGCTTTTGATTCACAGTATTGTGCAGATCCAGAAAATGTATTAATAATTCAGTTCAGTATATTACACTTGGAATTTATAGGCAAAAAGAAATAATTTCTTTTGGTCAAAAACCTCTTGCAAGTCCAAATAAAGAGTGACTATGTATTGTACCTAAGCCATAGGTTTGTTTAATTTTGGTTTAGCACGTTGTGGAAACTGAACCACTGTATTTTGTAAACCATTATTAATGGCTTGGTGTGTTGTGTGTTTGTTGTTGTTTATTCATTAGTCGCTTCCGACTCTTTGTGACTTCATGGACCAGCCCACTCCAGAGCTTCCTGTTAGGCGTCAACACCCCCAGCTCCCCCAGGGATGAGTCTGTCACCTCTAGAAGGTGTGTTGTGTAAACTTAGACAATTGCAATATATTATGGTGAAGCAAATAATAGTTCATCCATCACTCTAATCAACAACAGATTCCCTTTGATCCACTGACATTCCCTAGGAGCAATAAAATTAAATGAGAAAGAATTTACCTCTGTAGAACCCATGTTGATTCTTCCTCAGAATTGTTACATTTTTCTCCCAGCTCTCTTATATAGACAGAACATCTAGGAACCTCCCTCTCATTTTATCCTCAAAATAACTCTGGACAATGGGCTGGTATAGATGATGCCGATCAGCCTGAAATCACATAGTAAACTCTGTGGTAACATATCGACTTAAATTGGACCTTAATCACAACATATTACCTCACTGATTTGATAATCTTAAGTGTAATATTACAATTTATATACAAAGGCCTATAACTTCCAAAATAAACTTTTGGATTTCTTTGTTTGTTTTTAATGGGTGATAAAGGAAAAAAAAAAATCAGTTTTTCCAGTACAGAAACAGATCCTTCCATATTTTTGTTGGAAAATCGCCAATTTCATACAGTATTTGACTTCTTTAAAAACTGTGGGGTGGATACCATCTTGATCGGATGATTTGTTTTCCACTTCTCAATAAGCTCTAAAATTTGCCATTACTATTTACTTTAGTTCCTTTCTGAAAATGTTAATTCTGATGCTTTTCTGACCCAAATCTTCTGTAGTAGAGATGGACATCCCAAATCAGCCTCTGTCTCTGTCACCTCCTTATCTTCCTTCCTCACTTCTTTGATCCCCTTATCACACAACAGTTGAACTGCCTCCTTTCTTCATTTCCAGCTTCTGATATAGTTAGATAATTTCTGTGTATTGTAGATAAATATAAACAGATAGGAACTATATCTCACATGGTGTCCATTCTGGGTAATATTTTTCCTTTAGAGATAAAACATGCACCAACCATATTTACTAATTTTTCCAGTGCATGCTGAAAACATTTTCTTCATTTTGGTATTTGATCCATGACCAAAAGCCACTGCTGTTATGGTCTATGATACATTAAGTATAGATACTTCAATGTTATCTACCCATCCGGAACTGCACAGTACCACAGGTGGTATATATGTATTCTGTAATAAATAAATAAATAAATAAATATAAAAACACTTAATAAATAAAGTACACTAACATCAGTAATAACTTCTTGTGAAAACTAGACAGTAAAGTACTGCCTTTGAATTTGCCACAACTATGGAAAGTGGGAAGCACATAAAAACAACTCTGCAGGTAATTATAGAAAGTCTCTGTCAGCTTGAACTCAAGCTGCCAACATTGGTTGGATTACCTTTCCATTGTCATTAAAAGCAATGCTGCCCTGCAGTGTAAACTAGAATGCTGACTAGTGAGTATCTAAAACCCTCAAGAAAAAACACCCATGGTTTATAGCCCATTTTATACATTAACTTGATACAGTTAGGGGAGGGTGACCTCAAGGACTAATAAAGTAGAAACATCAGGTCACTCTGCACTTTAATATAAAAAGAGAGTCCATAAGTATGTTGCAAAAAGGTATATAAAAGAGCAATTACACCTTTCAGGATTGTATGGAGTGGGAAACTATTTTCTTTATAGTGATGGATTAGAGAGGAAAATGGGTTACCACTTAAATAGATTTCATTTATAAAAACATATTTTTTTTTTTGCTTATCTTGTATTTCTCAGATTGTCAATACAAGGGAGTATAGCAGTGTTTCTCAACCTTGGCAACTTGAAGCTGTGTGGACTTCAACTCCCAGAATTCCCTTGAATTTGCCACAGCTATGGAAAGTGGGAAGCACATAAAAACAACTCTGCAGAAAATTATAGAAAGTCTCTGTCAGCTTGAACTCAAGCTGCCAACATTGGTTGGATTACCTTTCCATTGTCATTAAAATTTGCTTGATCCAAATGGAAATGTCCTGAAGGAATTTATTTTCATTTTTGATTTTCTTGATTTCATTCCTGATCCTTCCTGACACTCTCAGGTGCTCACAGAAAAGAGGGAGAATGAGTTATCTTTTATTTTCCCCTGGCGAAGGAGCTTCCTGTTTTAGTTGGAAGGAAATATTATTGACTTGAACGGCTGGAAATGCAGAGAATTTATAAATATTTATTTGGGTATCCTTCCAGCAGCTTATGGAAAGAACCCTCCTTACTGATAAGACCCAATTTGCACATCTGAAGGCTTTCCAGTATCACTTCATCTAACAGTGTAAACTGGTTCAGATATGACTTCAAGAACAGCCACAATTTTCTTCTTCCCATTTTTCCTTTAGCCAATGTGCTTGATGAAGCATTCTTGACATTTGAAGGCTTGCAGTGACTTTGTAAAACTTCAGTTGGCTGATACTACCTTTATGAATCTTGGATTCTTCCCCCTTATGGTGCTACTAATGTTTTCCATGAAACAGGTTAGTTTGGGAAACAATAAGTTGTCCAAAGTGCTTATAAATTGATATCACTTCCATTTCCACCAAACTTGGCCTTACATATAATAAAACCAACAACAACCAGGTGTACTCTTCTGGGGAGTGTTCACTTTTTCAACACAGTAAAACTCAATCTGCAAGCACACTTTTATTCATATATGGTTGGAGTAATAGTAATTCTATTTATTGTATGCCTATAATTAGGCACAGTACAAAATAATAAAATGCAATATCAAGAATTACTACAATAACTCACTACAATCTCATTTCAAATCACAACTAAAATATAGAGCTTCAGTAACTTGGAAGGCCCATAACCTCTAAAAGAATCCTTAACATCTATATCTAAATAACAATATATTTCTGCATAAAGAATTAACACTTAAACCAGCTTCACAAAGGCCCATAAAAGAGAAACATTTTAGTGCATTTTTCAGTTCTGCTAGATTAGACTAAGTGCAATTGTGGTAGAAGTTGAACCAGAGGACTGGTGCAAGATGGAAAGAAGCTTTCAACCATGATGTGGTTATTTTAATAGGAGGAGGTACCCCTCAATCCTGGATAGATGATCAGGTTGGCAACACAAGCACAAGCAGGTCTTCCAAATGGCAAGATCTGCCCACATGCAAGGCCTAATGAGATTAAATCAGCAATTTAAACTGGTGCTTTTCATCAGTATCCGAACAAGTAAGAATTGGTGATAGAGAGAGATACGGATAGTTTGGAGAGATACGGATAGTTTGTATGAACCCTGTTTGGCACTGGTCTGGTCCCAGATCAAGGAAAAGGGAGAGTTCACACATAATCAGACTGCAATAATTCAGAGGTGAGATGATCAGGGCATGGACCAGCTGCTCTGCCATCTCTGTGGTAAGGAATAAATATTCATTCAATGAAAGTTACAAGTTTTAATGCTTTCATTGATGAGGGGCTTTAAAGAATGTCCCTCTCTGATTGTACTCCTAGGATCCTCACCTCCAGTGAGGGGGCCCATACCTGGCAACCCTGAAAACCAAAGGAGAAGGGGTGGGAGATGATCAGGATAGTACACAATCATCTCTGTGTTGCCCATGTTCAGTTCAAGTCAAGGGAAACACATCGAATCCAAGATCCACAAAATTATTTAGAAAGGGATACCCATACCATGCAATTTAGAACAGGGATAGAAGAGTACATCTGGTTGCTGTTGGAAGTATTAATATGCCTACATAAGCATATACATAATTAAACTCAGGGATGTCCAGAGTGGGTGTCAAAAAATCAAGTTAGTGGCTGTTTCTGTGCAATCAAAAACCTGCCCCTATTTTATACGTGTTGCATTCTGCCATCTTGATTTTTGTGACCTACCATGTGGAAGCCCCTGATTGAACTGATAAGAAAAAACAACTGACTCAAAGAAAGAGTATATAAAATCTATGAAGTAAATGAAAAGGGATCCAACACTGAACCATAGGGAACACTAATAGATGAAGAAAAAGTCTGGGAAATAGAAAGAGTTCCACCTAAAAGAAAAAGTGCAGTGAGATAAGCAGAATCAACATCACTGAAAAGCGACACCAAAGACGTTAGATAGAACAATAATGTTTGGTGGTTTAAGGTATCAAATGCAGCAGATAGACTTAATAATACTAGCATGGAAGACAGATGATTCGCCTTGCCAGGAGAAGATCATTTGTAATGCAAACCAAATGCCAATGTGGTGGAATGTCCTGCATGGAAACATGGTTGAAAGAAGTCTGTTGAATTGTTGATGGGAAGGAACACCTCAAAGGACTGAGGGCTGGATCTTTGTTTTCAACAGACGATCAAAGTGGGAATATGTCAGGCTCAGCCCAAGAACGACAAGGAATCAATCTAGCCAAACTTTAGTTCTTTGTTTGTTCACACTGTACAGACAGAATCTTGCCAGACTAAAGCTACACTACCTAATCTAAAGGGAAATATGGAAGGCTCTAGGACATGGCTACTCTGAATCTCTTTGTCTTCCCACATTCCAGTTACAGACTGTTTTCTCTTATCTCGCTTCCCTCCTTGGAATATGCTCCCTACTTCCTGAGAACCAGCTGTGTTACTGTAATCCATCATATCACCTCCCCCTTCAGAGACACATTCCATCACAGAATATTTTCAGGGGTCTGGAAAATTATTGGTAGAAATTATTGGTATGTTTGCCAGCCTAGTAAGAAAGGACAGAAAGAAGAGGAGGGGTCTTAATAAGGAAAGAGGAAAACACTGGGCTTACTCCAAGTTGTTGTTGTTTATTCGTTTAGTCGCTTCTGACTCTTTGTGACTTCATGGACCAGCCCACGCCAGAGCTTCCTGTCGGTCGTCAACACCCCCAGCTCCCCCAGGGACAAGTCCATCACCTCTAGAATATCACCTATCCACCTTGCCCTTGGTCGGCCCCTCTTCCTTTTGCCCTCCACTCTCCCTAGCATCAGAATCTTCTCCAGGGTGTCCTGTCTTCTCATTATGTGGCCAAAATATTTCAGTTTTGCCTTTAATATCATTCCCTCAAGTGAGCAGTCTGGCTTTATTTCCTGGAGGATGGATGAGTTTGATCTTCTTGCAGTCCAAGGCACTCTCAGAGTTTTACTCCAACACCACAGTTCAAAAGCATCTATCTTCCTTCTCTCAGGCTTCCTTATGGTCCAGCTCTCGCAGCCATATGTTACTGCGGGGAACACCATTGCTTTAACTTTGCGGACCTTTGTTGTCAGTGTGATGTCTCTGCTCTTAACTATTTTATCGAGATTGGTCATTGCTCTTCTCCCAAGGATTAAGCATCTTCTGATTTCCTGACTGCAGTCAGCAACTGCAGTAATCTTCGCACCTAGAAATACAAAGTCTTTCACTGCTTCTACATTTTCTCCCTCTATTTGCCAGTTATCAATCAAGCTGGTTGCCATCATCTTGGTTTTTTTGAGGTTTAGCTGCAAGCCAGCTTTTGCACTTTCTTCTTTCACCTTCATCATAAGGCTCCTCAGTTCCTCTTCGCTTTCAGCCATCAAAGTGGTATCATCTGCATATCTGAGATTGTCAATGTTTCTTCCAGAGATTTTAACTCCAGCCTTGGGTTCCTCAAGCTCAGCATATCGCATGATGTGTTCTGCATACAAATTGAATAGGTAGGGTGAGAGTATACAGCCCTGCCGTACTCCTTTCCCAATCTTAAACCAGTCCGTTGTTCCGTGATCTGTTATTACTGTTGCTACTTGGTCATTATACAGATTTCTCAGGAGGCGTACAAGATGACTTGGTATCCCCATACCACTAAGAACTTGCCACAATTTGTTATGGTCCACACAGTCAAAGGCTTTAGAATAGTCAATAAAACAGAAATAGATGATTTTCTGAAACTCCCTGGCTTTTTCCATTATCCAGCGGATATTGGGAATTTGGTCCCTAGTTCCTCTGCCTTTTCTAAACCTAGCTTGTAGATCTGGCAATTCTTGCTCCATGAATCGCTGAAGTCTACCTTGCAGGATCTTGAGCATTACCTTACTGGCATGTGAAATGAGTGCCACTGTTCGATAGTTTGAACATTCTTTAGTGTTTCCCTTTTTGGTATGGGGATATAAGTTGATTTTTTCCAGTCTGATGGCCATTCTTGTGTTTTCCAAATTTGCTGGCATATAGCATGCATTACCTTGACAGCATCATCTCACAAGATTTTGAACAGTTCAGCTGGGATGCCGTCATCTCCTGCTGCCTTGTTATTAGCAATGCTTCTTAAGGCCCATTCAACCTCACTCTTCAGGATGTCTGGCTCTAGCTCACTGACCACACCGTCAAAGCTATCCCCGATATTGTTATCCTTCCTATACAGGTCTTCTGTATATTCTTGCCACCTTTTCTTGATCTCTTCTTCTTCTGTTAGGTCCTTGCCATCTTTGTTTTTGATGATACCCATTTTGGCCTGGAATTTACCTCCAATGTTTCTAATTTTCTGGAAGAGGTCTCTTGTCCTTCCTATTCTATTGTCTTCTTCCACTTCCACGCATTGCTTGTTTAAAAATAATTCCTTATCTCTTCTGGCTAACCTCTGGAATTTTGCATTTAATTGGGCATATCTCCCCCTATCACTGTTGCCTTTTGCTTTCCTTCTTTCTTGGGCTACTTCTAGTGTCTCAGCAGACAGCCATTTTGCCTTCTTGGTTTTCTCTTTCTTTGGGATGTATTTTGTTGCCGCCTCCTGAACAATGTTGCGAACGTCTGTCCATAGTTCTTCCGGGACCCTATCTACTAAGTCCAGTCCCTTAAATCTATTCTTCACCTCCACTGCATATCCCTTAGGAATATTAGTGAGCTCATATCTAGCTGATCTGTGGGTCTTCCCTAATCTCTTGAGTCTGATCCTAAATTATGCAAGAAGAAGTTCGTGATCTGAACTACAGTCAGCTCCAGGTCTTGTTTTTACCGACTGTATAGATGTCCGCCACCTTTGGCTGCAAAGGATGTAGTCAATCTGGTTTCGGTGTTGTCCATCTGGTGAAGTCCATGTATAAAGCTGTCTCTTAGGTTGTTGGAAGAGAGTGTTTATTATGCAGAGTGAGTTGTATTGGCAAAATTCTATCAGCCTATGTCCTGCTTCGTTTTGTTCTCCCAGGCCATGCTTACCTGTAATTCCAGATGTCAATTGACTGCCCACCTTAGCATTCCCATCTCCCATGATGAAAATAACATCTCTTTTAGGCGTGTTGTCCAGTAGGTGCAGCAGATCCTCATAGAACTGCTCTACTTCAGCTTCTTCAGCATCTGTGGTTGGGGTATATATTTGGATCAGTGTGATGTTAGATGGCTTGCCCTGAATTCGAATTGAGTTCATTCTGTCGTTTTGTGCATTGTATCCGAGCACTGCTTTAACCACTTGACTATTAATTATGAAGGCTACTCCATTTCTTCTGTGGTCCTCTTGTCCACAGTAGTAGATCTGGTGGTCATTTGATGTGAAGTGGCCCATTCCAGTCCATTTCAGTTCACTGACGCCCAAAATGTCTATCTTTAATCTTGACATCTCACCAATAACCACATCCAATTTGCCCTGGCTCATAGATCTTACATTCCAGGTTCCAATGGTGTGTTGATCCTTAGAACATCGGATTCGCCGTTCACCACCAGCACCGTCGGCCGCTAGCCATCCTTTTGGCTTTGAGCTAGCTGCGTCATCACATCTGGGGCTAGTTGAACTCATCCTCTGTTCCTCCCCAGTAGCATTTTGACCATCTTCCGACCTGGGGGTCTCATCTTCCGATGGTATACCGACATATCTCTGGTTGTAGTGATCCATTTAGTTTTCACAGCAAGAATACTGGGGTGGGTTGCCATTACCTTCCCCAGGGATCGCATTTAGTCTGACCTCTCTGTCATGACCTTCCCGTCTTGGGTGGCCCTTCACGGTTTAGCTCATGGCATCATTGAGGTGCTCAAGCTCCAGCACCATGACAAGGTAACAATCCTTTGCTGAAGTTACTCCAAGCAGAGGGAGGCATAAAATCGCAAGCTTAACTTGATTTAACTGATTGCTTAATCAGCAAATGCTGGATTTGATTAAGTTGTGTCTGATTGTTTTACTCGTTGGGGCTCCAAATTAAAGGTTACAGTTACCTATGTCTTTTAAAAAATGATTTGATTAAACTAAGAATACATGTATTTTTTTTTTGTCTAGTATAATTTAGGTACATTTTCTGGTGGGGTAATTGTATTAAAAACACTTTAAACATCACCAGCCTCTTATAGCATGGATCATAGAATTTGAATTCAGCATGCTGCTTCTTAAATATGAGCTTCTGGATTGCCTTCAAGGGCAGCCTCTTCTAGATAGCACACATGGGCCCTAAGCTATGGATCTATGCCATACTAAGCTACCTTCATGTTGGGAATAGTCCCAATTGACTTTTGCCAGTCCAGCTGGGCAAGATTTTTATTTATTTATTTATTTTTCAAATTTCGTCACCGCCCATCTCACTCAAGGCGCGACTCTGGGTGGTTTACAATAAAACTAAAAATAAATACAGATTAAAATACAATAAAAACATTGTTTCTTAAATATAAATATAAATATACCTATAAATGCTGTTTATTTTTTAAAGCCCATTTTACTAAGTTCTTCATTAATGAGATATGAAGAATTGGAAACCTGAAACCGCTGAGTGACTGAGAAAGCCAAACCGACAGACACGTCCCTAAGATGCCAGGGACTACTGCGGAGAAGTTGAGTAACACAGCTTTCCTGAACCTGCAGCTTTCCAGATATCCAGAACTTCAACTCCCAGAATTCCTTGCCAGTAGGGCCTTGGGGAATTGGCTGTAGTGATTTTCTGTCCCAGCATGGATTGTAAGTGGGGGAAAATGCAACATGAGTGGGAGGGAGTGGAAAAACTCTTCCAAGACTTTGTGCCCTGTTAGCCTAAGGTGGGAGCAGGCCTTGTTGGTGGTAGCTCACCATTTCTTGAACTCCTTTCTCCAGGGAGGTTCTTCTGGCACCAGATTTGTTGTCTTCTCAGAGGTAGGCAAGATGGTTTTATTCTTCCAGGCATCTTAATCCATGCTTTGATTTATAGCCTGTTGCTGTTTAGAAACATTTCATTCTAGCAGCTGCTTTCATTATTTTAATGCTGTACGTTTTCATTGCATATTTTAATTATTTTTTAACATTGAACAATTTTATGTTGCTGTAAGCCTCCCTGGGAAAAGAATATTTAAAAACTGGCAGTTCTTCCACCAGATTATTCCTTCTTCTCCATATTTACTGCCCATGCTGAGGTCCCTTTTTAACCAAGAGTCTTCCCAAAGTGATGCAAAGCATCCCATGCTTTCAGACTTTATTTTTATTCCAGCCCTAAACAAAATGCTTCGTCTTTTCCACCCGCCACCTCTTCACCTATCTTCCTCTGGCAACACTAATTAAAACATTATATTAGCCAAAGGCGTTTTTAGGCTGTGGGGGCTTTGATGGAATATGTGATGTTGTTAGCACAGCTTCTATGAACTGTCAAGTAGTTTGAAAAGGAAGGCGTGGGCGAAGTTGAAAAAAGAAAAGGTTTGAAGTTTTGGAAAGCTTGCCTTTCACTTTCATTGTTTTTAAAAGTGTCGTCCTTCTTCAATCATAACCCAGCTTTTCTGTTCTTGAAGGTAGCATTTCTGCCACACTGTCTGTTTATGGCCCTTTCCATTCCCCCCCCCCGCCCCCGCTCCCTGCATCCCCATCTTTCCTATAGCAACTCATCCTTGAGAAAGCCATACATATATACTGGAAGCCAGTCAGTTCCTCTGACTCTTACAACAAATCTTTTAATTGTAAATGAGAGGTTGGTTTTGATGGTTTTTTTAAGAGGTTTTTTTTAGATACATTTCAGATTTCTAAGTGACATTTAACAATGACATCTTTCTTAACTAGCAAAAACTTGCAAGGTTGCTATATATTAAGAGGAAATGATTTCTATAGAAGTGGAGAAAGCAGAAAAACAGGTTGGTCTTGCTTCAAAAAAAAAAAAAAAGGAGCTGTCCAGCATTGTTTAGTTAAAGAGTGGCTGAGTAGCACTTGAGTTAAAATATGAGCTATGGTACTTCTTTAAAGAACCTCCCCCCACCTGTGACAGATTAATGCTGTAGTTTGTTGCTTTAATAAGCTAGTTTCATTCATTTTGCTTCTTCTTCTCTAACTCATGACAATTAGAGAGAAAGCCTATGGGCAGAGATGGTCTGGCTTGTTTATTCTCCAAGAGCATTTTTGAACATTTATCAGTTATTATTCGGGTGTGCAAAGCTTCAGAGGAGGACTTTAGCTTTGGGAAAGATTTGTTCGAAGCACTCCTTTAAAGCAGCTTGGCGAAGAGAAGCTTTTAAGCCAGAGTGGCCGTGTGGATTCACTTTCCTAGAGGTGAGGAGGGAAGAAGGTTGGTCATCCCACTCTATGCTCTGATTGAAGAGCATCGCATTTTTGTTCTTTCCTGAAGGCAGAGTGCATTGTTTTGCTGGTGCAAAGCATCATGCCAAAGCAAAGCACTTCTGCTTTGCACATGCCCAGTTAAGATGATTGTAATCATTGCTCATATGTACTAAATTCTGGGGCCATATGCCAACAGAATGGGAGTCAAAATGCAGCCAGTGGGAACAGAGAAGGAATCAGCATCAGTCATAAGCAGACCTCTGAGCTTTCCAGAGGCACCAATCAACCAAACAAAACTTAAGAGAGATCTCTCCCTTAAGAAGTGAAACAATCTAGGGATTCTGTTCTTGCACATCAACTGTGGAATACTGAGTGTGTTTGGAAAAGAAAAGAAACTCGAGTAGAATATTACAGAGATAAATGTGGCTGCTCAAAACACTATACAAAGGTAGCTTGGAGACGAATGTACACTATAGCTCCCCCCCACCCCCAGTTCCCACTTATGGTAGTGCTTACATTTATTTTGTATATTTGGCATATTTATATGGCCACCCATCTTCTAAAGACACTCTGGGTGGCAAACATGATAATCACAGAGCCCATTTCACAATAGGTTAAAAAGATCCAGGTCAAAGATGGCCCATAAACAATGCTCATAATAGCTAACAAACACATCCACACACACAACAGAGCTCCATAGACATCCTGCACCCAGTGCCTGGGGGAATAGTCAGGTCTTCATGGCCCTCCAGAAGGCCAGCAGCATCTGGGCAGTCCATACTGGTTTAGTGCTTGCCACACGCTATATCAGGAATCCTTATACATAATCCTGCAAAATAAGTCAGTTTAGCTATTTGTACTTTGCAGATGTGATCAGGGGATGAAAGGAAGAGAGTTGAGGCAGAGAAGATGTAGCTTGCTTAAAGCTATCTAGTGGACCTGTGGAGAAGGCGTGCAGTGAACTGGGAGATTTATGGTTCAATGCTCAGTCTCTTAGTCATGGCAGTATTCTTGCTCTGCTAATTAACTGGCATTATTTCACTATAAATAGTAAGCAAATGTCTGCAGCCATTAGCAACGCAGCCTCCTGTGAAATTGATTATTTGATTATCAGGTTGTGTGAGCTATGTGGCTAAACCCCAAAACCATTTCCATCGGCATTCTTTGAGAAGGTAGTTGCAGATGTTGGTGAATGGGCTGCCTCTGAGGAACAAAGAGATCACACATGGAAACTTAGTTAGTTTGGGGCATTATGAGACTCATTCTGACAGGGGTGTCCATAGGGCAGTGTTTCTCAACCTTAGCAAGTTTAAGATGGGTGGACTTCAACTCCCAGAATTCCACATCTGTTTGGGGAATTCTGAGTGTTTAAGTCTATCCATCTTAAACTTGCTAAGGTTGAAAAACACTGCCATAGGGTATGGTGCAAAATGTCAAGATAGTGATGGCAATGATGTGATAGAAGCATGTTGTACATAAAAAAAACAGGCAGAGCTTTTGATCACACTGGATGGCCGCCATCTTGACTTTTGGGAAATACCTTGTGGATGAAGGTATCAGAGGTGAACAAGGATATAAGAAGAGTCTTCCTGGATCAGATATGTGGTTTATCTGATATCAAAGGGGCCAACCAGATGCTTCTGTGGTTCATCTCCAACAGCTATTGTCTCTGATCTGAAGGATGCATGTACATCAGTCATGTTAGTAACCATGTATAAAGTGGACTTCCATGAATTTTGTTTTGTCCCCTTTTAAAGCTATCTGAGACTATGACCATTTTGGGACACCATATTTTCTAAATCATTCATGGGATGTCTCCAAAATCTAGGATAAGATAGAAAGAGGAATTACCTTTTTTGTCCATTTTTTGTGTTCCATGGAACCCTTTGCATAATTGTATATACTGTATCTTCAGTCCTGCAGCCACTAACAGCATGTGTGAACTAACTTCATTGCCTAAGTTGGATTTTTTTTCCTGAGAGTGTAACAGCTTACTTGTGTGACTTGATGGGACTCTACTGAGCGTGCCAAATGTGAAATGATTTGGAGGAACATCATTCAGATGCAGACTGCATCTCTCATGAAGAGGAAGGATTGGGTAGTAGGTGATAAAGATCTCAGCCTGGTCAGAGCAGACAATTTAGGACTCAATATTGTGCAAATCCAGACAGTGTGTGATTATGTGTGTTCTAGAACTCAAGCAATTTGGACTAAGTAAACTATGGTTGAGCAAACATGAATTTGCTGTGTGACAATATGGATTATTACACAGAAGATGTAAACTTATTCTCTGTTGCCCTAGAGGGCCGGACCATAACAAGTGGATTAATGATAAGAAAGAGGTTCCGGCTAGACACCAGGAGGAACTTCTTAACTTTACAGTTTATCAGGCAGTGGAACAGGCTGCCACATGAAATAATGAATATCCATTTGCTTAAAGTTTTTAAACAGAAAGTGGAGGGTGATCTGTCAGAGATCCTCAAGTGGCAAGTTGGAGTGGCAGGTTGGAGTAAATGGCCTCTAGGGCACCTTCCAACTCTGCGATTAGCATCTTTGTATGAACCACTGTGCAAAGTGCAAATGCAAACACAACTTGTGCAGATTAGCATTTGCAAGGGGTATGTTCTATAAACTATATCATGATGATCCCAAAGCAGCTAGCTTCCAGACCTTTTCTGAGCACAGATCAAGTGCTTGTTCTTACATATAAAGCTCCATTTCCAGATATGCAATCATAGGAAGTGCTATATAAAATATCAGATGAATACTGTACATCATCTGGTTGGAAGGTGGGCATTCCTGGAGACATACCTACTTTCAGGTAAAGCCAGAATGTTCTGATCATGATAGGGTCCTTTACACACCACCTACAAGAGAGTAGATGCTGCCTACATATACCCCCTTTTTTTTTCTGTGTGGGGGGCGGAATAAAAGCACACTTAATTACAGCATAGCAGATGGCAACACCTAGTTGATTTTGGCTGATCTTGAAAAGCTCAGCAGAATCGGATGCAGCCCCGTTACGTTCCCTAGATCGTGTTGGACCATTCATACACGCAAGCCTTGCTTGGGGATGACGCCTCCCAGGCGCTGAGCAGCTAGCAGCTAGCTCTTCGCCTGCCCCATACCCGATTGCTGAGCACCACTTCGGCTTCTCCTTGCGGAGCCCAGTTCTTTGCAAGGCTAGGCCTCGGGAGCCGGAGCAGCAGCGCGGCACCACGCTTCTCTTTTAAATTTGGCGACAGGCGATGCGCACCTTCCCGCGGCGAGCACGTGATGCCCGCGGGGAGGCGGGGCAAGCGACCCAGAGAGGCAGGCGGCGGCGGCGGCGGTAGCAGCAGGGCCGGAGGAGGGAGAGAAAGGGAGGTAGCGCCGGGCAGAAGGAGGGCAGCGGACGGAGGCGTCGCCTTTAAATCCTCCCAGCCGGGCGGTGGCGCGAAGGCAGCGCGTGTGGAGCCTCCAGGCGAGGGAAAAAGAAAGCGCTCCGCTGCGTCCCGAACCATGAGCAGCTCAGCCGTCTCCGCAGCCCTGCGGGACTCCCTTGTCGCTCCGCCGTCTCTCTGAAGCCCCTCTCCGGCTGATGCTTCCTCGCCGCCGCCGCCGCCAGCACCACCGCCAGCATGTCCCGGCGAAAGATCTCCTCGGAATCCTTCAGCTCGCTTGGCTCGGACTACCTGGAGACCAGTCCGGAGGAGGAGGGCGAATGCCCCGTGGCCAGGCTTCTCTGGAACGGCAGCCGGAGCCCCGCTGCCCAGTCCGGGGCCACCACCCCCGTCGCTACCGCTCCCCCGCCGCTGGAGGCTTCGGCGGCGGCGGCGGGTCCCCCTGGCCCGGCCCCCGCGGGCTCCCGGAGGGCTCCTCGCAGAAGACGGGTCAACCTCGACTCCCTGGGCGAGAGCATCAGCCGCCTCGCCGCCCCCACGGTAAATGCGCCGTTTCGGCCGCCGCGATCGCGTGTGCGGGCAGGCGAGCGGGCGAGCCGGGTTGGCGGGATGCCTACGCGCCCATCGGAAAGAGGAGGCTGATCCAGGGGACCGGAGGAAAGGGAGGACGGATCTCCACCTCGTGTGTGCTATTTTGGGGCTGGTTGCACGCAGGTTGAAGGGGTCTTTCACTTCCCCGTAAGAATCTTGTAATCTGTGCTCGCTGCGGAAGAGGAGCGCTCGACCCGCCATAGAAATTCCGCTAGCACCCCGCCCCCCTTTTTCGCCCGCTGTTTTCACGATCCGGGCTCTAAAAGCGCAGCCACAGGTTGTCCCTCGCGCAGGTGTCGCTTTGCCCGCTCCCTTCGCCACCCCCTGCACCGCTGCTGACCCTCCTGAATTAGTTGAAGGGAGTTCCTCTGGTCCCAGGTGTTTGGTCATTATTCTTTGTACAGATTCCCATCAAAGTGGTCAGAAATATCAGGAGTTTCCTGACATTTTGCCCTTCTAGGTGGCTTCATTCAAAATTTAGACTTATTTCAGTGGATCCTCTGTCATTCACCTTTTTTAATGGAATTTTCCAAAGGCTGCCTCCCTCCTGTAACCTCATCTTTTCCTGCTGCATCTTCTTTGTTTCCCTCTAACTGCACAGCCAGTCCTTTATGGAGGGGGAAAAAGGGGGGGGGGAAATAAATATGCAAGTTCCTATGATTGGCAGCACTAAGTCTCTCCTGAAGGCATGAAAGGTGAGGATTTCAGTGCTGTTTCTGCACTTACTCTGAAACATTTGATCCTTCTCCTGCTCCCGTCCCTTCCTAGTGGGATTATTCCCCTGAGAAATCACCCCCACAAACCCCACAGAAGCAGAAGGGAAAGGGATAAAAAGCCTGTAAGTGCAGACAGAGTTTGCTGTTGAATACCTGTGGCACAGAAGTGTGGCTGTTTCATAGCAAAAGCAGGATCCTGCCCTGCATGCAAGCTTTCCAGAGGCGTCTAGATAATGAGAAGCAGAATGCCAGTCTAGATAGGCCTTTGGTCCAATCTAGCAGAGCTTTTCCTTGGTTCTCTTTTGCTCTTTGTGAGATTCTGCCAATGGCCTGTGAAAGAAGGGTCAAACATACCATTCTCTAATTCTGCCATGACACACATAATCTGACTCAGCCATTTTTGTTTACTGTCTTACCGTGCTGTAGTGTTCTTATGAGAACACTAGGAACATGGTTTAGATGTTTACTTCCCATGAACCATCTTCCAATACCAACACAGTCCTTCTCTTCTTTTTCTCTTTGCAAAGTTTATTTCACTTCTTTGATCTAGGCGCTTAGTGCTTCATATACTTCTCATCAAAGATAACTTAAGAATTTTCTCTATCCAGCTTCATTCTTTATGCCATAATTGCTGGTTCTTTCACATTTCCCTTTTCCTTCCAATCTTGGCTGCTGATCCTTTCATTTGTTGGTACATCCCATTCCAACAGAGATCTTGGAAGTTCTCTACTTCTGCTTGACCCTTTCCAGCTGTGGAGTCATTTTGGGATGCACTGGCTTCAACTCCTGACTGGGATGATTGTTTTTTCACCATTAAAAAAAGTCTAAAGATGGACAAAGAATTTGTTTCTATCTCTTGACCATTCCATATTGTTTCTGCCAAGCTGCCTTGAATTCTGAACTTGTTTGTCTCTCCTAGGGAAGAAATGGAGAAGTACAGCTTGGTTACATACTGTTTTGCTTTATGTAATGCCATCAGTTTAGCCTGTGCTCTCTGGGAATGTTCATTAGTCTCCTGAGAAGAGTCCCATGAATAAGAAACTGCACTTTGCTCTTTTAATTGCTGTAGATTAAACTTGTTCATTGCAACTCTTTTAATTTTTCTCAACAGAATCTGATGGTTCCCACCATCTTAGTCCAGCTTTTGCTTATTCTTATGGCTGGCAGAACATGTTCGAAAGAGCCAATATGATGACTTTTAGAAGATGCTGCTAAGAACCTGATCAAGATAGCAAAGAATCACAAGGAGGGTTCTAGTTCATAAGTGAGGCATTATCTAGAATGCTAAAAAGGAAGAATCCAACAAATTATCTTACTAGCTTTTCAGGAAGGAAAGAAGGAAGGTTCAGATTTTCGATTCCTAAAACATGGAACAGTTCGTGAGAAAACTGGAAGGAGACATGATGTGGGATTAGTAAATATTAATGCTGCCTACAACAAAATGCTGGAGTAGAATGCCAGCCAATCAGTCTATTTTTCCCAGAATACTCTATTTAATTCCCCCTTTCTGCCTGTTTTCAACCCTTTCGACCAAAAGTTAGCCAGTTTTCTGAGTCTGCTGAATATGTGTTAATCGTCATTGGGTTGCTTTGGGGTTCCCTTTTTTCCTAAATACTGTTTGTAGCTCTGTAAACTTAGGGGTTACCCCAAAGCAGCGGATGTCTCCTTGTATGTGGGTTGTGACAAGCCCATGTTGCTCTTAGTATGTGTGTGTGTAAGTGTGTGCGTGCATATCTATCTATCTATCTATCTATCTATCTATCTATCTATCTATCTATCTATCTATCTATCTATCTATCTAATCCATCCTTGTAGAATAAAAGCAGTTGGAGGAGGGCAATTCAGAGCAGGGTTAGCACCCTTTTTCTGCAATATTTCTCCTAATAAGTACTAAAAGAAGAGCTAAAAATAAAATAGTTACAGTAGTATGGTACCTATACATAGTTCCAGAATCTGTTTTCAGTTATATAATTCAGCCCTGGGATATGCCACTGCCTTCTTAGTAAAAGCCATTCTATCACTATTGCAAAGAGGCAGAGTAAATGATAAAGCTATGGGGATTAGTTTAGTGCTGGATGCCTGTAGTCATCTGGGCAGGGACCAGATTAGCCCCAGTTGAATGTCTCTCTCCACCCCATAGCTGCCATTCCCTTTTATGGTATATCACCGAGAAATCTGCTTTCAGTTGAGTAATGCTCAGCAGTTTCTTGATTTGATAGGCATCTGAAACCAATTATATTAAGAGAAATGGTATATGTTTTTAGTCTTAGGATGCTCTGACAATTGAAAATAAAAACCTTTTTAGATAACTGCACAGAAGGACTGGAGGACATAGTTATGTTTGGTAGCAATCCATAGTGCATCCATCATCTTCCATTTTATTTTGCAAAGCTTATTGCATAATATTTTATGATGTGTGCAATGTGTGAAAGGTGGAATTGGTACCCCTGATATCTTTGAATCAATTTCAGTAGGGGTTAGGTTTTAAAAAAATAATCTATGCCATGTTCCATACATATTGATCAGTTGTGTCCAGAAGTGCAGATATGACTCTCTTCTGCAGTGTGTTGGGTTTTCACATTACTGAACATGCTCTTTTCATGACCAACAGGTTTTATATATTCCCTTTAAAGGGAGCACTTACGTTTCATTCTGTTTTAGAATAGTTCATTTTGGAGGTAGAAAAATCCTGAGGGTGTTCAAAGTTTACTTTTAACCATGGACAGAAGCCATTATATATGCTTATGTGGGTCAGAAGCGAGCAGGAACAAGTTGGTAGCTTAATTCTAATTTCTGATTTTAGGCAAAAGGACAGTAAATTAGATTACCTTTACTCCCTTCCCTTCAAATATAATGGCATTTACACTGACGTTTATTTTTAATTCTGACTTTTGATTAAATATTTTTAGATGAGCTTAAAAAAAAACTAGGCCACAAAGAATTTTCATACTGTGATATTAGGATAGTCCCATGTGGAGTGTGATTTTGCAAAAAGCAAACTGCTAGATATTAGAAGTATTTTTCAGAAAAGGTGGGTGCAAAATGGATTCATGCATGATATTCTTGCTAGAGCTGAGTAGTTCAGTTGGAGTTAGAGATTGCTGTATAAAACAGGCTGTATATTATGGTCCAGGTTATTGCCGTAAGAGATAGGAATCAGTGCGTGATTTGTCAACTGTAACCAACCTCCTGATATTTTGAAAAGACTTGTATCTGAACTTGGTTGTATTGTTAACCTATCAAAGGAAAGCATTCAGTTTTGCTTTTGACATTTTTTTTTCTGTTCATGATGACAAGTTTATATTCAATAGGGTACATCAGGAAAGATAAGGAGAATTACCAATGGGCTGAAGAGATAGATAATTCTCTTTATGTGCCTATTGGATAGTTCAGTATAAATAGAATTTCATTAATTTGTTTTTCCTTTCATTGTTGGGCTGGGTTTTTTTCCCCTCTCTTTCTGCATAGGCAGACCCAGAGCTGATGCTGTAACATTAGCTGAAGATATCCCAGCTGACCTTTGTAATATCTTTGAAAAATAATTAAATTGCTTAATAAAGCAGTGGCATAATTTTAGTCATTCTTGAGTAGTATGTTTAAGGAGATCTGATAAAACTTATTGTATTATTTCAAGCTCTCTAGCACTTCCAAATTTAGCAGTTACATTTTCACACTTTTGGGCATCATTAAGCTAACCGTAATGAGATGATTTTAGAGGCATGTGTAGATTTTCAGATTCTGGGGAATATTTATATTTTACTGGTAATCTGACAAAACAAACACAGATTAAGCAGGAGGAGCATTCCACTAATAGTTGTGGTCTCTTAGTCTTTTTCTTGTCCTACTTCTCAGATTATAAATTAATTTTTCACATAGAGGCTGGAGTCTCAGACTCTTATAGCCTCTCTTTACAAGTCACCACTATAAAGGATTAATTATTGTGCCTCTCTGTCATTAGAAAGAATTTTTGTTACAGTTTTTCCTTATATTTAATAATAAAAATGGCACATGGTATTTTTTAAAGTGCTTTCAAGTCTTAAAACTGCTTTATCTGCTTAATCTAGTTGTGAATGCATAAGGTAAGCCATTATTAGTATTATTTGCCTTCCAACGTTAAAATATAAAGGATCAAGATGCAGGTTGTGATCCTGCTTTAGAGTGCAAGCATTAGTCTGTGTGAAAGGTCCCCTGAGCAAGCACCGAGTCACTTCTGACCCTTTGGGGGGACGCCACTTTTGCAACCTTTTCTTGGCAGACTATAGTGGGGTGGTTTGACATTGCTTGGTTGTATATTTTGGCAAATTATGGTTTGCAGCCAAGAGAAGGTGCCTAATTTTGGTCTACGTGAAATGAGAGAAGGAAAGTTCAACTTGAGATTGGTCATGGCTTAGTGCTATGTGGAAACAGAGCCAACAAGTTTGTAATAGAGGTGTGTTTTGAACGGAGTGCTTCCTAGTTAGTAATTCAATTATTTAGTCGGTATATAAATTCTATTGTCACAGATAACTGAGATCCTGGCTGATTTACACTATGCACTGAAACTTTGCCTTTGGGTCTACAAGCTCAATTCAGTGGAAATAACTTGTAAATGAATGTACTGACGATTATGTTTAATAGCTTTGTGAGTTAAATACTGGTTGAAGAGGACAGTTGAAGTTTGAACTGCCTCCTAAATATGTCAATTTTGATATAAGCTCCAGTGTAAGTTATTCCCAGATAAGCAAAACTAGGATCACAACTAATTCTGTTTATAAAAGGAATCTTTTAAATAAAGGAGACCGCATACCTACTATGAAGTGAATTCCATTGAACACAGTAGGATTTACTTTTGTGGACATGTGGTTAGGACTGGGTTCAGGGCTGCCTCAAAGCGATATACTAAGGACAAATGGATATTTTCTGGCTCTGAAGCGTTCGGGGGTTAGATTATTTGCATGGCCAATTTTAGGGAGTAGAACTGTGGGAGGATTGTCCTGGACCCACAAATGAAGGGGACATGTCCAAAGTATTTTTCAGTATTTGAAGTGATCAGAGGGGCACTTTTCATTCAGAGCAGCAAAACTGCTTAACATTTGATGCCCAAATTTTCAGTATTTTGAGTTTGCCATATCTCAGGTACTGACCACTGACTTCAGTGGACAGAACAACAATAGGAAAAAAATCATACTAGGATGCAGTAAGAAAAAGAGGTGGACAGCTCAAACCTTCTGCCTTTGGGTCTCACAGAGCCTTAAAAACAACCCAGGATATCTGCCTTGATATAGTCACATAATGGGATAATGTATTGGTGTTATGATCTGTGCAAGTGCCCTGTTCCTCAACAGTGGTGAGATCTAGTAGCATAAGTGTGAACATTTGATATGGAATGTCCCAGTTTCTAGGAGGCTGTCCCAGCTGCAGCAGCATGAACAGCAATAGGTTATGTGAGTTGTTGGGCAGGAAGTAACTCCTGTTTACACTTCTCATTGCGCATAAAGCTATTGTATTTAGGTTGGAAAAATCTAGACGACTGCTAGTTGTCAATAAAGGGTTAATGATTTCCTTTGCAGCTCAGATATGGTGATTCCAATTGTATCTGTGCCAGTATCTGATGTTAAGGATGAACACAAATAAAAACATAAATGAACACAAATTCATATGTCCAGGTTTTGCTCTTACCTGATCACCTTCTGTACGTTGCACCTCTCATTTTCTTATATGTGAGCAACAGCTTTAAATTTTCTCCCAGAAAACAATGATTGGTCTTAGTCTGGATTTAAATTATTCATGTCTGGAATATATATAGGCTACATTCAGGCATGTTAAAGCTGAAGAGGAATCTCTACTCTGGTTTTTTACAGACAAGATTTGTTGCATTTGTTTCTGATGGTCTGACTCTCACATTTTAGCAGCACAACATTATGTGGCAGTTTGCCATTGGACTTCTCAGTTAGGGCTTACACATCATTGCAAACAGAAACATTTTCAGAGAAGTTGATTCCTGCTTTCAGTTGCAAAACAAGTCATGAAAGATCAAGAGATGCATGGTATGTGTGAACTGGTTCCAAACTGGGGATCAGTGCTCTCTGCCAATCATGGCTGTGCTCAAGGAATAGACTCATCCATCCTGGCTGAATTTAGATTCGGTTTTTCCATCTGTCACTGTCATTTAATTTGATGGAGAAGATACAGCTTTAGAAATCCTTTTCATAGGAGAAGTGCTCATGGGTGGAATACAGGGTTATTGTGCCAGATATAAACTGATTTCAGGTCTTATATGGACTATCCAGGTTTGGTTACTGTGTGCAATATCCAGTACAATTATCTGCATCCTCCTGGCTTCCCATACACATTTTCATTCTATTTGGTTTTGGGGTGAGGAATGTAATGGAAAGGGTAGAGACAAAGAGTGAGCCAACTTTTCTGATAACCAAGAATTAGGCATAGCTAAATGTTGTTTACATTTACATTTAAATATTGTAAATCCATTAACTATACCTGTCTGTACAGTTCTATCCTGGCAAATAGAGCATGATTGTTTATTGTTCTACAGATTCCTATGTTGCCTTTTGTTCTTTAAACTTTTCGCTCTTTTATGGGATCTTATCAACTGCATCCAACCATGACTTTCTTGGTATTTCTTTTCATCTCAACTCAGTCATTCTTCCTTCACATATTTGTTTTGTGATGCATTTCTCATTCATCTTCCCTCTATGACCAAACCACCTCAGTGTACTTATTTTGTACTGGCACGCAATTTTGTATTCAGTCTACATTCATTCATTGCAACAGATTACATGTTATATTTCCACCAGAATTTCCCTATATTAAAATATCTGCATCCATTTCCCCTTCTTTAGTAAACATTGAACCACAAATTCATCTACTTTTGCTCTAGTTTTCCCCATTTATAAATCACTTGCAATCATCAAATCCATTTTTTTTCTGTCAAATCCAACCACATTGGCCTTTAATACATTAATTTTCTGATCCATGTTCCTCATTGCATCATATTGCAAATTGTACGACTCCTTAGCCAAAAATGTAGTATTGTCTACATACAAAAGTACATGGACATACACATTCCCAACCAGTGTACTTATAACATCATTACAAGTATTTCTTATATATTTATATATAAATACTAAACCAAGGGGGCAATACACCTCCCTGTATTGCTCAGTGTTCAGCTATTACTTAAGCATTCCATTTATTCTCACACATGCTTTGCTTTCATCTTAAACCACTCCTATCAGTTTCACCATCTTTCAACTCCATATTCATGTAAAACATTCCATTATTCAAGCCTATGCGCATTATTATATAGTTTCTGGAAATGAACAAAAATGAAATAGCATGTCTTTTGTCCAGTTCATGTGTTTTCAGGTATTGTATTTGCACACTCTCTGCTCAGATTAAAGCTACACTGCACTATCCTGATTTGCTGATTGTCACCTTTTGTACCTCTTTGATAAGAACTTGCCAAACACCTTCTGGGGATTTTGTTGTTTATTCGTTTAGTTGTTTCCGACTCTTTGTGACTTCATGGACCAGCCCACGCCAGAGCTTCCTGTCGGTCGTCAACACCCCCAGCTCCCCCAGGGACGAGTCCGTCACCTCTAGAATATCATCCATCCACCTTGCCCTTGGTCGGCCCCTCTTCCTTTTGCCCTCCACTCTCCCTAGCATCAAAATCTTCTCCAGGGTGTCCTGTCTTCTCATTGTGTGGCCAAAGTATTTCAGTTTTGCCTTTAATATCATTCCCTCAAGTGAGCAGTCTGGCTTTATTTCCTGGAGGATGGACTGGTTTGATCTTCTGGCAGTCCAAGGCACTCTCAGAATTTTCCTCCAACACCACCGTTCAAAAGCATCGATCTTCCTTCTCTCAGCCTTCCTTATGGTCCAGCTCTCGCAGCCATACATTAGTATAGGGAACACCATTGCTTTAACAATGTGGACCTTTGTTGTCAGTGTGATGTCTCTGCTCTTAACTATTTTATCGAGATTGGTCATTGCTCTTCTCCCAAGGATTAAGCGTCTTCTGATTTCCTGACTGCAGTCAGCAACTGCAGTAATCTTTGCACCTAGAAATACAAAGTCTTTCACTGCTTCTACATTTTCTCCCTCTATTTGCCAGTTATCAATCAAGCTGGTTGCCATCATCTTGGTTTTTTTGAGGTTTAGCTGCAAGCCAGCTTTTGCACTTTCTTCTTTCACCTTCATCATAAGGCTCCTCAGTTCCTCTTCGCTTTCAGCCATCAAAGTGGTATCATCTGCATATCTGAGATTGTTAATGTTTCTTCCAGCGATTTTAATTCCAGCCTTGGATTCCTCAAGCCCAGCATGTCACATGATGTGTTCTGCGTACAAGTTGAATAGGTAGGGTGAGAGTATACAGCCCTGCCGTACTCCTTTCCCAATCTTAAACCAGCCCGTTGTTCCGTGGTCTGTTCTTACTGTTGCTACTTGGTCGTTATAGAGATTCTTCAGGAGGCAGACAAGATGACTTGGTATCCCCATACTGCTAAGAACTTGCCACAATTTGTTATGGTCCACACAGTCGAAGGCTTTAGAATAGTCAATAAAACAGAACTAGATGTTTTTCTGAAACTCCCTGGCTTTTTCCATTATCCAGCGGATATTGGCAATTTGGTCCCTAGTTCCTCTGCCTTTTCTAAACCCAGCTTGTACATCTGGCAATTCTCGCTCCATGAATTGCTGAAGTCTACCTTGCAGGACCTTGAGCATTACCTTACTGGCATGTGAAATGAGTGCCACTGTTCGATAGTTTGAACATTCTTTAGTGTTTCCCTTTTTTGGTATGGGGATGTAAGTTGATTTTTTCCAATCTGATGGCCATTCCTGTGTTTTCCAAATTTGCTGGCATATAGCATGCATTACCTTGACAGCATCATCTCGCAAGATTTTGAACAGTTCAGCTGGGATGCCGTCGTCTCCTGCTGCCTTGTTATTAGCAATGCTTCTTAAGGCCCATTCAACCTCACTCTTCAGGATGTCTGGCTCTAGCTCACTGACCACACCGTCAAAGCTATCCCCGATATTGTTATCCTTCCTATACAGATCTTCCGTATATTCTTGCCACCTTTTCTTGATCTCTTCTTCTTCTGTTAGGTCCTTTCCATCTTTGTTTTTGATCATACCCATTTTTGCCTGGAATTTACCTCTGATGTTTCTAATTTTCTGGAAGAGGTCTCTTGTCCTTCCTATTCTATTGTCTTCTTCCACTTCCGCGCATTGCTTGTTTAAAAATAATTCCTTATCTCTTCTGGCTAACCTCTGGAATTTTGCATTTAATTGGGCATATCTCCCCCTATCACTGTTGCCTTTTGCATTCCTTCTTTCTTGGGCTACTTCTAGTGTCTTAGCAGACAGCCACTTTGCCTTCTTGGTTTTCTCTTTCTTTGGGATGTATTTTGTTGCCGCCTCCTGAACAATGTTGCGAACTTCTGTCCATAGTTCTTCCGGGACCCTATCTACTAAGTCCAGTCCCTTAAATCGATTCTTTACCTCCACTGCATATTCCTGAGGGATATTAGTGAGCTCATATCTAGCTGATGTGTGGGTCTTCCCTAATCTCTTTAGTCTGATCCTAAATTGTGCAAGAAGAAGTTCGTGATCAGAACTACAGTCAGCTCCAGGTCTTGTTTTTACCGACTGTATAGATGACCGCCACCTTTGGCTGCAAAGGATGTAGTCAATCTGATTTCGGTGTTGTCCATCTGGTGAAGTCCATGTATAAAGCCGTCTCTTAGGTTGTTGGAAGAGAGTGTTCGTTATGCAGAGTGAGTTGTCTTGGCAAAATTCTATCAGCCTATGTCCTGCTTCATTTTGTTCTCCCAGGCCATGCTTACCTGTAATTCCAGGTGTCATTTGACTGCCCACCTTAGCATTCCAGTCTCCCGTGATGAAAATAACATCTCTTTTAGGCGTGTTGTCCAGTAGGTGCTGCAGATCCTCATAGAACTGCTCTACTTCAGCTTCTTCAGCATCTGTGGTTGGGGCGTATATTTGGATCAGTGTGATGTTAGATGGCTTGCCCTGAATTCGAATTGAGATCATTCTATCGTTTTTTGGATTGTATCCAAGCACTGCTTTAGCCACTTTACGATTAATTATGAAGGCTACTCCATTTCTTCTGTGGTCCTCTTGTCCACAGTAGTAGATCTGGTGGTCATTTGATGTGAAGTGGCCCATTCCAGTCCATTTCAGTTCACTGACGCCCAAAATGTCTATCTTTAATCTTGACATCTCACCAATAATCACATCCAATTTGCCCTGGCTCATAGATCTTACATTCCAGGTTCCAATGGCGTGTTGATCCTTAGAACATGGGATTCGCCGTTCACCACCAGCACCGTCGGCCGCTAACCGTCCTTTCGGCTTTGAGCTAGCTGCGTCATCACGTCTGGGGCTAGTTGAACTCATCCTCTGTTCCTCCCCAGTAGCATTTTGACCATCTTCTGACCTGGGGGTCTCATCTTCCGATGGTATACCGACATATCTCTGGTTGTACTGATCCATTTAGTTTTCACGGCAAGAATACTGGGGTGGGTTGCCATTACCTTCCCCAGGGATCGCATTTAGTCTGACCTCTCTGTCATGACCTTCCCGTCTTGGGTGGCCCTTCACGGTTTAGCTCATGGCATCATTGAGGTGCTCAAGCTCCAGCACCACGACAAGGTAACGATCCTTTGCTGAAGCTTCTGGGGATACACTTAAAAAAACTGATTCCCTTGCTAGTTTTTGCAATCACTCTTACTAGCTTTCCCTTTCTACAGTATAAGGAAAAATAATGTTGTTCTTCTAATCGTCAGGCAAAGATACCATCTTCACATATATGTTAAATAAGTTGCATAGCCATTCCATAAAGAAACCATTTCTACCTTTTAAGATTTCTCCTGTTACCACATTCTACATTGGCAGCTTCACCATTTTCAAACATGCTCAGAGCGTTTATGACTTTTTTTCATTGATTTTTTTTCTTGGACATCAACATTTGTAACACTTGGTTCAGTCATACTCTTTGACATATCGCTATTGACATATCTCTTCCAGCATTTCCTCATTTTCATAACATCCCAAATCATTTCATCCCTTTTATATTTTAACTAATTAATTAATTATTAATCAAATTTATCACCGCCCATCTCCCAAAAGGGACTCTGGGCAGTTTACAATAAAACATAAATAGAAAAATATAAAACTGTAAAACACTATAATGTACAATAAAATAAATATGATAAAAACCCTGATGGCTGAAAGTTCTCTGTGATTTACAAGCAGAGCAGGGTCCTTCTAAGAAACTAACCATCCCCAGGAATGGCTACTCTCTCTCCCGCCCCAGGCATAATTACAGAACCAGGTCTTTAGCTGTTTCCTAAAGTCCAGGAGGGAGGGAACCAATCTCACTTCCAGGGGAAGGATATTCCAAAGGGTAGAGGCTATTGCAGAGAAGACCCGCTTTCTGGACCCCACCAGATGGAATTCTCTTGCAGATGGGGTCCTCAGCATGCCCTCTCTGCACGACTGGGTGGGACAGGTTGATGTGATGGGGAGGAAACGGTCCCTTAGGTAAAGGTAAAGGTTTCCCTTGATGTAAAGTCCAGTTGTGTCCGACTCTAGGGGGCGGTGCTCATCTCCGTTTCTAAGCCTTGGAGCCGGCGTTGTCCCTAAGGACCCGTCCGCGGTCATGTGGCTGGCATGACTCACGGAACGCCGTTACCTTCCCGCCGAAGCGGTACCAATTAATCTACTCACATTTGCATGTTTTCGAACTGCTTGGTGTGCAGGAGCTGGGACGAGCAACGGGAGCTCACCCTGCCGTGCGGTTTCGAACCGCCGACCTTCCAATCAGCAGCTCAGCGGTTTAACCCGCAGCGCCACCGCGTCCCCTCAACGGTCCCTTAGGTAACCTAAAAATTAAAATTTTTTAATGCTATTCACTCAGCTGGAAGTTCCTAGTTTAGCCCTAATCACTCACTTCCAAAACATTTTTTTCACTTCCGTCAAAATGAAGCCCCATTTTCTCTGCCTCTTTTACTCTTAACCGTTCCATGCTGTCTTTGACTACACTTTGACTTTCTGTCATCTCTTTTTGCAGCAAACCTTTTCTTGTATTAACTTCTTCTCAGTCACAGCCTCTTTCATTTCATCATTTTACCAAGAATCCTTTTCCATACTACCCACATATTTAAATTGCACTTTGTAACATGTAAGCAGTCCTCGACTAACGACCATTCGTTTAACAACCGTTTGAAGTTACAATGGCACTAAATAAAATGACTTAAGACCAGTCCTTGCACTTATGACTGTTGCAGCGTCCCTGTGGTCACATGATCAAAATCCGGGTGCTTGGCAACCGGCCTGTATTACAACAGTTGTAGTGTCCTGTGGTCACATGATTGCCATTTGCGACCTTCTAAGCTGGTTTCCAGCAAGTAAAGTCTAACGGGAGAAGCCAGATTTGCTTAACAACCATGTGATTCACTTAACAGTTGGGGTGATTTGCTTAACAACCACAGCAAAAAAGGTTATAAAATCAGGTATGACTCACTTAACGATTGCCTCGCTTAGCGATGGAGGTTTTGGTCCCAATTGTGGTAATAAGTCGAGGACTACTTGTACTTATTTTCATTCTGTTCCTTCTCTATATCTTTTTTTCTTACATCCATACTCTATTTATTTTTGGGGAGATTAATCTACCTTCTAGGTCATTTTTATATTCATAGTACATTTAATTTCTTCCCTTTACTTCCATGTCCATTTTTTCCAAAATCTGTTCTTGATATTTCTAAACAATGGTCAGCTCCACATTTAGAACTTCCCATCATCCTTCTGTCATTCACTAATTTTCTCAGTCTTTCATCTTATGTGATCAAATAGTATTGTTTTTAGATTTATATTCATTCCTTTTCCTTATCTTCCTTGAGGGAAAGGGTGGTTCCTCCAGGCTTAAAAGAGGTGGCCAAGTGCCTCTTCCTCAAGGGGCTGTTGTTGAAGCCAATAATCCTGGACAATTTTTGTCCAGTATCCAGCCTTCTTTTTTAGGGAAAGTTGTTGAGAAGGTGGTTGGGGAGCAGCATCAAAAGATCCTCAAGGAAATGGATTATCTGGATCTGTTTCAGTTGGGTCCAGACCAAAGTAGAGTATAGGGACAACATTAATCACATTTGTTGATGACCTTTGGTGGAGCTAGGATGTGAGAGGTATGTCCACCCTGGTGCTCCTTGATTTCTAAGCAACTTTTGATATTGTTGATCATGGTATCCTTCTGGACCAGCTGTGAAGACTGGAAACTGGCAGCACAGAGTTTCTCCTCCTTTTTCTGCAATTGGTATCAGTGTTGACAGGGACGGAGAGGTCAAGCTTGTGGCTCTTCACTTGTGGTATACCTCAGGGCTTGATGCTCTCACCCTTCCTGCTTAACATGTCAGTTCGGGGTTTGGTATAATCAGTATGGTGATGATTCCAATTGTACATTGCAATTTTGGACCATCCAAGTAATGCTGATGATGTTCTATCCTGGTGTCTTGAAGCTGTACACGCTGGATGGAGAAGAACAGACTCAGGCTCAATCCTGACAAGACCAAGTGGGTGCAGCTATCTGGGGCTTTTGGTCCTGAAGACTTTCCATATCTAGTCTTGGATGGGGAAGCACCTCTGCAGTTGAGATTGGTGTGCAATCTGGGGGTCTCCTTGGACTCAAAGCTCCTGCTCAAAGAGCAAATGGCACTTGGGCCTTTGCATCAAGTCTTTAATCACATAAAGCCGTTGGGGGGAGATGGGCGGTGATATAAATGTAAATAACAAACAAACAAATAAATAAATAAATTCACATAGTAGGATAGAAAAAGTGTAGACTAAGTTACCATTCTGAGCAGTTCCTCCACGTGCAATATTCCCTTGTAATAGTTAAGACAATACTGGTCTGTTTTGGTACATTTGACCACAAACATAATAAAACCCCAATTTTATTCCAAATATATTTATGCTATTCCATGCCAGCTAGAATCTCTGACTTCATTGCGGCCAATGTTGTGTTGCTTGCATCCCATCAGTTTGAAAATACATGCAGTATACTAAGAGACTCAGAATGCCCTGATTTCCAACACTTTCATTAAATCCCAAGCAAAGATGTTATCAGGGAACTATTCCCCTGGGCTTAATTTTTTTAAATCAGAAGATTGGGGCAGTCAAGAGTGCTTGCAGAGGGATAGAGAAGTGTATAATAAAAAGCAGCAACATTCACATACTTGTAAAAATTCCCCCTGAAGTAATTCTAAACTACTGAGTGATTGATGAAGAAAAACAGATATCTCTTTCATAACAGGGGGAAGGGAGCTTACTGGAAATTAGAAGACATATTTCACATTATATTACTTTTCAGCAATGAAATTTGATATTGTCAGCATTTGCAAAAACCTGTAAATCACATGGTTAAGCAGATTTCTGCAGAGACAAGAATTAATTGGCAGTGAAAGATGGACTTCAAGTGTAAATGCACCTTTATGATTACAAGTCAAAAACGGGTGGGGAGAATTTATTCCCAATAGCAAAAAATGGATTGGTCACTTTTTAAAAATTGCATCACATTGTCATTTTGAATAGTCTTTAGAGGTATTTGGGGTAAAACATTTATGTTAAAAATAAATGTAGCAATAGCATCTTCTAGTCTTGTGTATCTCAGTTGTGAAGAGGCCTGTATAGGTTTGCATTATAAATTTATATTTTCAATTTTCACTTGCAACACATAATTTGAATATCAACCAGAATGTGTAGCAGAAACACATAATTTGGATATAAAGTAGAATCAATAACCAAAATGCAGTTTAACATTAAAACCACAGTAAAAAATTGCCAGGTGATTTTTGCACAACCAAAATGAACTTGTTTCATATTATGTTATGCAAGTAATTCTAATTCATAGGGATGAGGTACAGTTTTGATCCACATTTCTAAATGCTGTGACTTAATGTGATCAAATATGTGATTTGGAACAGTTTCTTCTGAGTAGCACATTTCTCCGAACCTTGTCATGTACATGGTGACTCAGTTACATACAAATATGCAGATTTTAGAGGAAAGTTGTATATAGAAGGCTGTATATTATGCAAACTTAGGTATAAAACATTTTGGGAAGTACTGAGGTTTTTTTTTCTATATGTGTGAGTGTTTGTATTTATTGCAGGAGTTTTTGTTTTGGCAGACTGATGTATTAAAGAGAATAGATTTATGCTTGAATATACATGAAACTAAAATAGAGTGGAAATAAATGAAGTCATCAGTCTCTACTAATTCATTATAAGAGTCGCTTTTAAAGATTTTTTTTAGTCTACAAAATAAATTTTGAGATAAGGAAACCTCAGCTGTTTGAACTGAAGTTAAAGATTGATCAGCTTGCATTAGCATCTAATTAAATAACTGAGTCTTGCATTATTCATGATGACTGGCCACTTCTGCATCCATTTCTTTGGTTCACATTATGTTAAAAGCAGAAAACTTCTGTGGTTACTGGGAGAGAAAATAGTGAGCTGAGCCTATTTAGTTTTGCAGTAAACATCCTATGATGTGAACTGCGCGTGTCATAATACATTTATCTTCCTCTAAGCTCTGTGAGTTTAGCTAGCTGTCAGGAAATTGTTTCCCTCCCAACTACTCATTTTACTAATTTTACCTTTGTCCCTTTGGTTATATTAGCCAAATTTAATTAAATGTTTGATTGCAGCATAAATCATGATGACAGGTCAGTGTTTTAAATCTGCGCACACACACACACATACCATAAATAGGCAAATTCTTGAAATAAAAACCCTGATGCCTGGAGTAGGGTGAAGTTCAATGAAAATTAAGGGGTGGGGCCCAGGCTTTGCCAACAGTGGGACCAGAGTAAATACATTTTAACATAGAGCTCATAATGGGAACAAATTACTGGCCTGATTTTTAAAAATTTTAACTACAGCATTTAGGACCTAGCCCTAAATGTGAACAGGTCAACATACTAAACCTGCCAGATTGGTCCAGTATGATTCATTCAATATGTTATGCTTATCTCTATTTGCGATAACAGCAGTGAGCCTTTGATGTAGGACTTGTAGTAGCTTGATGTAGGCTTGTTCAAGCCACTACACGTCCTTTCAGAATGATTTCATTAGTTAACTCAAAACCTCTGTTACACAAAAGTTACTTTGGGGGCTGTGACGTTGTGTTTGGGATTGGTCATACTGATTTTTAAAAAAAAAAAAAGGTATTGCATCTATATGCTGCCTTGCCTTTAAAGCCTCAAGACAATGTTCAGAGTCCTCCCCTCTCCTTTTATCTTCACAAGTTTTCTAGGAAGTAGGTCAGAGTGGAAGAGAAATTTGTTAAGATTAATAACCAGATGGTAAAAAACCTAGCAATAGCATTAACACACCCGACTAAGCTTGGTCAGGTTGCCATGATATTGTTACAATATTCTGTGGCTTACAATATTGTGCAGACTCAGGTTATGTCTCATGGAATTTTGCAAATCCAGAAAATGGGTTAATTCAGTAGCCAGAATAAGAAGATCATGCACCAGGCATTATAGCTAAATGCAGTTCTGAACCAGCATTTCCCTGGGTGGAAAACAACATTCTAACCATTACTGTATTGTACTCCTATCCCTGATGGATTCTGGATTTGTGTTTTTTTTCAGTTCTAAATTTTGCTCCAGTCTTAATAAAAATATAAGGGAAATCATGCTCCATCCACTTATGGGCTTCTCTATGTTGCATCATAATGTAAATTATGATGAGGACAGAAAGGTGTTTTGGCAGGAAAAAGGACGAGTGGTTTTGGTGGGAAGAGGTTTTAACATATTTTCAGACCTTTGGTGTAAATTGACTATGTTGGCACCAATCACATAACAGGTATTGTTTCTGCATAAAGTGAATTTTTAGATGAAAATGATCAAATTCATAACAGTGAATTCATATAAACTAAATTCACATAAAGCATAATGCAGTACATATTAATATTGGGCAATCACTTGGTAGAATGTATGTGATGTTTTGCTGTTTTAGAACCAACTTGTCTGTTCAGCAGGATGACCAGCTACTGTGAAAAATTGTTTTGATTACCTATATTTTAATATTGATATCATGTCTTGTTTCCATCATGGAACTTATGGGGATCTGCATGGAATTTCTCTTGCAGTCTCTCATTCAGCAGAGGGTTTCCCTCCTATATCATGAGAATGCATGGTTCTCTAGAATTTGAAATCCAGATATAGGCAGCTTTATGTTCTCCAGACCTCTTGGTGTGGATAGCCACAGATAGGGCATTGGAGAAACTACAGGACATCAGTTACAAAAACTTGCTTTAAGCCTGGGAAATGGAGAAAACACTAGAAAAAAATTCAGTTTGGCTCCACCTTAATTCCATGAGTTGTAAGAGGGAAGGAAGGAAAATCACAGTCAGGCTTTCAAGATTATGTTACTTATAGCCTAATTTCTCAACCCTGGCAACTTTAAGATGGATGGACTTCAACTCCCAAAATTCTGGGAGTTGAAGTCTACCTGTCTTAAAGTTGCCAGGGTTGAGAAACATTGGCCTAAATCAATTAAGTAGAGCTCCAGTAATTCTTGAAGAGTCTGTTTCCTGATCTGGCTTGCCTTGAAGGACTGACACTTGGATTACAACTACATTGGCACAGCTGGGCTGATAAGAATTGAACTCTAGAACATTCCACATTTCTATTCTGATAGCTCAAGCCGACATAACCAAAGACCAGTTTGCTTTTCCTCCCCTTAAGATGCCTTCTTTCTTATCCCTAGTGATAGCAGCGAAAAATAACTTTTCAAGATGGCATTGCTAGGATCTTCAGTTCTTCAACAGCTGGGGTACATTAAATGCTTACCTGAAAGCCCGTAAAATTCCAGCTGGGAGAAGAAGGAAGGTCTGTTTTTGGTACATTTTAGGAATCCCAGTTCACTTTAGCCTAATGGTCATGTAATTTGTTGGATAAAATACATCCAGGTACTTTTTCCAGTCTCAGGTCAGGCAGGAAAATGTCCAAGGCTAACCTATGTGGCTAGAAGGCTTTGTTTTACCTATGTCCAGGATGAAACTGGCAAAACAGGAAGAGAGAGGGCCATTTCGAAAGCAATTTGCAGGTGGCCATAACAGACAAGCCCGAGGAAAGAGTGGCTATCACTCTTTGTGACATAAGGGCAGGAGAGAGAAAAACAACATTTAGATTATCTGTATAAAGTTCTAGATCTTTTGGCCTTGTAGGCACTGATCTTCACCTTTACTGGGACTAACTGCATCTGCAACAAACTTTGCTATTCTATCCGTGGCTTGTCCTTGGCTTCCCATGAAAGCTGCAGACTGGGGGTTAGAGAGAGATTTATTGCAGGGGCTTGGGTGAATACCTGACAGCTTGGCTGTTCACATCTGTAATTCTGTGCTATGCTTAGGGGTCTCCCATTCCTGAACAAAAGTTGATAGAAATGAAGAAGGCTCTGTAAGCTTAATTTTTTTCAGCCTGGTCTCTCCAGTTTATTTTCCTTAAATTTCTATAATGTCAGGCAGCATGGTCAGACCTAATCTGGTGCCTCTTAGATGTCTTATGGTCCAGTTTCATAATGCCTGTCAATCGTAGATGTGCATTATGGGAACCAAAGACCAATGAATTGGGACAGCAGCAAGTTGAGGAAGTCTGTGTTAACCAAACAGACAAAATTGCTCCAAGGGACATATCTTAAATATCCTATAGAAATCAAGAACGAAATTTCACTCTTGCTTCTGCCCATCACGGCCTCCTGCTTTATATAATTGCAAAGATCTCTGATTGGGAACCTGAAAATGCAGGGAATTGAAAAGGTAGATTAAAGGAACTACAGTGGTGGAAAGCAGGTAAAACACAGCCTCATCGTAAGGAGAATTGTTTCTATTTTGTGTGGTTCAACTGAACATTGCTTTTAAATCTTTCATTGTGATGGTTCAGAAGCTGGCAGCTGGTCAAACTGACCCTACTGTAGGTTTCAAGATGAAAGGCAGTTTATTAGTGGTTTAAATTCTAGGGATGAACTTGGTGTTCTTTATCCATCCCTTTCTTCACAGTATGAATCAGTGTGTTGTGTTGCTACGAAATTTTCCTTTCTTTTAGCTGCATCTGAAGAGGTCCTTTTAGCTGCATCAGGTCCTTTGGATTTAAACACCTGCCTCTCCAAATGGGAAGGTGTGGTTTCCTTGTGTGTGGCCTCATTTGGATGGAGCTCTTGTTAATTTCTTTTGTGAGAGTGCTTTGGATTCTTTTTAAAGGTTTTCCTGAGACGGTGAATTTGGCTCCTGCTGAGAACAGACGTAATTGCTTGATTCAGAATTTAAAAATGCTGTAAAAAGGCTTAAATCTGTTCTTTCCCTTTATTTTCCAAGTGTAGCTAAGCTGCCCATCAAAATGCAGGTAAATTGCTAATGTCTGCTCCTAATAATTGTGGACTTGGCTTAGGGATGATATCAGAAATCGTATGGATTGCATGCTTTTACTGCTGTGGTGGTGAAGATAATTGTGATTGATCAATATTTTTATTACATTGGCTTGGCACAATTGCCTTCCTTTCCATAGTTATTGGCAACACTGGAGAAAGATGACTGAATCAGTGCTTAAGATTTAAAATGCTGCTGAAGTTCAGGCTTACCCATTAAAGTACACCTAATTAAAAGCAATTTCATATTTGCCTCTGCATTTCTGAGTAGGGATTACTATTGCCAGTTTGAAAAATTCCTTTTTTTTTTTTAAAAAAAAAGCCACATTGCCCAGAAGTCAAGTAAGATGAGTTGTTATATGTCAGCCTGTTTCTATAGCAGTGTTCCTCAACCTTAGCAACTTGAAGATGTGCGGACTTCAACTCCCAAAATTCCCCAGCCAGCATGCTGGCTGGAGAATTCTGGGAGTTGAAGTCCACACATCTTAGAGTTGCCAAGGATGAGAAACACTGTTCTATAGAATTTTGCCCACTTTAGGCCACATTTTTGTAGACTGTGGAGCTCAAAACTGCAAATTAATATAATGAACAATACTTAACATATGCAGGATATGGTGGTGATGGTGGAGGCATCTAAATAGCAGTATCTTTCCCAGGGCTGTAAAAAAAAAAGACATAGTCCATATTTGGAGAATTATCAGCCTATAGAACGGAGAGACTTCTTCAGCATGCTGGTGGAATACTGTAATGGACATATTCCAGACACTGTATTCAGCGTCAGGAAATCGCCTATTGCTCTGGTGGTGGTGGACACTTGGAAAAGCAGCAAGGCCTGATCTACATTTGCTTTTTGAAACTGGGTGTGTTTCTTGTTTACTCAAAACAGATATGATCTCCAGGCATCAAGAAGAAAGAGAGCAATGCTTACCTTTCCCAGTAGAGAAGTCGTTTTTTTTCTTCTAATTTCCTTCTAAACGTGTCTCTTGTTTATAAGAAGTGGGCTGGCAGAGGTATAGTGTTCCGTGCCATCCCCAATCATAGACATGCCTTCTTAATAGGGACTCGTGCCCTTCCCTTTCACCCCACATCTATAGTGGTTGAGGATTAATGTTTTGGGGGTAGGGTGATAATGCAAATGGGGGAGTTGGGTCATGCAGATGGACAGGGTCTGGATCACCTCTTCGTCTTCCTGTTTATAGGATTTATACTACAGGTTTTGTGGATTTGTTTCTCTAAAGCTATAATTTTCAGCAACTGAGATGGAAGGAAGCTCCATATGTCTCTGTAGTCCTTGTGTTATGAAGTCTCTGATGCTGGAGGCCAGGTAATCTGTTGCTGGAAGAGTGGGTGGGTTTGCCTCATTGCAATAGTGCCTCAAGCACCAACATTATATACAGTTTTGCTAAAGAAATGAAGATGGTTATTTACTATTAGGAAGAAAACAAAGGGTTGTGTTCTATTGACATGACAAAATAACTTGCTTTTGTTTATCCCACTTGTCAAAGACGATTGAGACGGCCTCCAATTTGTGTCCTATGGAGTTACTGGGAGCTTTTGTCTTAAAGGGAGCATCTAGCCATACTTGGGTGACCTTAGAAGAAAAGCTAAGCAGGGTTGGAGCTTGTTAGGAAATGGATAGAGATCACCAGGAAATTTGATAGCTGCAGGCTGGACTGGGAAATTTGAAAAGGCTTAGTGGCAAACCGTTTTATACTCTTGCCAAGAAAATTACATGGACTTATCTATGAAATCCGCAGGAGTCAAGCTTGACTCAAAGGAGTCTTCATCTTTTGCATGGATTTATCCTTTAGGTTATCATCTAAGACCCACATCAAATGTCGCATGCAGAAATTTGTCCTCCATACGTTTTCTTTTCTTGTGAAAGGGGCTTGTTTCTCTGTTTCATTCTCAGGATGTTTTAGAATTTCTTTAGAATTCCTTTTTGGTAGCAAGTGTTTGAGCTTATGCAACTATAAGGAAAGAGTTCTGGAGTCTCTATCACTCTGTGCACCCTTCCTCATTGCCTCTGCTTCTGATCTGGATAGACTCCATCTATGATAGGAGTTCTCTTCTAATAGGATTTAATGGAAGCAAGGGTGGGCATCCTTTCTGGGCAGATGGGCACATCTGGAATTATGAGAGGATTTTATGGACATTCACCCCAAATGGCCACCACTGCTGCCAGAGGCAAAGTCATTACTTACAACCCTCTCTGCTCCTTCCTTGGATGCTCAAGTTCATCCTACTGTTTTCCTTTTTCTTCTTCTTTTTCCAGGCAGGTTGGTGACACCTACAAACGCAAGATTGGCTGCTCTGTTTTTATTTTTGTGCTGGTTGATGCAGGGGCCCTAAAACAGTTTTATAAATGAAGACAATGGTAGATACACTTTTCAGCACACCAGATCTCCTTTCACTTATGTTTTAAACAAAATACTCTTTGAAAAACCATTCAGGCGGGAGAGGAAGACAGTCAGGATATCTTTGAGTTGATTCCTGCTGCCTTCGAGTTAACCCTTGTGAATTGAAAGATTGGAATGTGCTGATTGTGCTGGTAAGAACAGGACAACCATGGTAAAATAATGGAAGAGCCGGGATAATGTCCCTGAAAATAATGCAGAAGAAACTTTCAGCACAGCGTTGGTGAAATTTTTGGGGAGTTTACTGAAAGTAGCCTTGAGATACGCTTGGTCCCAAGTGACTGGCATACTATTCTGTATACATCATGTTTTCCTTTTGCAGCTTTTTGTATTTGGTTACACTGGAACCACTGCTGATTTAATGGAGGACTAAAATATCAGGAAGAGCCTTGAAATATTGATGTGTTTGTGGAACAAAAACAGCTTGCTACTTCTGGGCAGCTTTCTTCCCATTTCTCTGGAGGAGGCACAGCAGATGTGTGAGGGGAGGAAAAAAAATGTAATTGGAAAAATATACATTAGATTAAGCAATAATATCAGTAGTCACCTCTATTCAGACACCGTGCTGAGAGCTAGGCTGACTGACAAACTGCTGATAACATTTTTATTATTATTTCTTTGTTTATTCTGTAGCCGCAGACCATAAGGCAGACTCTCCAGAGGACACTACAGCATTATGAGCATCAAGTTATTGGGTAAGTAGAACCGATTTCTCCAAAATTCCAAAAGGAGTGTATAGATAGATCAGTGAGTGGGTGGTAATAAAAACTAACTGCTGATTGCTAAGATATTGCCTTATGGTAGCTTTCCCAGCCAGGTGCCTTTAAATTGAATTAGGGAATTGTAAATAGGAATTCTGGGAATTGTAGTTCAGAAACATCTAATGACCTGGTTGTAGAAAGGTACAAATGGGCTATATTCATACATGCTCAAGAATCTACTGCCTCCATTTGCACAACTTGTCAAGCTTGGTTGATGATAACCTTGGTAAATTTTTTTGAGGCTTAATGAGAGATGCAAATCCATCCCATTTAGTCAGCTTATGGTTCAAAGCATTTGCATACCTAAAATGGATTAATTCAGTAACCAGATTAAGTTTGTGATGCAAACACAGTCATGATGTCATAAGATGCAACGCATGAGAAGCTTCATTGAAAGGATGCAAAGACTATAGTAAGTTTATGTAGTTTTTATTCATTTCAATAGGATGTAGGAAGTAAATTTTTTAATGTAGCATGGACATAGATTGCACTGACAATTTTGTTAATACCTTTCTGCAATGCCAAATAAATCTGTTGTGCTTTTTTTTATTCGCTATTTTATAATTTTGTAAGGAATTAGTGAAAACATCCTGAACTAAACAGACTACGATCAACAATTAGAATCTTGATCTTTTCCCTTTGCTTTTGTTGTTTATTTGTTTAGTCGCTTCTGACTTTTTGTGACTTCATGGACCAGCCCACTCCAGAGCTTCCTGTCAGTCATCAACACCCCCAGCTCCCCCAGGGACAAATCCATCACCTCCAGAATATCATCTATCCATCTTGCCCTTGGTCAGCCTCTCTTCCTTTTGCCTTCCACTCTCCCTAGCATCAGCATCTTCTCCAGGGTGTCCTGTCTTCTCATTATGTGGCCAAAGTATTTTGGTTTTGCCTTTCATATCATTCCCTCAAGTGAGCAGTCTGGCTTTATTTCCTGGAGGATGGACTGGTTGGATCTTCTTGCAGTCCAAGGCACTCTCAGAATTTTCCTCCAATACCACAGTTCAAAAGCATCGATCTTCCTTCTCTCAGCCTTCCTTATGGTCCAGCTGTCACAGCCATATGTTACTACGGGGAACACCATTGCTTTAACTATGCGGACCTTTGTTGTCAGTGTGATGTCTCTGCTCTTAACTATTTTATCGAGATTGGTCATTGCTCTTCTCCCAAGGATGAAGCGTCTTCTGATTTCCTGACTGCAGTCAGCATCTGAAGTAATCTTCGCACCTAGAAATACAAAGTCTTTCACTGCTTCTACATTTTCTCCCTCTATTTGCCAGTTATCAATCAAGCTGGTTGCCATAATCTTGGTTTTTTTGAGGTTTAGCTGCAAGCCAGCTTTTGCACTTTCTTCTTTCACCTTCATCAGATTTCCCTTTGCTAGCTACAGCAAAATAGATCTAGGTACAATGAATACTTATTTAGGAGATTGCTCCTATCATATCCCACCTTCTTTTTTTGTTCTATTTTGTACTCCTTCATAGTCCTTTTGTATGCAGAGAACTGTGCACAAAGAAGTAATGCCACCAGATTTGTACCACTTGGGTTCAAAACATTTCAGGGAGGCTCACACAATGCCCTTTAACTTCCAAATTCTTCTGTGGGTTGGAATTTATCCAGCTTTCTAATCTTTCTTTTCAGTCTTATTGGAACTGTTGGGCAGCAGTAGCCAGCACCAAAATGAAGGAAGGAAAAGGTGACCCACGTTTTCCTTTCTGGATCCAGGCTACAAGCATTAGGTGGGAATAATACTCATGCTGAAGTAACCCTCAAAGAAAATGATAGTTCCTGGGTCCTATTTACAGTCTAGCTTAGGGAAAAGGATCACCTGCTCCATCTACTTCCCCCCCACAAGAGCTTGCCAGGATTCTTCAATAAATGAACAACCAAGGAAATGAGCTGGATGGCAAGGCATAGAATTAAGAGTCTACAGAAAAGTGGGCAGAACATAAAATAAATTAGTATCAGACTTATTAGGAAAGTTTAACGATTTGCATGATAGACTTAATCTTTTGTTTTTTAAAAGCCCAGTATTTTGAGTTCCTGGTTTTTATTTTTTTTAGTACAGAGAAGATTGAGCCCCATGACCTTAATCCAGAATGAAATGCATAATGGTTTATTTATGAATGAATCAGTTATTTTTTATTAAAAGTAGCAATGAATTCAGACCTTGTCCATACTGTGCTAAATATGTAAGTATATTTCCTAGTTCCTATTAAAGAGAATGTGGACTATCATATATTTTTTTTGCACCAGTGAATGCTTACATATATGAATAACATTATTTTGTCATAAAAACAAACTGGTTGAGGCAGGGGGCTGAAACAAATGAAAGAATAATCTGATTTTAATAATTAGATTATTTGTAAGACACATTTTTGTGGAGATAGTGTGCCCCAAAATACAATACCCAAAGTTATAATACATTGCAATAATGCATTAATTATTCAATAATTACAATTCATTCAAAGTGTATCGAAAGGTATCCATTTAAATCAAGGGTCCCTAAACTCTTCAGCTCATTGACCCTTCATGAAGTTTCAGATTGTTCATTGACCCCCAAACATTTATTATATGAAAATAATTTAATAAACACTACTTTAACTAATAGTACTATGAATAATAACAACCACAAACAACAACAACATCAACCCCTTGGATAGTCCCATTGATAGTCCCATTCTTTAGGGGAGGAGCTTGCATTTACTGCCTTGAAGGATATGTACCTCCTCTGAAGAAATCCTCCCTTCATTTGGAGGTTCTAGAAGACTTCCACCTGGTCTCCAACCTTCTGTTCTGCAGGAGGGTTGTTGACAAAGTGGTTGGGGTTCATCTACAGAAGAACCTGGAAGAAACAGATTAATTGGACTCCTTCCAGTTGAGTTTCAGGCTTGGCTGTGGGATTGAAACATCATTAGTTGCTCATGTAGATAACTCTTAGCAGCATCAAATACCATTGGATCATAGTACCCTGATCCAATTTGAGGGTCAGGGACTGGAGATGGGTCCGTCAGACTCAAATTAAATCTCAGCCAGATGGAATAACTGTGGTCCAGAGTATGCTTAGATACAGCAAAATCCCATCTTTGGTTCTTGATAGGGTTGCACTCCTCCAGAAGATATTTCCCCCATTGGACTTACAGTTCTTGCTGGAATAGCAGTTGAAAATAATAGAGAATGAGAGCCTTCAGCTGGTGTGCTAGATGTGGCCATTTCTGGAGCAAGATGTTTTGGCGACAGTCAATCATGCTGTCATTATCTTTTGGGTGGTTGGCTGTACTTTACTTGGGACTGCCTTCAAAGACTACCCAGAAACCACAGCTAGCCTAAGACATGAATGTCCAATTGTTGACAGACGTGTCCCAGTTCAGGAGAATCACACCTATCTTGCAGGAGCTGCATTGGCTACCAGTAGGTTTCTGGATACAGTTCAGATTGCTGGTTTATAAAGGCCTCCTTGGCTAAAGTCCTCAGATTTTCAGGACCATCTCCTTAAGCAGAATCTTCCCATCCTACATATGCTGTACAGCATGATCTGTTGGTGATCTCATCTCCCAGATGGTCTGAATTTGGCAGCAAAGAGAGAAGCTTTCTCTGATCCTTTGGAATTCTGTTATGGGATTCTGTTATTTTCTCTGTTTTTGAAATGAGAATGGCACCCTCCTTGTTATTGTTCCAGAAGCAGGTAAAGACCATCCTCTTTTGTTGACCATCTGGAGGATAGGTTAAAAGGAACACTGACCTGATATTCCCCCCCCCCCCCCGATGTGACAGTTTTATGCTTTTAAATATTAAGTGACCATGTGGCCTTATAGATTTATGTCAATTTTAATGTCAAGAGATAGTAATGAAGCTTTATTGATGTGAGCTGCCCAACATCTGGCAAAGCAGATTGCATACAATGATAGATAGATAGATAGATAGATAGATAGATAGATAGAGAAAGAAAGAAAGAAAGAGAAAGAAAGAAAGAGAAAGAAAGAAAGTTATTATTAAGCCAGTGCTTTGCAACTTTGTTTCTCCTATATGTTTTGGATTATGTTTTCTGCATTTTTTCTCTCTTGGCCATAGTGCTTGGGACTGTTATTTCCAACATATCTGTAAGGCACCAGATAGAGGTAGGCTACTGAATACTATAAGGCATATGGCTGAATGCCTCCAGTATTTACTGAAAGCAACTTTCCGGCATTACAGATCTGGGTTTTTTTTTTCCTTACTGGCTGTTACCTGATCTTCATTAATTGGAAATACAAGAATTGAACTTTGAACTTTTTGTACTGGAAGCCTTTGCTGTACTTCTGAGCTTGCTGAGCTGCATCTTCTTTTTGATTTACAAGCAAAACCCAAGCCAGCATGACCTGGTTGTTAAGGTGTTGGACTATAACTGGGGAGACCCAGGTTCAAATCCTCTTAGCCACAGAAACTCACTGCGTGACTTTGGCCCAGTCCCTCTTAGCCCGAGCAAAACCATAAAAGGTTGATCACTCATACCAATATTTGGGCAGCCTATTTCAACTGAGTAACAGGCAGCTTCAATTTATAATATGATCAGGCAACAGCTGCTTCACTAAACTAGTTGGCATGATCTCACTGTATCTATTTTTGTTTTCCCCACTCTGCAGTGACTGCCTATTATTTGTTACCATTTTGCTAGCTGACTGAAGGTGCATAATACTGAAAGCTAACCAAATTATTTTTCCACATGAGGCAGAAAATTCCAGAGCACCGATCCCCATACACTGCAGCATACACACAATAATAATAAATCCCCCTTTTGAAAGAGAGCCAGACCTCTGCAGCTGGAGATGACTATTTCACTGCTTAATGGTAGAATTGGACCCAGTCGTTCCTGCTGGCTCTCACTGTAATATTGTATGGATGAGGCACCTGCCAGAACTGTATTGATTAAGCAGTAGAGCTATATCAATTAAGCAAATAATACTTGTTGTTTCCAATTATGGAGGTGCCCTTGATTCTTTGGCATACTCTTCACGTCAGGTTGGAAGCATGTATTAAAATTTATCACAGGCTTTTGAGGTTCTCCAAGTTTTATGGCTTTATCCTTGTGGGCTTTTAGTCAAGCTATCCTTTCCACTCTCCTTAGTTAACAATTCTGACATGTCAGAGGGTACCTCAGGCTAGAGTGCTGTAGTAGAAGAAGCTGCTGCTGCTTAGGGAATCACCTTTGCAAACTTGCTCATAGTTTGATGGCCAGTGCAGAACAGATACAGAAGAAAAGGAGTAGAAAACTTGCAACAAAGGGTCCATTCTTCTTTTGAAACCCACATTCCTAGACCTCAAGGGTTGAGATGATGTGTGTGTGTATGTTCTCTGTTTAGTTTTGCTTCTCTCTCTTTACTTTCTCCAGAGTATCAGTGTGTGTTATGAGTTTCCCTGTTAGATAACCTGCCAGCAAGCAATTGGAAACTACGAAGTCAATGCGTTTTTTAGGAAGGAGAGACACTGTATACTTTGTGGGCAAATATGGACTCCTGTTTCTTGCTTCCTGCATCTTATTACTGGTTCATTCCCATAAAAAAGATGGTTGTGTTAGATAACACCCTTTCAAAAACAGGATCGTTCTTCCTCAGAAAGAGCTGTTCTTCCAAACGTTTAGTCATTTTACTATAGGTACTTTCAGATGATCTTTGTTTTGCTACTGTACACCAGTTGTATGTTTCTTTCTAGTTACAGGGATGCTGAAAAGAACTTCCACAATATTTCCAACCGATGCTCCTACGCAGACCATTCTGGCAATGATGAAACTGAAGATGTCTCAGGAATTCTCCAGTGTACAGCAAATATTCTTGGTACTCCATTGTTCTTTTCCATAGCCCTTTTGTTAGTATGGAACAGTTTTTGAATTTCACTTCTTATTTTATTTACAAAGGCCTATTCTGCAGACTTTGACTTTTGCTTGGAAATACCTATATAGCCTAGCACAAGGTTGTTTAGGTTTGATTTAGCAGGCAGCTTAACTATAGGCATTCTGATTAGCAGGCTACCTAAGTTTGGTTGGATGGCATAGCAATTAGGTGGATACATAGCTGGCTCAAAGATTGTACTTAATTAGTTCTCGAGAAGTCCTCTTCAAAATTAAAGGCATATCAATTCTGTGCTTGGTACTCTTCATTTTAATGATGACTTGGATGAGAAGATGGAGAGAAATACTTAATACATTTGCAGATGACACAAAAGTGACAAGCACCGATGAAAAGGCATTTGGATTTGTAATTAATGACAAACTGGATGTGAATCAGCATGACATAGCTGCAAAAAAAAAAGCCAAACAAATGGAATTTTGGCTACATTAACGGAAGTATAGTTTCTAGATATTCTGCATTCTTAGATCCACTTTAGGTACTCTGCTTAGTTTGGGGCACCATATTTTGAGAAAGATTCATAGAAATTGGAAAAAGGCTTAGAGAAGAGCAACAAGAACAACCTGGGAACTAAAAGCTAAGTCATACAAGGAGAGAAAAGTTGACTGGGAGGGGATCTGATGTAACTCTTCAATCAGTAGAATTCCATAACCTGTTCTTTATCATACTAGAATTCAAGCAGTGAATAGTTATTTTGAATTTCTAGGAAGGTAGATTGTGTTTGAATTGTCAGAGAAGCTTCCATATGATTATAGCTATTGACAGTGTGTGTAGTGAAGTTTATTGTTGTAACCACAGGTCATAACATAAGAATGCAGTAAAATACAATAAAATATAATGACATTAAAACAATAAAATGATGAAATTATAAAATAAAATAATAAAGGAAGCATTATTTGTATATTATATTTTCATGTGTAAGGCAGCTTAAGAGGTTACTGTCCTATTAAGATGATTCTTCTAGCTACAGTATCAGTGGTAATAAACATATCTTCACCCTGACCTAACTGGGACTGTACAGTAATTCTAAATACTCAAAGATCATGTAGAAAAGAAAAATATATCTTTTTTTAATCAGACTTTTTTCACCTTGATCAATCCTTAAGTAGGTGTTTCTTTTTTCTCTTCTGTCTTCTTAAGAGGGAGTCATTCTCTGCATGCTCTCTTAGTCCTATGTGTTTCTCTTTCATAGTAACTGAACCTCTTCCTATAATCCTTTATTCTCCCAATATGGCTTATTCCTCTGCTCTAGATTTCCTGTATTAGCATGAGTAACCTTTCCTTCAGACTTGCTCCCATATAAAATGGCAAATATATGAGGACTTCTATCACATGATTGTTTTTGACAGTGAAAGCAATGAAACCAGAGCTTTACAAATTCTAATTCTTTTGAAAGGCTTGATTTAAGTTCTCTAGGTTGTTCATTCCATGCTTTCCTAGAAATCTACCAGTCACTAGAACATTATAAAATAAATTCCTTTGTACTTTGTATACTTTATATCAGCCTTTCTTAACTTTTTGACCATGGAGGAACCATTGAAATATTTTTGCAGGCCTTGGGGAACCCCTGCACATTCAGGCTCAAATATAGACCAGAAGTTACAAAATTAACAAACTATTATATTCATTTCATGCATAGGCATTAACAGTGTTCTTCAACTGAAACTTCTTTAGTGTGAAGTTGTCCAAATTTGAAATAATTTTTTAAGTAAATCGTGATCTCCCAGGGAACCCCTAGTGACCTCTCATGGAATCCTAGAGTTCCACGGAACCCTGGCTGAGAAACCCTGCTTTATATTATTTTGAAAGCTGTGCAAGGAAATTCTCACTGTTTGCAAACATCCTAGGAGCTCATTTGTCTCCTGCATTTGCATTTTGAAGTGAGTGAATTTTTGATCAAATAAACATTTTTCCACCAGTGATGTTGCAAAGAAAATTGAATATTTCATTAATCAAATCAGTTGCTGTAGCCTCAAGAGCTGCATAATCCCTGTTGTAAGTCTGTGTATATGGGTAGAACTTCGATGCTGATAATGGTTCCAAAGTTTGCTGAAAAAAGATTAGATTAAGTGTGCCTGTGTGATGATATTGGATAAATCTTCCAGAAAACACATGCACACTGAGGACTGTAGCATAAATTTATGAATCATTATCTTAAAAGCTTACTTTGGGACTGTGCAGATCATGTATAGGTCCTGAAATACAGTTCTTTAAAGAAATCTGTTTAATATGTTAAATAGTAAAATTAATAAACATTATGCTACTACCACTGGCCTGGTACACATATAAAACCTTTTATTTGCAAACAGTATCTTGTAATTCAGGAGTTGACCCCATAAACCTCAATGGTGTTAGCTATGGTTTAATATCATGCAGTTGCCAACAAATTCCATGGACATGCACTAGATTGCTCTGTTAATGTGATTTTAATATTACAGTCAGACATAGTCTAAATTATACACTGAAATATTTTTTGCTGGAATACTTATACATGGAAAATCAATGGCATATGCTTTTTATCATTATTTTGATGGTAAGAAAACAGACAATTGCTTACATTCATCATTTTGAATGTTCAGAGAACTATGCAATTGGGATTGCATCTTTTCCAGTACAGTCAGCTTTAAAGCCTCTTATTTGCAATCGCCAAATTCAGCTAACACTGCCTCTATTCATTATGTTAATAATTAATTTGTAAAAACATTTTTGTTTTTGTTTTAATGTTGGTTTCTGCTTCCTGTCACTGAATATATCGAAGATAAGGCCTTTTAAGTTGCTGTGTTGCTTTGAAACACAGGCACCTGAGTGACGTGGAGCTCAAAAGAATGTAGTCCCTGAATTTGGAAGAGAAAAACTATACCTTTGCAAAGTGGCTTTTTTACATCCCCCTGTCCTATATGATGAACCACAAGTACTTCAGGCAAAGCAAAACACATTTATTAAGGGGAGGTCAAGTCTTTATATAGGGTGCAGAAACAAATGATACATACATTTGATATATGTGGTATGTCAGAAAGCAACAAATCAAACAATAAAAGACATTGATGTGCAATAAAGGCTTTGTTCTGTTAGACATGAGAAAAGACAGACACCCTTAAAATATGTTGCATCTCCTCCTTTCCCATCTAGGCCTGTTTCTTTAACATTTGCAACACTCAAGGACTTCAGAATACAGCCCCATTATTTAGTTTCTGAAGAGGCACAAGAAAGGAAATGGAAAACTGGTTTCCTAAAATTAGAAAAAGAGGCCTAGACTGCCATGCTAAACTGCTAATACCACCTTTTTAAAAATGCTAATAATGAAACCTAAAATTTCAGGTAACAGCTTTACATGACCGCAATCCACACTTTTTGCTATTTCTCCCTTCACAAGCCATATCTCAGAGTCAGTGCTTGGGTACCCCATCTTATTCATTCTGTGAGGCACCTGCTGCCATCCAACTACAGCTGTTTGGGGACTACAGGTCCTATGATCCCTAACCAATGGGCATGCTGAGTACTGATGAAACTTTTAGTCCAATATATTTGGAAGGGTGCTGCCTTTCCTGCATCAGCTCTGTTTCTGTCTCTACCTCTACCTCTACCTAGCGAAGAGGCATCCATTTCCTATCCCATCCATCCATCTGTCCATCTATCCATCTTAATTGTGGGTGGAAAAAACTAGTGGGTGTTGCCAACTATTTGTTTCTTCCTGTCCATGGAGATTTTTGTTAAGAGAAAGAAGATTGGGGGAGAGTAGGTGGAAGGGTCTCCATGGAAACTGGGCCTTTGGGAAACCTTACCAGCATTCCTTGCCCTGCTAGCTAGAGGCTGCCTTGTACACAGTTGGACATGTCAAAGGTGCATATATTTTAGGAGAAGCCAGCTTCCTGTATTGTTTTAGCTCTTGAAGTGATAGGAAAAGGCATATGATGAGCACACAACACCTGATGGATTGTCCTCAATCATTTTTTAAGGCAGCAGTTTACTCAGGAGAACAAAATTTAGTGCAAGCTGTTATCCAGCAGTCTTAGTCAGCAGGATCAGGTTTTTGTATTAGAACCTTTTTGATAATTAAACATGTGAAATTCTATGATTTCTTGAATGCTTTTCAAAAGAAGAAACGAAGCAGCATAAGATGCACTGTTTTCTTTCTCATAACTAGTTTGCTAACATACTGTATATTTTAGACTGACTATGTACAAGGACAGGGTGAAAGCTGATTTTTCTGAGCATAGCTGGGTAACGAAATTTCAGGGTGACCTTGACAGCATAATCCAGCTTTTCCTACCCTGATGGCCTTCAACTCATGGAATTCCAGTGGCCATGTTAGTTGGGAAGTCCATCAGTGGTAGCCGAATACTTTTGGCAAGATCCAGGCTGGGAAAACTGGATTTTGACCCTCATTTTGCCAATCTGGGCTAGTCTGTTTCCTGAGAGGAATTGCAAACACAGTAGTGAGGGAAAAAAGTGAAAGAAGGCATATCCATGGAAACAGAGAATATAGTTGGGTCTCTATGTGGCTTATTATTGTATTGGCCATCTGCTTGTAATTTCATTTGCAAATCCCCCAAGAGCCATGGGTTATGATTTATTTTAAGTGTCCTGTTCTTTGATAAGTTTCTATACAACTAGACTGACCTCCCCAAGGTCTGTCACTAGCTCACCAGATAGATGCCTCTTCCCAAACTTATCTCTCTCCTAGGATCACTGCCAACTGTGATTTCATACTGACATGTCACTATCCATTCCAGGTTTGAAGTTTGAAGAACTACAAGAGAAATTTGGAGCTGAATTCTTCAACATCTGCTTCAATGAGAATGAGAGAGTTCTTCGAGCTGTGGGTGGCACCTTGCAAGATTTTTTTAATGGCTTTGATGCTTTGCTGGAGCACATAAGGACTTCGTTTGGGAGGCAGGTCACTGCAGAAACCCCTTCTTTCCTATGCAAAGAGCTTCCTGAAGGCAACCTTATGCTTCAATACTTCCACCCCCATCAGATTGTTGGGTTTGCCATGATGGGTATGGTTAAGGCAGCAGCAAGGAAGATCTACCAACTGGATGTAGAAGTGGAACAGATTGTAAATGATAAACTATGTTCTGAGGACTTAAACCCAGGCAACTGCAGCTGTCTCACTTTTATTATCAAAGAGCACGAAAATGCAAATATCACAAAAGCACTTCCTCTGGGGACATCTCAGTCCCCCTCCGATCTGAGGATAAGCATTAATACCTTCTGCCGAGCTTTTCCTTTCCATCTGATGTTTGATCCCAGCATGCTGGTGCTGCAGCTGGGTGAAGGACTGAGGAAGCAGCTCAAGTGTGAGGTCCATAAGACGCTGAAGTTCCAGGACTGCTTTGAAATTGTTTCTCCAAAGATTGCTGCCATGTTTGAACGAGTCCTTCTGAGACTGTCTACCCCTTTTGTGATCCGAACCAAACTTGAAGCATCTGGCTCTGAAAATAAAGACAAGGTAAGAATGCTATTTTCATCTTGGAGGAATACTGTTTTGGTAAATGACAAAAATGTGTAGCAAATTTAAAAATGAAAACAGTAAAGTAAGAGCTACTGCTAATGTAAAGGATGACAGTGTAAAGGGTATAGGGTAAATAGATGTCCTTGTGCTGTCTTCTGAATGCAACAGTCATAGATTTGCACATCCCAGGACCTCTTCAGAAAAATAAAATCCAAGCTATCCGCATATTTTATCTTGTGGGACAAATGTAAGGTATAAATAGGAAGTGTGGCTTGGGACCCATACTCACACTTTTCCTGCTTTCAAGACTGCTGATCCAGTGGCCTGATTTTTGCCTCTTTCTCAAACTTGTTTGAGGTAAATATTAATCCCAAACAATCCGTGGGACCTATTTTCTGACTTTTTGTGTAGTTTGATTCTTCATTGCTAGTAGAGATGACACTGCTAAGGTAGTTTCATCTAGTCTCCAACCTGATCAGTCATTCCAGGAGTGTCAGACCTGAACCGAAAATGACTCTTTTCCAAGCATGAATCTCCTAAAATTCTCTTTAGCAAGATTTAGTCAGATGAAAGCAATATTGATATAGGAATTCCAGCCAGTGAACTATTTTCAATTTAGAATCAATATATCTACGTGATCATGAGGGGACAGACTTTCTAATTTTCCTTTTTCTCATAGCCTTACTGTGTACTGTGTTAATAGCTGTAGTATTATTTCCTTCATTTTTTTTATTTTCTTGATTCTATAGTTTTAGTAAATAACATTATTACTTTACTATTGTTTATTTTTGATGTTATGTAAATATGTTGAGAGCTCTGCCACCAAAGTCAAATTCCTTGTATGTCTAATCATACTTGGCCAATAAAGTGTTGTGTTGTGTTGTGTTGTGTTGTGTTCTGTTCTGTTCTGTTCTGTTCTGTTCTGTTCTGTTCTGTTCTGTTCTACAGGGGAGTCTGCAGCTGTAATTTTTTTACCTAGTAATTGCATGAATTGTTATCAGGCCAAGGAAGAACTCTTTCAATGAGGACCCATGATCAGACAGATTAAAAGCTGCTGAAACATGGAGAAAATCAATAAGGCTGCATCTCCTCTCTTCTCCTTTCAGCACAATCAAGCAGTTGTGCTGCTAAAACCAGGGTATGGACCAGGAGTGGATCCCAGTATTTAGAATCTGACATTATGGAGATCCAAGTTAACCATTTTTAGAAAGAGAAAGAAAAAGGAAAAACGGCAGGCAGGCAGGCAGGCTATCTCAAGGTTCAAGAAGAGAAAATAATGGTTTTGCAACACTACAAAGAGTCTGTTTCACCATATCTTAGCCATTATTCAACTGAGATATTTATAATGTTTTTTTTTTTTTATTAATGCTTTCTTTATATTTATCTTTTCCAACTAGGGCAGGCTACATGGACAGAACTTCAAGGTTTTGGTTTGTTTGGTTTTTTTTGCAGAAAGTCAAGCCTCTTTCTACTCTACTAGGAAGGCCAGATTATGGTGTAAGAAGGCAGGATTTAGCCTTGGGGTATTCAGTCAATGATCCCTGCTTTCTAATGGGGATGTTTGTGGGAGTGCCATCTCCTCACTTTACTATAGATGTCTCTCTCCCCACTCCCCAATACTTGAAATATGAACAAATCTTTTTACTGACTTTACTTCACTCAAGAGGTTTATTTATTTATTCTTTTGTATTAGGAAAGCCACAAGTGTGACCCTACCAAATGTTTTAAATATATCACTTGATTTTTACTGAGGTTTTCTTTTTTGGCTGGGGTTTCTTTATTTCATTTTCTTTTAAAATTCAAGTGGAGTTACTAAGGATGGGAGCAAAAAGTTGACATTCTGCTTCCTTTGTGATTGCAGCCTCACAGGGGTGGAAAAATCCAAACAGAATCATATTTTCCATGTTTGTTCCATTCTTCTGTTAATATTCCTCACGTTTGCTTGTCAGGCTGTGTTAGGCTCTAATGATTTTCAAAATGAATTACATTGGCTAATTTGACAGCTGCCAGTGGTTGTGAATGGAATAATGTAAAACAATAGATGACAATGTAACTTAAAAATAAATCCTCTACCACACTAATGGCTATGCTTCACGAAGTTTAAAACTTCTTGGATAGCCACATAACATTTTTAATTTAGGGATGTGCAAAGGCCTAATTTTAAATACCATATGCTTTTGCCATAATGATGTCTCATAATGAAAGTATTTTCTAAATGGTTTGCAGATTTGTGTACATCCAAGCAGGATCTTATTTTTAACCTGGGTGCCCTTGAGATAGATGAACTTATTTTTCAGCCATTTCTGAGAATTTTAGGAGATGAAGTCGACACAGTTGGATGGCACACAGTTTGGGGATGTTTATCCTAGCATAAAGTTTTTATTCTCCATACAAAATATAGATTGGCATATTTTGGTTAATGTAATTCTGCCATCATATCAACAGGATTTTGCCAGGTTTTTATACCGCCTATTATTCAACACCAAATTGCGGCATATCCTTTTCCGTTTCATGTAATTGGAAAAATCTGTGAAACATCTAGTGCAAAGACAACATATTTTGGATAGAAATCTAATAATAAAAATAGTAGTAGTAGTAATGGTGACAAAATCACCATCAGTCAATTGTAAGAGGCAGCTTTACTTGGAACAGCTTACATTCTGCAATGTAACAGCATCAAATAACAACATCTGCCTATCGTAGGTCCTTGGGAAGGACTTGATAGATGGATAAAAATGCCAAATCCAGTCTAAACATCTGGCTGACTGTGCGACCAATCATAATAATAACATTGCTGAATAACAATAAAAAGGTGGAAGGGGACATGTGATTGCAAACATATTGTTTTGGCTTCTGAATTACAGAAACCAGCAAAATTGTCGTATCCTTATATTTAATTGGTCTCATCAAGTATGCCAATAAGATCATTGGGTATTTGCAGTCTTTGTGATGAAATTGTATATAATTTCAAGCTCCAATAAACTGGAGTGATCTGAAATCCAGGAATAATGTCTTCCATGAAATGTTCAATTAAATACACAAAACAGAATCTTCACCTTCCTCATTTAGAATTTATTAAAAGATATATATTCCCTCAAATTACATAAATTTATGAATTTCAAGGATTAGAAAATGGAACATGGTGGAACCTAATTTTTGTCTAGTTCTTTTTATTTCATTTTATTTTGAAATGTGCCTTCTGAAACCAAGAAATGAGGCACAAAAGATTGAAAGAAAAACAGTATTGCTGTTTGCTAAGGGATGAAAATATTTGCTTTACATAAATTTTACTGGTCAACACAAATTTATGCTAGATTTAGTAGCCAGCCAAAATATGTTGCTGCTACCAACTGATCACAAAATGAGCTCTGATGTCAAAGTTGCTTTTGGACAAGCTCACTTTCCCTTCGGTCTATAGAGATACCATTTTAAAGTCTTCCATTTTAAAATCTTTAGGTCGCTAAGTGATGAGGTCATTAAATGAGATGTCGATGTAATGACAGCAATCCTGGCAATTCCCCTTGGAAAGATAAGCTGATGGGGGCAGTTGATGGTAGTGTTTGGGGCTAGGAGGAACCAAGCCCAGAATGGCTTGGATTGGGGTGGGGTGGGTGCTCAGGCTAATTCACTGAATGGCAAGAGGAATTGCCAGGATTGCTAACACTAAGCGATGCAGGCTCAATTACAGCCATTAAAAGAGTGATACCTGTAAAACAGAGACTCTGTTGATGAAAATGGCAACTACTTTAGGAGTCAATAGGACAGAGTCTGTGGGCACTATATTGCTTAAGATATCCCCAGATGGCATTTATTTATTTATTTATTTGCTGAACTGCCATGACATCCATGGGACCTCCAAATAAAAAAGAAAATAAGTTACCATTTATGAAAATCTCCTCTGAAGCTTTGCAAGATTTCAAGGGAGATATGAGCCATTCTAAAATTTATTTAGTTATTTGCAGGTTCTTGTACAATTGTACAAAAGGGTGTGATGTTGATATGGATACATTTATGTTGATACGTATGAACAAAAAGGTTGATAAGGAGCTGATCAAGTGGCTGATTTGTATTTGTGGCCACGGTGGGGGTGGGTGGATTGAGGGTTTGATGGGTTTTTGTATTGTGGATTTTAATTCTGTAAGCCTTTCAGAGTCACTGTGTGTGAGTTGGGCAGCCTGCTAACCCCCTGACTGAAGAATTAGGGTGGGAATATAATTTGGAGTAATTTGCCAATCTGAGCTAGATCAGGGAAATTAAACTGAGAAAGTGCTAGATTTATTTCCTTTTCTGTTTTTTGCCAGTGTTTGGTAAAAGTATAATGTACTTAGTTCTTACCAAGTACTTGGTAGTTCATTTGTTTGTCATTCAATAGAAGCTTGGACTTTGAAAAGCATACACAGACATGGACACGCACACCCCAATTTTTTTTTCCTGTGCGTATTTATTTTAGGCTTTTTTTCTGCAGTGAGTTTTGTGTTAGGGAAATAGCCATAAAATTGCCATTCAATTAACAATAAACAGTGAATCCAATTTGCTGTTTTCTGTTGGTTAATCTACAGAAGCATGACAGGTAGGTAGTGTTTAACAGTTAAGAGTGTTTAGTTAAACACATGTTACTACACTGATAATTTAGCATTGACAGGCAAGTTTTCCCCATAAATGTGAAACAAACAAATATGAATGTGATTAATAGCATTTTCAAAACTGATTGTGTGAATATATAAGTAAAGCTGGGAGATTATGCCACTTAGATAGAAATAAATTTTGAAGAAATCACTTAGAGATTTTTTTTTTATGTCAGCATAATTTAGGTTCAGGATGTATATTCAGGCGAGAAAACAAATTTGAGGGGTAGATACAAAACAAACAAATAAAAACACCCCATAAGACCAGTATGAAAGAGATTAGATCTGGGGTTTCTTGCTTGCAAAACATAAACTACACCACATAAATTATTATTATATAATATAAAGAGTGCAGAACCTAAGGTTCCCCCCCCCAAAAAAAAAATACAGTAAAAGACTAGACTGATTAGACTGTAGCGTCAGAAGATCTCATAGCTTTGTCACTGAAATGGAATTTAGTGTGACAGAAAGGCAAGATACACAGTAAGTAATAATGCTAACTGTATTTAACTCAAATCAAATCAAAGTTACATTAAACCAAAGTTTTTGTCTCTGCTGACTTGTTTGTGTCTTTGGCATGCCTTTCAATAATCCGTTTAATAAATAAGTAAGTGTGAACCTTAGCCTCAAAATTACTATATGGGAGGCCCATTAGCATTTCTTCATCATGAATCCTCCTCTGCAAAATCCTCTCCCCCAAAATTGAATGGACAGAAGAGCATCAAGCCTCAGCAAGCCATTTGTGTTCCCTGCCCCAAGTTTAGTGTTGTTTTAAAGTAAGTGTGGGGTTAGGAACCTCTCTAGGACTGATAACATTAGTTCTGCCACAAAGCTTGTTGAGAGAATCAGCACTGGAGTCCAGCTCCAGTAACTTAATTGTATCTGAGGTTGTTTTGTAATGAGGTGATTTATTGCTCATCAATGCTCAGTGCTCCTAATGAGTTGTTTTAATGAGGAAATTTAAAAACATTGTCTACTGTCTTGTATTCCTGAGGTTATAAATTGTTGAGGTGAGATGCAGTCTAATGGAGATCAAGGTTACTTCACCACAGAAAATGTGCAAAAGGGCTGAATAAAATTATGTGTAAATCAGGGAGAAGCAAGGTAGAGTACATCACAATTAATGGTAGTTCTCTGACCCAAAACCATGATCCCACCTGCCTTGTGCTCATGGGTGGTGGGGTGGGGTGGAGGAAGTATTTCAAACAATATCCAAAGACAGTTTTTGTGCCTCTAGGTATGTTGAATTCTCGTTGTCATCACTTGGGCCACCATTCCTGAAAGGATTATTTTTTTAAAAATGTAGAGACATTAGTAGCAAGTCAGAGAGTTAGAGATGGGATTAATGTTATGAGGAAGACTTAGAAAATAAAAAAATTAATAATGTCTGCAATAGCTCAGTTAGAAGTGCAGCAAAGTTGATAACCAGGGACTACTTTTTAATTCTTTTGGAGGAATTAGTTTGGAAGAAGCACAGGATTAGGGCAAGGCAGCTGATAACAGATCAGAATTTCTCCTTTTTCATGGCTTCCAGCTTACTATTTAGGTGCATTTGTTTACAAATACAAAATGAGAAAAAAGTGAGTATGGCAGATGCAGAAGTTTTCACACTGTTCCAATTGGTTTGTCATTATTATTATTATTATTATTATTATTATTATTATTATTATTATTATTTAACTGTAAAGTTGTTAATAAGGCCCCCAAAGGTGATTGCCCTATTAGGCCTACATGTTAGCCAGGCCAAGGCAATTCCACAGGTGAACAAATACTAAGACCTTTGTAACAACAAGAGCTGATAGTTCTGTTTACTTCCAACAATGATGGGCAGCTTCTGAATGTTTGAAGATTATTCACCTTTAGAAAGCAGGAGAAGCAAGAAAAACATCTCTAAATCTTTCCTTTTCTCTGACCTCATCACAAAAGTCATTGTCACGTGCAAAAAATGCCTCACACTTGATAAGTCTGAAACATTGTGGAACAAAGCGCTTTGGACTACTGAAACAAAAACTGAACCATGCAAGACACAACTGGGGAAAAAGGATAAAGCATTTGAAGAAAAAAGTAGCTTCCCAACTGGTAAGCATGAGGATGGCTCTACCATACTTTGGAGTTGTGTGACAGTCAGTAGCACAGGAAATATTGTATGGGCAGAAGGAAGAATGGGTTCATCTAAATATTGGCATATCCTAGAAGTTAATGTCCCACCGTCAATGAAAAAAATTGAAAATGAATATAGGCTCCATCTTTCAGCAAGACAGCAATCTGAATCATAACTCCAAACCAACCATGAAGTATTTCAGGAAAGATAAAGGTTTTGGAATGGGCTTCAGGGTCTCCAGACTTACTGAAAATTTATAGAAAGATCTGAAGTAGGCATTGCATGCAAAGAAACCTAAGAATATTTCTGAGTTAGAAGACTTTTGCAAGGGAAAGTGGGAAACAGTTCCAAAAGCAAGAACAGAAAGGTCCTTAGCTGGTTACAGGAAGCATTTGGAAGCTGTTATTTCTGTCAGAGTAAGTGTTACCAAGTACTGTCTAGACGTTTGTCCAAACTTTGCAGCTGCTATGTTCATTATTTTCTTATTTTGAATCTGTAAGTGTAACTGGTAAATATGCATTCCAATCTGCAGAAAGATTTTTTGTTTAACTTTATACCATGTAGAGATTGTGTTAGCTTCTGTTCGCTTCACTGAAATAAACAATGTACTGAAATAAACAATTGAACTGGGGTGCCTAATTTTTTGCATGAAACTGTACGTATGTACATTCCTGTTCAATTATTCTAAACCTTCTGTAAATCTGACTTGCTAGTGAACTATTTCTGTCAGGACATGATGTCGTTGAGGGAAATCAAGCTATTATTGATTTGGCCCACATATTCAGTATCTCTGACAAAAACAATATTGCTTGTATTTTGAGACGGAGTTGTTAGATAAATAAAAGACAGGATCAAATATATTGTGTGAGAACATAAGCTTGGGCTTCAGTACAAGATAGTTTTTTCATGGTCAAAGCCATAAATGGATGTTTCTCAGTGACTGTGGTCCTTAGAGATTTTGTACGATATTCAAATCTGGTGAATGCTTTTGGAATGAAGTTTTGTTAGGATATCTTTTTCTGTAGAGACGCTAAACAAATAAATTTTATTTTTAGAAAGGCCAGAACTGAGTGCCTTAGTACAGTGACTGCAGGGGAAGCACTTGGCTGTTTGCATGGAAGGTGGGGGTTATAGTATCATTGAGGGTCGTTTATATCAACATTAATTTGCAAAGGGTTATCTAGAAATTGGAGTGGGGAACACTGGCTGAGCCAGAAGAGGAGAATGGCAGAATAAGAAACATTTGGAATATTTGTAAATCAGATGAAAGTTGGCATTTTCAAGAGCTTAATTCACATGCATTTCTTTTTTTATGGATCTCAACCATACCATTATTCTGAACAAGGCGTGTTCATATTTTCTCATTCAGATTGTTAGGAAGCATATGACTTTAAACTGCAGAGTAAGTCAGAACATACCACTTTCTGGTATCCTGGCCTTCCTTTAGTCCAGTCAGGCTTCACTGATTGTACAAAGGGATCTTTCGGCGCTGCATGGTAGACTGCATCAAAGTCTTCTTCCTTTTTCAGAATGACTTCATATCTCTTACACTAGTAGTTGTTGTGGTGATGGGAAGTAATTGGTGCCACCCAGTTCTGAGCATGCATAGATGTGAATGGGTCCATTATGAGATAACAGGGAAGCCATTATGGCTAGGATGGAATCACAGACTACTCTCTATTTAGCAAGCCAATAAAATACTAGGCAGAATCATGATTTTATATTCACTTAAGTAGTGACTTATTGCATTAGTGACTTATTGCAACCAATAGTGACTTATAGCAACCAGTACAGGACAAAGACCAACTGGTTGAAATTTAAAAAGAGATTTGCATTGAGTATTAGGAGGAATTTCTTTATAGTAAGTTATGTGTATTTGTGGAGTAGTCTGCTCAAAGAAAGATGGACACTCTCTCTCTTGAGGTTCTCAAACAGGCTGAATGGCCACTGTGCCAGCCTACTCATAGAATTTCTGTTCTCCTTGGGCTCCCAGGAGAGGGAATTGGGGTACTAGATCAGGAAAAGCTGATCTGTATTTCCTGGTAAGTCCATGACATAGTTGTCATGTTTGCATGGCTGTGTTCTTGTGATCATGGTATCCCTTGTTTCTGATTTCATTTCCTTATTAAAAGTTACATCTGCCTTTTAAAAAAAAAATCTGTTCAAGTGTGTCTGATTCTTGGAGACTACCTGGACAAGTCCCTGCAGTTTTCTTGGCAAGGTTTTTCTGAAGTGGTTTGAAGTTGCCTTCTTCCTAGGGCTGAGAGAAAGTGACTGGCCCAAGGTCACCCAGCTGGCTTCATGTCCAAGGTGGGACTAGAACTCACAGTCTCCCAGTTTCTAGCTCAGAGCCTTAACCACTACACCAAACTGGCTAGTTTAGTCTAGTCTTAAAATACCAAATTGGAAGAGACCATATAGGTAATTTATATAATTTATATAATTTAAATTATTAAATTATAATTAAAAATTATATAATTGTGTAATTATAAAAAATATATACTTATATACTTATACAATTATAAAAATAATTTATATAATTATAATAATGCCCTGCTCAATGCAAGACGTTCTAAACTACACTTGGCAGGTAGCCATTTAGCCTATTTGAGAACCTCAAGAAAGAGGAAGTCTACCATTCTTTGGGGCAGACAGCTCCACAAATACTCATAACTTACCATATAGAAATTCCTCCAAATACTAAATGCAAATCTCTTTTTAAATTTCAACCAGTTGGTCTTTGTCCTGAACTCAGTGTTAACACATTGTAAGTCTTCACCCTCTTGCACATTACAGGGTTTAAGGTATTTGTGCAGTAGACCCTTTTGACACCTCCTACTATGCTGCTTTTTTGTAGGGTGATCATGTCCAGCTCCTTTAGCCATTCCTCACAGGCCTTGGTTTCCAAATCTTGGATTGCACAGCAATCCAGATTTGAAGAGCAGACTGTGTGATCTCCTTAAGCAGTGGCATCTTTCCCTGGACTTGTGTTGCCCTTCCTTGCAGATAATATGTGATACTGGGAAAAGACTTGTTTGCTTTAAGATGTTCCTGACAGATGCTACATACACACCTACAGATATTCTGATTCCATTTTGCCCTTCAAATCCAGATCTCTGCCCAGGCCACAAATATATGAAGCCCTAAAAGAAATATAACTTTCATCCTTTTTGACTTAAATTTACTTTTATCAGTCCTATAGGTAGATTGGTCTGCTTCAACTTTTCTCTTAAGTCCCAGCAAACCTTTTCCATTTTGAAAGGTTAGAAATTTAAAACACTGGATACAAATACTGAAATTTCACTATTACATGCACTTCTGCAAAGACTTGGCAAATGGTTTTCACAAATGGCCACACTAATGGATTTAGCTGTCTCTAAAAATTCACTGTGGAATTTGCTTCCCATTTTGCATACACAACGCCACTGCACAAGCCTGAATAACTATTCCAATTTTGTAACTTCTCTCTCAGGCCAATTTAATTTGTATGGCTGCCTTTCTTGCAAAATGTGACTCTGAGTAATTAACATCAGGTTAAAAAAAAAATCAGTAAAGCACCAAAACCAACAGGGGGGAAAAGCATGGCAACTCCAAGACCAATCTCATTCAAACCAGTAACTCATAAAGCTCACCTAGAATTCTGGCCCAATGCCCTAGAGAAAAAGACATGTTTTCAACACCTTACAAAAGGTTGGCAGGGTCAGGGACATCCTAAACAGGTGGGTTGGTTCTTCCCTGAAATAGAAGGCATGCTTTCTAGGTCCTTTCAGTTGACATTATTTAATAGAATGGACCAGTCAGATTTTGTGGGATGGGTAGATATAATCTGAGATACACAGTCCTACAAATAACCCAGTCCTGCATCGTGAAAGGTTTTATGGGTGATTGTCAGCCCAACAAGGTAGACCAGACTAAGAAACCAAAGCCATATAAGCCAGGATTACTTTTATTTTAACAGAATCTTGCAAGTCTGAATGTGCTTCCCCCCGCCCCCATTTCATCTTCCTAGTGTGAACTAGGAAGGGGCTTGTCTGAAATGTTCATTCAAATTAGTTTCTTGGAACAGGCTCAAGCCCTCTTATCTGCCTTGGCAGTAGTTCTTCCTCCTGTCCATCAAAGTAATTGCCTATTCCCTCTGTATTGATAACCAGCGTAAATTGTATCCAGAAGCCAATACAGCTTGTGAAACAATCGAGCTGCATGGGCATCCTTAATTATCTATGTCACTGCATTCTGGATCAGATGTAGTTTCTGAGTGTTTTTCAAAGGAGCCCCATATTAAAACAGTAGGTGAACAAGGTAGTGGTCAAAACAGGAGGTGATCAAGGCTTGAGTAACCATGAGTAGGGTCTTTCAATCCAAGAATGGGCACAGTTGTCACCCAAGATGGATTTCTGCAGGTCATGGCTCTCCCCTGCTCCTTGAACAGTAGCTGAGAGTCAAGGAGGACCCTCAAAATGCACATCAGTTCTCTCTAGGGGAGTGTTACCCCATCCAGCACTAGTAATGTAAAAACCCAGATCTGGGGGTACCTAAAATCTGGCAGACTTGCAAGATTCTGTTACTATAGCCTATCTTAATAAATTGTAGCCCTAATCTTCCTCAGAGTCAGTTTCCTGATCTGATCTTACTGTGTAGGGCTGACATGAATATTTCAAGTCTGCCTATGTTTTCTCTTCCCCCGCTCTTACACTCCAGGATTCACAGCCAGTCTGAATCTCTTTCTATTATTCTTCCGCCTCCTGGACTTAAAACATGCTTTGGCATCTGTTGTTGTCTGTACAGCTTTTGGATGGTTTCTTCAAGGTCATCTCTGTGGCTCCCTACAAGACCCATTTATTTAAAGAGACAGCATTGACCATGCTTGGCAGAGCCAGGAGGGTGGCGGTGCATCCATTGGATCTCTCAGCATTTTCTGATACCATCAGTTGTAGCATCTTTCTGGATGACTATAGTCTACCCCTTTAACAACAGTTATCCAGTGGCTGCTGCTTGATTGCACAAATCTAGAAGATCACTAGATGGCAACCAAGTGGTACAAACCCCCCTCTTTGCTGTCTCTTAGTGTTAAATGTTCAGCTGATCATTCCACTGGTCAACTTGTTGTTACAATGAATTTTTTAAAAGTTTAGTTTGGTCTAGTGGTCAAGGCAATGGGCTAGAAACCAAGAGACTGTAAGTTCTAGTATCGCCTTAGGCATGAAAGCTGCCTGGGTGACCTTGGGTCAGTCCCTCTCGCTCAGCCCAACTCACTTCAGAGGGTTGTTGTTGTTGAGAAAACAGGAGGGGGAAGGAGTATTAGGTATGTTCGCTGCCTTGAGTTATTTATAAAAATGATAAAGGTGGGATAGAAAATAAATAATAAATAATGTTTTGACAGGAGACAAACAAAAAATCACATGCATTGGGAACAAGACCATAGTATATGCTAATTGGATGAGGCTTTTCATGTGATAGATGACACTGTAAGGAGATGGAATATCAGCCAAGGGAACTACTAATCATGGCCCTTAAATATTATGGGTTAAAGCTGTATGGGTAGCATCAAAACATGGACCATTTCTTGATGTGTGGTAAAGACCTGTTATGGGGGCAGCAACATACTGTATAGGGTGGTATGACTTCCTCCTGGCTGTGGGATGGGAAGGGAGCACAGCAAAACAGTTGTGTGGATGTTTAGTAAGTTGCTCACAATTCCCTAAGGGAGATTGTGACTCATAGTCTGAAAACCACTGGTTTAAAGTATTACCCAGTCCCCCTAGCTTGGTGTGATCTGCAGAATTGATAAGCTTCCCTTCTATTCTAGATTCTAGTCGTTTATAATAGTGTTGAATAGCATTAGGCATGGGGCACGTCATTTAAGATTCTCCCCACCCCTTTTTTGGTTTGCTATTCAACTAGTTGCAAACCCGTAGTATCACAATCCACAAGGATATCATGCTGTACTAAAATCAAATGCTGTACTAAGATCAAGGTAAATGATAACCACAGCATTCACTTGGGCTACCAAAGTAGTCATTATATTATAAAAAGAGATAAGGTTAGGTTGGCAGAACTTGTTTTTGACATTCCTGTGCTGGCTTCTAATAATGGTAGCATTCAAGGAAATGATGTTTGAGAATATGTGCTTATATCCTGCCAAGTACAGAACTGACCAGTAATTGGTTGGTCATTTACATGATTCCTCCCTTCCCTTTTTTTTTATACTGGAACTATGTTTGCTCTCCTTCAGTCTTCTAATATCTTGCCAGATCTCCAGCAGCTTTCAGAGATTACATTCATTTACCATGAGATCACTTCTGTCAGCTTTGCTATACCTTAAAATCCAGCTGGCGTGGGACACTGGAAATCATTTCAGTTAGCAAGGAGTGTGCTTTCTGTGCCTTTATGAATCCTATGTTGTGTTTCCCCCTTTCCTCAGTCATGATACAAAGGGCTTGTGTCACCTTCACCCTTTTCTCCTCTATGATTTCTTCATCTTTCTCTACAACAGACCAGCAACCTTCTTGATATTTTTGTAGATATTAAACCACCACCACCACCTTATAATATTTTAACATCCCTTTCCAGCTTCATCTTATAAGACACTGTAGGATTCCTAGCAGCTCAGGCCCCCTCCCTTTGTTATCACCACCTGCTTGCATTTCCTATATATCTTCTTTTTGCTTCTCAGTCTGTCCTTGAGTTTGCTATTCATCCACAAGACTCTTAAAGCTTTTCCTATTTTTATCTTCTCATGGGGATTGATTCTGTCTTTCCAATATATTTCTTTTCAGGTCTTTCCATACCTCTTTAGCTTTCTTATTGGAAGGCTGTCTTTACCATCAGGCTTACCTGACAAAACTAGAACAGATGGGGGGGGGATGCACTTCCCCACAACCAGGCTTAGAAGAGTAAGGCCAAAATATGGAAAATGCCTCCCCCTTTCTCCCACTTGAGCAATGCAAGGGCATCTTAAAGTAGTATCAGTATATGCAAATGCAAAAAACCTAGGCTTTCCCAGGTTTGTTACCAGTTTACAGCCCTTTAAAGCACATATTGGCACAAAATACCTGCTTAAAAGAGCTGTTAAAGTTAAGAATCCATGACAACAAAGAAACATGAATTAATGTTTGGTTTAGAGAAATGGATGAAGCTTAAAAAGAGGCCAATTCAAGAGATTAAGCTTAAAAGAAAAATAGTTTTGAAGGAAACAAGCCATTTGTCTTAAGCTCATGCAAAGTAAACTCAGATTCTGGTCTAAGTACTCACTGCACTTAGAAGTGTATAGTATTTCCTGGGTCTTGGAAGTTTTCATATCATAACCTATGCTGGGCTCAGATTCTTTCTTTTCCTTCCCCGCAGCCAGCTGCGCCTCCTAGATTCAGAACGAAAGATTCCAGCAAACTCTTCCTTTGTTATTTAGGCTCAAGTGGAGGAGACTTGTGTTTGCTCAAGTATTTGAGCAGGCTAGGCTTTATTGCTAGAAGTATGAGGATTAGTTTACAGGCCAGTTGTAGGTGTGTTCTGATTTAATGCTGGAAGTTTGCATTGCTAGAGCTTCCAGCATTAAATGCTATATGCTACTAAAACTCTCATTGTGTTTATTTGTTTGTCTGTTATGTTAAGTTAGCCCAAACAGTGCATTATACCACAAGGATTTTTGAATCAAGGTACCTAAAATCTGCTAACTTAAAGAATATGTAAAAAATCTTGTGGAATTGAAATTTCCATTATTTCAAACCAGTTTTATTTGCAAAGTTGTGGCCATAGCAGTATACCTGCGGTCACATAATTATGATTTCCAACACTCCCTGCCAGCTTCCCACAAGCAAAGTCAATGGGGAAGCCAGCAGTTGGAAGTCACTCCCACTCCCACTGCTTTTTTGCCCTCCCGTGGTCATTCTGTTTATCTGTTTAGGTAAGTAAATATTGACATTGAAGTTCATTTGCCACTACAATTATTTTTCTATTTCTGATACATACTCTTCTTAGATGATCATGAGACTGTCCAGCATTGGGGTAAAAAAAGTGTGGTCAGCCTAAAATTTAATGTTCATTCTGGTCACATCAGACTGCACTACCTGTCTTTCAAAGGATGACCCAACGGGTCACAGGGTTGACTATTTACATTTATTCTTTTTGATTTCAAGCCATAGTATGCTGCCTGTCATTTGTCTTAAGTTCATTAAAGTTCAAGGTACATCATTAACGTCTCTCAGATTTTCTCCCCTTGTTATCTTGAACTGTAATATGAGATGGTTTCTTTCACTCAAGGTACCTAATTTCTTCAATCGAGGAGTTGATTGAACAATTCCTATTAGTGCTGTTGGTCAGGATTATATCCAGGCTAGCTGATTCCCTTGGTTCTTCTTCCAGTATCTGCAAAATGAGATTATCAAGAATTAATCTTTTCAATCTCCCACTTACATTTGTTTTCCAATAGGTATTGAAGTAGTTGAAGTTGCCCTCTTGAAAAGTTGGTGTTCATTTAGAAAGTTCATTTAGAAAGTCACTGTACACATCCTTTGCATGCATAGGTAGCCTGTCTTAATCTTCAGGAACGGTATCACTTTGCCTGATTACTTTGATCAAGTTGTTGATTATAGATTAACAAATGGACTATTACTAAATTCAAAAGATACAAATCAAATGGCCTGTAGGCAAAAGGCATGCTTCTGTGTTTTTGTAGTCTGTATATTTAGTGAGTACTATTAACCTTCAAAATCCTGTCCTGTTCTGACTCAGTGAGGTTCATATGGACTAGAACAGTGAATCAGAAAGGTAGCAGAATTATATACCCAAAGCCAAAATGATGCATTTTGAATCTGAATTTGAATTTTGTGTAACAGCTGAATTCAGAATTTAGATTTCTAGTTCATGGAAATTTCAATTCCACAGGAGTAATGGGTACCAGATTTTTTATACATTCTTTAAGTTAGCAGATTTTAGGTACCTTGATTCAAAAATTGTTGAATCTTTGAAACTTTTATACCAGTTTTTTGTATTTGCACACTCAGTTGCATAGTTCTGAACAAAGTGCAGTTCCCAGTAGGTAACTTCAAGGAATGCAAGTTATCTGTTTTCTTTTGATGATCTGTTCTACATTTTGTGTCATTCTGTTCATGTATCTAGCGACAGCAAGTGAATTAGGCTTGGAAACTAATCTTCATTTAGTATAGTGTGTTCTGTTTTGTAAGGTCTCAGAAGCTAAGCAGGGTCAGCTCTGGTTACTGCATCTTTATTTATTGCATGGTGTAAAGTACTAAAGGATAATATTCAAAAGAAAAAGGAAATGTAAATAGCATTAAGAGGACTTCAAAATATTTTCATACAGGAGAACTGTTTGGCTATTTGTTTGACTTGCTGCTATGAAGACCAGCTTTCGATGCTTGAATTGGAAAATTGTATCCAATTGGAGTTCCAGTGTATATGTAGTGAATATCATTATTGTAGTTTCATTATAGAGATCTAGAGGTTGTTTACATGAGTCACTTTCAAATGTCCATTTTTTCCTCAAGTATATACCACTGTGGGATGTGTTTACTTCAACTCCAAATACATTTGCCCATTAAACTATCAAGACAGGATTTGCAAAGTTGCTTTGCCTAGGATCTGCTGTGTGAAGCAAGAAAAAAGCTTTAATGTTCAAAAGCAACCATGGAAGAGACAAAATACTTCACCAGTTGAACATAATGCAAATGTCTCAGATTTTGTCCTAAGAATTTTCAGCCACAGAATGTTGAGAAATGCCTTTTGCTGCATGAGATTCCGGAGAACCTCTGCCAGTTGGTTTGGAAAACAGGCAGATGTTCTGACCAGACAGCTGGTGTAGTGTAGTGGTTAAGGTGCTGGACCTATTCAAGTTTTAAAAAAACCCACTCAGCTATGGAGCCCACTGACTTTTGACCAGTCATTTTTTTTGAATCCAACTCACTTGGCGGGGTTGTTGTTTCAAGGATGAATTGATATAGCACTATAAATCTGGGGGGGAGATGGGGGTGGCAAAATTTCAATAAATAAATAAATAAAATTAAAGGAGGTGGCCTTCAGCTCACATAGAACATACAATAATAATATCCAATAATAATAATAATAATGATGATGCATTTTCTTAAGACTTATTTTAGTTTCAAAAGAAAAATTCATGCTGCAAAATGATTGCCCTCTACAGGTCTGAATTTCAGTCAGTCTATTGCAGTTTTCCATAAAGAGAATCTAACGTGTGATGCATTTTAATAAAATCTTAACAATACCAGTTCTCAGTGGAGGTTGCTTGCTTTTCTTTGAATTGATACAGCACTATAAATTGTTCACTATGATTGTGAGATTTTTTTCCCCCAACAAATCTAACAGCTGGGATAGTGTAGGAGGCAAATACACAAACCAAATATATGATCTGAACCAATGACTATTTCCCTTTTCATCTGACAGTACTGCTGGCCTGTTTTACAGTGTAGGGATTGCTGGAATACTGAATATAAAGCTGTTTGAATAATGGAAATGTGAATCGTTAATGATACATAGTAGTCAAAGGGATTTTCAAAGTTTTGTTTACTATCTATAAACACATTTATAGGAACACTGTAAAATTTAATACCTGAACTGATTAAAGAAAAACAGTTTTGTGTTAACCTGTACCAAATAATTAACATGATTAGGAATTGTCGTACACTTTACACCAATTGCCTATACATTTAGCGAGCTCAGTTAACCAGTGCTGACATGTTTAAGTCCTTTATGAGCTGTGATTTCATGTTTTCAAAATGCCAAATGGTCTTTAACAGCTTTCTTTTATCTAGTATTTTCCTAAACGCCTTTCAGAGACTACCAGAAATTGAATGGTCTGCCTCAGACCCTGCTGTTTTGTTCCTTGTTTTCTATTTGGAGATTTTTTCTTCCCAACTCCCCTCTTCTCACAAGTCTTTATAACATGTAGGTCAATCAATTCTTATTTACAGATTTCATCAAAAAAACTGCACGAGTACAGCTCCTTGGCCTGTTCCTACAACTTTCTCTAAATCTGGTGGTGGTTCTTATTGTAAGATTTAATTTGCAAATCTGCTTTTCTTGCAAGTTAGACATTCTGTCAAGTTGAATTGAGCTTTCTCTTGTTAGCATATAAAATATAACTATTTTGAGCTTGGGGGCAGATTTTGAATTTTAAGATAATACTCAGCATGGTTCAAGAAACAGCCTACATCCCAAACTAGACCTCAAAATAAATATAATCCCAAACCAAACAGGACACCCCTTCTGCATACATTTCAGCTGAACCTGACATCACACACTGTATGAAAACAGATCAACCAGTAAAATCTGCTTTCACATAGACACAGATATACCAGCATAATAATAACTTTTTTCATTGAAATCTCAGTTTCTGAACACTTCAGAATAAATGCAGGGCTGGGATGATCTCATTTTATTTCCTAAAAGAAAAAAGTTTGACTTATAAGACTTTCATTTTGTTCTTGTCATGAGATTTTTTTAGAGGAGAGTAAAATCTACCAGGGACGCGGTGGCGCTGCGGGTTAAACCGCTGAGCTGTCGATCGAAGGGTCGGCAGTTCGAGACCGCGCGGCGGGGTGAGCTCCCGTTGTTAATCCCAGCTCCTGCTCACCTAGCAGTTCGAAAACATGCAAATGTGAGTAGATCAATAGGTACCGCTTCGGCGGGAAGGTAACGGCATTCCGAGTCGTCATGCTGGCCACATGACCCGGAAGTGTCTATGACAATGCCGGCTCCAAGGCTTAGAAACGGAGATGAGCACCGCCCCCTAGAGTCGGACTCGACTGGACTTTACGTCAAGGGAAACCTTTACCTTTTTAAAATCTATCAAAGATTAAATAGCCACTGTGATGGATAATCAAAACTTTCTGCTCACCGAAACAGTAATATTTTTGCTTTGTGTAAAAGAAGTAGTCTTGAACTGTAATAGTGATTAATACATTATAAGTGATTGTATTCCCCTTCATTCTTTTCCTTGCAATCCAGTGCATGTCTACTGAGGATGAGACCCTAGAATAATTCTGTTATTTAAAGGCAAAAACATAACTGAGCTCTCATAACTGGATTTGTGATGAACACAAAAGTGCTAATAGTTTTTTTCTCTTTCAGCTTATTGCAGGATGCAGAATGTGACAATATTTCAACTCTTTCACCTGCACAAATATTATGTGTGCTATATGAAAACCAGTGTCATGTAGCAATTAAGACTAGGAGTGGGATACCCCGGTTATAGTTCTGCCTTAGGCATGGTAACCAGCTAAGTGACCTTGGCCGTGACACACTGTCAGCCCTAGACTGGGAAGTCTAAAAAAGCACCCATTTATCAACCTGAAGTGGATTAGCATGGTAGATTATGGTCCATAATCTGCAGTAGATTGATTCAGGCTAATAGATGATGATGATGATGATGATGATGATAGTAATAACAACAATAATAATAATGTTTGTGTGTATTTATTTAAATCAATATTAATCTACTGCTAATAACAGAGAATGTGTGTATGTATATACACACACACACACACTCACACACACTACTAAAGCAAGATTGGTGAAGAACATTTGTTAAATGTATCATTAAAGGACAAGCTCAAGATGTTCCTTAGATGTTTATTATTTCCATGCAATATCTGTTTGATGAATGATCTGATTAGCTATGGAAAGTTTGCATTAAATTACAGGCGAAGAAAGTTTCTTAGATTTTTTTAGATTCTTATTAGCCCTCATGCAAAATAAGTTGTATAAAAATTATTACAGTTCTTTTAATTTAAATTATTTGTCAGCAGTATATCCCTAGACAAAAGTTAGAGAACAGATGGTGACATGTAGCTATCCAGATGTTGTTAAACTCCAATTCCCATGAGCTGTAGCCAGTCAATGGTGTTCTGCAGTATCTGGAAGGTTGCAAGTTGTTCACCTCTGGATTAGATGAGTGTGATTGCCAAGCAGTGTTTTTATGTAGCTTTAACCTGTTCATGGATGGATTTAAATTGTAAACTTTTGGCAGTTTGTATGTGGTCAGCAATCAGCAAGAGTATGCTCAATGTTAGAGAGAAATGGTCTTCTAGTTGAAGTCATGGAAGCTTGGTCTGACATATAGTATATTATATATATTTATCACTGATTATAATCAAAGAAGGTTTCATTGGTTAGGTGTTTCTTGATGGATTTTTAGCATTACAAAGAAGGAACATGATACATTAGTGTTGGTGTGGCGGGGAGCAAGCGAGAAAACAAAAAAGGTCGATTTTACTAGCTTCCATGATCTTCCTAACTTATCCAATGAGATTGCCCAGTTATGTTCCAAAGCAAAAAAACCCTCCAGTAAGTAGGTCAAATCCCTGATGGTTGGAAATCCTAATTTCATTCTAGATGTTTTTCAAAAGACATTTTGGAAAAGTATGAGTACAATTCAGCCAAAATTAGGCCACAGATTCAGAGCTGCATTTTTATTTGCTGATTTTATTTAGTTTATGTTTCTATTCTAACATTCTACTGTACTCAAACGGCTCTTCAGGCAGTTTATAGAATATTTTATATTCTTAGAAGGCACAGAGATAAAAACATAGAATAATCCAACCTTAAGCCATTACCCTAAAACCGGAGATGGGGGACGTCCACAGAAATCAGTGTGTCTTAAAAATAGTTTTACAGCATAATACGATATGTATCTACTCAGAATAGTAGTAAGATAGCCCTTTCATACTGACCTATGAAAAAGCCCCACCAGACCCAAGACTTCATATACATCACAGTTTTTAAAAACTTCACCAATAGACCATGTAAACCTGAGTAAGAGTATATTATATCCTGACTTTCCCTAAAAAACTAAAAAAGATATTAAAAGTGTGTTCTATTACCTGTAAATCAAATGCTGCCTTGCCCTTTCTCTCTCTCTTTTTTTGGCCCTTGCAAACAAGATCTTTGATTTTCTCTTTTACTATGTTTGAGAATTTCTTTTACATTTCTTTGGATGGTGTTTTTGAGCTTTCTTTATTTTTGTAGATGAAAGTGGGAGTAACTATTATTGTTATAGTGTGTTATACATCTTTCATCCCTCCTCGAATGAAAGCTGCCCACACTTCTTCGTCTGAGAAAATCCAGGCTGATTTAATGGAAATATGGATGCAGACCATACAAGGAAAGACGGGACTTTCACACGCATCTCACGGCCACTTTTTAACTACTTAAGCGTGAGAACACCATACTCCACCCATGAGAATTTCACTGAAACTCTTTTATACTTTGAAATAAATTAACAAATTCTCTTTAATCAAATTGAATGAGAACTGGTAGAAAAAATGGGTTGGATCATGTTACAGTGGTTTTAAACTTTAAAATAAATGTAAACTAGATTCATTTCATTGTTTGGGAAACAAAACATACTATTTCGCAATCACTTTAATTACAATGTAGCTTACAAAGAACACATTTTGGGAGGATTCCATTCTTTGTCAAACGTACAGAGATTAACAGACTTCCCATTTATAAGATCTGCATTGGGAACAAAAGTTAGGAAGATGATTATTTTTAGAAACCATATATCATCCTGTGTATTTAAAATGAAAACAATGTTAATCAATTGGAGTCTGGTGTAGCTATATTAATTAATATTTCATATTTTTCTTCAATATCCAGACATCTCTGTAAGATGACATGTATTTTAATTCTGTTCTCCCCTGCAGGCTTACTCAAAGCAGTTTGTTAATTTTATTTCTACTAATGAGAAAAACTTCACCTGTATCAGAGTGTGCATGGCAAGCAGTATAGACAATGCTCAGCTGGATAGGTTCCTTTAATTTATTACATAGCACAAATTGCTACCTACAGTGATGAAACTTGGCATGAAATTGGAAATAACCTGCATAATAATTCTTTTTATAGAAAGGAATTAATTGAGTAAAGAAGATTAATTCATTAGTAGTTTACCTTGCTTATTGATACTTTGGCGGGGAGAGTAGTTTAAATAGGCATTTGCTCAGGACAAACTGATAACCTCTTTAATTAAAAAAAAAATAATGAAAGCAAAGTTTGGTCTAGTGGTTAAGGCAACAGGCTAGAAACCAGGAGCCAGAGAGTTCTAGTCCCGCCTTAGGCATGAAAGCCGGCTGGGTGCCCTTGGGCCAGTCCCCCTCTCTCAGCCCAACTCAGCTCACAGGGTTGTTCTTGTGGGGAAAATAGGAGGAGGAAGGAGTACTAGGTATGTTCACCGCCTTGAGTTATTTATAAAAATAGCAAAGGTGAGGTAGAAAATAATAAATAAAGTATTTGCAAGATGTTTCAAATTCAAAAGGTTAATGACAATGATAGAGCCTGTAGAAGTAGCTTCCATTTTTCCTTTTTATGTTTCACAGCAAGTGGATATCAGTCTATTATAGGAGTGCTTCCGAAATTCTCCTCATATGTCTCACTCCTTGGATCCTACATGGCTTGGAGCCAGGCTGTTTGAAGGACCACCTCATCCCAGTTACATCTACTCAGCCCACCGGGGCAGGCAGGGCATGCTGCAGGTCCCATCAGTGGGGGAGGTATACCTGGGACTGAGGAAAAAGGCCTTCTCTGTTGTGGTTCCCTCCCTATGGAATATCATTCCCCCAGAGATATGATTGGCCCCTATCTTGATACTTTTCTGGAAGGCCCTGAAGTTGTGGTTCTGTATAGTTCTATATAGAACTGATTAAATGGTTAATTTAGAGTGTGTCTGTTGCTGCCGGGGGGTGGGGCAGTAGGGAGGTTTATTGGTTTTTTCCTTGTTTTACTGGTTTTTAATTCTGTAAGCCGCCCAGAGTCACTGTGTGTGAGATGGGTGGCCATATAAATTTGTTTAATAAATAACAATTTTGAAATTTGCACTTACCTCATTTTGTTTTGAAATGGCATCTGGGCCAAGTTAGACTGGCCCCTCCTTAGTACTTAGGCCCAGTGCTAATGCCTGATCTAAGCTGCCATTACATTCTTTCCAGCTTAGCAAATACTTAGCAAAACTGGGCATTGGGTCTAACTGGTTCATATGTTTCCCACAATGCTTAGGATCATTCAAAGAATATAAGATGGCTGGTTTAGTCCAGCATCCTGTTTTCTGCAGTACTGAAAGAGAAAGCTCAGAGAAGCCCACCAGTAGAATTTGTGGGCCATGGCAGTTTTCTATTCATGTTCTTGAATAACCAGTATAGAGAGGCTTACTGACACTGATGCTGGAATTATTTTATATCCGTCATAGCTGCTAGGTTTATTTATTTATTTATTAAATTTATCCACCGCCCAATCTCGTTCAATGACGACTCTGGGCATTATCCACACATGAATTTGACTAGTTTCCTGTTCAAACTGTTCAGGTTGATGACCCATACTAGAGCCTGAAGAAGTAAATTCCCTATTTAAATTAATTCTTCCTATTTTCCCTGAATCTTCCACAAAAATAGCATGAAAGGAAAATGTCTGTGTCACCATTTTCTCTGTATTAACTGTAACTGTATAGGATGCTATATTATCCCTCACATTTCTTCTGAATAGCTACTAGATCAGGGTTTCTCAAACAGGGTTCCATGGAACCCTAGGGTTCCACAAGAGGTCACTAGGGATTCCCTGGGAGATCACAATTGATTTAAAAAAATATTTCAAATTCAGGCAACTTCACATTAAAGAGGTAAGTTTCATTCTTAATTTTTGGTTTAAGAACACTGTTCACGTGGTATATACAGGCCTACCCTACTCTAGTTGTTGTGCAAGACCCAGGAAATATGGTCAGGGATGTTCTTTCTCCTGTTCTCTCATTCATATATATATATTCTTGCATTCTGTATCTATAAACACGTATGTTGTTAAATGCATGAATGCTATCTTGTCTCATTTGCCTCTTCCTTTATGGAAGAACTCCATCATCAACCTTTCATATATATGAAATAGGGTAGCCTAATGATAAAAACTTATGAATAGATCATGCATGCATGTTAACCAGAAGAGGAAAGGATTATAGGAATAGGCTTTATTTTTTTTTTGTTTAGAAAATTGTGGTAAGACTTGGTAAGTATTCTCCAGACTCATATTCATAGCAAATTAGATGACATCCACTTTAGATTTCCTCTTTCAGGGGTATGGCCAAAACACAGCATTAAATGATATTATGTAAATAATATCCTTTGAATATTCCCCAACTGCCAGAGAAAGCAGTATTGCATTAGATGGAATAATGGCTTGATCCAAAACAAAACAGGTTGGTTCATATGTTCATATAAACTGTAGTGCCTATAATTATTTTATTAGCACAACTGGCATTTTCACAATGCATTTTAGTTTATATAATGATAATCCTGCTCTGCTCCCATCCATATTAGTGAGTACTGATTTCAGGAGAACAGTTGGATAGAAGGATTAGAAGTCAACACAACCCTTTTACTAATAGAAGCGGTTGCAAGTGATGGATGCTGATTTGAAACAGTTTTTCTGACATTATTTTCATCCATTATTTATCTTTGAAAACTTAAACTTTTGATAGCAGCATGTTCAAGAATTATTCACTAATTGCCTCATTTGGCAAAAGACGGTAAATAGACATTTTGGGCATTTAACACTGCTGCATTTCATTGATTGCTTTATTATTTAGATTGCTATAGCTTCGTATTTCTTAAAAAGCTTTCTGTTTTGAAATTAGTTTAAAATGATGCTTCCGAATCTACAAATGTCAGTAATTTGGTATTAGAATTAGGTTTTATGAGTTAGGGATTGCAACCGAGTGGGTAACTGTCACATTGTGTAAAGCAGCCATAAAGAAGTAGAATGTCTGTGGGCTGGCAGGACTCTCACTCACCCTTCCACCTCGTGTCTCTTCAAGCCGTAAGAACCTTTCACCCAGGTTACAGGATAGACTATTCATTTTGCCAAAGATTCTTGCAGCTGGGCTGGGATGCTGGTACTGACTAAAACCTCTCTATTATATGCCACATCAAATTATCTGAGCATTAACCAAGAAAACTGGTGACCTTTTGTAACTCACTTCAGTCTGAACATAATTATTGCTCCATGACTTGTTCCAATCCATCCTGTGGACACTAATAATACATAATACAGGACATCCCATGCTGTAAGCAGTAATATTGGGATGCACCATAGAGGAAAAGAAGTACTTGACCCTATTGTGTTTTCTGGAATTAAAACATCTAGTTAAAACCGGGCTGGTCTTTGTATATGTAAGAAAAAGTCCATGAGTAAAAATTAGCACTAAGAACTTAAACCATGACTCCTGGTTCCTTATCTCCCCTCATCTGATGTAACAATGAGAACAGAAGCATCTGTTCCCAACTATCTATGGATTCTCCTTTCTCCTTTATCCAAACAAGCCAGAAGAGGAAACCTCGATTTGAACTTTGCTAATTCAGGCAAACTACAGTTTAAGTATAGTGTCAGTTTGGTGTAGAGGTTAAGGCATCAGGCTAGAAACTGGGAGACCCTGAGTTCTTATCCTGCCTTAGGCACAAAGCCAACTGGGTGACCTTCAGCCAATCACTCTCTCTTAGTCCTAGGAAAGAGGCAATGGTAAACCACTTCTGAAAAATCTGCCAAGAAAACTGCAGGGACTTCTCCAGGCAGTCTCTGAGAATCGGGCACAATTGAACGAATTAAATAAATGTTTAAACAAAGGCTGGGCAACCTATAACTTATAGACCTCATATGGATCCTTTATTTTTGGCATACTGCAAAAATTTGATTATAAATAAACATCCATTCTCACTGATTTCTGAAAGCAAACAAATATATGTTAAGTGAAAATAGAAAAAAAATGAACTGGTGACTTTGGATTTGATGATTAGAAAGGATAAAATATGGGAATTAGGGAATTATGATGTAAAGGGGAGGATAGATGATAAATTTATCTGCAACTGCTATAAAGAAGGTTGAAGCCGATTCTTTATTTCTTTTCTTATTTACTTTCTCTGTTTATTCACTTGTTCTGTATTTTTCTTTATTTTTTTCTTTTCTTTAAATCTGTATGTTTGTTTTTATTACTGTATAAAACCCTTTAATAAAAATTATATATAAAAAGCAAGATCAAAATATATGCGAAGTGTTTGGATAAACGTAGTGCATTTAAAACAGGGATTCTTAATCTGGGAGACTATTAGGTAGATTCCCTAAACATGCACCTATTCCAGGAATCATTCTGTGAAAAAGCAAAGGAAAAAAAAAATCTTACATAAACATCTTGAGATACTTAGGGGAGCTTCTGTCATATGTTCCTTTTAGCGTGCTTTGAGACAGCTTATGGAAAGAAACCCATTAATGTTTTTACTAGCTTTTTAAAAAAACCCTTCATATTTCTTCCCTGTCACTCATTCTTTATCTTGTACAAAGACTAAATGTTTCTGCTGAGTTGTGTTTTTTGGTATTACTCCAAAGCAACAACCTTTTAAAGTTAACTTTTGTGCAATTTCTTATTTTCCAGTGGGGGAAGAGCATTGTTCTGTGTGTCTTAAAGAGTCATGTGCCAGTGACAGATATCTGAGGCACTCCAGTATGCATCCCTGATGAAGAATAATGCCATTTTGAATTGAAAGAAAAAAAAAACAGCCTTAAATGAGTATTGTGGACAAAATTACAATTGAATCTACGTTGCATTTACTACTGCTACCATTGTGCTAGGTGCTGCATAAAACAAATGATACATGATTGTTTGCTTGAGGGATTTTGCCCTTAGTGGCCAGCAGTTGCTGGCTCATAGTCCTGTTTGCATTCTTCATTTGGCTCAGATCAACTAGGAGCCGAGTAGTAATTTGTGTAACTTTCTGATTCTTCTTTCCAGCTTGGTGGATAATAGGATTGTGTTCACTCATGCTTGGCTTTTGGAGACCCAGCTGGGTGCTTAAGAGGCCACTTCCAGCAAAGGTCAACAGTCTATCAATGAGAATCTGCCAATGCAATGCTTAGTTCTCAAAAATCTTATTTTTTCTGATGCTTCCACTGATACTTCCAAGACTAGTCTCCACTGGAGTCCTAATTTACAAAGAAAGAGAAAAGATCAGTAGGACAAAAGAAGAGAGGGATAAGGGATAAATCAGTGTTTGGCATAACAACTGATGCAGATGAGTAAGGGAGAAGTGGAATGGCTGCATGATAAGGGTCTAGTGATTCTGGATATTGCTAGGAAATGGGAAGAGAAGGAGGACACTGAAAGCAGGAGTTGCTTAAAAATAGAAAGCACCACTGTGGAAGGTAGGAAACCACTTTTAAGCTGCACTTTTGAGAAGTACATGTTAAGGACTAATAGGAAATTCTTATTTTTATTTGAAGGCACTTTAATCTGTGTTCCTCCATCTTCCACATTTATCCTCCTGGCTACTATACATGACTTTCACTAAGTGGGGGACTGTCAGTACTGATCAGACCTAGTTTTGTTAGTGGGGGCCCAGTGTTGCTGAAGGATGTGTCTTCCAAACATGCTGATAGTCCTTCATGCATGCTATGAGTTAGTTTTTAGCTTTTAACTGAGATTTCTAAATGGAACATCTTACTAAATTTGGGTTTTTAAAAAAAAATTCAGCTTTAATTATATTTCTTGGATCAACCCAGAAGCTAAGACCTCATTCTGCCAATTAGACTAGATGCTGATACATGCAAGTCACCTTTTGTGTGTTTTGTGGATGACTTGCGTTGAATGTTTCATTTTAAGAATAAAAGTGATGATGAGATTGGTGTTCAAAGTTACCCATAAGTATTTGCAGTTCTCCAAAACTATTTGGTGACTTGATTCAATCCTTTTTCCATAATCCTGGAGACATCTGTCTCTTTTCTTGGCTTAAAGCCAGATTCTATTACTTGCTGTCAAAAGAGGCCCCAAGAATCTGATAAATTTTATCTGTCCCTTCTAGAGGGATATGATACTCAATCCTTGTCTCTCCAACTCTGTTTTAGAGGCCAAATGCATGAAAAATGTTTTAAAATACATGCTTTACAAATCAGTGTAGAACAATTAAGCATGTTAGATTAACATTCCAAACTTAGCCAAATGTCTTATCGCCCACTGAAATCCAATCTACCCTATAAAGCATTGCATTATTTCCAGAAGATGCCAGGACTAATAAGCCTCCAGAGATGGAAAATACCATGTCAGCCATAAAGGCTATGCCTCTCCTCTGCATCCTACTTTTTGTGAATCTACCCAATTGTGTCACCGAAAACTTGATCTTGCACACTGTAATCTTCTTCATTAAATGCATCCTTTAGGACATAAAATAATATGGCCTATTCAGGGACATTCTGATTAATCTAAATGGAGCTTACTAGAAAGTGATTTGGGACTTGTAGAAAAGCTCCAGGGGTTAGGAACTGGGAAATTTTACTCTTCATGTGTCTGCCTGGTTTGGAAATTCTCACAATGTCAGCTTGAGACACGTTTTAGGCAGAGATGTGCTGTCTGCTGATCTTATCCTTTGACTGGACCCTCCAGGACAAAAAAAGCTATTATATTACCTGAGTAACAGGTTCTTCTGAGATTTGGTATACCCAGTGTTTCTTACCTCTAACTTAATTCCTGATTCCTAATTTTTAATTTATCTTTGACAGCTACTTATACCTTTGCTGATGTGTACTTCCCATCTGGTGTTTGTTTATGGATGGATTAAATTATTAAGAATGGGAAGAAATTATCTGCCAGATCAGATGGACATTTTGGCTGCAAATGGGCCATCAAGATGACTTATAACTTAACAGCTTTAAATAATATAATACAGTAAATGAAGTGCAGGGGAAGAACAGTATTTTAATTAGAGCAATAGTTAATATCCTTTTGAAATTCTCGACCAAATCTGTGGACAGAGAGAGTAGGTACATAATTTCTCTGAGTTTGTCCAGGGAAGGAAAAAATCCTACACTCTCAAGGAAAGAACTTTCTCATACTAGTAACTCTGAAAAAGGCCAGGGCAATGAATTCCTTCATGATGTCTGTCCTATGGATTTAATTGAAGTATGGGAAATTTCAGATTGGGAGAGAGGACTGTACAGAAACATAAGTAATTCCCTCAAAAGCCTTTAAAGCCTGTCTTAAATTAAAATAAATAAGGGATTAGTCTAACTGAATTTGGTAGACATTTCTACAATTTAGAGCCACCACAAAGAAATTCATACTTCATGTTCTCATCCTTTTCACTTCTGTTGCTGATGGGATATAGAGAAGAACCTTGAAAACAGATTTGTACTATTGGTAGGATTAGGCCTCAAACTCCCTAGGACAGTTTTGATTTTTTGCCAAACTCAGAGGGTGTAGAGAATGACCTTGAAGGACAGGAGGAAGAGCCGATAAAAGGAAATGGTCCGGTAAGTGGAACTTGAGCCTGGGCCAAGAAAAAAACTTGAGAAAATGTCTCAGACAAGCTCCTCCCTAGTTCACATGAAGATAAAGTGAGGGAGGGGGGAAGCACATTCAAACTTGCAAGATTCCATTGCTACAGCTGTGACAATAAATGTAGCCCTGACCTATATGGCATTATTTTCTTAGTCTGGTCTACCTTGTAGGGCTGACAGTTACTGAGAACTCTCCTTTGTGTTCCTCTGAGACCTAGAATACAGCAACTGCTTTTACAGCAAACAGTGCTACTAGGCAACACTATATAGAAGGAAAGTGGCAGCCACCAAATAAACCTTAAATTGGACTCTTAATTTGTGTTTGGTTAGATTTATTCCAAACAATATGCTTTTTATGAAAATATCTTACTCTTGTTTTTCTTCTGTGCCCTAAATCTGTCAGAATCATCACCAAATGGGGGTTATAACCTGGATTTCCTCAATACTAGTCTGCCAGTCTTTCCAAGATTCAGTGTTCACCCTAGACTAGCAATACAGACACTTTACTGAAATCTGTTAGTTGTTGCTTCCTTGATTTTGTCCAGCTGCACGAGGTTGCCACCAGTCTTGGAAATTTCCCACCCTCGTTTATAGAGAGTTAATTAAGGTGAAGTCTCTTTGAATGATTTGAAATGCTCCTTTTGAGTTGTTTCTTTTTTCCCCATCTGGGATAAGTTGCCATTGATGAGATATGCTGTCAACTGACTTGCTCTCTGTCTCTTGATTGTTTACAGCTACTCTTCCTTCCATTTCTTTCCCAGCCTCCCCATGGCAATATTTCAAAACTGTAGTTGGGATTTGACTGACAAGGCCAAATTCTTTTAAGGATTAAACCTTGTATTAAAGGAATCACTCACTTTTATGACTTAGGGCATCTTGATGCCAATTTGTTTATCCTGTTATTTAAATAACGCTTTGCATCCTGAGCTGAAAACATTTTATTGAGATGTAAGGAGTGCTGAGACATCTGAATTTGCAGCCCTAATAAACACTCCTCAGAGGAGCACTGGGAACATTACATCTCTTTGTGGTATTTAATTCACAAATGCCAAGGTGCCATTGCTCTACAAAAGATCCTGCAGCTAATTTGGTTATAAAATTGGAAATGCACAAAATTTCTCTGCATGAATATAAAGACTTAAATGTGCAAAAATAGGCTTTGTCATTTTGCTTATCTTTTTTAAACCCAATTATGCCTCAGAGTTGTATGTCACAAGAGACTATGGTAAATAACTATGAAATATATTCCTTCTGCTATTTTTTTCCTCATTACCCCTCTCTTTAATACCAGTTAATTCCATGACTTACTTGATTTCCTCTGCATCTGTACTCACAGTCTCCTCATACTCTGCAATGTTCATCAGTCCAGTATTGCTTGAAGATCCTACCTCTTCTAAAGATCTGCTTACCACAATTTCAATAAAGCTCACGTAGGATTGTTATTGTTCATCATATCTGACTTTCTGATGCAGTGGACGTCATTTTGCCAGGATTCTTTCTCAATAACTGTTTCTTTGACTTTCTCTAAGCTCATACTTGTGTCATCAGTGATACTATCTACTTTTGTCTTCTTTAAGCCTCTTCTTTGATTGCCTTCAGTTTTATCAAGTCTTCTCCAGTGACTTGCCTTCACATCATTTCTCCAAAATATTTAAGCTTTAGCTTCATTTTAGTGCTACCAATGACTGGTCTGGCTTTATTTAATCTAGTAGTGAATGATTTCTTCTTCTTGCAGCCCAAGACATTCTCAATAGTTTTTTTCATCATCACAATTCAAAGGGATCAAATTTTTTGCCATTCAGTCTTTCTGATAGTTCAGCTTTCGCAGCAATATATTAAAGCTGGCAAAATCATGGGCTTGACAATACGTACCTTTCTTGTCAGTGTGATGTTTCTGTACTTTTAATATTCTGTCTAGGTCTCTCCTAGACTTTTTCCCAAATAGCAAATATCTTTTTATTTCACAGCTACAGTCATTGTCCAAATGAATTTGTGAATCTGGAAAGATAAAGTCTGTTACAAGAAGGGAGTCACAAGCCCCCTATTTGGCATGCAGCTGAGAGCACTTTTTTGACGCTCCTGGAGCCTCTTCCAACAATATAATTGAATGTTAGTGGCACAATTGCCAAATATTGACGTAGTTTCCTGCCCTATTATACAATGGAGCTCAGAAAGAAAGGTAAAATTTGAATCCTGGTGACTACCTGAACATGTTTAATGAAATTTTCTTGGCAGTTTTCTGGGATATTTCTACAGCTTTCCAGTCTTATCTGTAATCCTGTGATTTCTACGGGGTCTCTCTTCCGAGTCCAAATAAAGTCTGATTCTGCTTAGCTTTTTGAGATCAGCCAAGATCAGCTAGATGCTGCCACCTAGCTGGGCAAAATCATAAAAACTAGTTTAAATCCTAGCCATTTAAGAATTGTATTTTTACATTTAAAACTTCAAACAGAATTTTTTCAAGCTCCTATGCAAAATTTGGAAAATCTACTGTAAATATCTCTCTTCTATCCAAAGAACATTAAGTGAGCTCTGATGTATTCATGGAGGTTCATAAACCATACCAAGTCAAAAATGACATTCAGAGGCTTAGAGGTATGTGTAAATTAGGCCATAGTGAATCTATATAATCATATTGCTGTCATATGGAAACAAATGTTCCATGCCACAGTGGTATTGTTCAGTGCTATATGTCATTGTATTATCAGCATCACATAATCAGTTGAAAGCTAGCTCATCACATGCTGGCAACAATCCACAACATGAGATGTGTTAAGAATTACAGCTATACACAGAGGAGTTGCCAAATGAAAGTTGCTTCTGAAGGCTTCCATAGGATAGGATAAATATGATAGTTGGTTTAGCCTTTGGATTTTAATAGTCACAGTTGTGCTTTATATTCATGATGTTTCATGGCATCTTTCACCCTTGAATGTTGGAATCCTGTATACCTGTTTTTGGGAATGAACCGCATATGAAGTTCATGGATCTTTCTTCTGAAAAAATATATAAAAAGAGGATTGCACTGTGAATGTCTTTTATTTGCCATATATAGAAAACCTAGCACCTGTAGATATATAGAAACCCTGCTATCTGCCAAGTTTTGGTGACATTCTCAATAGTAACTATAACCATCAAAAAATTGTCCATTTATTTAATTTTATAATAACTTTAAAAATGGAAATAGCATACAGTAGTATAAAAAGCACAAGAAAATACAGTTTTTATACAGTGGTATAAAAAACAGTAGCAAAAATGATAAAAATGTAAGAATGATGCAATAGGATTGGAAAGAAATAATGCAGACAGTAGAGATAGGCTATAGCTGGAATCCTGTACTTGCTCCCATTGATTGGAATGTCCTCTAAGAACAGTCCCTTGAAGGTGGAAGAGGTAGAAGATAATTTTTACTGATTTTATCCCTACCTCTACAATCCTGTGTGACCCTCAAAATTTTAATCTGGAGGGTCAAGGAACAGATGTGCAGCTTCAGGTACAGGAAGAATTGTTGAAAATTCTACCCTCTCTTGCCATAAGTGGGATCTTCTTCTGCATTTTAATCCCATCCAAGATTTAAATGGACAAATGTTCTTTTCTAAGATTTATTAGTCCACAAGCCATCCTCCATGCCCTCATTCCTGCCAAAGGATAAAGGGCCTCCTAGCCATAGCTAGCACCTTTTCTTTGAGCTGAACATCAGTTTTGCCTGGGGAAGTGCAACTCCATTTAGAACTAAAGATGAAAATCTATGGCACCAGAAAATCAGGAACAGTCCTCAGTGTTGTCAGAATTGGGTTTAACCCTATTCCTCTCCATCTAGGCCCTGATAGTCTAAAGACAGAAACAGTATTATCACTTTTAAAGTGAATCTCCATCCTCTACAAATTACTGAAAAATCTCTTCCTCTCCAGAAATTGTGTGAAATGATCTTCTCTTACCATTTCTTTGTCTGCATATAGGATGGAGAATTTTCAGAGACCATCTGTACATCAGTACAGACCAACCCCAGTCTTCATTGCTTTCAACAAGATTACTCATTACCATGTCTCTCAAACGATGCTGAGTGCAACCTTAACCAACATAGCGTTCTCCAGATATGTTGGGTATACAGCTCTCAAAATTCCTAACCAACTGGCTGGTGGATACATTGATTGGGAATTTTGGGAATTGTAGTTCCAACACATTTAGAGCCCTGGGCAAGAGCATTGTAGTGCTTGAAACACTTCAGACTAGGATTCCCTATTTTCACTTGTCCACTCTAATCCCTTTTCTGCATGAGGGAATATTTTTCTCTCAGACCAATATAGCTTCTCTTCCTGATTGTCTGGGGGTGCACTGACACTCAAAAACCGAATTACAATAAAAATAGGGCTACCACTGAAAATGCCTGCTCCATTTTTCATAAGTACCTGATACTGAATGATGAAGAGAGGCAAGACTTCTGGCTAGCATGTGTTATAAAGGGAAGCTGTTGTAATCCTCAAGCTTTAATTATTTTGAAAATTTCTTGTTAAATAATTCATAAGAAACTGGAAAGGCTTTGATGCCAGCTGGGTCTGATTTAATCATGAGTAAAAATAGAATGGTTTGCTGGATCAAAATCACAGATCCCAGCTTCTGCAAGTTGGACATGAATTTCTTCTACCAATGTACAGTATTTCTGACATTTATTTCCCCACTCAAAAAAAAAACCCCACAATCTCTTACAAGGAATGCATTAATCTTTAGTGTAATTGAGTTTAGAGACATAAGAGATGTTTATGCTTCCCTTGATGTAAATACTGATTATATATTATAGGGGAGATAGCAGGATATAGTCTCAGAAGCCTTTAAATGAAGTAGTCTGCCGCATGCAAAATCTGCTAATTTAATAGCATGAAGCCACTTAGCATAATAACACTTCTTGTTCAGTAGATGGACAATTTATGGAACAGGAGATTTTTTCCCCTTTTAATTCAACTCTCAGAAGCTTCAATAGATGGACAGCAATTCCTGTTCATTTAATGAAAAATCCTATGCCACCTCCTGAAATGAACAAAAATCTTTGTCCACTTGCTGCATTTTCCATCATGAAATAGCTGTTGCTGAGGGTTGGATTTTATTTATTTGTACAACTTTCTATGCCAGTGAATAAACCCAGGATGCCTCCACAGCTCTGAACAAGTGCTTTGTCTATCAATTTTCACTCTCTCTCTATCAGCTGCACTTCCACTTCTCCTTCTTTCCACCCCACCTGCTTTTTGGGTCCCTTCTATCCACCCCTGGGCAGTACAACCTGTGGAAGAGGTTGTTGAGTCAGTGTTAGCTCCTGGCAACTGCTTGGACAAGTCCCTGCAGTTTTCTTGGCCAGGTTTTTCAAAAGTGGTTTGCCATTGCCTCTTTTCTAGGGCTGAGAGACAGTGACTGGCCCAAGGTCACCCAGCTGGCTTTGTGCTTCAGGCGGGACTAGAACTCACAGTCTCCTGGTTTCTAGCCTGATGCCTTAACCACTGGCTCTCTGAATAAATAATATTTTAAGATTCTATATATTTTAGAATTATAATGCTTTAATAATTATGTTTAATTATTAAATTAGTAAAATTAATAATTATAATTAGTAAAATATAAAAAGCATTATAATGCTTTAATAAATTTTGTATTTTTGTTATTTTACATTTTGCATTTTGTTTTTGTTTTTAATTTTCTTAGCTGCCCATTTGTTAGAATGTTCATCTGAGTTGAAGGATGGATTATAACTTAAATAAATGGATTAAAATAAAATTACACTTCAGGATATCAAACAGTGATGTGGCAGATTATATATTAAAAGCATACCATTAAAACAACAGGCTTGCTTGCAGGTATGTAAGATAATTGCTTGTTCTTGCTTGCAAGAAGCAGCCTTATACTAAGTCAAGCTTTTGTGTTGTCTACATCTGCCTTGTACAGTCTGGGTCCTTTAGATGTGTTGGACTAAAACTTCCAAAGTTCTCAGCCAGCATGACCTGGGAATCCTGGAAGTTGCTATCCCAACTGAATGGCATCTGATTAGAGAAATCTGAATTATTCAGACCAGTGGTAGTCTCCAGGGTTTCAGTTGGCAACTCTGTTGAAAGATATCAGAAAATGAACTTGAAATCTTTTACACATCAAACATATGAAGAGTCAGTATACAAGTAAACTCTCAATTTAATTGGCTAGTGGGAGGAAGGGATGTCTATTAAAACAGAACGCCCATCATATCCAAATGGGGTATTATGTATTTTATCCATTCGCATATATATAAAATGGGAATGGTATTTTACATGGGCATATTTTACCATGCATAAAATGGCAACAGGACTTTATGAATGTGCAGAAGCATGTAGTGTGGACAACTTTTTTCCACTTCATCCTAAGTATGCTAACTTGGTAGGTGTAAAATTAAGGGTTTGCTGTAATGTAACAGAGAGCTAGTCTAATGCAGTGGCTGTGCTATTTAACCAGAGAGCCTCAGGTCTCCAGTCAACCACAGAGTTCGCTGAGTGACTTTGAGTCTATCATTTTCTCTCAGACCAACCTACATCTTAAGATATAAATGCAGCAATACATACATACATACATACATACATGCTGATTAATAAGCCTTCTGCCTAAGACGAAGGAATATCTGCAAGAAGTCTTTCTTCAGAAAGGAGAGGGCTTTAAAAGGCACAGTTATTTAAAATAATGCTTCTAGCTCAATATGAGGTATTGGCCAAATAAAATGGGACAGCAGAAGCATCCAGGAACACAGGCGGTGTGTGGGTTAAACCACATGAAGTGTAAGCCACCAGGCGTTCTTTTAAAAAACGAACTGCCAAAATTCCAGGAAGCATAATTTTTCTGTTTCTGTGGATGGCTATGGAGGAATTAATTGTCCTTCAATCAGCTGTAATCCTCAGAGGTGAGCCATCCAACTGCCTTTGTGATCTAAGGGCACGTATGTCCATGTTAGCTTTCTGCCTAGAATTTTATGTTTACCATTTGTGTATCAGGAATGAAGTGTGAAAACACATCTGCACAGGAGGTGCTATTAACAAAGAGCAACAAAAGGCTAATATTAAGTTTATTTTTAAAAACTTAGCCAACTGCTAGCATTTTTCCTTGCTTACTATTGCCCGTTCTTCCCAGTGTGCTTATGCTGCAATTCTGGAAAACTGAACATTTCATATTACTGTACCCTAAAAGAATGCTTCTGCACAACAGCGCTGATGCATGAGACCCATACTTTTTGTTTTAAAATAAAAACTCTTTTTGTACTCATTAGAATTCCTGCCACCCCCAAATGCTGGTGAAACTTATTCACACACTTTATGTCTAAGTAGAAACATCTCTTGCCTAGCTGCTGTTGCAGAAGATAGCACAGACTGTTTCCTCCCCCTTCCCACCCCACAAAAGCTGTAATATAGCAAGGGCAGCACCTAATGTAAGTTTTACAACTGAAAGGAAACAGCATAACAAACCACTGGCCGGTGTTGGAAGAATACTATGTAGCTTGCTTTAAGTCTTTAATACAGAAAGTAATGTTGAAGTAGTGAGCCATGAATGGAAGAGGCAGCAACGAAGGGAGGGAGTTGTGGTTATATACCATTGCAAAACATGTGAGAAAGATCTATCATCAATTCATGCTTCAGCCTGTGAAAGGATGTAGAGCTGACCTTGGGAAAGGTAAGAAAGAACCATTTGGTCCAGAAGAAAAGGACAAGCCATGAAGAAGGGACTCAGTTAACTCAGTTCAGAGATTAAAGCGCATGTGAGAAAGACACTTAAAAAACAATAACCTCACCTTCATTTTCTTTCGCATAAAATGGGGGAGAGAGTCAGCTTTCAATATCATGTTATTACATCCTACAGCAATGAAGTAGCATTCCTGGAATCACTGTAGTGTCTGTTTCTGACCAGGCCTATCCTGAAGGGCTGACAGCGCCATAAGTCTTCCCATCCACCCTCCCCCTTCCCCAAACAACAGGAATCTAACTGGGAAATGACAACAGGTTTCTGAATTACGTATGAATTTACAAATGGTGTCAGTGCAAAACAAAGTATTTTGTAGGTAGAAAGAGTCATACAGAATGAAGTAGTAAGATCCTTAAATAGAAGGTATTATTTCAGTTCAGAATGGGCTCATGCTTTCAAATATTAGATGCCCCTGTCAAAAAGTCTGCAACTCTTTGCATAGGGACATAGTCCCACAAGGAAGGGATGGATGGATGGTGGGTGGGTGGGTGGATGATCTTTTTAAAAATGTATGCCCCCTGTCACTCACCCAGGCAGCCACACCTCTTCTGCTGTATTTCCACAGAAGCCAAGATGTGCAATATTATTTTTAATTTATTATTTGATTTGGGGACCGCCTGAATTCCAGAAGATTCTGGGCAGCTTACAATGCACACAGAAAGACAAACAAACAAACAAAAAAAATGCCTGCAGAAGAGTAAAAGAAGCAAACATTTCCAAACCCAACAACAACAACAAAAAACCTAACAAAGGTTCAGCATCCATCTTGATCCCAAGCTTGGGAGCAGAGCCACATTTTAAAGATCTTTTGAAAAAGCTGTAGGATGGGAGCCATACAGACATCCAGGGGGATGTTGTTCTCGAGGGCAGATGCCTCAACAGAGCACTGCAACTGACAGGGAGACTTTGAAGTGCATTCTGCATTTCCTTATATACATACACATACACACTGTACATTCATACATAGTGGCAGGGTGTAAGATGCAGACAGGAACAGCATACACTGAACGGAACAACCAAGTAGCTGGCATTGTGTACAGGAACATCTGCACAGTGTATGGGCTAGACCCTCCAAGTCCAGATGGGAGTTCCACAGAAGGCTGTGGAGAATAACAAGGCTAAGATCCTGTGGGACTTCCAGATCCAGACAGACAGGCAGGTACTGGCCAATCAACCAGACATTGTGGTGGTAGACAAGGACCAGAAGACAGCAGTGGTGATAGATGTAGCGGTGCCAAGTGACAGCAAGATTGGGAAGGAGTATAAGCTGGAGAAGTACCAGGGCCTGAAGGAGGAACTATAGAGGAAAATGAAGGCCAAAGTGGTCCCAGTGGTGGTAGGAGCACTTGCGGCTGTGACTCCTAAGCTGGGAGAGGGGCTCCAACAGATCCCAGGAACAATATCAGAGCTTTCTGTCCAGAAGAGTGCAGTGCTAGGAACAGCTAAGATACTGCGCAGAACCCTCAAACTCCCAGGCCTCTGGTAGAGGACCCAAGGTTGAGGAAGACACACACCACCCATAGGGCTGAGAAGGGAATTTAATTTTATTGAAAATTTTAAACACAAGACTAGGACTAATACAAACTAGAATACAGCAAAAAAGAAAAAAGGAAAGAAAAAAGAAAAAAAAACGGTGCAAAAAGAAGAAGTAGCAGAAAAATAGCAAAGAAAGAAAAAAGATACTGTATAAAGAAGTAGCTTCCGATCTTCAATTTGTCAATTGAAGTAAATTTGTCAATTTGGCCATTTCAGCGAGTTCTGTCATCTTCACCAACCATTCTTCTGTTGTAGGTATTGCCAAATCTTTCCATCTTTGTGCATACAATACTCTCGCTGCAATTATTATATATAAAAACAATGTGCTGTGACTTTTTCCCAACTGTTTATCCATATCAGAAAGATTTAAAGTAGATAAAAGAATGTATGATATTGAACATTGTAAGACTGATTTTGAAACAGAATTATGTACAAATGATGAACATGTGATTGCTGAAATGTATAAACTTTTATTGAAATTTGAAACAGAAGAAGTTAAGGAATGCATGATAAAGTGGCTAAATTTTTTGGTTATAAAATACAGATGGAACAATGGGAAAATACGTGGTTGAAAGGAATGAAATTTACACTATGTTATAACCTTAAAGATAATTTTTATAAAATGATGTACTGTTGGTATACAACTCCGGAAAATTATCTGGAATGTATAAAGGTACTTCAAATTTATGTTGAAAATGTGAACAACAAGAAGGGGCATTTTATCATGCTTGGTGAATGTGCAAAAAAGCTAGCAAATTTTGTGTTCAAATACATGCAGTGATTCAGAGTATTTTAAAGATTAATATTCAACTAAAACCAGAACTTTTCCTCTTGGGGCTGATGGATAAGCAGCTGGAAAAAAGTAACTTCTGCATTTCCAAAAGGTTGTTATTCATCCCAGGATTCTCACAAATGCCTTCTAGCTGCTGCATCTTTTATTAGATATCTTATTATGTCCTCTGAAAAATGAGTAGAGTCCTGTAGATTTTCAGCACCTCTATATAAAATCTGTTTTTCAGAAAGGCTGTTTTGTGAGAACATTGCCCTTTTAGACCATTTGGACCCACAGCTTTTAAACGTGCTTGTCCTTTTCTTTTCTTTTCACAGCAAATTGGCTGACATTTATGTGGGCAAGTCACTTCCACCACCTCCCTTAATATGGTGCCTTGCATTTCTGACGTTTTTCTCCTAGAGCTTTTGAGGCATCGCAAATCAATGCAAAAAAGGCTACGCTTGTTGTCTTGGGGCTTGGAGCCGTTGTACGTTATGTAACACCCTGGCATTGTCTGTAAATAACCTGAATTGATAACAGTAGCTCTGATGCTGGGAAGAACAATGTCTCTTGACAATTCATTTTGGGGGAAATTCAAACCCATCCTTCTGCCCTATTTAAATTTTCCATGCTATTTCCTTACCACAGGCAATGGCCTGGCTCTATTTTAGCACATAAATAATCATACAGAATGGGGTGGGAGGTTTTCACTTGAGGCTTATGATGCTTTCTTTAAGCCTGAATTTCTTTAGGCAGGCGTATAAAACTTTTTCAGTCTAAGGTCACAGTTTACCTTTGAGTGATGTGCTGGAGGCCACCCTTCAAAAACCAGGACAAAAAACATTTTAGTAAGTATTATTAAATGTAATATATTCACTGAAGTTAACTCAACCTATTTAATATTCCCATTCTGCCACACATAAAACTAAAATTATATTAAAACTTTTGGACAGACTTTGGAGTTCACTCAGAAAAGCTTTTGAGATTTCACAAAGCCTTAGAGGCTCAGCAGTACACCCTGGTCGTAAGGCGTAATCATATTTCTGAAATGATTGGTAAGTCTTCTGATGGAAAGAGTGAAAGCCCTCTGAAATGAACTTGTCCCTTTCTCAAAGTTGTCAGCTTTGGAATTTATGTAACTTGGATCTGTCTCTATCTTGGAAGCAATTCTGCAGTTTATCTTCCAAAACTCGGGCAATTAGAAACAAAGGAGAAGCACTCGTTCAGAGGAATGATCAATGTGCCATAAACAATTTGGAAAGTTAAGTGAGATCATAGATACAGAGTTCTCTCAAAAATCTGAAATCTTGTCTTAATGCCATTAGTTTAGATGGTACTTTGATATATAGCAATGGCAGCAATTCAAATTAAATAAAAGGCTATGTGTGGTTACATGATTATTAATAACAACAACTATTTATTAAAAGTATTTGTGAGTCACTTCCTATTCTTTAAAATCCCAAAGTGATTTGCAGTAGTTACATGGACAGAAAATTAAAAAAAAAAAGCAGGATTCAAAAAACAGTAAAAGCAATCCATAAGAAGAAAGGTATTGAGGAAGCTAATGCTCAGTAAGGCCAGTGTTAAAAGGTTATATTTTTAAAAGGCATCTAAAATGTAACATCACTGGGGACACCTTTTAGGAGAAGTCATCCCACAGAGTAGCTGTCATCACAGGGAAAGTTCATTCTGTGTAGCCAACAAATAGTAGTCTGCAAACCATATCATGGAGGGGATGTCAACAAGCTATAAAGCAGTTGAGGTAATGATGACCCTCCAGAGACTGCCGAACTTTAACTCCCAGCATCCTGCAGCATTAGCCCTTCTAGTTGAGGCTACTTGAAGATGTACATCAGCAGCATTTTGAAGCCAAACGATATCTACCCTAAAGTGACAAACAATGTAGTTCCTTCATAATTTGGAAGGAATAGTGTAATAGTATGTGGGAATGACCACAGGAGACAGGACGAAGAGCTGCAGATTAAGCAACAGTCAGATAAGAGGCAGCTGAGTCCGCAGAAGGAATGGGGGCATGGCAAATGTCTCGGAGGGGATTCTCCCTAGTTTCTTGGACTGCGAGGGGGTAGAGATGTCCTTCCAGACTTGTGGGATTCTGCTAATGTAACCTTACAATAAAGATAGAGCTAGTACTCCTGAGTGTGCTTCTTGTCTGGACTACCTCACAAGGCTGACAAATAGACTGATAGATGCGACTACTTTCTGAGTTGCATTCTCCTCTTATTTCTCCTTATTTTGGCCTCAGGAAAAGGAATGGGTAGCTATATCCAGGTCCCACCCACAAGTTTTTCACCCTCTTTTAGGAGTTCATTTGAATACTGTAATGTGGAGAACAAAAAAATCCAAGAAGGAGTAGACTATAATATGTACCTACCGGCATAATTGGAAACCACATGATCCTAAAAGTTTCAGAGCTTGATTTTGATTTGCTTTTCTGTTTGTGAGTACACAAAGTGATTTGCCCAGATTAAAAACAATGAAACTTTACAAAAAATAATTAGAAGCAATAATCGTAAAACAAACAGTTCAAAACAACGCCAGATGAAAACCAAACCCAAAGCAGCAGGTTAAAAACAGCAGGTTGAAAAATCAGACATTTACTAACAGCTCAGAAGTGAAAAACAAAATGCTGGCTATATAATATGTTCCTTGGTATTGCTCTTAGGGGAAAAAAATGGAGGGCGTGCTTGTTCTGCCGCTGATTTTATAATGCATGGAATCATGCTGTTCTGGTACTTTTAACAGAAAAGCAGGACATTATTGTTATTATTGAATGCTGGGTCTTTATCATTATACTTTCATTTCCTAGACTGTATTTCTCTTTTAATTTTGAATATTAAACAAAACTTGTGATATAAGTTTGTGACACCATAAATATACTAATCCATACTCATATATTTATGATGGCATCAGTATGTACTAAAAAAATTAGCAGTGTAGGTAATGAAAAGTCATTGCACATTTATTGTTTCTTGAAGCATTACCCAGAAATAGTTTTATTAAAAAGACTGAATTGGAAATGTTGAGCTTTGAGAGGGAGAGAACAGAGCTGATAGCATTCTTCAAATACCCCAGGATGTCACATCAAAAGTAGTCAAAATCTGTGCTTTGTTTGTTTGTTTTTTCTGAATGCAGGACATAAAAAATAAAACTTTAGGAAGAATTTGTTTTTGTTCCGGTTTCATAGTTGTTGATTTTTTTTGTTTTGTAAGCCACCCAGGGTTGTGGCACATAAGGTGAGCAACCATATAAATCTACTAAATAAATACATAAATACCTTCCAATTGTGTCTTAGAAGAAACATTCTAGCAGTACAAGCAGTGTAATCCAGTGTTTCTCAACCCTGACAACTTTAAGATGTGTGAACTTCAACTCCCAGAATTCCCCAGCCAGCCTGGCTGGCTGGGGAATTCTGGGAGTTGAAGTCCACACATCTTGAAGTTGCTAAGGTTGGGAACTGCTGGTGTAATCAATTATCCCGAGGTTACCTATCAGTTTTGCTCTCTGTTACCTATCAGGTTTGCTTTGTGGCACACAAAATCTACTGTTAGATGTGTGGACTTCAACTTCCAGAATTCCCCAGCCAGCCTGGCTGGGGAATTCTGGGAGTTGAAGTCTACATGTCTTGAAGTTGCTAAGGTTGGGAAACGCTGGTGTAATCAATTATCCTGAGGTGGTGGACTCTCCTTCATTGGATGTGCTCAAATGGAGGCAAGAACTATCTGTCAGAGATACTTTAATTTGGATTCTTGAACTGAGCAAGAAGAGGACTCAGTGGCCTTAGCCCTTTCCAGCTCTATGATTCTATGCAGCTTGATTACATCTCCAGTCCATCTTTGTAGAATGAGTCTTTCAATAGCTGAGCTTTGTGGTAGCGTGCTATTTGTACATTTCTAAAAGAAATAACCATAACAGTAGATTTTGTAAGCCACAGAGCAAAACTGATAGGTAACAGAGAACAAGGGGGAGGCACTGAAACTAAATTACAAATTTCTAGGCAAAAGCCTTTTATAAAGGGCTATCTTCTCTGTGGGACTGGAATAATTTTTTTCATGTACATTTGTTTTCTGTGAATGGGAAACAGAAACCATTTTATTTACGTGTTACATATGGAGCCGCATGCTTGTAAAAATGAGCTGACCATTTTTTATGCTACTGATAAGTGTAATGCCATTACCTTCTTACATGGGAACAAACAGCTAGATGGTGGTCAGGGAGGCCTCTAAGTTCCTTTATAGCTATTATTTGAGGAAAGGCAGCAGTAAGCTAGACTTCAAGTGTTGGTGTTAATTCACTACACTGGAATCTTAATCAGCTTCATTGGGAATCATCATCATCATCATCATCATCACCATCCACTGTTATACCGATCCTGATTGGAGCCCTTGGAGCAATACCTAAAGAACTCCCTCAGTATTTGGAAAATTTGAATTTATCAATCCTGAACACCCTAATTTTACAAAACTTACTTGCATTGTGAGATGGGTGGTATATAAATTTGATAAAATAGATAAATAAATTAAAAAATACCCTGCTTGGAACTGCTTATATCCTCAGATGCTTTCTTAATAATTCTTAGGTCCTTGGATAGGACTTGAATTATTAAGTTTTCACCAGTCTTTGTGTCAAGACATCTAATTGTAGATTACCCATATAATAACAGCAATCATTAACTGTTGGTAATATTCATATATAAAGTGCTGACATTTTTCTAGGAATGGTGGAAGAAAACAAACGAAAATGTATTGGTACAAAAGTTGCATGTTCCTGGCCAAAGGATGGGGACAAGCTTGTCTTTTTTCATTAAGACATTCTTGGGAAGGACAGAGATAGAGCCTCATTGTAACCTTTAGCTCTCTTTATTCCTCATCTTGGTCATTACTATGAGTTACTCTTAATTAACAGCAACTCTGGAATTTCCTGGCTTGCAGTTTATAAAAACAAACAAATGATAGCAGTTGGTATGTGACTCCCCTCCTTTTAAAATATGTATACATTTTAGAAAAGTTGTTGTAGAACTCAGAAATGAGCTTCAGGTAAGCAAATAGTCTGTTATATCACCATCCCAATGTGCATGGACTTTTTCATCCTAGAATGTTAAAATAGCATCCATACTTTCAGTGTTCTAGTAATTCAAGACATCAGCTTGGAGATAAAGGAATATCATGTTGCTTAGAAATCATCCAATTTTCCCATGTTTTTGATAATACTGATTTATTCAAATGTCAATTTTGCTGAGAAAATGCTACTTTGATTGCATTTGAGCTCCGAGTTTTACTTTGCTGCATCGTGCATACTGGATCTTTTTTAGGAATGAACATATTTTCTGATGGTTTGCCTAAATGTCAGACTATTTGTGCATTGTTAGGCAATGACATACAAATAAGTGCCTAAAAGCTTCTCCTGAGAAAAAAAGCAATTTTAAGAGAAAGGAGAATTTTATATGCATTATAAATTTGGACTTGGCTATATCAAATGTTACTCATGGACTCTTGGCGTGATGTCTATTTTCACTCAAGGCTGTTCATTCATTATTATTGTAATACAAATACATGCATATTTAAGTCATTCTCTGTTGGTTTTGGAGAAGGAAGCAAAGCAACAACCCTTACAAATAAATATAGTTGGAAAAAACTTTAGGAATAGTTTGCCTTGTTTCCTCTTATAGCTGGAAAAAAAAATAACCCTCCTACTTAGTTGAAACTCTGAGCTGTGTTTAACTTTCTTTACATTGCTGTATATCACTTTATTTGGCAGCACATATTTTCTCTTAACAGGCAAGGGCAGACCCTGCCAGATTAAGTGATTTAAACAAAATGAAGAGCTGCTGAGAAATTCTCTTTTTCTTAGCCCCTGAGCCAAGCCAGACATCAAATAGCTTAGGCCTGGCTTAGGCATGAAGCAATCTGTGAAGCATCCAGGGATCCCACTACTGTATCATCAATTAATTGTCAGGTTTTGCTTGAGGGAGATGTCCATTGGCCTTATACTTGTTTTCTCTGTGGGCATAGTTAATTTCTTACCTCCTGTGGTTTTAGTGTTAAAGGTATCTGATAAACTTTTATGTGGCTCTCCAGAATTTATTTATTTATTTATTTATCATGCAGTTTATTTGTATGTTCTGTTATTGTTTGGCTTTTTGTATACTTATCAGCATTACATAGCAGGGGGATTTATAAACTGCCCAAAGCCAGTCTGGCCTTAGACAGCACCAAAATCAAATCAAATATAAATAAACACACTGTCCAAAAAAATGTATAATAAACAAGGCATTTGAACAGTCCAACTGATGTTCATATTAATGAAAGAACATTTACTCAGAGAATACACAGAAATAGTTAGTTAAACCAGTTGACTGCTGCTTTGATAGCTTTAAATGTTTGCCTTGAGATTCTACTTCCACATAATCGCTAAGACATTACTAAATTTCTCTTCCTTGCAGGTAATGGAAATCAAAGGACAAATGATTCATGTCCCAGAATCAAACTGTATTTTGTTTTTGGGCTCACCATGTGTGGACAAGCTGGATGAACTGATGGGTCGAGGCCTCCACCTTTCAGACATACCAATTCACGATGCTACCCGTGATGTCATCCTTGTTGGGGAGCAGGCAAAAGCCCAGGATGGCTTGAAGAAGAGGATGGACAAGCTTAAAGCAACATTAGAACGAACACACCAAGCTCTAGAAGAGGAGAAGAAGAAAACAGTGGATCTTCTGATCTCAATCTTCCCAGAAGAAGTGGCTCAGCAGCTCTGGCAAGGGCAGCAAGTTCAAGCCAGGAAGTTTGATGATGTTACCATGCTCTTTTCAGACATTGTTGGCTTCACCGCTGTCTGTGCCCAGTGTACTCCCATGCAAGTGATCAGTATGCTCAATGAGCTTTACACCCGATTTGACCACCAGTGTGGATTCCTAGATATCTATAAGGTAACCTCTTTTACCCCTCCAATTCTATAGAAATATTACATTGCTAACATCATAACTTTTCTTACTAACAGTGTTCTATTTTTCTTACTAAAATGTTGTTCTTGGTAAATGGCAGTTATGTAGCTGTGGCCAGAGGGTTGACTATGGGGGAAAAGTAGAGCAATGTGGTGAACTGGTCTAGAATTGTAAGTAGGTGGGAGAAATCACATTCTTTAAAGCGATCCTATTTTTTTCTTCTCGCTGATATAAAATCAACAAATTAGAAGTGGGGTGAATTGGAACCATTGTTCTTGAGGTGCCACACTCAGAATTGGCAGTCCTCTCCCTCACAGAACTGGCACATTATATTTTACCATCTCAGATTTCTCCCACATCATCCAACTGCATTTAGCTCCAAGGCTGAAGAGTCAAATTATGTTAGGTGAATAACTGGTACAGATATGTTTCCCCCCAATTCCACTTTCAGAAATTTGGAATCATTGTGTGTAAAAAGCAAAATCATATTAATTGGCCTACAGTCTATTTATGTATCTAAATTCTAGAACATTCTAAGAAAACACATGTTTGGTGTATGGTTTGTTAGCACACAGAAATGTCCAACCTTCTTATTTCTTACCTTCTGCTCTGGAGCTGACTGCTGATTTTGCTTAGCTGTATATCAGAGAAGTATTGAATGATCTATTGCTATCAAATGAAGTCTGGGTATCAGGTTTTTGCCAAACTGTTGCTAGCCTTATAGAGGTTTTTCAGGCTCATAATGAACATTTGTGTGGGCTTTGTTTGGGTTTTCTTCGGGAAGCCCAGTGACAGGGTAAGGGTGAGGAATTTCCTTCTGTGTCTATTGGTATGTTTGAGAAACATTGTCCTCAGACATGTTCCTCAAGCTGAGTGTTTATGAATGTGAGATGAACAGATCTCTTTGAAAGCTTTAAATTCCAAAGGGTGGATGCTGAGAAAAGTATTAGGACAGTTTTTTCAGAATCTGTTTTCCTCTTTGGAAGAAACTGCAGAATCTTTTGGCAATAAGTACCATATATGATGAGCGGATCATAATATAGTTAAGGAGCAAGTGCGTAAACGTTGCTAATTTTGCAATTTTATCAGCTCAGCTGTTGTAGATATCTAATTCCCAGCACAAAAAAATTAAATCGTTTTCTCCTTGCATTCCTCCCTTCTGCAAAAGAGCATTCTTAAAAATGCTCAATCAGATCAGGCAGGTGTCTTCTAGCCTCCCAGATGATACATTCTTTCCTCCTGTTAGTATATTGTTTTTGATAGCTTGGGGCATATGATTTCCTACTATAAATTATTATCCATCAACCTCTCAATAGGTTCTAGAAAGAGGCAAGAAAATGTCTTTTACCAGGCATGATAAAAAAAAAAAATGTGATCAAACAGTAAAAGATGAGGCTGGCCATCACTTACTATTCAAAAAAGTGTACCAGTTCCTTCCATGAGAGCAATTAAGTAGTGGCAGTGTGGATTCTCTGTGCTCTTAAAAAGGCAATAAATATTTTTCTTTCTGGCCTCAAAAGACCACAAATTGAGCAACTGTATTTTTAAAAAAAACAGACCCACCCTATCCCTTCATCTGTGCTTTGCACAGAAGCTTAATTGCATTCTGTTACATCCATGCTGCATGGTGTTTTGATTTCCCACAGCTGTAATTGAGCCTCACTAATCCATATTCATGCAAGGAATTTCTTGAAAAAAGGACAAAGTTTTATGGTGCAATGACTGCTAACAGGAGAGTATCCTCTTCATGGCCTTTTTCTCTTTTTAAGGGATAGCTATATTTATTGACCCTAGCTGGACTAAATGGTTTGAAATATTCACTTGCTCTACGCCACTGTTTCTCAACCTTGGCAACTTTAAGATGTGTGGACTTCAACTCCCAGAATTCCCCAGCCAGCATGAATCCCCTGGCAATTTCCTAGGGAATTCTGGGAGCTGAAATCCATACATCTTAAAGTTGCCAGGGTTGAGAAACACTGCTCTACACAATGGTCTCTGTGGTCTTGCACACAGAACTATGCCATTCTCCTCCAAGTTCAGTTTCTTCATTAGAATGTGCTTCTTGAATAAACCTTAGAGCAAGGGAATATTTAACTAATCTTTCCCCACATGGTTCTGTTCAGATGACCTTTACTGCAAGATCTCAGTTGGAGATGCTGGAGAACGTTAAAAAAGCATTGCTTACTCTGCGTTATTACCTGAGTTTTTGAATGATGATCTGAGAGTACTTTCTATTCAGAACAGACTGTATGCAAGTAGAGATATGATCATCTTAAAGCCCGTAAGATTTAGGAATAGGTTCAATTAAAATTGAACTACAGATTTTCAGAACAATATGTGCCCTGATTATCTACAACTCTACAATAAAATCAAGACACTTTTCCAATTGTGCCAAAGCACAGAAAAGTTTCTGTACACTGTGTTAAGAAAATGTGAGTCACTGAAAAAATAAAGCTAAGCTGGAATGCATGTATGTATGTGTGCCTAAGAGAGATAAAAAATAAAAATCTGGAAAGGTTAAATAAGCAGACATGCTCAAATTCTGGTTTGTGGGTCTTAAAGCAGTAGCTGGCATGGAGGTGGCTTGCTTTTAGTTTCCTGCTGTTAAATTACACATTAAAAGGCATCTAAAAATATACTTCTCTGATGCTACTTTTCTGTGCAAATAATTAGTGTAGTTGCTATAGAGATATTAGATGATCACAAAGGAGACAGCTCATGTGATACCAAAGAGGAGGAGAGATTATGTGTCTTAATTCATTTTTTAAAAAACCCTCATATTAATGTGCATATACTCATGCAGAGTGTTATATACTTAAAACGCTATCGCCAAAGGACTTTGCAAATTACAATCCTAGTTTCACCAAGCAATTCTGGGACATTATACTAATTTGAACAAGAACAAAGCTGAAATGACTCCCATTTATTTTAACTAATGTTTTAGAAGTGAGAGAAAATCACTCCTTTGGGCAGTTTTTCCCACATTTTGAAAATAACAATACATATTTCTTTATAATATTTGAAATTGTACCCTCAGAGATAGCCTTGAAAAACCACTGGAAGTTATATTATCTTGCGTGCTGCTTATAAACTGGGTTGGCTCATATATGAAGCTAGATGGTAGAAGGAAGAAGTGGTGACAATAAGGTAGGAGAGATATAATGCAGAGAAAGATCCAAAGCTGAGGAAAGGAGGTTACCAAAGATGATTGTAAGAGGTGCATATTTGCCAGTCTTAACACATTTTTCAGAATAAATTCTACCCCATCAAAAATATGCATTATTACTGAAATCTGAAGACTCAACTGCAGAGAAACAAGTTCAAAACCTCACTCAGTCATGAAATCCACAAATTGATTCTGTTGCTGCTCTTTCAGTTCACCACAGAATTGTTTTGACAGTACATCATTTCTAGGCAGAGCAGCCTAAGAAACTTAGAGGAAGGGAAGTATGCAACTCTTGCTAATAGACAGATCTGATAGTACTTTACATTACCTTATTTTATTTTCAGACTGTGATTTCCACCATGGTGTGACTAGCAGAAATGTAACTGATGCAACAGCCATTTGTTGTTTATTAGTTTAGTCGCTTCCGACTCTTTGTGACTTCATGGACCAGCCCACGCCAGAGCTTCCTGTCAGTTGTCAACACCCCCAGCTCCCCCAGGGACAAGTCCGTCTCCTCTAGAATATTATCCATCCACCTTGCCCTTGGTCGGCCCCTCTTCCTTTTGCCCTCCACTCTCCCTAGCATCAGCACCTTCTCCAGGGTGTCCTGTCTTCTCATTATGTGGCCAAAGTATTTCAGTTTTGCCTTTAATATCATTCCCTCAAGTGAGCAGTCTGGCTTTATTTCCTGGAGTATGGACTGGTTTGATCTTCTTGCAGTCCAAGGTACTCTCAGAATGTTCCTCCAACACCAAAGTTCCAAAGCATCGATCTTCCTTCTCTCAGCCTTCCTTATGGTCCAGCTCTTGCAGCCATATATTACTATGGGGAACACCATTGCTTTAACTATGCGGGCCTTTGTTGTCAGTGTGATGTCTCTGCTCTTAACTATTTTATCGAGATTTGTCATTCTCTTCTCCCAAGGATTAAGCGTCTTCTGATTTCCTGACTGCAGTCAGCATCCGCAGTAATCTTCGCACCTAGAAATACAAAGTCTTTCACTGCTTCTACATTTTCTCCCTCTATTTGCCAGTTATCAATCAAGCTGGTTGCCATAATCTTGGTTTTTTTGAGGTTTAGCTGCAAGCCAGCTTTTGCACTTTCTTCTTTCACCTTTGTCATAAGGCTCCTCAGTTCCTCTTCGCTTTCAGCCATCAAAGTGGTATCATCTGCATATCTGAGATGGTTAATGTTTCTTCCAGCGATTTTAACTCCAGCCTTGGATTCCTCAAGCCCAGAATGTCGCATGATGTGTTCTACGTACAAGTTGAATACGTAGGGTGAGAGTATACAGCCCTGCCGTACTCCTTTCCCAATCTTAAACCAGTCCGTTGTTCTGTGGTGTGTTCTTACCGTTGCTACTTGGTCGTTATACAGATTCTTCAGGAGGCATACAAGATGACTTGGTATCCCCATACCACTAAGAACTTGCCACAATTTGTTCTGGTCCACACAGTCAAAGGCTTTAGAATAGTCAATAAAACAGAAATAGATGTTTTTCTGAAACTCCCTGGCTTTTTTCATTATCCAGTGGATATTGACAATTTGGTCCCTAGTTCCTCTGCCTTTTCTAAACCCAGCTTGTACATCTGGCAATTCTCGCTCCATGAATTGCTGAAGTCTACCTTGCAGGATCTTGAGCATTACCTTACTGGCATGTGAAATGAGTGCCACTGTTCGATAGTTTGAACATTCTTTAGTGTTTCCCTTTTTTGGTATGGGGATATAAGTTGATTTTTTCCAATCTGATGGCCATTCTTGTGTTTTCCAAATTTGCTGGCATATAGCATGCATTACCTTGACAGCATCATCTTGCAAGATTTTGAACAGTTCAGCTGGGATGCCGTCATCTCCTGCTGCCTTGTTATTAGCAATGCTTCTTAATGCCCACTCAACCTCACTCTTCAGGATGTCTGGCTCTAGCTCACTGACCACACTGTCAAAGCTATCCCTGATATTGTTATCCTTCCTATACAGGTCTTCTGTATATTCTTGCCACCTTTTCTTGATCTCTTCTTCTTCTGTTAGGTCCTTGCCGTCTTTGTTTTTGATCATACCCATTTTGGCCTGGAATTTACCTCCGATGGTTCTAATTTTCTGGAAGAGGTCTCTTGTCCTTCCTATTCTATTGTCTTCTTCCACTTCCGTGCATTGCTTGTTTAAAAATAATTCCTTATCTCTTCTGGCTAACCTCTGGAATTTGCATTTAATTGGGCATATCTCCCCCTATCACTGTTGCTTTTTGCTTTCCTTCTTTCTTGGGCTACTTCTAGTGTCTCAGCAGACAGCCATTTTGCCTTCTTGGTTTTCTCTTTCTTTGGGATGTATTTGTTGCCGCCTCCTGAACAATGTTGCGAACTTCTGTCCAGAGTTCTTCCGGGACCCTATCTACTAAGTCCAGTCCCATAAATCTATTCTTCACCTCCACTGCATATTCCTTAGGAATATTAGTGAGCTCATATCTAGCTGATCTGTGGGTTTCCCCTAATCTCTTTAGTCTGATCCTAAATTGTGCAAGAAGAAGTTCGTGATCTGAACTACAGTCAGCTCCAGGTCTTGTTTTTACTGACTGTATAGATGTCCACCACCTTTGGCTGCAAAGGATGTAGTCAATCTGATTTCGGTGTTGTCCATCTGGTGAAGTCCATGTATAAAGCCATCTCTTAGGTTGTTGGAAGAGAGTGTTTGTTATGCAGAGTGAGTTGTCTTGGCAAAATTCTATCAGCCTATGTCCTGCTTCATTTTGTTCTCCCAGGCCATGCTTACCTGTAATTCCAGGTGTCATTTGACTGCCCACCTTAGCATTCCAGTCTCCTGTGATGAAAATAACATCAATTTTAGGCGTGTTGTCCAGTAGGTGCTGCAGATCCTCATAGAACTGCTCTACTTCAGCTTCTTCAGCATCTGTGGTTGGGGCATATATTTGGATCACTCTGATGTTAGATGGTTTGCCTTGAATTCGAATTGAGATCGTTCTGTCGCTTTTTGGATTGTATCCAAGCACTGCTTTAGCCACTTGACTATTAATTATGAAGGCTACTCCATTTCTTCTGTGGTCCTCTTGTCCACAGTAGTAGATCTGGTGGTCATTTGATGTGAAGTGGCCCATTCCAGTCCATTTCAGTTCACTGACGCCTAGAATGTCTATCTTTAATCTTGACATCTCACCAATAACCACATCCAATTTGCCCTGGCTCATAGATCTTACATTCCAGGTTCCAATGGTGTGTTGATCCTTAGAACATCGGATTTGCCGTTCACCACCAGCACCGTCGGCCGCTAGCCGTCCTTTCGGCTTTGAGCTAGCTGCGTCATCACGTCTGGGGCTAGTTGAACTCATCCTCTGTTCCTCCCCAGTAGCATTTTGACCATCTTCCGACCTGGGGGTCTCATCTTCCGATGGTATACCTACATATCTCTGGTTGTAGTGATCCATTTAGTTTTCACGGCAAGAATACTGGGGTGGGTTGCCATTACCTTCCCCAGGGGGCGCATTTAGTCTCTGTCTCTCTGTCATGACCTTCCCATCTTGGGTGGCCCTTCATGGTTTAGCTCATGGCATCACTGAGGTGCTCAATCTTCAGCACCACAACAAGGTAATGATCCTTTGCTGAAGGCAACAGCCATGAAACTGCAATAATAAAAATGCTTTATTTATTGACAGTTTGCTTATCAGCGTAACACCAATATAATTTGCTATGGGGAAAAATTGGGAGCATTTACCCTATCCTGTGTGATGTTTTATCCTGTGTCATATTTTAAAAGGATGCCATGCATTAACAGTAATCTTTATTAACAATATTTTATAAAACTTACTTGTATATACTCTGGGAAGTTTAAAGAAAAAATTTCAACATAAAATCAAAACATTCCCCAAACCACATCTGGGCATGTTATTTTCACTGACGTTTATAGTCAGTAGTCTAACTTCACTGGCTATGTCGGATCTACTCACAGTTGATCTATATAATGACTTTTCTACAGCTGTCCTCTACAGTACTGCTCGAGTCCTTGGTGCTCTCTGAGCTTGGTTGTTTTCTTGCAGACATTTCATTGCCAGACTAGGCAACATCTTCAGTGCGAAGAGGGAGTGGGCCTTGCTCTCTGTTTATATATAGTGGCTTGCCCTGCTTGTGTTGGTGGGGGTGTTGTTCTCTCCTTGGGAGTTCTTTGATTGGGCTGTTGTTTGCTGTTTGGTTGATTGCCTGAGTTAATAGTTCCTTGATTAGGGTGTATTGTGCTGTTTGATGGTTCATCTGGTGTTAATCCTAGTGCTGATTTTTGCATATCTGGGTGTTGATTGCTGGCAAGGAGGTGTTCTGGTCTTTTGGCTTTTCTATTGTCTCTTTTGAACGGTATGTAAACGTCTGCAAGAAAACAACAAGGCTCAGAGAGCACCAAGGACTCCACAGTTCAACCCTGAGCTACAAATAGTCGCTTCAATAGGTACAGTACTGCTCAGTATGTGCCAACTGGCTTTGGTGTTTTCCTCTGTTCTTCCTTCTTCCAACTTCCATGGGAGTACTTGACTTGTTTGCCTTGCTGTGACTTAGAAACTTGGTTAGGTCTGTTACCTGTTGGGTTTGACTGAGCAAGTACTTTCCACTTTTGTCCTATTTTATTTCAGTTCTGAGATAGTGGTAATATCCCCACAAGTTTTACTTTCTATTCCTTGGATTATTCACTTTCCAAGCTGTCTTTTTTGTCCTTTGTACATACAGTCAGGTCATTGACATAACTGAGGATGTACATGCATCTTCCATTTTAAACTCTTGGATAGAGTTATGGCTCGGCATTTTCCTGTTCAAAGCTCATGTTTTATAACATTTGATTTAGTTTATCAGACCAAACTTTGTTTCTTTAGCCCATATACGGACTTTTTATCATTTATTTACTATAACTTGGTTTTTGATGCCGCCTGATTCTGCGTGGCTCACAAATTAAAGAACAACATATAAACAACAAGTAAATAAATGCTCCCATTTCATAAATCATATGGGATTTTATCTGCAATAAAATTAATCCCAAAAGAATTACGAAATAGTTACAAGATGGCAATCCAGAGTTTCGCAATTTACACACCGGTTTTTCTTTCCCTGGTTCTTCAGTTCTGGTGATTGGTGCATGTAAATCTGCTCTTTCAGATCTCCATGCAGAAAGGCATCTTAATTTTCTAAATGCTGCTACTCTTAGTAATATTCTGATGGCTGCGTGTTTAAATACTGATGCAAAAACATCAATGTAAGCCTTGCCATATAGGCATAAACTTCAACATAACCCTTGCCATATTTTTATATTTTTGCTACTAACCTAGTTTTATGGCTTTGTACATTTACATGATCATCATGCTTTGTTTCTAAAACCCACTTATAGACTGGCTTTCTTGCCCTTCAGGAGTTCCATTAGTATCCAGGTTTTGTTTTTGGGCCAGGATTCCATTTTTTTCCATGAAGCTTCCCACTTCAGCTGCCGGCAATCCCTGTCCTTCTTTCTATGAATTGGAATCAGCGCATCCCTTGCTCTAGCTGTGCAGCACATTCTCTCAGGCGGGATTCCTTTATTAGATCTTTGAGATCTTCTTAATTCTGATTCTAACTCTGGATTAGGTTCTGACTGTGTCTCAGAAGCCACTTCTGAATTTGATGCTATTTCAGATTTGTCAGATTCATTTTCAGTAACCCCTTCTGACTATGCAATGTTATTATAACTATGATTGATTGATTATGTGCAATTAAGTCATTTTCAGCTCCTAGCAACCACATAGATAGATCTTTTCCATGACGAACTATCCCTAACCTGTTCTTTCAGGACTCCCAACATTGCCACTGTTACCTGAGTCCGTCCACCTTGCTGCTGGTCTTTCTCTTCTCTTTCCTTCCACCTGTACGTGGTGGCGCTGCGGGTTAAACCGCTGAGCTGTTGATCGGAAGGTCGGCGGTTCGAAACCGCGCAGCGGGGTGAGCTCCCGTTGTTAATCCCAGCTCCTGCCCACCTAGCAGTTCGAAAACATGCAAATGTGAGTAGATCAATAGGTACCGCTTCGGCGGGAAGGTAACGGCGTTCCGAGTCGTCATGCTGGCCACATGACCCGGAAGTGTCTATGACAACGCCGGCTCCAAGGCTTAGAAACGGAGATGAGCACCGCCCCCTAGAGTCGGACTCGACTGGACTTTACGTCAAGGGAAACCTTTACCTTTACTAATTCAAACTCAAATGTGATACTGGGCACGAAGCATAAAAAAGCAAACAAATCCAAAAAAAGATGAAGCCCACCATGTAGCAATAAACAAATATAAAATATAAGCAGATAACAATCAATCAAAAGGAATCTCTCACTCATTTGGCCCCTAAGGTCTTAATGGCTTTCCTAAAGGCGAGATGAGTTGGGGCCTGTTGTATGTCGGGGGTGGGGGGGAATCTTCAGAAAACAGGGGCAACCTTCGTCTTTCTATGGAAAAGGCTCACTTCCTTGGTCCCATAAGATGGCAAGATTTAAAAGAAGGAACCTAGAGCATGGCCCTCCATGGGTTTCTGTGGGGCAGACAGATGTTCTTGGGAGAAGGCAATCCTTCAAGTAACCCGGTCCCATGCCATGTAGGGCTTTAATGATTACTAGCACTTGAATTGCACTTGGAAGCCAGTGCAGCTTGCAGAGTAGTGGTGTTACATGGGTGTAATGAGATGTGCCCATAACTACCAGGCTGCTGCATTCTGGACCAGCTGAAGCTTCTGGATAGTTTTCAAGGGCAGCTTCATGTAGAGCATGTTGCAATAGTCCAATTGGGAGGTGACCATGGTGTGAGGGCCAGGAATGGGCACAAATCCCTGGCCAGAGCTTCCACCTGCTCTTTAAGAGTTATGAGTCCAGGAGAATCCCAAGAATGCACACCAAGTCTGAATAGGATAGTGCCACCCCATCCAAAACCAAAGATGGAAATTCTGCAACTCCTGGATCTGGAGAAGCCAAAACTCATAGCCACTCAATCTTGGCAGGGTTGACCCGCAACTTGCTCTTCCCCAACCAGACCCTCACAGCCCCTAGATGCTGGGAAAGAACCTCAGCAGCTTCACTTGGATGGCCCAGGACAGAGATGTATAAATGGGTGTTATCTGCATATTGATGATAAACAGGGCCACTGGATGACACTCGGAGGATACAATACGGGCAGAGGAATAAGCCTTTTTTTGCCTCCTTGATTGCCACAAGTAGTCTCTAACAAAGGTTCTCACCCATATCCAGTCAGATCCACTCCTAGTTTTCCACCAGTGACACTCTAGAGGTCTCTTCTGTTGCTTCATCCCCCTCAGGCCCTCTGAAAATCAGGGGGCATTCTGGATCTGCACTCAGAGTCTGCATAGGTACAATTTGATCTAAGGCTACTGCCACAGCCTCATTCCCAGTAGCAACCAAGCCTCAGTCTAACGTTGCATCAAAGCCTCGGGAAAAACCCCAAGCTCCCTCTGGTGAAAGGTGGAATATTTTTGTAACTGGGGTGCTTTGGAGTGCTCTGGGATGCTCAGAATCTAGTTCTGGCTCCCTGCTAGATCCATAACCCTTTTGCTGGAACATATCTCTGGGAAATTTCCAGTTTTAGCTTCCCATCCAGCACATTCCCATTCAATCCCTGTGTCCATATCAGAGCAAGCCATTCAGTTCAGCTAGCAAAAATAGTTTTATGTTTATTATTTACTATCACTTAACAGGTAAAATGGAACAAAAGGCACACAAGAGTGTAAGAGAGACATAAATTACAAGGGAAGAAACAAAAGGGCAGATAACTTAATAATAACAATCTACTATATATATTACAGAATTTTCCAGAGCCAGAGAGCCAGTCTGGTGCAGTGGTTAAGGCATCAGGCTAGAAACCAGGAGACCATGAGTTCTAGTCCCACCTTAGGCACAAAGCCAGCTGGGTGACTTTGGGCCAGTCATTTTCTCTCAGCCCTGGGAAGGAGGCAATGGCAAACCACTTCTGAAAAACCAACTGCAGGGACTTGCCCAGGCATTCACCAGGAGTCAACACTGACTGAAAGTGCGCACATGCACGCACGCACACACACACACAATTAGCACAGACAGTCCCTAAAGGACTGGCCTTTGATTATTCCAGCTTTAACCCTTTTGTGTACATAACAGTACCAAAACAGAGAAGGGAAGTAGGATACCAAGTGATCCTTTTTCTCTTCTGCACTATGAGAGAAACCCATTGGTGAAGGGGTATGATGTATCCATGGGCCATGCTCTTCTCACCTTTTGATGTAATGGGCTTCTCAGAGCCTGGGAAAGAGGATGGAAAGTGGCAAAATATTACAAGCTTAGAACATCTGCACATTCTTTCTTCATCAGGAAAATGGGTGTCTATCTCTCCAATACATCAGTGGATAGTTAGCAACCGGATCAAAAAAGCTTTGTCTTGATGAACTTAGAGATACGTTTGGTGGTAAAGTACAGATATCTGTAACCTGATTTCCTTTTCTGTCTCAATAAATCTGATCAAAGAAGAATATTGCTTTTTTGCTGTAAGGGAGTGATACTTGAGAGGCAGGACCATAAATAGGTCCTCTCTTGATGACCTCACAGGACAGGCACATATATCACCTATAATTGATAAAACTATAGTTCTGTTAAAGCCTACGCTGGATTGCAGACTAACAAAGTAATCCTAGACACATCTACTCATACTACTACTACTAATACTCAGTGGCACTGAATCCCTTAAAAGGGTACAGCATTATGACTTAAGGCTTCTGAATATCTGATGTATGTGGATCTGCCCAGGCATATTAATGTTGAACATTATTGCCTTGTTTCTGTGTAAAATTTCTTTTCATATTTCCTGTGCACTTTTAAAAATGGCTGTCCCCTTCTTTATATAGTTACTGACTTTAGACTACCAATGGGGGTCATAAAATATTATTTTCCTTGAACAATATTTTTTTAAAAATGGCAAAATGTCATTTAGTATCAATTAGAGCAGTGTTTCTCAAGCTTGGGAACTTTAAGATGTGTGGACTTCAGTTCCCAGAATTCCCAGGCAGCTATGCTGGCTGGGGAATTCTGGGAGTTGAAGTCCACACATCTTAAAGTTCCCAAGCTTGAGAAACACTGCGTTAAAAAGACTACATGGCGAGAATTGATTGCTGCTTTCCATTCCCTTGAAAATAGCTGTCTATGGTGCAGCACATTGCTCTTGTCCAAATTTCCCTTCATCCTTAGTTCTCAAAGGATTCCTGCTTTGACTACTAAGCAGGAACTATAGACAGAAGTTAGAAGGAGAGCTTTCCTGGGTCACCAGGTAGACTATCATTAAATCCTTGCTGTGTGTATATGTGTGTATGTGTTGTTTTTTTTTAATGACCATAGGCCTGATAACAGCAATTGCTTCATAATTAGACTCTTGGGAAGGAGAAGCAAGCTTTAGAAGAACACACTTTAAACAGATGGTGGGATTGCCGCTTGGTATCTCTTTGCCCCCTCTCCCCAAAAGCAGGCTGTGCACTGCTTGTACAGGCTTATTTTCAAAAGCAATCTGCTGTGCAGATGCAGCGGTGTTATTCTCTCAGAAAGAGATTGAGATGCCTGTAAAGAAGGAAAGGGCAAGAAAAGGAAGGAAAAAGGAAGATTTTTTAAAAATTAGAAATAATAATAAAAAGAGAAATGTAGAGCCTGTTTGAAGATTTTGTTTCTTTGTTTGTATCTTGATACTTTAACATGCAAAGAAGGGTTTATAAGAAACAGTCCCAGTGCAAATCCCTTCTCCTGTATTGCTGCTATTAGACTCAAGAGAGGAACCTTCCATTGGCTTCAAACTTCCCCTGGGGATGGATTGCTTGTGACTTTGGTGAGGAAATAAGGTTGAATCTGTGTTTCCTTTTTCCCATGTTTTTGATCCCCCCCAGTCACTCTCAGTAGCTACTATTTAAACTCAACCTATACACAATGATTGTATCCTTCATTCTGGTTCAGATATATAAAAATCTCCCATGTGAAGCAGCTTCAGCATCACAATGGCCTGGGAGAAAATAAAGCATAAACTACATCATCCATACAATTACCTAATCCTTGGAGACGAATCACATATTTTTAAGTGATTGAATCCACATAGATTTGCATATCACTAAAACAAGTTCTGTAGGAACTCAATTTTTAAAAAATTCTCACATGGCTGAGCACACTCTAGCTGATTTATCAAAAGTGCTTTCCAATTTTTTAGCAGTCAAGGTTCCCAGAATATTTTATAGATTAATTTTAAAAGAAAGATAATCGCAGTTCCCAAGTGTATATTCTAAAAGACACAACATAGATGGAAAAAGATGAGGAAAGAAGAAAAGAAAAATTAGGCATCAATTCTTAGTGCTGTATCCCTTTTCAAGAATATTCATTAAATGTGCTTAGAAATCTAATTTCAAATTTGCTTTAGAAATGTTTAAAGACACTGTGCATTGTGTTGTCCTTGTGCTTATTTAGTGGAAGGTAAATGGACCATTCACACATGTTTCTAGGCTTCCATTGTACTGTTATCTCAGTGGTCTGCAGTTTCTTTGGCTTCCCACTCTTCAGTTAAGCCTCAAGGAACTTTCTCAAGTTTTTTTTTTTCCAAATTGACAAGTATGGTCAACTGGAAAGAAGACATGTTAACAAAAAACTAGAAAACTAACCATCTCTGTCATTTCCAACAATAAGGTAAGCTGAAAAACGACAGGCAAGAAAAAATTGGAAAAAGAAAGCTTTTGGAAAGCAGCAAATACTAATGTTACATCGATACCAATTTTTAAAAAGGGATGTGGGGGGAAATCCAAGAAATTATAGGCTACTCAGCTTAAAGTTGATCTTGGGCAAATAGGTAGACATGACAATAGAAAGAAAAGAAAAGCTCATACAGTAGGAGAATAAGTCTTGCTAAAGGAAACTCACCATGGATTTTGGAAAGGCCCTGCCTAACAACATTTTGTGTGTGTGTGTGTGTGTGTGTGTGTGCATGTCAACAAGTATGTGGATGAGGTGACCCTGCTGGCATTGTATACTTGGACCTTCAAAAAAAACTTTTGGAATAAATATAGTGATCATGGGAGAAGGCTTATCCTTGCTAACTGGTTAAAAATCAAAGTATAGAACAGGAAAATGGGCAGTGTTCTCAACAGAGGGAATAAGAGGAAATCTCAAGGACTGGAGCTACGTCCAGTGCTTTTTAACATCATAAATGATCTCGATTTAGGGTGACCTAGCTCCTAAGCAGTGATACAGCCAAGTTTTTGGATGACACCAAACTATTCAGAGTAGTGAAAACCAAAATAGGTTGGGAAGAGCCCAAGAAGGATCTCCTTAAACTGGGTCAACCAAATGGCAAATGGGGTTCTGTTTCAACTAGGGTGAAATGATGTATGTGGGTGAACCCCCTCTCCCTCCTTTATACATACACTGATGGAGTCTGTGGAGAAACATCTTGAACATCTCAGCAAGATGTCAACTAGGTACATGGTGGCTGTGAAGAAGGCAAATTCTGTGTTAGTGATAATTAGCAGTTGGTTGAAAATAAAACTGCTAACATTGGAATGTTCTTAAACAGTTTTGCCTGCCAAGGTATATATGAGGGGACAGGAATCCCTCCCTCCAACTCATAAAATAAGCAGTTACTGGAAACAGCAGCTGCTCCTCCTATACTGGAATAGTTTCTATTCCATACCTTAGGAGAGGCATTCACACCTTGTGTAAAAGAAATTGTCATGAGTGCCGTTGAGCTGAAGTCATCAGTGCAATGGCACACATGACAATAGCAAGGAAAGAGGTGAAGGGGCTCAAGATAAGTAGCCATCAACCCACAACGACTAACGGCCAACAAACAATAACTAAACGGATCACGGAGCACACCCAAGCCATCAGCGCCAATACAACGGAGATCGCCCAGCTGACAGCAATCACCGGATGAATAGAAAACCCGATGATGGGCGATCCCGGAACGCCAGCGGGGCCTCACAACCCCTCACCCACCGGCAGGGCAACGTATTGGACAAAGGGGGGTGACGTGACCGCGAGTGAGGGGGCGCTGACCGGCGCGGGGTATTTAAACCCCGCACCGGCGCGCTCCTGTCACTCTCAGCTTTTTTCTTCCGACGCTGTAACTGCGCTGTGAATAAATCAGAGTCTGATCCACGAACCAGTGTCTGAGTATTATTCAGAGGCAGGCAGCGCATGACATAAAGCTGAGAGTCATAAACTCAGCCTCGCCGAGCCCCACCGGACGACAACGAGCCGCGGGAGGAGTAGACGGCGAGAAGACCAGCAAGATGAGGCCGGAGCGGCGCGGGCAAGGAGGGCGAGCCGCGCGGCAAGAGACAGAGGAGGACCGACCAAGGCCAGAGGCACCGCGGACTCCCGGAGCCATGGACGCCCACCCCACCCGACCCGAGCCTCAGCTCCAACCCCAAGGGGAGATGGCGACGGAGGCAACCCGACCGCGGGAGGGAGCAGCACGACTTCCGAAACCAGCGGAGGACCCCGCGCCCCACATCGCACCCCAGCAACGGGCGTGGAGCGACAGCCCAACGGCGGTCAACACGGAGGAGGACGATGGAGACACCCAGCAGACGGCGGAGGAAGCGGACCCGCGGCAGAGGGAGGATGAACCCCGCCGGCAACCCACCCCCGCTGACGCGCCAACGGAACCGGCCCCAGCGGCGGCACGGGCTGTGGACGAGGCACGAGCTGAACTCGCGGCCATGCGGGCTCAACTGACGGAACTCCGGACCATGCTCCAGTCGCTTATGCCCCCCGCGCCACCCAACGACGTCCCCGCACAGGCCCACACCCCGAGCGAAGCACCGAACCCCCACGGGCCAGCGGAGGGTCAGCAGACGGCACAGGCGGACGACACCACAGACCGGGAAGCGAGAGGCAGGGCCGCGCACAACGCCCGGGTCCCAAAGGACTTCCCCATCTTCTTCGATGGGACCCCCACGAAACTCTCGTTCTTCGTCACGAACGCTAGGGAGTTCATGGGGAGGCACGGACACTCCTACGACTCCGAGGCCGACAAGATCGCCGCCGTGGCGATCAAACTCCAAGACAGGGCGGCGGACTGGTACGTCCAACTGTACGAGTCCAGCTCCCCCGCCCTCGCCACCTTCCCTGCTTTCATCAATGAGATGAAAAACTACTTCGAAGACCCCCTAGCCAAAGTAAGGGCGAAAAGCGCACTCCAAAGACTTAAACAGGGCACACGCACGGTCCCTGACTACGCCCTGGAGTTCAAAGCCCTCGCGGGGAAGGTCAGCGACTGGTCCGAGACCACCCTGCTGGAAATGTTCAAAAGGGGGCTCAATCGCGACGTTCTCCAATGGGCCCTCTACCGCGACGACCCAGAAACGCTACACGGGTGGATCCACCTCGCGGGGAAAGCCGAACACGCGCACCGCACCTTCCTCATGACAACCACGGAAGACACAAACTATGCCGGAAAAAAGGTACCCGCACCACACGTGGGGATGGCCGGCCCCATATACCCAAAAAAGAAATTCAATCGGGAGCCCTGCGGGAGGTGTGGCAAATTAGGGCACAAGACGGTGGATTGCTTCGCCAACCGACCGCCGACCAGTGCGCCCAAACCCACCCCGAAAATTAGCCCCAAACCACCCAACCTGGGGCCGCCCCCTCACCGCCGAATGACCGTGGCCACAGCGACACCAGAGGAAGGCTGGGACGCTTACTGGGGGGAAGAGGATAACGCAGACCCCAACCAGCCGGCGGGAAAAGCTCCCCGCCTGCCCTGAAACACGTGGCGAGGCAGGCGGTGGGACAGCAGCGCGGACCACCTCGACGGAACGACGACAGCCCCGTAATAATGGCAGCAATCAAACTCTCTGCCGGCAACGGAGCCACCACGGCCGCGGCACTAGTGGACTCGGGGTGCTCAAAAAACCTCATCCACCCCGACCTAGTCGCCAAACTCGACCTCCGCTGCTTCCCCCTCCCCACGCCGCTGGCATTCCACCAGCTGGACGGCTCCACAGCGGGAGGGAAACCAGCCACGCTACAAACCGAGCCGGTCACCCTGCAAATGGGCACTCACACCGAGCGCACATCCTTCGTCGTCACGCACATCGGACGGCCCATTGCAGTCCTGGGGATGCCATGGCTCGCGACAAACAACCCGCGGATCAACTGGGAGACCCGCACCTTCACATTCGGCGACGGCGAGTATCGAGCACCAGTTCCAGCGGGCAGAACCAACCCCACTGTAGGACGAGCGGAGGCGACTACACAAGACAACGCCGCTACCACAGCAGACCTACCGGAACAATACGCCGACTTCTCCGAGGTCTTCGGAGAGGCAGAAGCTGACCAACTACCCCCCCACCGCAAGACGGATTGCCGGATCGACCTACTGCCCGACGTCCCCTTACCTAGACCAAAGATCTACTCGATGACCCCGAAGGAGATGGCAACCCTCCGGGAGTTCATCGATAAAAACCTAGACGGGATTCATAGAGCCAGCATGCTCACCGGTCGGAGCCCCCGTCTTATTCCGGGAGAAGAAAGACGGCACCCTACGGCTCTGCACCGACTACCGGGGCCTAAACGCGGCTTCCCTGTCCAACAAATACCCCTTACCCCTGGTGAAGGACATGCTCGCCCACCTGTCCACGGGCAAAGTCTTTTCCAAACTGGACCTTCGCGAGGCGTACTATCGCATCCGAATCAGGGAGGGGGACGAATGGAAGACGGCGTTCAACTGCCCCCTAGGCGCCTTCCAGTACAAAGTACTGCCCTTCGGACTCGCGGGGGCCCCTGGGGTGTTCATGCAGCTCATCAATGAGGTACTGCATGAACATCTGTTCAAAGGGGTCCTGGTCTACATCGACGACGTCCTTATTTACACAAAAACGCACGAGGAACATGTGACCCTAGTCAGGCAAGTCCTCGACAAGCTCAGAAGGGCGCAGCTCTATGCCAAGCCTACAAAGTGCGAGTTTCACAAAGAGCGCCTAGACTACCTGGGGTACCGAATCTCCGGGGACGGCATCGAAATGGACCCCGCAAAAGTCGAAGCGGTGCTAAACTGGGAGCGCCCCCGCAACAGACGCCAACTACAGAGCTTCCTCGGATTCGCGAATTTTTACAGGTCATTCGCCCGGGGGTTCGCAGAGATAGCCCTCCCCCTAACGGACCTCCTCAAAACCAAAGGGGTGGGGGACACCCGACGCGCCAAGAACCCAGGCACAGTGCTGAATTGGACTCCCGCGTGCCAGACCGCATTCAACAAGCTGAAAGCGCTGTTCACTACGGAGCCAATCCTCGCGCACCCGGACCCAGAATGGCCGTTCGTGGTCCAAGCCGACGCCTCAGACTTCTCCCTGGGAGCCATCCTGCTACAGAAAGACCCCACGGGACTCCTGAAACCATGCGCCTACCTGTCAAGGAAGTTCTCCGAGACAGAAAGGCGATGGCACGTCTGGGAGAAAGAAGCCTTCGCGGTGAAATCAGCGCTAGAGACATGGCGACACCTACTCGAGGGAGCCACCCAACCATTCGAGGTCTGGACCGACCACCGGAACCTCGAGGCCCTACGAACGCCCAGACGCCTTAGCCCAAAACAGGTCCGATGGGCCCAATTCTTCAGCCGCTTTAATTTCCAGCTGAAGTTCATGCCGGGCAAAAAGAACTTCCTGGCCGACGCCCTCTCCCGACTGCCCCAAGACGAAGAGCCCGCCCCAGACACCATTGGGACGGTCCTATCCGCCTCGCAACTGGGGATGGCCGTGACCACCCGAAGCGGCGCGCGGAGGCAGCTCGACTCTACGGCGCAGCCGACGGCGGGACAACCGGCGACCGGAAGAAGCCAACTGCAACTACCAGGGGGAATGCGCGCGTACCTCGCCGCCGCCCTCAAAACCGACCCCTGGTTCCTGGCAAACCTCGACAAGGTAACGATGGCACAGGACCTAGCATGGGGGGAAGGCAGAATCTACGTCCCGGACTCGCAACGCCAGGCGATCTTGCATAGGTCACACGACGCCAAACAAGCGGGACACTTTGGGTTCCTCAAGACCCTACACCTAACACGGCGTCAATTCTGGTGGCCCGCGCTCAGGCGTGACATAAAAGCCTACGTAGCGTCCTGCCCAACGTGCGCTAGGGCCAAACGGGCACCAGGCAAACCCGCGGGGCTATTACAACGGGTGGCAGAACCCTCCTGCCCATGGGAGGAAATCTCTATGGATTTTATAGTGGACCTCCCACCCAGCCAGAAGAAAACGGCCATTTGGGTGGTGAAGGACTACTTCTCAAAGCAGGCCCACTTCATCCCCTGCACGTCGGTCCCATCCGCACAACAGCTAGCCAAACTCTTCCTCATCCACGTGTACAGGCTACACGGATGTCCCGCACGTGTGGTGACCGACAGGGGCACACAGTTCACCTCCAAATTCTGGCGGGCCTTCCTAAAGCTGACGGGGACCCAACAGGCCCTATCTACGGCCTGGCACCCCCAGACGGACGGAGCCACAGAGGTTCTTAATGCCACCTTAGAGCAATTCATACGATCATACACTAACTACCACCAAGACGACTGGGCTGAACTGCTCCCGTTCGCCGAAGTCGCATACAACAACGCCGTCCACACGAGCACGGGGAAAACTCCGTTTGAAGTAGTCTCGGGGCGCGACTTCGTCCCCATACCGGAGCTACCTCAACCCCCGGAACCCCAGGTGGACGCTAGCGACTGGGGACGGAAGATCGCGGAAGCATGGCCAGTAATCACGGCGGCGCTGAAGGATGCACAGGCAGCCTACAAAGAGCAGGCCGACAAGCACCGGCGCCAACAACCGACGTTCCAAGCCTACCTATCCACCAAGTTCCTAAAGTCAACCCAACCCTCGAAAAAACTGGGGCCTAAGTACATCGGGCCGTTCCGAGTCACCCAAATAGTGAACCCGGTAGCAATACACTTGGACCTGCCACACAACCTACGGAGACTCCACCCAGTGTTCCACACCAGCCTCCTGAAACCAGCAACCACCTCCCGATGGCACCCAAGCACGCCACAGCCCGCACCGGTGATGATCGACGGGCAACACCACTTCGAGATAAGGGACATTCTCGACTCCCGCAAGCAACGAGGAACTCTACACTATCTGGTCAGGTGGAAACACTTCCCCCACCCGGAATGGGTGGCGGCGCACAACGTTAACGCGCCTGACCTAACCAGAGCATTTCACCGGGCATACCCCGACAAGCCACAACCAAGGTCAGCAAGCCAACCCCCCCCCCCCGCAGGCCCCCCCCGCCTCCCGTGCCCCAAGGGAAAGGGCCCCCCCAAGCCCGCGACTTGGGTGGACCTCCCCCCCCCCGGGACTCACTCCCCCTGCCCCGGGCCCACGAGGTGGTGACAAGCGTTCGCCAGCACCCTCCCCCCGCCCCCTGGCTGCGGGGGAGTGGCAAGCAAGTCAACAGGGCAACCTGGGGGCAACGCCCAGGAGATACAACAAAGGCGACGCACTTTAAAAGGAAAAAAAGAAGGGCCCTACCTGGAGCTGATAAGCACCCGACCAGCCACGCCTCTCTCCTCGCCGAACTGAGCCAGACAAACAGGGTGTGGCTGGAGCATGCGCACGCCAGGACGGGACCCGGGCATGCGCACCATGGATACACCCTGGGAAGGCACGTGGTAGAGGGAGGAGCAAAGGGAGGGGCGACAACTACTCTGGCGGGAATTTCGAAAAAAAAAAAAAAAGTGCCGTTTGACAGCTCCACCGAAAAAAAAAAAAAAAAAAAAAACCAGAAAACCGGGGGGGAGCACTATTCGGACAGGGGGCAGTATGTCATGAGTGCCGTTGAGCTGAAGTCATCAGTGCAATGGCACACATGACAATAGCAAGGAAAGAGGTGAAGGGGCTCAAGATAAGTAGCCATCAACCCACAACGACTAACGGCCAACAAACAATAACTAAACGGATCACGGAGCACACCCAAGCCATCAGCGCCAATACAACGGAGATCGCCCAGCTGACAGCAATCACCGGATGAATAGAAAACCCGATGATGGGCGATCCCGGAACGCCAGCGGGGCCTCACAACCCCTCACCCACCGGCAGGGCAACGTATTGGACAAAGGGGGGTGACGTGACCGCGAGTGAGGGGGCGCTGACCGGCGCGGGGTATTTAAACCCCGCACCGGCGCGCTCCTGTCACTCTCAGCTTTTTTCTTCCGACGCTGTAACTGCGCTGTGAATAAATCAGAGCCTGATCCACGAACCAGTGTCTGAGTATTATTCAGAGGCAGGCAGCGCATGACAGAAATAGGGAATGGCTCTTAAACTTGTACCCACAAGAAGTTGCATTAAGAATAATTCATTTTAATCATTAATAAAATTAATAGCTACCTAATTTGATTAAATATAACAGCCCTTTTCTTTAATCAAAATATTTTAGTCTGCATGTCTGAATGATTAATCCACTGAGAATTGCAGCCCTATTGCATAGAAATGATAAAGCAGAAGCCACCAGCTGCAATTATTTATTATTTTTACGTTTGATTCCAGTGGTTTCTACTGTCTTATGGTATTTGTCCTTTCCCTTGTAGGAGAATATTTCATATAAGGATGGTTGCTTTTCTATAAAATATCCTTTATGCTCATTAACTTCTGATTTCTAAACATACAAACTGTGACAGAGTACTCACTCCATTGGCAATCCTAAACATACTTGGAAAACTGTCTGCCATGAGTAAATCAGCTGAATACGATTCAAACTCAGTGGCTTACACCTGTAAAGTTGAATTAGATCTGCCTTCCCCAACCTGCTACTGTTTTGGTAGGTCTGGTTGCAACTTCTGTCACCCCCTCACTAGCATGGCTGATGGTGTGCTGTCTAGTCATAACAAGGATCATGTTTGAAGACATTGGAGGGGGTAGCTGAATTAGATTCTGACCTTCCTAATTCACTAGGGATAGCCAAAGGCATTTTGACACAGGATGTAATAATGAATTTATGCACATTTTGCAAGTGGACCCTCACATGGCAGTGAGCTGTTGCCAATCCTGGCTCCCTAATAAATGTTACAGTGTAATAAAACATTCTAACATTGTAAGTGTGCAATGTGGTTTGAAAAATCCGGGGGAAATATGCCTGTCTGGTTATATGTACTATATTTTAACAATAGGAAATAGTCTTTTTCCCCTCCAAATAATTATGCGTTGGGGGTGATGCCTCTGAAAATTAGCCTGAAGGTTAGCAGCTGCTTGAGAGGGGCTGTGTATCTGGTGAATGGAATCCTTATGCCCAAATTGGACTACTTTATCTTCTGCCCTGCCCAGTTACCTCTTCCCTTCATCTTCTCTCCCACCAGGTTGTTTCATCCCTTCTTTTTCTCTTTCCTTCCTCTTGTAGCATCTCCATCCTGCTTTTTTCCTATTCCCCCCCCCCCCGTTTCTTCTGGAAGGAGAGAGGGGAATGTACATGTAGGTTGCATACTTGTATTCTCTGTGAGAGTGGTTTATGTGTTTGTGACAGAGAATGATTGCTGATGGGGATCAGTTAATTTTGTAATGGGGTGTCTTTATTTAACAGGCAGGTGAGAATAACTCAAGAGTTACTAATTGAACTAATATACACTTTTATTTTTTTTGACCTGGCTCTGTCCTTTTGGGGGGAAGTATGGTTTATGGAGACAGATGTACAGATACATGTATCTATGTTCTTGACATATACATTTATTGGGTATGTATGTTGGTGGGAGCAAAAGATCCTGCAAGACTGATAGCAGCTGGAGTTGGCAAATCTAGGATGACAGATTTGGGAAGTTGGGATCCTGTAGAATTTTTGTCCACGTTTATCATTTTTTGGTTGGTTGTTTTGTTTTCACATCTATTCAGAGGCGATGATCTTAAATCCAGAGTTGTCTTCATTTTGAGGAAATACGATATATAAATCTGTGGCCAAATCCTGATCAATATTCCATAAACATGCAGGAGGAAAATGTATGTAGATTTTTATTAGAGTAATTGCATATGAGTTTTCATATGCTTTCCTGGCTCTGCATATTATTAGAAGTATAAGTAACTCTGGCAGTGAATTTAATTAAAAATGACTGTGCCTACAAACATGAAATGTAATTGAAAATGAATGGTTATAATGGGAAATAGAAGCTTTTAGTTTCTATGCATTTAAGAAATTGTGACAGATTTGGAAGAATAAGAGATAAACTGCTAAAATTATTTTCTTTTAATGCATCTTCTTGTTCACTTGTGTGGTCTGTAACATACTTGCTGCAGCATTATTATATTATTTACCCTTTATATCCCACCCACCCTTTGGTTAGATCAGTTTTATGCCATTTTTAAACATCATTGCAGCTTCTGTATGCAAGTATCACAGAATATTGACCCTGTTCACCAGCCAAAAATTATGTTTGCCAGACGATCTCCTGAATGCTGTAGGCACATAAGGGTTAGATTCATGTACTGGCCTCAGCTGTGATTCATTTGAACTATATCTTTTTAAACACTCCATAGTAGCCCATTCATTTATAATGCTAAACAATGAACCATGGTTTACAAAATACAGTGTCTACTTTTTCATGCCACACTCAGCTGAAATCACATCAGATAATTCCATGGCATTCCCAGACAGTGTTGGGAAGCAGTTATGCTGGTTTGCCACATTATATAAATACACATCATTGTACATAAGAATAGGGACATGACACCAGGGCAAAGCGTTATTTTAAAAAAGGAGAATGGCTTTTATAGGAACAAAAATTCATTTAAATGTATTGTCATCAAGTTGTCTTTCATTATATCTTTTGACATGTCCCAAAAAATCACATTCTTTTCTTCTGTTATTTATAAGCATGAAATAACCATGAAATTCCTGCCATGCTGTCAGTCAGTTCACAATTTGCAAGAAACTGGCTATATTCACATCTGCCACAATTTCAGGCAAATGTTTGTGTGAATTTCATAATCCTGCCTCAGAACACACAATTTGATTCTGAGATACAGTAGATGATGTTACAAGGTTGGAGTTAGTTTTCCTAACTAGGCCTTCGTAAAGTTTCCAGAAGATGCTCCATTTCAATACTGCTTCAGACAAAGCACTGCTTTAAAGCTGTTTCAGGATGTAATGGAAGCTCATTCTTCCTTTCCATAAAGCAAAACAAAGCTGACATGTTGCTTTGCTTTGCATTGTGTTGCTTCTGAGGCCAAGATGCTTTGATGAAGTGAATTGCTACACCTCTTTGAGATGAATTGTACCACTTCTGCAGTGTGAAGCACTTTATCAACCTCTTCACCCAAGTCTAGTACTAACCTTGCCTTATTATGGTTTGTCTTGATAGCCTTGGCTTTTGTTGCATCTTCTTTCTGTGGTATTGATTTAGCTATAGATCAACCACATGGTATTGAAAATAAAGAGGTGGTACACCTTCCCTTTTATCCCTATATGAAAAGAGAAGTGTTTTCAGTGCAGACAGGTTGTGTTTCTTCTCCTTTTGATGGGGTGCTTGGTTGGACCTTTTTAAATGAAGATAGGTAGATTAGAGCAAATGCTAAATTTCTGTGGCATGTGCAATATGACTCCTTACATTTATTTTGCTTATTTATTTATTTGCGTAGTTCATTGATTCTTTTCTTTTGAACCTGCAGACTTTGCCTTTTGATAACTGCCCTGCGCAAGCCTATAAAACAAATCCTCATTTATTTATTTTCATTTATTATAGTCACAAGACTAGCATAAACAAACCATTATATATAAAAAAAAGATAAATAGCAAATAAAATTAATCCCCCACACACACACTAACTTTGACCAAGATAAACCAATCAATGATTATTAAGATTAGAACTACAGGCAAAGCTAGTATAAAACTTGTTTTAAGTTTTAGCTCTCTAGCCCAAATATATAAGCTATTTATATTTTTGTATCCCAGATTGATTTGTTCAATTGGAAAGTGAGAAAGCTTATTTTTAGTTGAAGCCACACGCTAGTAATGGTGAGAGATGGAGGTGGCCTATTCATGTTTTAAATGATCAAGGAAACACTTATTCTCCCACTACTAGTATGTTATTAAATGTTTTTTTTTAAATCATAAGATGGTTTTAATTATATATTCTCAAAAGTTTCAACCTGGACTCTTTATTTTAAATTTACCACTGACAGTCACTAGAGCTTTAATTTGGCTGGCCCCATATCTAACCTGTTTTAGGTAATTCCAGAGAGATTCTAAATTAGAGAAGGCCCTTCTTCTTCCTGGAATAGTTTATGGTACCTAATTGCTCTGTTGATTTGTTTCAGGACCTTCCTAAAAATACTTTTAGTTTTCACTATATCTTCATTTCCTTCCTTTTAAATGTTGATCCCATATTTAATTCATTAAGCATTTTTAGGGGAAAGACAAAAAAATGGTAGATGTGGAAATGCTTGTTGCAGTTGCCATCCATTTTAAATAAAAGAAATAATGCAAAGGAGTATTGAAATGTCTGCTTAGAGATAAATCCTGTTTATTTACGTGGAACTTCCTTCCAATTATATGAGTTTAAGACTATGTCCTCAATCAACTGATATGGAAAAATATTGTAGCAGACTTTATAAAGAGTAGAATCTGCTAAGGAGTAGGACAGTAGGAACAAGGCAGAAAAAAAAAGAAAACAAATGTTATTTTCAAAATCTTTATCACTTCTCAAAATCATTCTAGATATATGTATCTAGATATATATTTTCCTTTTGTTGTGAGAGAACAAGCTTAACATGGAGGATATTAAATTGAGCAACAAAATTCTTCCCATCCTACTATTCCTTCACTGGTTGTTGCAGCCCCAACATTTCTTTTAAGGGAAGGAGTTGAAAAACTATTCATGCTTTTCCAGTGTTTAATTTGGCCTTTGACAACCAGGGCTAAACACATTCATATGTTGGGTTTAGTATTATTTAATTAAGGCAGTATAATGGAGTTGAATCCTACTAGGTAAACTTGTCAATGAAAGTAATTTATGACAAAGGCTAATGAGGCAAACATCTCCTTACCATTAAAGACATTTTATTTTGCATGCCTATTGAGGATAAAATTACATGAATTGGATTTAAAGTTAGTAGAAGTAAGAAAAATAAGTTAAGGAACAAATAAAATAAATACTGTTGCTAGTGTCTATTGCCCACCCAAGGAAGGAGAAGATGTGGATGATACTTTGCCAAAGCAACTTGTAGATCTCCAAGAGGCATGAAGTAGTAGTGATAGGAAATTTAATTATCTCAACATCTGTTGGGAGACAGAATCTGCCAAGCAATTCCTGAACTGCCTTGGTAGCAACCTTTTCCTTTGGAAAGTGGACATAAAACTCGCCGGTAGAGCAAACATGGGTGATGAAGAAGAAGTAGCAAAACCTTGGAGAAAAATGATGATATAATGCTGGGATTCTTTATTTGAAGAGAAATGTGTAATCAAATGTATTATCTCTGACTTCAAGAAAATGGATTTTAATTAACTAAAAAAACAGTAGTAGTATTCTAATGGGAAAAGGTGCTCAGTATGGGTACAAGATACTAAAACACAATTGCAAACAATTCCAGCAAGGAAATAAGCAAATCAGCAAAAGAATCAATGTTGCAGCACAGAAAGCTTAATGAAGACTAAACAAAACAAAACAAAAGATACATCTGCAAACTGGAGAGAAGGACATGTCACCAAGGAAGAGCAGAGATAACTTGAAATTATAGCAAAATGCCACAAAGAATAAAGGTCTGATGAACTGAAGTTGACAAAGAATGCTAAGAAGAGCAAAAAGAGTTTTTTCAGATCCAGCAGATCAACAGAGAGGTTCAAAATAGAGTCAGTATACCACGTGCTCAGTTAAGATTGCAACGTATCAACAGGCAACAAAGAAATGATGAAACTGTTCAATTTTTACTTTCAGTTCAGCTTCTCCAATAAGGAGGTATACAGCATACCTTCTCTGCCATGGCACCTGCCTTGTGGAATCTTCTCTCCCCAGAAGTGCGGTTAGCTCCATCCCTCTTAACTTTCTGCAAGTCCCTCAAGACCTGGCTATTTGATCAGGCCTGTGGGTCTCGGGACCAGGCAGATTTTGCGATGGCTCCCTTGCTATGGTTAACATCATCCTCTCCTGTTTCGTGTGTTCTTTATAATTTTTATAGTTTTAATGATTGTTTTATATGTAGTTATTGGTTCTTTTTAATTGAGTGTTGTATACCACCCAGAGTCACTCTCTTGTGGGATGGGCGGTTATACAAATCTTATCAATCAATAATAAATATTCCATTACACAAATGTGAAGAAAAGGATGGAGGAATAGGATGGAAGTTTCTGATTTATAGAAATATGGACAAGATTTTAAATCTTATGGGTTCATTTTACTTGGTTTCTACTTTTTCCAGTCTTAAATTCATTCTGTTCATTTCTGATTTGTTTAAAAAAAGTCTCCATATGAATATCAACATAAAATTTAGCCTGTTGGGGAAATACGAATTGGGTGAATCTACATTCCTGTTACCATCCAAATAATCTAGTTAATGTTGCTGGCCAAGCCAACTCAGATCCACCCTTTCTCAGTGATGTTTCTGGAGTTCCTTTATGTGCCTGGTTATTTTTGTACAGAGAATCACAACTGGCATTTTTTGTTTCCTTGGTCTGGTTCTAATGTCTGCATACATTGGCAGGGAGAATGCCCTCTATATTGTCTTTTTAATTCAAAAGTGCAGAGTGATCAATGCATCCATCTAGGTGACTTTGTTTCTGACATGCATTTCAGCTTCTTTCTGGCATGCAGTGTTGGAAACACTAGGACAAATTAATCTCTGCTTGACCAGATTCTAAGTATAACCTTACCTCCACTTCACTGTCAATGAAAAAAGTAGATGACTAGCCTAGACTAAAAAATTAATTTCCCAAGGAGTGACTGATGGCTGCAGCAATGTCAGGCAAACATATCCCTTGCATGCTTCAAGTCATTTCACCCTTCTCTCAGCCCCTTTCACTTGCTCTTGAATGAAACTAAAGAAACACATGAAAGGAATACAGCAAAAGGAATGGAGGTGGGTAATTTTATTGGCAGTCTCCTGCAAAGGCTAAAGAACATTCTGTCATCTTGGCAGACAGCGTCTTATTCTTTGATTGTCAAGAAAGGAGACGTACAGCAGCATCAAAGAATGGCAACCTCCATAAAGCCATCAGGACTAATATTGTCTTAAGATACAAGATCACAACATATAGATTTTTTTTTTCCCTGCAGAGATGTGTTCCAGTTCTTTTTTCTGCCTGCAAATAATTTTCTATATTGCCACCAGTTAAATGTTGCTACCATTTCATTGTTATTCCTAAATTATCTCCCTCTTCAGTGTCTTTAATTTCTGCATGATTAATAGCTTAGCATATTTGTTTTGCCCCATGTAAAAGGTACATTATGAACATAGTGGCCATTCCAGTTATGCACAATGCAGAAAACAAAGAACAGTTTAAAAAAAAGGAATTTGGCAGCTGATTGAGAGAATAGAGGTCTAGATCAGGAAGGCAAATTGAAGCTCTTCAGTCAGCATTGCATGATGAATATGTAGGAACTGCATGGACGGATGACAGATACGTTGGAGACCTTTAATGCCTCTCTGCACCATATAACATGGCACAACATTTCCCTAGTATTTCCCCAAAGCTGGGGAAACAATTTTTCATATATCCATCCATCCGTCCATCCATCCATCCATCCATCCATCCATCCATCCACCTATTAGATGTCTCAGTGGTTTTTGGTATCATCAACAATGTAAAGTCCTAACCTTTGACTGTAAAAGCCGATGGTTAAGACCCCCCCCCCCAAACCCAAAGTATTAATTGTCTATACCAGTGTTTCTCAACCTCAGCAACTTTAACATTGTAGACTTCAACTCATTGTCCACACATCTTAAAGTTGCTGTGGTTGAGAAACATTGGCCTACACTATTGATTAGCTGGAAAGCAACCCATATATGCTAACCCATTGAGACAACTCTAACGTTGACAGACTTCTTAGCAATTTATGAACTTTCAGAGAAGTCTCTAGTCATGCAAAACCTTATTTCTAAGCAGGAGCTGCATCTCTTAGGGAACTACTTTTTTTAACACCCAGGGAAGGCAGCTTAGACAGTTTATTCATGCTGGCAACTATATTTTCCGCAGTGTGGCTTGGACTGTCTCCCTCCTCTACTGAATGCTGTAAATCTGCAGTGGCCTCCTGGGTCTGACCTTATGCTCCTGATCCTTTCAAGGATGAATCCTTCAGGAGAGCCGTGACAGGTGGACTGAATATAGTCCCTTGGAGCTTATTGCTTGCCTCCTTCTCTACAAACTACATACGGAATGTATCAAAATAGTGTGCAACAATTCTTTTCCAGCACTGTGAACAGCTGAACAGCTCCCAAGTATTAAGCAGTAAAGTCTTTCCAAAGTGTGCATTAGCTTTCCAACTCTTGCAACTGGATGAAAAAAACAAAACAAAACAAAAAAAGCAAAATCATTTAACTACATATGTCTTCTTGCATAACTGTTCTTTTAGGTGGTGGTAGAGAGAGGGTGTTTCAGGTAGCCAAACAACACATTTACTACCACCAACTTTTTGGTACATTGCTGATTCTTTTGTCTGGGTCTGTATATATGAATGACACAAATCTGGATGATCACTCAATTCCTTTGTGTCCCGATGCTGCCACCCACTATTAATCTTGATTTTTGCAGTTCAGATCAGGTAACACTACTTCTGTTATCTACTTTGATCTGAAGTTGGTGTAAGAAAAAATGACATAGATGCTTCTTAAATAAATTTTGAAATTAAAAATAAGTCAGAGTACACTGTAATGGGCAGAAAGAATAACCCTGAGGAACAGGAAGAATTGCTGCTACATAGTCAGACAAAAGAAATCTGAGTCTGGGGCAGAACTGTAATCCGAGTAAGTATCTCAGACAAGTCCCTCCCTAATTCTTATGAAGATAAAGGGAGAGAGGGGGGAAGCACATTCAGACTTGCAAGATTCTGTTACTGTAATCTTATAATAGAAGTAGTATTAGTATTCATGACTTTGGTTTTCTAGTCTGGTCTACCTTGAAGGACTGATATACACGTGTATAGCATGGGTCTGTTTGTCTGTCGACATTTACTGGAGTTTAGCTTAGTCAGCATCTGGCCCTCCCCTTACCAGCATTCGAAGATAAAGAGTGTAGCCTAGGAATACTTACTACTTGATACCAATTTCTCAGATATACAGTATGTCACCTATAGCAATTGCAGTGGCAGTATGGGAAGTTGCTATTAATTATAGTCAATACCAAAATGCATTTTGGTTATTACATTTTGGAAAACTTTGCTTTACAAATCAGTTAATTTTTAGACCAAATTTTAGACCATGTATACTCAGAAATAAAACCCACTGAATGTAGTGGGAGTTTCTTTCAAGTAAAAGTACAACCTGAGCACTCTTAATTAACTTCAATTAAGCTATGCTGTGACAATGTATATTCATGCTACAATACCAATAATACATCATTTAAGATTAATTTACTGCATACATAGCCTTCAGGGAATATTCAGTGGTTATAACATTCTCCAGTAACTCTGAGGAATAGTAGAGCTACCGTGTAGGATACGTGTTGTGTTTTTCATGCCTAAAGACAAAATTTCAGTTGGGTCAGTCCTATTTATATTTCTTATAATTATATTTTGAATTCTCATATGAAGGCCAATGTTGATCAGAGTTAGCTTGAGATATTGTTTCTACATCATTATGGTTTCAGATTTGCTGAAGCTCATTACTAGGAGTAGGGTTGATATGTTGTAATATAAGCTCAATTGCTTCATTGCACCAAAAAAAAAGGTCAAAATGCAGAAAAATTCTCAGCTGTTACAGCTGAAATCTGAATTGTCTATTAAGCTTTTACAGCTAGCTTTCTGTGTGAAGCAGGCTGCAATAGTAGCATTCCTGTTGAAGCAGCTCTTTTCAGCCCTACTGTGCTTCTCTGATTTTTGCCAGTAAAGGTTACATAAGAAAAGTCAGAAGTGTCATTACACTTAGATGCCTGTTTCAAGAAAGAAAAAAATATGAGTCCAAATGCAACTACCTCATACAAGACACCGCCAGCATTCCATGCATCAATAAACAATACTTGAGCAGTCTTTTACTCAGCATAAAGTGTCTGGAACAGATTTCTTTGTCCAGTTTGTTGATCGTCTTAGGAACAAATGATAATACTTTAGAATTAAAGTGAGGGTGATATAACTGGCCACCTGTGCATAGGCAACCATTGTGGTAGCAGTACATCAGGGCCTGAGAGTCAGGCAGCATATACATTTAATTGATAAGAACAGCAACACAGTCATGCACCTGCATAGCTCAGTGATGGAAGGAACATGTCACCTTCAGAAGGTTTGTGGCTTAATCCCAGATACAGCTACAAAACAATGACGCATCAGCTTTTAGGAGCTGCTACTGTACCAGTCAGTGTTGATTACAGATAGTCCTCATTTAACAACCATTCGTTTAGTGATTGAACTTACAATGGTACTGAAAAAAATGACTTAAGACTGGTTCTCACACTCACAACTGTCGCAGCGTCCCCACAGACACGTAATCATGATTTTGGTGCTTGGCAACTGGTTCACATTTATGACTGTCATAGCATCCCATGGTCACGTGATCACCATTTTCAACCTTCCTGGCTGGCTTCTGGCAAGCAAATTCAATGGGGAACTGCATGATTCACTTATTAACCATGTTGTTCACTTAACACCTGCGGTGATTCTCTTAACGATCATCACAAAAAAGGTGGTAAAATAGGGTCATATTCACTTAAAGACCACTTCACTTAGCAGCCAAAATTCTGGTCCCAATTGTGGTCATTAAATGAGGACTACCTGTATGTTGGTTAGATGGACCAATAATTTGACTCAGCATAGGGCAGCTTCTTATATTCTTAAGTACATATCTCAGACAGTTAGGGCTATCAGTTTGGGGCTGCAAAAATCACTAGATGTCACTAGATGTGGCAAGGAATTAGATTCACTTTCCTTTTGTTCCCCTCTAGTGGCTAGATGGATTTTTGCAGCCCACATCTGGTAGCCCTGAGCTAGTACTAAGAGTTTCATCCTCTGTTTCTGATTAAAAACATTGGACTTCTAACAGTATTTTTTAGGCTATATCTATGAGCAAAGAGCAATATGACAGTTTGTCTGTAAAAGGTTTGCTCTGTTCCTCTGTGGTTTAAAGGTACAATTCAAAGCAGGAACTCTAATAAAAAAAGAAAGAAAAATACATAGCCTGGACTTGCATTATTTGCTTCCTTCCTCCTGAGCCTTTCTTCTGATCTGCAGGCCTTCAGGTGGAATTATGACTCTGCACCAATTTAAATACTAATGTTACAAATTGCTAACTTGCAATGTAAGGGATTAAATGCTAAAGAAGAAGAATCCAAATCAAATTCAGCTTGGCATCCTCCTCCCCTTTAAAAAAAAAAGACTGGAATCTGTCCTTAGGAGAAGTAAGATAATTGATTCCATCAGAGTCTGCTTTAAGTCTCTGTAAAACAGTAGTTCAGACCACCACCACCCCAAAAACTCCCAAACCACACAGTATCTTAAACTATCTTAAAAGTGCTGGTTATCTTTCTGGAGTGCAGCCATCTCCATGTCATTTCCAAATCAATGGAAAATGTTTTACTTATGGTTAGGAAAATTGTGGTGTCATCCTGGCCCTATAATGTGATACAGGTGCTCCTTGCTTAATATGGTAATTGGGACCAGCAACTCCGTCACTAAGCGACATGGTCATAAAGCACAATGTCACGTGACCATGCCCACTTATGACAACAGTTGCGGCAGTTCCTGTTGCCCTCGTTAAGTGAATCCTGTGAAGTGCGATGTGATGTGATTGACATTTGTGACCTCCTGTTGGCTTCCGTGTTGACTTTGCTTTTCAGAAGCTGGCAGCGAAGGTCACAAATGGTGATTGTGTGACTCTGTGACACTGTGACCATTGTAATTGTGAGCCAGTTGCCAAGCGCCCAAATTGTAATCACATGACTGTGGGGATGCTGCGATGGCTGCAACTACGAGGACCAGTTGTAAGTCTCCTCATTCAGCACCATCATAACTTTGAATGGTCGCTGAAAGAGTGGTCATTAAACAAGGACTACCTGTATTGTGGAATTATAGGGATTCTGTATTTTGTTGGTTGCTTTAATCTGAGTTGGGGAGGTGGTAATAGTATGCCTCTCAGAGTTGATTCTGACTGGAATGGTCTATAAGCCTTGTAACATAAATGAAAGAATAAATAAATACACAGTATAGGCCTCAGTCTAAACAAAGTTGTGAGCCACTGTTGTGAAGCATATAGGCATTTTTCCCACTGGTACTACACATCCAGTAATCCATGTAATGATAATCCAAACAATCTACTTCCTTTCGGTATAAGCTCTTATAACTTACTATATAGTTGAAGTTGTCTTGAGTGTAATGGCTTTTTGTTCACTATGGAAAATAATTGTGCAGCAAGGTGTCAGGATTTGATGGTGCCTGTTTACAAACTTGGAGGCTAATTATACTCCCTTGTCTAATAGCTTCCCTTATTGATGTTGTGCTGACGTGTTTTTAAACAGCATTTGGTGATTGCAAATACTTAATAGCACCGATTCCCCACTCATTATCATATGTTTTGTTGCAGAATGCTGGGAAAGCCTTTAGCCCAGGAGAGGTCAAAAAAGTCACACACCAAGCATTTCTATAAAAATAATTTATTTACAGAAAACAAAAACAAAAGCAAAACATTTAAAGGACCTAGCTCCCTTTTTGGAGCAAGCCTTGCTGAGCTACATTTCCAGTGAGAGAAAAAAGAAGAAGTGAAGAAGACAAGTCCGGGCAGGATTCTCCCCTCCCCCAGGCTATTTGCATGAAGCACGTGAGAGGAGACAATCACTTGCAACCTTTCACCCGGCCAAATGATTAGATATAATAGTAGCTTAATCTGTTAGTAGGGAAACCTTAACACTCCCCTTTTTACACTACAGATTAAGATGCAAACCAATCTTCTCTGACTTTATATGTCTTTCCATTCACATTACCATTATCTCCCCTTTGGTTCAACAGAAAGCTACCATTCTTCTTCCTGTGTTTTTCCAAACCTAGGTAATTGGTCACAACTCCAAGGCTTTTTAATATGAAATGGCTTTTTATGCAGGCTTCAAAATCAAGCCTTTGTTTTTCTGTTGATGTGAATAGCAGCAAATCATCAACATAAATGCACAGATACATACAGCCTTGTTTGTCCTTCTTCATATATACACAGGGATCTGCTTTTCCTTTTTTCAAAACCAAAATTCTGCAGTTTTTCATCTACTTTTTGGTTCCAGGATCTAGCAGCTTGTTTTAACCCATAGATTGACTTCTGCAGTTCACAGACTAGATTCTCCCCTTTTTCATAGCCAGGGGGTTGCTGCATGTATAATCTGTGGTCTAAATCACCATAGAGAAATGCAGTTTGAATGTCATAGTGGTTAACTGACATTCCCTTGAGTGCAGCAACTTTTAACAGTAATCTAATTGATTCACCTTTAGTAACTGGTGCAAAAGTCTTGTCAAAGTCTAAATCTTTCCTTTGAGTGAACCCTTTTGCAACCAACCTTGCTTTATATTTTTGGATTTTGCCATCAGCATCCCTTTTCAGTTTGAAAACCCACCTACAACCCAGACAGCGTTCATTGGGAGGTAGATTTACCAGTTTCCATGTTTTATTTTCTTTCAAGGATGCTAATTCCTGTTGCATGGCAGAATGCCAATTTTGTGCAATCTCAGGTGGTAAAGCATTCACTTGTTCTAAAGACTCAGGTTCTGTGAATATGTGAAAAGCCTTTACTGTTTCAGCCTGAAAACGTGATGGAGGAACGCCTTTATTACTCCTCTGAGATCTGCGAGGTAATACAGGGCTTAAATTTTGACTCCTATCACTTTCCTGAGAAGCATCTATCTCATCAGACAGATCTTCAATTTGCTTTTCTGGTTTAATGTCCTCATCAGGCAAAAGATCACCATCAGCAAGTCCTTGCTGTTCTCTTGTGGTGGTCAGTTCAACTGGAGAGCTAGAATTTAATCTCCCCCAGTTTTGTTCAGCAAAAGAAGCGCTTTTGCTAATTATTAATTTCTCTCCCATTATGAACCTGTAGCTCCTCTGGCTTTGTTCATAGCCAACAAAGATGGCTTTCTTTGTTGTGGGGCCTCCTTTCCTTCTCTGTTGTTTTGGAATGTGAACCCATGCAGTGCTACCAAACACTCTAAGATGGCTTACCTTTGGTTTCACACCATAAAACAAATGGAATGGAGTGTCCTGAATCATAGAGTTATACAACCTGTTCTGAACATAACAAGCAGTCGATAAAGCTTCTCCCCAGAACTTAAAACATAATCGTGAATCTTTTAACATGCATTCCATCGCATTTTGCAAGGTTCTGCCCTTTCTTTCAGCAACACCATTTTGCTGAGGGGTGTACGGGTTAGAAAGAATTTGTTCTATCCCTTTTTCCACTAGGAACCTTCTGAATTTGTGAGAAAGGTATTCTCCTCCTCTATCACATTGGAGTGCAGATACAGGCCTAGGGAATTTTCCATTTGCCCATGTCACAAAACTTTTAAATTTCTCAAATGCCTCATCTTTATGTTTTAAGATGTAGATAAATGTGTATCTTGAGAAATCATCAATGATGGTCATTGCATACCTTGCTTGTCCAAGACTTGGAGCAAAAGGACCAATAATATCAGAGTGTACAATTTCCAAAGGTCTAGTTGTAACTCTGTCACTGTGCTTACTCACAGGAGCTTTTAGTGTTTTGCATTCTTTGCAAACTACACAATCTAAGTATTTATCACAGGGTTTTATCTTTAGGTCAGCACACAGCTGTGGCATTTGTGCTATATACTTGTAATTAGCATGACCAAGTCTCCTGTGCATCAGGTGTACACATTGGTCATGATATGGTGTGTTGCCAACTGCAGCCTTGCAGCTTGGCTTCCTTGCATTTTGCACAATGTACAAGGAGTCTTTTAACATACCAGTAGCACACAATTTCCCATTTTTACGTATCTCACAACCATTTTTCTTAAATGTTATGATATACCCTGTTGCAGCCAATTGTGCCACAGATAAAAGGTTTGATTGTAAATTTGGCACATACAACACACCTTTTACAGTTTCTCCTAAGCAGGATAAATACAAGTCACCTTGTCCCATAATTTTGGTCACAGACCCATCAGCCAAAGATACACTTTGTCTTTTAGTTTTAGACAGTGACACAAAAGAGCTTTTACAATTACATAAATGACAATTGGCCCCAGAATCTAACACCCATACATCAGAATTACCCTTCTCAGCAACCTGTGCAATTTGGGTTGTCTGAAGAGCCTTCTTCTGTGTTGCCCTTGTGTTCTTCTGCTCTGTCTTTCTACTCTTGGGTCTCATGGCACAGTCTCTTTGCAAATGTCCAGCTGAACCACAAGTGAAGCATCGCTGGCTTGCTAGTGCTGTGGCCTCAGGTTCCTTTCCCTTCTTTTCCCTCATTTTCTGGTCTTGCAGCTTTCCAGAAGAGATGGGGGGGGATCTTTCCTCTCTCTTCTCCCATTCAGCGAGTAAGCGCTGTGTAACATACGATGGGGTGAGGTCTGCTTCAGGCATAGCCTCCAGGGTACAAATCAGCGTGTCCCATGTTGCATTTAGTGAGGACAGGAGGATATAGGATTTTGTGAGAGGTGTAAATTCCATTCCTCTCTCCTGCAACTCAACAAACAGCTGCTGAATATAATGCAGGTGCTCAGGAAGGCTATCTCCTTCTGCAAGGTAGGCTCTGTACAGCTTTTTCGTCAGAGTAACTTTACTCCCTGCTGTTGCCTTTACATATAAGTCTCTCAAAGCGTCCCAAAGTTGCTTTGCAGACTGCATGCCTCGCACGTGGACTAGCTGATTGTCCTCAACTCCCAAGATAATGGTGGCTCTAGCCCGCTCATCCTTTCTCAGCCATTCAGCATTGGGATTTTGGGGGGTTTGCTCACCAATTGGCAGCCAAAGATCCTCTCTGCGAAGATACATTTCCATCTTCAGGGCCCAATTCAAATAGTTGGTCTCTGATAGGCGCTCCAGAGGCATCGCTGAGGACTGGGAGGTAGCCATGGCTTCTTCCTTCTTTTGCAAGTCACCTCAGCTAGCTTCTAAGTCCTGCAGACCGGCAGTTGCTGGAAAATCTCCAGGTGGCTCCAAAGAAAATCTTCACAGGTCTTTGCTACCTGCCTTTAAATTGTGCACGAGGTGTGGAGCTGACCTCTCTTTTCTCTCTGGGTTTTATTGCGTTGTTTACTGGGCACATAACCTGTTGCAGAATGCTGGGAAAGCCTTTAGCCCAGGAGAGGTCAAAAAAGTCACACACCAAGCATTTCTATAAAAATAATTTATTTACAGAAAACAAAAACAAAAGCAAAACATTTAAAGGACCTAGCTCCCTTTTTGGAGCAAGCCTTGCTGAGCTACATTTCCAGTGAGAGAAAAAAGAAGAAGTGAAGAAGACAAGTCCGGGCAGGATTCTCCCCTCCCCCAGGCTATTTGCATGAAGCACGTGAGAGGAGACAATCACTTGCAACCTTTCACCCGGCCAAATGATTAGATATAATAGTAGCTTAATCTGTTAGTAGGGAAACCTTAACATGTTTGCATTTGATTTGTCTGATTGCTGCAGGTGGAAACAATAGGTGATGCCTACTGCGTGGCGGCAGGGCTTCACAGGCAGAACCTGAACCATGCAAAGCCAATTGCCCTGATGGCCCTGAAGATGATGGAGCTGTCAGAGGAGGTGCTCACACCGGATGGAAGACCAATTAAGGTACCTTCTTTTCTATGTCCTTGCAGCAATTTAATGAAGTGAAAGGGCAGCCCGTGCTTGCTAACATAGTGAATAATGTGGTTAAAGTCAGAGTCTTGGTATGAGAGGTGAGTGGTAGGTTATGGGGGTTGGGGGTGATTGTCCTGGGACAATATCCCACTTAATTAGTTACTCAGGCACTGGTGAGGAGCTGGCAAGAGGTTGAGAGGATTGTTACATTTTGTTTGTGGGCTTCTGATTGGCTACTGTGGGAGTAGGAGCTGGATTCCATCATACTGTCTCAGCTTCCTAGACCCATCATCCACAGGCAACATGTGGCCTCTTGGCTTTTGTGTGTGTGTGTGTGAGAGAGAGAGAGAGAGATAACTGGAGTCCCCTGAGGTCCCCTGAGGCCTTAGATATTCAGCAGCAAAAAAGGAATGTGATTTTCCCATTGTGGGTGCATTTGAGGAGAAGAGGCAAAATAATAAGTAACATGGAAGATCAAGCCTCCAATGAACTTGATGCACTTAGTTTACTTCAACTTCATCCCACCTCAGAAATGGAAGAGAAATGGCCAAAATTCTGGCCAGCTTTAGGTTTGATGTCTGTGGTCAAAGATCTGAAAACATAGTTGCTTGATATGTAATGTCAGATGAGAAAGGGATACTTCAAATTTATGTTGGAAAAGTGGACAACATGAAGGGTCATTTTATCATGCTTGGTAGATGTGTAAAAAAGCCAAAAATTTCTGGGTTCAAATACATATAATGATACAAAGAATATTAAAGATCAATATTCAACTGAAACCAGAATTTTTCTTGCTGGGATTAATGGACAGTCAATTAGAAAAGAGCCATAGCAGATTATTTTTATATATGATTACTGTTGCGAGACTATTATATGTGCAAAAATGGAAAGCCTTTGAAATACCCACAATGGAGGAATGGTTGGTGAAGATGATAGAACTAGCAGAGATGGCAAAATTAACCTGTTTGATTAGAGAACAATCAACAACTACATTTATTAGTGATTGAAAATCCCTTATGGGGGGTTTGCTGAAAAAAAAGAAAAATGAATGGTGATATATGGGTTTGAAGATTAGAAAGGGTAGCTTATGGAAAGAAGGAAATTATAACGTCACCTTAGAAAAAGAGGACAAAGTAAAAATGTATCTATAACTGCTGTCAAGAAGATCAGAAACTGCTGCTTTATAAACTGTCTTTTTCTTTTTTATTTCTATTTCTATTTCTTTTTCTATTTTCATTTTTCACTATTTACTATTCTTTATTATCTTTATTTTCTCTTAGGGTTTTTACTTTGTTAAAAATGTCTCCTAATAACAAGTTATTGCTCTTGTACCATTTGAAGAATTTTATCTCCTTGCTGTCCTTGATGGCATAAACATATTTTCATGCAATAGTTCACCATTTAAAAAGAACTGATACTGGATGTTAGTGTTACTAATTGTCTCTAATACTAAAGGTTGGGTTGATGATGTCACACTTAATTTGAAGAAGATTTAAGTATGCAGTTTTAAGTATATGTAAACAAGATATTTTACTGTGAAATTGTAAACTGAATGGATTTTCCCAGAAGGAAGGTGGGGATGGCTGGGAGAGGTAAGGCAATTATTAGCCCAACCTAAAACTCAAGGCTATAACAAGAGTCTAATCCTATATAATCAGTGCTAAATTTTATGAATCTCTTAATCAACTGAGTAATAATATGTAATTTAACGTATTATTTAAGGTTTTAGGTTTTGCTATCAAGATCTTATAAGATACACTAAAATACAGATAAAGTTTAAATGCATTAATGAACTTGCATCATACATGGTACAAATAATTCTCAGCTCTTCCTTTTTTAAAAAAAAATATTAATACTTCATTCAGTAAAAGAGACTTAATAGCTGGATCTTGACATTAATGTAACTTCTTCAGTAAAGAACAAAAGGCAATGAATGAAGTGGGTGTATGGGTGGGAACAAGGATGGTCTTCAAGGACAGAAAAATATGGAGGGGGTAAATAAAAGGGCTTTGATTGTGTATTGACTTTTTTGACAGTCCCTAGCAGATTATTTATTTTATTCATTTTATTATGGCTGCCTACTCCAGAAGACTCTGGGCCTCTTACAGAGGGTTGTAAAGAATGATATAGCTGTAAAGTAAATTTAATTGTATTTCCTTTTATTATCTCATTCCTTTATTTTCTTTGGCATATTGATGTAATGGGCTGTGAGAATAATCTTGAGAAATAGGATATGGTCTGATAAGAGAAATATTGAGTCCAAAGCAGGAAAGCGGGTAGAGAAAGCATCTCAGCATTTACCCTCCCTAGTTCCCTGGAACATAAAGGCAGGGAGGGGAGAAGCACATTCAGACTTGCAAAAATCAGTTCCAGTAACCTTATAATAAAAGTAGTATTACTATTCATGGTTTTGGTTTCCTGGTCTGGACTACCTTAAAGGGCTGACAACTGTTTTGTACACTCTTTCTGTACTTTGCATAATGTTGCTCGCCCTAAAAGGGAATAGCATGTTGAATATCTTTCCAGAGAGATTATTCTGCACTACAGTATGGGGTCATAATAAGAAATACAGAAAGGAAGGATCAACTGATGACTGGCCACTGGGGAACTTTCTGTGCTGGATTTCAAAATAGGAGACTAAATAAATAAATAGTTGAAAATTGGTTTATGGCACAATTTTTTTATTAGTTTACAATGTTTGATTTCAAACGTGTTGTCACCTTTGTCTTGCAGTAAATGTCGTTTTAAAAAAAATAATGTTTCTAGACACATAGAAAGATAATCCAAAAACATTATTTCCTTCCCACATAAACATTGCCTTTGCATTCTCCAAATATAAGGAAAGGCTGCTGTTTAGTGTTCTTTCAAATGCATCTCCTAGAAAGGTTTGTAATAATGATAAAAACTGGAAATGCAGATGTTTACCTCTTTTCCTCAAGCTTTTGATCTTTTTGTTTTAGCAAAACTGACAGAAAAGAAGAGATAGGAATCCCATATATACACATTGCTTTAACAGTGTGTGATTATTGGTGCCAAAACATCCTCATCCATATTTAGCTAACAGCGTGGCTCATGATGACTCTCAGTATCAGTGAAACTATGTACTCAGATTTATATCAGCATTGGCTGCACCTGCACACAAGGTTACTTTTACAGATGGATGATTTCCTTTGCTAGTTGTCTTTAGGGACCTAATTTCTCATAACTGTGTAAGCTGAAATTGCTTGCCTGTGACATCTAGTAATGAACTTCTGTGTTGTACTATAAAAGTAGTTTAATTGTTAAGATCACATTGTTGGCTATTTTGTCTGAGAATTGACTGAAAAATTAAAATCTCTTGTAGTTGTTCATATCTACAACACTATAACGTATCTATAACACTAGAGCCAGTTTGGTCTAGTGGTTAAGGCACCAGGCTAGAAACCAGGATGCTGTGAGTTCTAGTGCCGCCTTCGGCATGAAAGCTGGCTGGGTGACCTTGGGCCAGTCAATCTCTCTCAGCCCAACTCACCTCACAGGGTTGTTGTGCAGAAAATAGGAGGAGGAAGGAGTATTAGGTATGTTTGCCGCCTTGAGTTATTTATAAAACTAATGAGGGATAGGAAATTTAAAAAATAAATAAATACATACATACATACATCAGTATTACTATTGGTTCAGGAGAGCCAGTAATGTTATTTGAGAAGCTTTCAATAGCTGGCCCTTTTTAAATTAATTTATTTTTTAAATTAAATTTATATGTCCTTATGGCAATCTGATTGAATGTTAAGTTTTCCGTTGACATTGAATTTTCTTCAGCATTGCTCAACAATGCATCAAGATGCTGTTTGGGCTAAGCAAATTCTTTAAAGTCCCACTGATATCAATAAGAAAGTTAAAGTAAATTTAAATGGGTGATATTACAAATGCTTACACTTTGTCTGGCTTCTGCCATTTATTTTTTCTTTGTCCAGTAGCAAAAAATTCAGAAAGCTGTAAGGTAGAGGTAATGCTGCAGCAGGAAATCCCTAAATGTTGGCCTTCAGAGTTCCATTTCATTTATTATATTCTCCAGGATTAAAGGTATTTTGGGCTGCTGTTTTCCAGCCTGTTTAAAAGATGGCCCGAAGCATAAATATTGGCACATGGCCTTTGCCCACACAGAAGTTATCTCCTAATTTCCCCCTGCCACTTATAGGGATGGTGTAGCAAAAGGCATTTACACTTTCCACCCACTCTGAGTTTCTGTGAACTGTACTTCAGGTAGTGTTGAGGCTTGGGGCACTATGTGAGAACCCATCTGGAGAGCAGAAGCTGTCAATATCTACTGCTGTGCTGTTGCTCTCAGTGTGGTGGGAATGTTATAAGAGAACTTCAGCATGTGCAGATGCAGTATCAGAATTGTGTGGGGTTTTTTAATTGCAGAAATATTAAAGAAGAGGAGGAGAGAGGGAGGAATCTTTAGGGAAGGCAGCTCAATAGCCAGGAAATTTCCTAAGGTGACCTTGAAACCAGACTTCCCAATTCTACTTGGCCACCTTTTTGATATTGATTTTTGGGGGGATAGTAGATCCCTGGGAAGCTTGCGAAAGCTTCTTTTCAGTTGTCGAGAGAGGGAATTGGATGTGAAGGTACGGTATAACTTTAGTTTATGATAAAACCAAGCCTAAAGGTGAAAAGATAACTCAATTTTTTGACAAGTATAAGGTATTGTAGTGCAGTTTGGTGCAGTGGTTAAGGCACCATGCTAGAAACCAGGAGACCGGGAGTTCTAGTCCCTCCTTGGGCATGAAGCCAGCTGGGCGTCCTTGGGCCAGTCACTCTCTTTCAGCCCTAGGAAGAAGGCAATAGCAAACCACTTCTGAAATCTTGTGAAGAATGCTGCAGGGACCTGTCCAGGCAGCCACCAGGAGTCAGCACTGACTCAAAGGCACCTACCCACCCACGCGCACACACACACAGTGCAAAGGAAGACAATTTTTGCATTAAGGTTTCTGAATATTCCAGTGGTCAGTATGTGTCATAAATAAAGGCAGAGGTGGCCTTTCAGGTGTATCATTCCAGTTTTCTGGAAGACTATCTCAGTCTTTAATCTGACTCTCCAATCATTTATGAGGCACTACATGCTTTTATCAGTAATGGCTCTTTTAAGTTATCTGCAAACCTTTTTATTGGAGACTTGAGGATCAGACTTAGATTTTTGGCTTGGAGGGCATAGGCTGTGCTTCAAACTATGAGTCTTAACTGATAATTTGGAGAGAAAGAGGTTTTCCTCCTTCTCTCACAATTCTGAAACTTGCAGACATTCACTTAAATTAAATTAAGAGGTTTCAGGAGTGGCAGATTTAAATAGCTTTTCACATGCCACGTAATGATACTGAAGCATTCTTGCCAGCTGTTGCAGTAATGGTAGTCAATTTGAATGGCTTTCAAAGGAGACTCTGTTCATAGAGGATCAAATTTTCAGTGGCTACTAGTACTAGTGGCTCTTGAATCATAGGCAGCATGCCTTATATACTGTTTACTGGAAAGTGACAGTGGAAAGGGAATATCACCCTGCAGGCTGGGCTTGTGAGCTTCCCAAATCCATTTAGTGGCTATTATGCCTAGATGGATCTATAGCCTGATCCAGCCTTGCAGATCTTCTTAAGTTCTTATTATATAGCATATATTTCCAAGCCACTTTCTGTTGATGATTCATGTCTACTAAAATGCTGTAGCATTCTTGATCCCAGATATGAGGGAATTTGCTATACAGAGTGGGCTCCAAAGTTCTAACCTTAGCAACTGCTATCATTCCCACTCCAAATCTTGGGCACTGTGTCAAGGTCTCTTGGTAATGTTAGTGCTGATTAGGGAAAACATAGACCAAGTATCTAGCAGGACAGTTTCTTTTGTCTCCTATTAAATTTCCTTTATTCCAGAGAAGGCAGAAGAGAAGGAGCTGTAGGATATCCAGTGCAGCTTCTTTTCATGCTGGGATTGGATCTGGGAATAGAGTTCCCAGCATCTCTGGAGAGGAGAATGACATTGCACATACATTTCCCACCAAGGGAAGAGGTCCCCAGGAGAATCACACTCAGAGAATCGTAACATGATACTCCAGTAAGAGTGCTGTTTACATTTTAAGTTTGCAGTTGGATAGTTAGGGCTTGGCTTGACTTTTGAATGTAAACAAATAAATGGCTGCTGAATTCATTACATCCATCCTAATATGGTCATCTGACATTCTGCTTATAAACAAACTGAGTGCTCACAACAGGGGTACCAAAATAATCTTGCATCAAAAGATTATCAAAAATTCTGATGCCATAAAAAATGGATACTGCAATCCTATTTTCAGCTGAAAAGATAAAAAATCCCTTGAGCAGAGCTCAACTTCTGGTGACCCTAAGGACATATCGTTTTCAGGACACATCCTTTTAATTTTGAGGAAAACAGTGCAAAAATAGTTTGCCAATGCCTCCTTCTAAGATATTCTCAGTTCTCAGTCTAGTTTAGAGCCTGGGTATTTCCTGGACAGTTTCCATCTAATCAGGTCCAACCTTTCTTGTTTTCTCAAGGTCAACCAATATTGGTTAGGGGTTACTACCAGCATTGGATCTAAAAGTAAAGTTTTCCTTACTAGAGAGTAAGTCTTACTGATTTCAGAGTGGTTTGCTTCTTAGTAGAACATGTAGGATAACTCTGTAAACCTGAAAAAGTACACTATATCTAGTGAGAAGTTCCAAACTATAGAAGTCCCCTTCAGGAGTGAAAATAATGATAATAATTCTGTTTCAAATACAGATTCTAATATTTAATATTTCTATACCACCTACTTCAAAGACTCATGTATCCATCCATTTTGAGAAACTATTCAGGTGGCAGGCAGTGCACATTTTCACATCTTATGTGAGACCTCAACATCCAAAATAATGGGTTTGGGGCATTTTTATTTTAGACAGACAGATATATTTTGGGTTTCCTTGAATATTATTTAGTAGCTTTGTGGATGCTATGAGACCCAGGGTTCTAGTTTGCTGACCTTCCCTCACAGGTTTTGTTGAAACTAATTCACCTGTTTTGGTAGTTACTAAAACGGTGTGCCCGTTAGGAATTAAAATGAAGTCTGCCTGGAATCAAGGTAGAGGAGAATGTATTTTACACCCACAGAATTGTGACTTGCATCTCTCATTCCCCTCAAAAAATGCAAAGTTTGGAACAGAACTAGTGATTTACAGTATGACAAGGTGGCTGAGAAATGCCTTTCTCTGGTTTTTTTGTTTCTCTGTTTGTTTTGATAAGCATTTAAAAGTGTGGCACAGATCCTTTTTCAAAAGTTTTGGATCTTTTCCAGGTGTGCTGGAACTGCCTGTTGTGTTACCTAGGATTTCAGCACATTTTCCGATATCACTTTGAATTTTTCACTGTGTAAAACTTTGGTGGCAACCCTCTCTAGTCTTGTGTAGCTGCTGAATACCACAAGTTGTTGTCCACTCATTTAAATGTACAGTGTAAGATGTAAAATGAGAAGATACAGATTCATTTTTTACATTAGAGCAATCTTATTTATTACCTTGAATTTCACATGTTGGATGTTTGTTCCTGCTGGAGAAGTGGAAGCTTAAATCACTTGAGCTGTGTACAGTTTAGCCAAACAAATTCTTCTCCAGAAAAGCAGAGCTCATGCTTTCTGTTGATAATTCCTTCCCTGGTATTTGGAAATCTTTCTTGATAGCACCATCGTATCCTAGCAACTTCTTGCTCCCCTTTCTTTTTTCACTCTCTCTCCCCTCCTTTATAATTTCTAAATTATTCCCTAAAAGCTACCAGGAAAAAAAGGGCCTATTTCAGAAAGGCTGGCTTCAAATGAAGAATTATTTGTTTTTTCATGAACTAACACTATTGTCAAAAAAAAAAAAAGTACACATTTGTTCAAAGAGCATGATTTATGTTGTTAATGCCTAAATGATATAGATATATAATGGGATTTTTTTTTGCTCTTTTTTTTTCTGGATGTAACTGGATTGAATATGGCTGGTGGTGTACATCTCACAGAAACAGGGACACAAAGTTAGCAAGAGGCACTTTTGTTCAGATCAATCATGGCTTAAATATGCAAGAATTTTGATTACACTGAACCCTTCTGCAGGCAGACCAGTAGTTTTGTGCTCCTTTGTTTCCTTCCCACTTAAAACAACAGGTTGAATCCTTAATTAAATGTAATTAGGTTGTGATTGGTATGGTTTCTTCCTTTAGGAAACATTTTCCTTGTGACCTGCCTTTTGAGATACAAATAATTTTTTGAATGCTGTTCTTCTTTTTTCATATTAATGCTAAAGGAGGTCAAAGCACAATCATCCCCCTATCAAAAATTGTATCCCTTTCTGGGCCATCCTTGTACCTATTCAGATCTAGTCTGAGATGACCAACATGTCTCACACACCTTCAGCCATTTTTCCTTCTTTGCTAGTGTAGGAAATAATTAATGGTATGTAAGAATTACAGACAGCTGCCTGCCTGTTGGACTTTATACTTAAGGTAATTCTTCTGACTGTGTAGTAGGCATCATTTACTAATAGGATCATCAGGTTTGGGGAAATCTCAAATATATTTCCAAGCAATTGGAGGTGGTGAAGCGCATTTACACAGCATTATCTTTTAACTGAAGATCCCTTGATAAGGAATTCCTGACAGAGAGTTCTGAAGGCCTTGTATAGTTTGAAAATCAGTAGATTAAACAAAGCAGCCTTGCCAGTCCTGGGGGTGGTAACATGTTTTTTATTCTTTCCAGCAGAAGGTTGGAGAAAAAAAAATTAAAAGGGCTTGGGACTCTCTCTCTTCATTTGTATATCCATCACCACAATAAACTCTCAAAAAGTATATAGAATAAGACCTTATTGAGAGAGTGGAAGAGAACCTGTCCAAAGATTATGTGTGCAAATGAGGCAGATCAGTCACAAATCCTGAAAGTTAAAAAAATCCTGAAAAATGCATCCTGATAGGAGAAGCAGTTGTGCAGCCCCTCAAAATGTTGTTGACTTCTCAGTTCTAAGCTATCCTACCTCCCAATCATGTTACCCAGAGCACCCATACATACAAACATAGATGCAATATGAGGGAAAAACTAGGGGAAAAAAACACAGACACAGACACATGGACACAACACAATACTTCTTTACACAGAAAAGTACAAATGGCTGCTATTGCCCCGGCTGATAATGCGGTTGGCAAGAATTCCAGAAGCCACACTCTGCATGCTTCCCCAGTTTGTTTACACAACAGCTGCCTTGTATTCCCACTACTGCAGAATCAGTATTTGCCTTAAAGTTGTAGCTGCTTGAAAGATTTGCTTGATGCCTCTGTCTTTTGATTTGCTTTTTATTTACAAAAGATATTTATTTACAAAAGATGAAGTGTTAGTACTGAAAGGAGAAGCTCCCTGATTGTCTTTGGGATTTCATGAAAGAAAAAGGGCACAGAGAAAAACAAATAACAGCCCTGTCTATGATGGAAGCAAAGGCATTTATTTACTCAGGGTCAGAGATGCTATTAAATCACAGCACCATGTGGGAGAAGGTCCTGAGATGTACGATCCCTACAGAAGGACAAGATGATGCATTGGCTTTAGAGCCCAAAAGCACACTTCCTTCATCTTCCTTTAGTAATTGCAATGTGCATTTGCTTCTGCATCTAGAGGTAGGTTCCTTTCATTTGCATTTTATTTATTTATCACATGTGTTTCTTAGCTGACTTTAGGGGTTGAAGTCTTCCCATGAGAACTTAAAATAAATAACATCTATGTCATAAACATCATGCATGTGCTAATTTAATAAGAGTGAGCAAATAAAAAAAAACTGAACACTTAACAACCCAATAGCATATGTAATTTAAAAAGTAGCCTATTTTCAGTAGACCGTTTGGCTTAATACTTCTAAAAGAATAAGACAAAAAGCTTGCCCTTTTTTTGGAGGGGGGGGAATTCCATAGGGCAGGGGTTGCCACTGAGAAAACCTTCTCCCTAGCATCCTACAACCTTGCAGATTGTAAAGGAAATCCATCAAGAATGGCCTTGGTTTATTTGAACATAAGACATGTTCCTAAGGGGCAATATTTGTTGATTGAGGCCATGTTTTTAAAATTATTTTCAGTGTGGAAGGGCTGCTGAATGCTGTGAGTGTCAGATTTCACCAGGCAGAGCAATAAATATTGACTCCTTGGAAACTCAATCCCATATTCAGTAACAGCAGAAGCTTCCCAGACTTGGCACAAGTAAATAAGTTCCATTATTACAGAGAAGAAACATGTCAATTATATGCAGAAGATCTGCACCCTGTAAGAACATAGAAATCAGCCCAGGGTTTTAATCCTAGGTCTCTTTTTCCTTCATTTTGAGTCAATGGATTTTTAGCAGTTACTACTCTGCCCTTCAGAGTCAGAAGGGCAGAAAAGTGTGGCTTTAGTGTGGCTTGAAGTTGCAGGTGAAGGCTACAGGATTCATCTCTGCAAGTGTGGGAAATGATCCAAAAAAAGGTAGCATTTAGCTTTTTTGATAGTTATGCAGCAGTTATAGAAAGCCAAATGTGATGTTCTGTAATAATGGGGAGCGGGGGGGAGCATTCTGGAAATTGTGGTCAGTAGTTTGTTTGTTTTTTGAGGCCTTGGCTTGATATTTGACAAGGTACTGAGAGGCTGCAATTCCTGGAGAAAACAGGGGGCCTCTAGAATAGGGGAAAGTTGGGAAGCATTTGGCAAAAGATTTGTATGTTAACCATAGATAGTCTGAAATAGCAGTACTTGAATAGAAGACAAACTGTAATTATAAGCAAAGGGATCCTAGAGGAAACAGATTATCTGTACCCCTACCATGGTTGTGGCTCCAGTGAATGACCTTCATCAAAACATGGTTGAGGAGAATGCATCTCTCTTGGTCCTATTAAAAGCTATTAATACCTTTGATCATGGCATCCTTCTGGACCACCTACAAGGGCTGGGAATTGGGGGGGCCATTTTACAGTGGTTCTGCTCCTAGTTGAGTGGGTGGCTCCAATGAGGTATCTTTCAGAGCTTTGTGCTCCTATGTTAAGTTAAACCACTGGCAGAGTTTATCCTTCCGTTTGGAGTAAGATGTCACTAGTATTCTGACAATGCTGAATTATATATTATCACCCCAGGCCAAGCTGGAGCTGTTTTGGAAGTCTTAGACTGATACCTAGAGGCTGTGGAGATCTGGATAGGGCAAAATAAGGTCAGATTAAATCCTACTAAGACAGAGTGACTGGTCATCAATATCTGGGCAATCCAGTGATATCGGTCCCAATAGTTACTTTGGATGGAGTCATGTTTCTTCAAAAGAATTAGCTAATGGCTTAGGTTTCCTCCTGGACCCTACTCATTTGCAGGCAGAAGCCATGGTCAGAGAGTTATGACCCTACCTGAACCAGGGTGCCCTGATTCTGTGACTCTTGCCTTGATCACAACCCAGTTAAACTACTGCAATGAGCTCTAAGTGGGGCTGCCTTTGGAGATAATCTAGAAGCTGCAAGTTGCACAAATGTGGCTAGAATACTAGAAGATTGGTAGAGTTCTGATTAATAGTGTTTATTAGAAGGAAGGTAAAAGTTACAAGATAAAACTTCCAGTGAGTACTTTCCGATAAAACGTTTTTATAGAGGTAATTTCAGGGCAGCAAACTACCTTTTTCTTCCACTCAGCCTAGGCAGAAGACCAGATACTTGCCTCTGTTTTGAAGAGGGACTGTGCTACTGACTGGAGTCAGTCAGCAATCTTATCCATGTGAGAAATAACTCTCACAGTGATGTATCTCATAGTGGGAGATCACTTGTTTCACTTCACTGGGAATGAGCTCTTAGGGGTGTCACAAAATTGGCATAGTTATCCAACTCCAGGCTGTTCTGCTTCAGAAGGGCAATTGCCCATTTTGCAGCTCCTTCGCTCATTAGGCCGATTGTAAATCCTGCATGGGATCAATCTATGGGAAAAACCTCGAGCTTAGGGTCATACATAATTCCCAGAGAACAAGGAAGGGAAACAATCTGTCAGAATTTACAATGATATTTGTCAGGCAGCAAGAGCTGCCAGATCTTAGACCAGGACAATTATGACAACCCGTGATAATGGCAGATGCTATCCTACTTGTTGGCTAGCTGGTTCATCTGTGTTTAACTGATCCCAGCTTGGTTATGATATTGGAGCAAAGCATGGCAACCTGATCCATCGTCATTGAGACTGCAAGAGATCTGCATTGTTTAATCTTGGAGCCAGAGAGTAGACTCTTCTCCCATAGTATTGAGAACAGACTGATTTTGCTATCAGATTTGACCAGGCAATAGACATCAACTCCCCGCAAATTCAACTCCACATTCAGTGATGGTAGAAGCTTAGACACAACTAAATAAAAGTTGCTTTACTGCTGAAAAGAGATAAGTTCGGCCCTAATGCAGAAGAAAGTATTCAAGCAAAAGCATTTCAGCCATATTCAGTCAATTCTAGGTGGTTTTCTCCCACCATTTTGATCCAATTGACTTCTGGCAATTCTCTTCCTGTCCTTGAGAGTGGGAGCCATCTGCTTAGTGTTTATATAACAGTTCTGTCTGGCCTGAGAATCACCTCTTACAGTGGGATGAGGGATTTAGTGGGGGAAGAGTGGGACCTCTTGTTTGCCCTCCTCTTATGTAGATAATCTTTCAAATAGCTGAAAGAACCTGAATCTGAATCATTTGAGGCCTTAAAGTCAAAACAGTAATTTTGATGTGAACTCAGAAGAACACACTGGTGATTTGAACAACTGATAAAGAATTGGTATAATATGATCTTACTCTCCAGTTCCAACAACGACAACAAAAATTCTGCACCAGCTGAATTTCAATCAGGAGTGCTTTCAAGGGAAGATCCCTGTAGATCACATTACAGATCTAGTACATCAGGCTAATTCTGC